>NC_138771.1:263477043-264200377 GCF_965119305.1 Pelophylax lessonae | reverse complement strand
CGCCCGGTGCTACTCATTTTTCCCTGTACACATGCAAACACTTAAGCCCCGTACACACGTACCGATGGTCGGCTTACAAATGTTCCTCTTTTCTCCCCGGGATGTCGGTGTCTGCTGAAAAGTGCAAAGACAGCACAAGGACAGCACAAGAATTTTGTCCGCCGACTGCAGAAGTGATGTCATGTAATGGTTAACTTTCCCTGTGTTTTCTATTTTCTGAGCATGCCCAGTCTTGCAAATCTGCGGTCTGTCGGCCGAATTGTGTACTGACAGGCGAACAATCGTCCGTTCTGGTGTCGGCATACAAATATTTTCATGTTTGCACGAAAGACTTTTGTCCGCGGATTGTGCGCAGACATCTGTCGGAGGCACCATACTAACACGTGTACAATCGGCAGATCCTTCGTCCACCGACGTTTGTATGCCGACGATCGGTACGTGTGTACGGGCCTTTAGAGTGATACAATTACACATTTTTTTATCTTGAGTTTTGGCAAGATTGACATTATCTGACAAATGTACATCTAAACTTTATTTAATAAATGAGCAGTCAAAACTGCATGCTAAACTAACTATTTTGAAAACTGTTGTTCAGAAGCTTTAAAGGGATAATAGTGTGTGTTAAAGACGAATACCAGATATGGATATATTTACGCAGTCAGATTGGTCCAGCTTGGACCAATGCATACACCATATCTGTGGGATCCATTTAGAAGCTGTAAATCACTGTAGTAGGCACCCTTTTCTTCTGCGTCATGTGCTGAGTAGCTGTATTGCTGCATTCTGAAAACAGGAGGACGGCTGTTTGGCATGGGCAACATTCACAGAATGCTTTGTGTTTTTTCAATAAATGCAATGCATTCTCTGATATGATGTGGTGGAGAGAGTGCTGTCTCCACCGCAAACCATTCTTCCTTTCCCAAAATTGTAATGTATTTTTTTTTTCTTTTGGTCTGGGGGGATTTAACCCGATTTTGACAAGTACCCGCCCCCACTTACGAGCATGACGATCTGAGCAGTAGTTCGCCCCCCTCCTTCCCCGCCGTCTTTTGTGACGCATCACAGGTTCTAGGAGACTGCGGGACCTTTCACGAGGCGTAGCGCAACGGGAAGTCGGCTGTGACGCCTCAAGGAGTCAGCTGCCCAGTTACTCGCAAAGCTAATAAAGCATTAGTTTGTATAGTGTTATTATACCAGTTGATCCTGCCTTTGGCTGTTCCTCCCATCTTCTCTGTGTCCCCACTGCAGCCTGAGATTGTGTACACAAGCCATTGCTACATTTTCTAAGCATGTTTCAGTTCCCTTCAGGCCCCGTTCACATGCAAGCGACGCTACTTCGCACCACGTCCTCCGAGGTCGCAGTGCGAGCAGCGCGCCGCGACCTCGGAGCGGCCGCCACGGACTTCATTACATTGAAGTCTATGGCGGTCGCCCCAAAGAAGCTCCGGACCCTTTTTCTAAGTCGGAGCGACTTGTGTCGCTCCTATTAGAACGGGTCCGCAGCTTCCCTATGGAAGGCAACCTACGGCGACCTGTGAGGCGACCAGGTCGCCTCACAGGTCGCCTTAGTGTGAATGGGGGCTAAAACATCTTATTTCATCCTCTTTCTTATCTGTGCAGCCCCTATGCTATAGAGTCACATGTGAATGTATACGCAGTGGTAAATGACACTCGCCTCCCTCCACCTCTATGTCCTCCAATTGACCAACATTAGGGGCAGGATATAGTATGTGGATTGATCACACGCACTAAAACTCACAAAAATGCTTAGTTTTAATATAAATCAGTATTAAATATATCTAGTGTAATTACTAATACCTGTAAACTAAATAAATAATAAAAAACTTCCCTTTTACAGGAGCTGTAAAACTGCTTTTTGATATTTATAATTTTCATATGAATTGCCCAAGGATCTTTCCCTGAAGATGGCAAAGAACAGGGAAAGATTATGTGACTACATAACAGTGCTGCAGGAATAAGGTACTTGAGGATTAAAATACCCAAAAAATACAGTGGCATGATATACAAGATATATGTGAATGAACTGCAGCAATTAACACTTCTTTTTTTAGTATCACTTTAAACCGGGGCTTAACAAATTTCAGCCGCCAGGTTGCCATGGCATCTGGAAATTGCATCCTGGCGCCTGGGCTAAACTGCAGCAGTGGTCTAGATTCAGTCTCCCTATATGGCTCCCTCGCGGGTGTGCAGACTAAGAGGTCGGGCTTGCCATTCTGACTGAGGGCTTCCCTTACTTGCTCTCACTACTCGCCTACCTCCGACATCTCCCTCCCAACTTGACAGCTGGGGTTTTAGTTTGCGAGCTTGATCTGGTGCCCTTTCCTTACCGCCGGTGTGTGTGGCAGGGGACATGTACACAGGTAATCAGGACACTGATTATCAGTGCAGCTTCATCAGCGCACATCGTTGAAGGAGAACAATTACTTATTTGCAAAGTTTTAGATAAACTTAAGGCTGGGTTCACACCTAATACAGATGCGGCTCACAGCAGGGGTTTAGTGCGTCCCTGTTCTCTGTTTTAGGGGCGAATTCGTCCCGAATTTTTGCCTGAATTAAGGCCTGAAACGGAGCCAAAGATGCACAAGAACCCTGTGCAATGCGCTTCTCGGTCCCCCCTGAAATGTGTGAACCGACCCCATTGAGAGTCGGTCACAATCTCCTGTCATGCGCATTGGATCCCGAATCCAATTCACATAAGTGTGAACCCAGCCTTAAAGGTTCATTTTTGGTCTTTTTTTTTTTTTTTTCTTCTTTTGACACCAGGCGTGAGAAAATTCCTATTGCCTGACACCATGGACATGCATTTCAGGGCGCTGGGCAGCTAATTAAAAAAAAAAAAATGGTTCCTAACTTTTTTAGCTAGCTTCTAGATTGAAAGCAAATTTATTAAGCCCTGATTTGAGTTGTACATGAGCTGTAAATTTGTCAGCTGTCAATCTTGCCAAAAACTCTTCATATGAACATTTCTGTTAAAAGAAAAAAAAAAGTGTCACTGCGCATCCAAGTGTGTGCATGCGAACAGGGAAGGATGAGTGGCGTCCAGAGCCACTTATCTGTCCCTGTACATATGCAGATTTTTCCACTTTGGCTGCATTTTTGAGTTGTAAGTAAAGTTTGTGTTCCATACCTCTTTGCTAAGATAACTTTGAATGTCTTTCCAATATGGTCATTAGAATGGCACACTTGACGAGGGATGTGCATATGCAAACCTGTTTGATTGCAGAACTAGCTTTAATTAAAAAAAAAAAAACATGCATACCTGAAATGTGTTCTGGGCAGTTGTGGCTTTGGGTCATGTATGGTTTGCATGTTTTAAGATTACTTGAAGCAATCATTGAAATGTGAAAATCGAAATCTAGCTCTGGAATGTGTAACTGTAATTTTGCTTTACAATAATGCCAAATGCATGTTTAAAATGCTTCTACTGTTCTACATTGGTAAAGTAAACATATTATTTGGTTTGAGACAGACATAACTTTGTCTGAACCTGTTCCCACTTTCATCTTGATCTTTGAGGAAGCAAAGTAACTTTTTTATTTGCTTGAAGGGTACCTCATTAGCGGTAGCTGTAGAATGAGTGTTTCAGCATTTTTTTTTTTTTTTTTTAGCAAACTATACTATATAGATTGAGGTCTTTTTGACCTCAGATCTCACATTAAAGAGGTCCTGTCATGCTTATTTCTATTACAAGGGATGTTTACATTCCTTGTAATAGGAATAAAAGTGATCAAAAATTATTTTTTTTTAAAAATGTAAAAAAAAAAAAAAAAAAAAAAGATAAATCAGAAAAAAAAAATTAAATCCTCCCGTCCCCGTTAGCTCGCGCGCAGAAGCGAATGCATATGCGAGTCGTGCCCACATATGTAAATTGTTCAAACCACATGTTTGGTATCGCCATGATCGTTGGAGCGAGAGCAATAATTAGAGCACTAGACCTCCTCTGTAACTCTAAACCGGTTACCTGTAGAAGTTTTTAAATTGTCGCCTATGGGGATTTTTAAGTACCAATGTTTGTCACCATTCCACGAGCGTGCGTAATTTTGAAGAATGACACGTTGGGTATCTATTTACTCGGCGTAACATTATCTTTCACATTATAGAAAAAAAATGGGCTAACTTATACTTTTCTTATTTTTTAATAAAACAAAAGTGAATGGTTTCCCCAAAAAATTGCGTTTGTAAGACCGCTGTGCAAATAATACGGTGCGATAAAAAAAATATTGCAAGGATCTCCATTTTATTCTCTAGGGTTTCTGTTGAAAAAAAAAAAAATGTGTATGTATGTATGTGTATATATGTGTGTGTGTGTGTATATATATATATATATATATATATATTATATTTGGGGGTTCGGAGTTATTTTCTAGAAAAAAAAAATGATTTTAACTTGTAAACAACATGTCAGAAAAAGGCCCAGTCCAGAAGTGGTTAAAGTGCATTTATTCTAAAGTTGTTAGGCCAGAGAATTATTTTTTTTTTTTTCTCAGTTTCCAATAGAGCCTTATTTTGGTCCTGGTGACTGTGTGTGGTGCAATAAAATTCTAACATAACTAACTGTATATTTAATTTTGAAATGTACATTACTTGTGTATATATGTATTTTGTTTTATAAACTGTTACTTAAAATTTTCATGTAAGATGTGTTTTTTGATGTTTTATACAAAAGGGGAGGCATTTTAACGATCTGTTTGGATGCCTTGTATTACATTAAACAGAGGAAATCTGTTTTGTTGAGCCCTTATTTATTCACATTACCTCATAGATTCTCAGCTCTGTCAGCTGTATATTTATCTTGCAAACAGCTATGCAGGTCGACGTTTATCTCTGGAGGCTGATAGGTAAAAATGTACCTCATACCTGCCCCTTCCATCTGTAACACGCTCAACTCCTTCAAAATGTCAAGGTTTGGACATATCCCAGGAGCTGTAAAGAATGCATGCTTTTCATGTGCTTTGAGATGTGAAACCTTCCCAACGGCCAGGGATAAGTGAGACTCTGTGCTTTCTGGGCTTATTTAAACACTTGAACCTTAGACTTGCTGCATGCCAAATGTGTTTCTCAAGTGCCTTGGAGTTGGAACAATTCACAAATTGTAACTGCCAGAAGCCGCTAGATCTCTTGACCTTTTAGCAGGGAGTTCTAGGAATAAACATAAACGCTGGTTAAAGAAGTCTTAGGGGTAAAGTAACAATTTACTGCTTTAGATAAACTAAAATGGGAGCATAGTGAGAATAAATGCAGACCATTATTTTTATTGCATATTTTTTGGACCTGTTCATTGTATTGGTGAGTGTTGGGGTGCATACACCCACACTGGGATGAGATGTGAGCACCCCAGTGGGGGTTCCTATAATTAGCTGCTGTGGGAGGCTGCTGGCTCACACAGCTAATCATGGCCACTCATGTAATTGCTCGCGCAGCGATCATGTGCAAGTGAGCAAGCCTTGACGCAGAATGCCTGCATTTAGGGCCAATCACTCGCATGTGATCGTTGCATGAGAGATTGCTGCAGGAGCTGCCAGTCTCTCATTGCTTTCTATAGGGCTGCCTCTAACAGCCAATCATAGGATTCCCTGCTGGGGTTTTCGACTCTAATCGGAGGTAGGAAGAATTTGCACGTGTGCATGCACCCATATGGTAAACAGATAAATTAAGGGGTTCTATAGTCACAGCATCCTCTCTAATTTTTAACATCACCATTGTAATAGCAATGCAAACAATAGTTTTATTTGACAATCCAATACAAGCTCACTTTCCTTTCATGTTGTGAGTTCTGCCTGTCACCTGGCCATCTCTTTTACAACTTCCTGGATTCCCAGCATGCTTTGCAGCTTCTCCTTTGTTTTCCATTTCTCAGGACTACATATTCCATTATACTTTGTTGCCTCCAAGCAGTAATTCCTGTACTGACTGCCTTTGTAAAACTCCTCCAGTCGGCACCTCTGTAGTTCAGAAGGCAGACCCTGTGAAATGTATGACACAGCAATGCCTAATCACAGAGCATAGAGAATGTGTCACATAATTCAAGGAAGTAAATGTGTTGGGATCCTCACAAAGTAAGTTTACAAGCTTCAAGAGCCTTCAGATTAAAAAGGAGTAGAAATAATTGCAATACAATGTGGAAGTGAATATATGATTTTAACCACTCCCCGAAGAAAGGCCATCATGACATCCTGAACTTAAAGCAGTGATATGGATGATGCTTGCAGCTACAGGCATCATCCAGATATCTTTAGTTTTTAGCCAGTGATTCCCTATCTAGTAAAAGTCATCCTAGTGGCTCACGAGTAACTTGATTGCTTTTATAGGCAGCAGGACCTCCCTCCAAGAGTTGGTATAAAATTATTTATTTTTATAAAGCGATCCCATCCCCTCGTGCTCACACGCAGAAGCAAACGAATATGTAGGTCGCGCCGGCATATGTAAATTACATTTGGACCACACATGAGGTATCCCCGTGAACATTTGAGAGAGAGCAAAAATTCTAGCATTAGATGACCTCTGTAACTCTAAACTGGTAACCTGTAAAATTTTCACCTTTTGGGGATTTTCCAATTATCGTAGTTTTGCGCCATTCCAGGAATGCGCAATTATAAAGTGTGACATGTTTGGTATCTTTTTACTCTGCATAATGTCTTTTAAATTTTACAAAAAAAATTGAGGTATCTATGGTGTTTACATAATATCTGCGCAAATAGGCCCCATGCACACGGGACGTTTTTAACGCCGCTGTAAGCAGCGTCAGGCGTTTTCTTTTTGCAGCCTAAAAACGCCCCTCCATGTTATTCTATGGCCTCATGCACACTCAGACGTTTTTGAGCTGTAAGTGGCCTAGGCGTTTTTAAGCTGCAACAAGAACCCACGACCTGCGCGTTCTGAGGACCAGCGTTACAGCGTTAAAAACGCCTGACGCTGCTAAAAGCTGAATAACTTTGCTATAACGTTGCTTAACGTGCGTTAAGCCACGTTATACGTTTTTTTTTTTTTCCATTCAAAATCAATGGTTCCCTATGGGAGCCTATTGATTTGAATGGAGTTCGCACCGCAACACCGCAAGTCGGATCCGACTTGCGGAGTTACTTGCGCTGTGGGAATCTTGAGGGGGAACTCCACGCCAAAATGGGAAAAAAACGGCGTGGGGGTCCCCCCCAAGGTTCCAAACCAGGCCCTTCGGGTCTGGTATGGAATTTGAGGGTAGCCCCATGCCGAAAAAACGGCGTGGGGTCCCCCCCAAAATCCATACCAGACCCTTATCCGAGCATGCAGCCCGGCAGGCCAGGAAAGGGGAGGGGACGAGCGAGCGGCCCCACCCCCCCTGGACTACACCAGGCCACATTCCCTCAACATGGGGGGGGGGTGTTGGTGCTTTGGGGCAGGGGGAGCTCTGCACCCCCCACCTCAAAGCACCTTGCCCCCATGTTGATGAGGACAAGGGCCTCATCCCCACAACCCTGGCCGGTGGTTGTGGGGGTCTGCGGGCAGGGGGCTCATCGGAATCTGGAAGCCCCCTTTAACAAGGGGCCCCCCAGATCCCGGACCCCCTCCCTATGTTAATGGGTATGGGGTACACTGTACCCCTACTCATTCACCACATAAAAGGCAGTGTATGGAAATAACGACAAGAGACGTTTTGGTAAGTTTATTAAAAATCTTCATCCGACTCTTCTTGTCTTCTCCTCTCCGGGGTCTTCTGCTCTTTTGCTGTCCGCCCTTCTTGTCTTCTCCTCTCCGGGGTCTTCTGCTCTTTTGCTGTCCGCCCTTCTTGTCTTCTCCTCTCCGGGGTCTTCTGCTCTTTTGCTGCCCTCCTCTTCTTTTCTTCTCCTCTCCGGTCTTTGGCTGTCGGCTGTCGGCTCTTCTTCCTCCGGTCCTCCTCCGACGACGTCTCCGCTGATTATGCCTATCTCCGGTCTCTGCAGCTTATTATATAGCCATTAGGGGCGGGCCTCCCGATGACGTCAACGGGAGGCCCGCCCCCCTCACGTCACGCCCCGCCCCTAATGGCTATATAATAAGCTGCAGAGACCGGAGATAGGCATAATCAGCGGAGACGTCGTCGACAGCAAAAGACCGGAGAGGAGAAGAAAAGAAGAGTGGACAGCAGAAGACCCCGGAGAGGAGAACACAAGAAGAGGGGACAGCAAAAGAGCAGAAGACCCCGGAGAGGAGAAGACAAGAAGGGCGGACAGCAAAAGAGCAGAAGACCCCGGAGAGGAGAAGACAAGAAGGGCGGACAGCAAAAGAGCAGAAGACCCCGGAGAGGAGAAGACAAGAAGAGTCGGATGAAGATTTTTAATAAACTTACCAAAACGTCTCTTGTCGTTATTTCCATACACTGCCTTTTATGTGGTGAATGAGTAGGGGTACAGTGTACCTCATACCCATTCACATAGGGAGGGGGTCCGGGATCTGGGGGGCCCCTTGTTAAAGGGGGCTTCCAGATTCCGATGAGCCCCCTGCCCGGCCAGGGTTGTGGGGATGAGGCCCTTGTCCTCATCAACATGGGGGCAAGGTGCTTTGAGGTGGGGGGTGCAGAGCTCCCCCTGCCCCAAAGCACCAACACCCCCCCCCCATGTTGAGGGCATGTGGCCTGGTGTGGTCCAGGGGGGGTGGGGCCGCTCGCTCGTCCCCTCCCCTTTCCTGGCCTGCCGGGCTGCATGCTCGGATAAGGGTCTGGTATGGATTTTGGGGGGGACCCCACGCCGTTTTTTCGGCATGGGGCTACCCTCAAATTTCATACCAGACCCGAAGGGCCTGGTTTGGAACCTTGGGGGGGACCCCCACGCCGTTTTTTTCCCATTTTGGCGTGGAGTTCCCCCTCAAGATTCCCACAGCGCAAGTAACTCCGCAAGTCGGATCCGACTTGCGGTGTTGCGGTGCGAACTCCATTCAAATCAATAGGCTCCCATAGGGAACCATTGATTTTGAATGGAAGAAAAAAAACGCTGCTAAAAGCAACGTGGCAAAACGTGCAATAACGCCAATGGAAAAAGCTACTGAAAGCACGTTTTTACAGCTGCTTTTTCCGGCGTCAGAACTAACTTTGACGTACGTTTTTTCTAACGCCCCGTGTGCATGGGGCCATACCGTGTGACAAAAAATTGCAACAACCACTCAGTGGTCTTTTGCTAAAAAAAAAAAAAAAAGTTTGGTCATTGCTGGAGAGGGGGCACAGGTAAGTATTAGGGGTGCTGGGGGGGCTGCTAAACACAGAAGGCTTTTTATCTTAATGCATAGAATGCATTAAGATAAAAAACCTTCCTGACTTTGCAACCTCTTTTAACCTCTTTTAAAGGAATCCCTTGGGGACCCCCAGGTCACCAGAACTAATGTCCCCATTGGAAGATTTCCTCTTTTACTTTTCTGGGGACAGCCCAAAATTTGGGATGTTCTTTGCTTTCACTGTTAATGGTGATGGTAAACGGGACACATTAGGGAGGATGAATCTCCCTAAGGGGAGCACAGACGGCATTAAAAAAAAAAAAAATCATAGGGGTTCTTATCCCTCTTTACTCTATCCCAAAAAAAAATTTGCTTTTTAGTTATACTTTAAGTTTTAACCATAGATGCACTTAAATTTTTTATCTCTGGTCTGATCTTAGATTGTGTTTTTGAATTTCTGTTGACATTTCATCTAATAATTTTTTTGTTTCTTACATTTTAAGAGACTGTTGTCCTGTCTTCTAGCACCCATAGCACTGCCTCTCTTGGGTTTCTAGCCACCAGGAAGGACAAATCCTATTATCTTGGCTTCAGTCTTGGTGCCACATGCTTTTATTGCGGGCCTGCATGCTATTGCTTGCAAAGGCTTACACCAGTGTGAAGCAGGCAATTATTTGGTATGAAAAATTCACAGGTATCTTATCCTGCCTGCACTCCACTTGCTATTTCACCAACAGATTTGTTTTCCAAAATTCAGTAGCATGTAACAATGATCTTATTCAAAGGTTATTCTGAGGTTAAAGTGGTTATGAAGGCTAAAGGTTTTTTTTTTTTTTGTACCTTTATGCATTCTATGGTGGCCCCCCCCCCCCCCCGTCATCACCGGAGTGCAATCCAGTGATGTGCACGAGAGCAGCTGCTGTCCTGACTCTCTGCCTCCTCATTGGCTCAGGGACAACAGCGGGAGCCATTGGCAGACACGAGCGCCCCTATAGCAAGCAGTTTGCTATGGGGTCATTAGGCCGGGGAGAAGCCAGGAGTGCCAGCAGGGGGACCCAAGAAAAGGAGGTTCGGGGCTGCTCAGTGCAAAACCCTTGCACAGAGCAGGTAAGTATCACATGTATGTTTTTTTAAAAAAATCTGAGCCCTTTTTACCACTTTAATTGGTGGTGTGGATTAGTGTAGGTTTAAGTTGAGAAGAAATTTTTTTTTCAGCCGAATAAATGAGATATTGCATTGAGGCAGCAGCTGGACCTTTTAAGGGCTATCAGGCAGCATTGGCCAGTTTGGCCTGTGTGTATGGCAGCAAGTTCGACAGAAGGTGTCGAAGGGGCATGACCAAAAAAAGTCTGCCTATCCGCATCTGATCAGCTTTTTCAGCCAATGGCTAAGGGGGGCTGATCGGTGATTGGTGTGTTCTGGCAGGGGGAAGGGGACAGTCCCCCCCTGTCAGAACACAAAACCTTAGTGGGAGAGATTGCTGTACTAACATTGCATAGTTAGTACAGCGGCTCCTCCCAAGCTCTTTAGTTTTTTTTTGTTTTTTTTTAGTTTTCCATGCTGGGTTTTAGGCTTCTTTAAAATTGAATTGTACAGGCTGTATTTAGCCCTGAAAGCATGTTTAGAGACCCCAATAGCTTTTACAAACAGGGTTGGATAATTCTTCTGCAGTGACTCATCCTGAATGAGACATGTTAGACAAACAACCTGAAGGCAGGCAACAAGCCACTGCTGTACTGTGATTTTAGCTAGTCTGCATGTATTGCATGGGTTTTTACAACAAAGATTATATACATAGTAAAAATAAAAATCTCATATAGTTTAAATACGTGTGTGTGTGTGTGTGTGTGTGTGTGTATGTATGTATGTATGTATGTGTGTGTGTGTGTGTATATATATATATATATATATATATATATATATATATATAGTATGTATGTGTATATATAGCTTTATTTCCTCCATGCAGCTTTTTATTAGCAGCAGACCACGTCTAAGATACCACCAATAGCTCACTATAGCAGTGATTTACTGCTGTAGGGAGAGGCTGGACAGGACATGTGGTTACGTCCCTTGTATTGGAACTACACTCCTGATACTAAATACTCTGCAGTATAGGTTTTATGTTTACTTATACAATGTGCTCCTGTGGAGAGGTCTGTAGACGTATCAGAAGCCCAGGATCTGATCGTTTAAGCTCCTGGGCTTGATCCTTGATTCCAGCTGTCACTGACAGCCAGCTGTTCCAGTTTGAACCCTTGCCAGGACACCCAGGAACTGCTTGATTCCCAATGCTGTTTCAAAACCGTGTTATGGATGAATATCTTCTCTCTCAGTGCTGTTTAAGACGACACTGTGGACTCAATTGGGTTAACTTAGATATTTTTTTTTTCTTTACCAGGCAGCAACAAAATAGAGCAGAAATCTGCCAGCTCCCTTTTTTCACCATGTGCCACCATAGGAAGCTACTTTCTTTAATGACATAAGTGCAGGTTTGATCCTGGGCCAGGCGAAGTGTGTGACTGTTAACACCGTGTGGCTTGACCCCGCTCCTTCTAACTCGATTTAAATGACAGCTGCAGGAACCAGCGGCTCCCACTGCTGCCTCCATGTCCACTGAGAAGAGAGAGCAGTGCTGGATTAAGATCAGGTTCATGTTGCCATTTAAGGGGTGCTGGGTGGAGGTTCATTTTTTTTAATTTTTTTATCCTAATGCACTGAATGCATTAAAACCACTTTTACTTTTTATTGCTGTTTAGGGCTCCATTAGTGAAATTTACTCTCGCTTACAGTTCTGCTGACGCTTTATCAAACAGGAAGTGAGGGGAATTTTCCAACTGCAAAATGCACAGAAATAAAACTGGCGGAGTAGAAAAATGTAGGTAAATAGGATCTAGACATAATTCATTTATTTCACTTGTTTTAACTTTAATCACTTCCCGCACAACACGGTCATATGATGTCATGGATTTTCCCGCTCTCCCGTGCTTCTAGCGGCTCGCCGGTGCAATCGGTGAGCTGGGGAATAAGTCCATAGAACCAGTTTACCGTAGAGCTGACCGTGGACCAGATGGTCCCCAGTCATCTCTTTGACCTTAGGAGGCCAGGCGTGATGTTATGACCTCACGTCCGGCTTTGGCAGTTGTAAACCCTGCCTTTGCCTCTGCTGGGAAGCTAAAATTGTGTTTTTTTTTTTTTTTTTTTTTTTTAAGGCTTTCCAGCCTAGAGGAGAGATATGGGGACTTATAGACCCCAGATCTCTCTGTAAAGAGGACCTGTCATGCACTATTCCTATTACAAGGGATGTTTACATTCCTTGTAATAGGAAAATAGTGGTAAAAAAAATGTAAAGGGAAAGTGTCAATCTAAAAGTAAAATAAAGAATAATAATAATAAAAAATTTAAAGCGTCCCAGTCGCTGCGTGCTCGTACATAGAAGTTTGACGCCATTCCTTGTGTGCAATTTTAAAGCTTGACATGTTGGGTATCTATTTACGCAAAAAAAAAATCGGCTAACTTTAGTGGTTTTTTTTTTTTTTTTTCATGAAAAATTGCTGCGCAAATACCGTGTGACATAAAAAAATTGCAAGACCACCATTTTATTCCTTAGGGTCTCTGCTAAAAAAAAAAAAAAAAAAATGTATAATTGTCTAGCAAAAAAATGATGATTTTTACATGTAGGAAAGAAGTATCAGAATTGACCTGGGTGTCGAGTAGTGAAAAAAATACTGCAATTTTCTTTGCCTCCTTTATACATCACATTGAGTATTTTATGTCGGACAAAGTAGTTTGGCAAGGTAAAAATAATTAGCTTGGTTCTGACTGTTAAGGCTACATTTATTATTACCCGATACCCAACTCTCTCCATAGAGCTACTTTTGTTGTAAATATTTTTGTGTTCAAAATATCAGATGCCCTTACACTATTGTAGCTATGACATTGGATTGTTAAAGTAGAACTATGGGGGAAAAAAAAACGTACTTTTTTTCCATTTCAAATAGAGTAAGGGAGGGTTATAACAACCCCTGTCTGGTGTGTGTGTGTGTGTGTGTGTTTTTTTTTTTTTTCTTCTTGCCATCTGTGTCACATTGGGGAGATATGCCTTCACCTCCTGTCCCGTAGCCAAAACAGGAAGTGAGACGAAATCCCTGCAAATTAAGGGAATCTCTTGGGGTCACCAGAACTAGTGTCCCCATTGGAAGATTTCCCCTCTAATACTTTTCTGGGGCAACCCAAAATTTGAGATTTTCTTTTACTTTCACTTTCAATGATCATGGTAAACAGGACAAATAGTGAGGGTGAATCTCTGCAGAAACTGAACAAACACGGATGTGTCATCCACCCACTCTGCTCCGATTAACTGGGGATCTGGCAGCTGATCCCTGCTGATGGGGTACACTATGGGAACATCAGAAGAAAAATTCTGTATGGGGCACGATTGGTTGATTTGAGTGTGTACACAACTTTGGATTCCAACTTTCCAAACAAAAATTTCCAAAGGAACAAACTCCAAAAATGTTTTCGTACTTAAACCGAACAATTATCGTTTACTGTGTACTGTTTTCATATGAGAAAAATCCGATACAAAAGACTATGCATGATCAGAAACCACAAAAAAAGCCTTTATTGTTGTAAGAATTTTGGTACAATTAGTACCATCCTCTGTTTTTGACTTGCTGTGAGACATCGAGGAAAACCTGACGATCATTCGCCTGATTTTCTTATAGTGTGTACCCAGCTTAAGTACAGCTATGCCTGCAGCATATGGCTTCTGAATGGTTCACATTTCTTTTCTTGTGCACTCTGTAGCTGTTGCTTTTCCTTTATGCACCAGAGTTGTGTGGTCTGGTCTTTGTGCACTGGGTGGTCAAAAACAAAGTTTGTGATTTGATGAATTGGTGCGATCACCATGAAAGTGTGCTTTGAATAAAAGTAATGCGCTGTATATGGTACAAATAGCTCACATCTACCCAAGTGTAAATTCTAGATTTAGCCATTTCATGGTGCCCAAATATCCTGTTTTAAAAAAGTCAAACTTGCCGTTTTGATCAAAATGCACCCTGTGTACTAAAAGCATAATTTGCCTTGTTTTCATGTGCATGTGTTTTTAAAATGCATTAATCATCTCCTCATCCATTAAAATGCCCAAAAAGCACCAAAGTTGTTATATGCTTATATGACACTTAAGCTAGAAAATTAAAGCATGTAAAAGGGAAAAACGGAACCTGCTCCTTTAAATCATGTTATACAGCACAGTGCTATCTACAATCTATCACTTGCAATACCTGGCTGATCCTGCCTGGCTATACCCCCCCCCTTCTGTAAACTGGCCATGGTGTATCATGGCTGCTGAGCCCTGACACTGTGGTCAGGTTACGTGCCTCTGCCACCTGCAGCTCTCCTCTCTGTCTCCTATATCTCTTCCCCCCCCCCCCTCCCCCATCCTGCTGCTGAAATACCCTTATAAACTGCACACAATCCCCTCTGTTATAAAGCCTCCTAAGCTGCAGTATATGTTCTTTGTAAATGAAAAAGGGAGGGTCAAATCCATGCCTCGATCTCGCATGCAACCAATGAAACCGGAAGTGATGTCACTTCTGGTTTCATATGCACACTTTCCTGGCCAGGAGACACCTCTAACCATGCCAATCTGTGTGCTTGGTTAGATGGTGTGAAGGGCAGGGGTGACATTGGGGTCTGTTAGACCCCTAATGTCACCAAAAAAAAAGTATCTGTCACCTGCCCAATGCTATCATGTATTGTTTGTTTTTTTTTTTTTTTTTTTTTGTTTTTGTTTTTTTAACCTCTTGTAATCGCAATCACAAAAATAAATTGAAAAATAAAAGAAAAAAGTAAATAAAATGATAAAATATATTAAAATTAAGAAAAAAATTGCCAAAACCCCCATTGCCCCGCACACCTGCGCAAAGCACGCCCAGGGTGCATACATGTATGAAAACCATGAAGAATAATCATTCTAGCACAAGAGCGCCTAGTTAACTCTGAATTAATGAGCTGTAACAGCTTTTAGGCGTCACCTACGCTGATTTTTGGGCACCATAGTTTGACAATATTGTAGGCGCAAACAATTTTTGAACCTGTAATGTTGGATATCTATTTACTCGGTGCAACCCCATATTTTATATAATTTAATATATATATATATATATATATATATATATATATATATATATATATTTTTTTTTTTTTTAACCAAAAATTGGCATTATATGGTGTGATTTTGCACTAAAATTCATTTTCTTATATTTTTTCCGGAAAATTTGAATTTAAACAGTTGGGCAAATATCACGTGAAACAAAAATTTGCAACGACCACCTTTTTATTTTACAGGGCCTCTGGCTGTTTTGGGGATGTATGTAATTTTATTGGCAAAAATTAGGATTTTTACATGTATGCGACAAATAAAGCAAATTGCTCTGGAATGGAACTGGTTAAAGAGGAGCTCCAGGCAGCTATAAAAAAAATAGTCAGCAACTACAAAAAGTACCGTATAGCTGCTGACTTTTTAAAAAAACAGCCACTCACAGGTCCTATGGTCCAGCGGCAAGCTCACCCCAACCTTCTTTATTCTCCGTCCTCCCTCGGTGCCGCCGGCATCTGCACTATGGGCACCCGGCTGTGACCGCTTGCGACTTCACAAAGAGGTGCCCACTGCGCATGAGCGAGTGGCACGACGCATCCTGGATTGGTGGATGCAGTCTTCTGGGAACTGTCAGTGTCCCAGAAGACTGCAAGGGGAGGGCGGAGAACTTGCATTGCCGAGCGCCAAATGGAAGCGGGAGCAGGTACCTGTCAAAATCGGGTACCTGCTCTCCCCCTCCCCCCCCGCTCCTCAAAAGTGCCAGTTGTGCAAGAGGAGTGGGGGGCGACTCCTTAAAGCGGAACTTCCCCTTTTGAATGGAGTTCCGCTTTAAGAACAAACCTACAGAACCCGTTTGTAACCTGGAGACTGCATGTACGGATTTCACCTGGGCAGTTTTCTACACATGGTTAAATCTTTTTCTGATTTAATATTAATAGTCATCTGTGTTTTCCAAACCTGAATCAAACTTGGGTGTTTGTAGTAAGATGTTTTATTAGATTACTCCTAATGTGTGAAGACAGATTTGGAAAAAGATCTGACAACTGCTGAATAATTTTAAAGTTTGTCTGATTCAGTTCTTTAGTTCTTAGCGCAGCCATACATGGACTTTAAGATGCGCAGATATTTCACCAAAAACCGTGGCAGTGGGATTTAACTGGTTAAATCCACCCAATCGTTTGCAGTTTGGCCTCCAAGTTGAAAAATCTGTGTATGCTAAAGAGCAGGACTCCTCCTGGGACCAGACTGTGTTTGAACACCCTTGGAACAGGGTTCCTAATCTGCCTTGAGCTAGTGCTGCTAACCTTATTATTAGAAATGATATGTTGCCCCATTTATAATTGGAACCAGATTCATATTTAGTACGCAAGTCTTTACAGCCTATTCTGTCTTTTTATGTTTTTTCTTTGATGTTACTAGTGCATTTATAATTGGAAAAAGGTTCAGTTGCATTGCTCATTTATCCCATGTATTTGTCTCAGGCCCTGTTCACATCTAAGCTTGTAAAGCGCTCATCTATGAAG
The DNA here is from genome assembly GCF_965119305.1 of Pelophylax lessonae. Classification (NCBI taxonomy): domain Eukaryota; kingdom Metazoa; phylum Chordata; class Amphibia; order Anura; family Ranidae; genus Pelophylax; species Pelophylax lessonae. The sequence continues at coordinate 264,183,571 of NC_138771.1, read as the reverse complement.
TCTACAAATACCCAACAAGCAAAATCCCATTCATTTCAATGGCTCCTGTTCTCATATAAGCGTTTTGTCGCCTGAAGCTCAAAAAAAGTACATGAGCTTCCCTTTTGGCAGATTACAAGCGTTTTTGTTAGATGTCAATGCCTGCCTCCAAACACCTTAAAAAAACGCTCAAAAAAAGCCTGAAAACTATACGCTCAGGTGTGAATGGAGCCTTAAGCTTGGTTATTTTGCAGTAATGGGCCATGCACACTATAATATTTTCTGAAGACTTTTTCCTTTAGATTTACCAAAACCATATAATATGAGGTCAAACCTAAACACTTTCAATTTGTATGCAATCTGGCAGGCCCTTGCACTACATAGAAAAGGTAAATCTGAAGGAAATCTAACCACAAAAGTTGGATAGTGTGTATCCAGCTTAACACTGTGAAACATACCTGCTGACATATGCCCATGATAATGTTACTGTGTTTATCAAGACTATGAATATCCGAAGCGTAAGCACCGATACTCTGTTTTCTGAGGTCTATAAAACTTTACTCGTACTGAAGGAACTAGGGAGGGGCTGATTAGATAATTAAGGTGGTTTTAAAGGCAGTTTGACTTTTTTTTTATTTTTTTTACCTTTTTATTGTTCGTTTTTTCTAATACAATAACAATCATGTTATCCTTGCAACCTCTGTTTAGTGGTTTTGTACAGGGCAGCCCAGATCCTCCTGGGGTCCTTGTCTGGAGCTCCTGGCCCCTCCTTCCCTGTTGAGTGCCCCCACAGCAAGCAGCTTGCTATGGGGGTAGTTGAGCTGAGCTGCAGCTCCGTGTAACCATTCAGACACAGAGCTACCGCTCGGCCCCACCACCTATCTCTTCTTATTGACTGAGTTTAACAGCAGCAGGGGCCAATTGTGCCACTGCTGATTCTCTGCTAATCAGTAGAGCGTCCCTGGACATCACTGGATAGAGAGGGGGCTCAGGTAAGTATTGGGGGGGGGGGGGAAGACCGCTGCACATAGGCTTTTTTATCTTAATGCTAAAGGCTCCCCTCCAGCCCCACTTATACTTACCTAAGTCCCTTCTCTGTCCAAAAGCTCTCATTGTAGATGAAGGCTGGCCACTTAGAGGTTGTAACCCTCTCTTATAACTTGTACCTAATAGGTAAGCCTTTAATAAGGCTTACCTATAGGTACTTTAAACATCTCCTAAACTTTAGGAGATATTTACTTTTAATGCAGCCAATGACATCATTAGCGCATGCGCTCAGAAGGAACGACCACCTGTGCTGTTTTTTTTTTTTTTTTTAAATATTTTAGTATTTAATATTTAACTAGTATGCACTGCATACTAGCTCATTATGCCTTTGTCTTACAGGTTTTTTTTTTTTTTTACTTTTGGGTTTACAACCTCTTTAACCCATTGTAAAAGTGGCCTTTTCTGCCTTTGATGTGAATCCTCTGTTTGCCTCCTACCACCCTGCACTAATGTTGCCTCAAGTTTTAATATACGTAGTGTGAGAGTGAAAAAAGACCTTTCCCATTTTAAAAACAGCAGAAATTTCTGTTGCCAAGGAACCTCTTAAACCAACTTGCTGTCCATATTGTATACAAAAGGTTGCTAGGGTAACTTGTGCTGTTAGGGGAAGAATGCCGAGTGAGCTCACAGTATATGGAGGAGAGAAAGAATGTGTTCTATTTGGAAAGTTGGTGATAGTTGTGGTGTGTTTAGGGACTGAGCACATGATTCTTATACTTATTTGTTTTATTATATTTAGCATCTTACAGTTCTGATCTGTCTAGGAAATACCAGCGCTCTTTAGGTATCGGTTACTGAAAAAAAGAACATGTACACATTCTCTGACCAGCCTGCTCTGATTGTAAAAAAGAGCTGACAGTTACTTTTTGTTGCAGAAATTGAAGCCGAATAAAAAGCTATGAACTTGCATTGATTGATATATTATCCACCCCCCTTCTTTTTTTTTTTCCTATGGCCCTGCATGCCCTTTATCAGAAATCTGTGTTTATACATGCAATCATGTGACCAAAAACCTCAAGGTCCTCTCCCCCGCCAGGCGTGGCTGCTGAAGCTGGTGAGAGGACATTCTCTTCCTCCTCAACAACCGATAGAGTAGTACACGTTGGTGGATGACGTCACTGCTCTATGCTGTTCATCCCTGTTGTCTGTCAGCCTTCCCCATAACCGAGCATTTGGAGCTTTATGGTCGCATGTTCGAGTGTATAAAAGTCAAAAAAGGTATTTAAACAGTGATTTGTGATAAAGGGAATACAGCGCCATGAGGAGAAAAGGGGAAGGAATATTTAAACGTAAGTTTGATCTAGGAGTTCAGTTTACATCAGGCTGATTAGGCTGACTAATATTGGATTACAATTAAATTGACATAGCCATTAAAGTGTACAACCCTATTCCAAAAATGTTGGGAGCGCTGTGTAAAATGTAAATAATAAAGAAGTTGTATTTTCTCTGACACTGCTTGTAACAAAACTGAGTACCCATAGCAGAGAGAGGGAGTATACCCCCTGGGACTGCCCATAGGCATAGCTAGACACTTTTTCTGCCTAGTGTCCTACTCCTGTAGGGTGCAGTATAACCCAAAGGTTAAGAATAAATAATGAAATCTAGCCTTTTTACCCTATAGCAGTGCTTGGGTAAAAAAAAAAAAAAAGGGTAATACAGCGAATGAAGACTGTGCTTTTGTATGCATCTCGAAATTAAAGTTTTCCTTGGTTTAGTAACAAATGAACATATTCTCTATTCTGGCAGCTTCTTTCAGCACAATAGTATTGAGTATAACAAGTGTGTTTTTTGTTGTATTTAGACAGGCAGCATTCAACCAGGTCATCCATGTTTTAAAACTTCAGTAATTGCTTTAATTTGGGTGTGGTAGGCTCATCATTTAATTTTTTTTTATTTTTTGCTTATCGTACAAAGGTGCATACAAGCAGCAATCCCTATACAAAGTGTGTTGACTAGCCTCACCCTTTGTGCATGTATTTAGGTGTGCATAGTCCATGGCATTTACAAATAAATTAATCACAATCTGGATTTTAATTCACTTCATTGAATGTTACATGACTACAGGGACACTCAACTACTTTGAGTCGGTTGTAATTTGCAATTGTGTTCAGTTAACCACTTAAGCCCCGGAAGATTTTACCCCCTTCCTGACCAGGGGGTATTTTGCGATTTGGCACTGCGGGACTTTAACGGACAATTGCGCGGTCGTGCGACGCTGTATCTAAACGAATTTGGCGTCCTTTTTTTCCCACAAACAGAGCTTTCTTTTGGTGGTATTTGATCACTTGTGCGATTTTTTGATCATGCGCTATAAACAAAAAAAGAGCGTAAATTTTGCAAAAATAGCAATATTTTTCACATTTTTTTATATGAAATTCTCCCCCAAAAAAATGTAAAAATCAAAAATTTTTAACATTTTCGGCCAATTTGTTTTATGCTACCTATGTTTGGTAAAAAAAATCGCAAAAAGCGTATTTTGATTGGTTTGCGCAAAAGTTATCTCGTCTACTAACAAAGGGAAAGATTTTTGTCACTTTTGTTGTTTTTTTTTTTTAACGCGTAATGGCGGCGATCTGCGATTTTTATTTTTTTTTTTTTTGCGGTACTGCGACATTGCGGCGGACAGATCGGACCCTTGATTGACATTTTTGACACTTTTGGGGTTACCAGTGACATTTCTACAGTAATCAGTGCTATACATATGCACTGTTACTGTAAAAATACACTGGCAGTGAAGGGGTTAACTTTTTTTGAAAGGGAGGGGCTATGTGTGTCCCTAGGGGCGTGCTTTCTACAGTGATTGGCTGTGGCTTCAGATGTATGAACGGTGATCAACGGTTATACATAGTAGAACCGTATGATCATCTCTCATACACAGGGGAGAATGACAGGCAGCTTGTTTACACAAGCCGCCTGACTTTCTCCCTCTCCCCCGCCGATCGCCGAGTAACCGGCGGACATCGGGTCCGCCGGTCACACGCGTGGGGGGGTCCGTGACCACGCGGGAGCGCGCCTCCGGGGGCACGCGCTCGCTCCCTAGACCCTCACAAGCAAGCGACGTAGACCTACGTTAGTTTGCCTGTGAGGGGCTGACCTCCGACGTAGATAGTCGTGCGGCGGTCGGCAAGTGGTTAAAAATAAATTACAGTGTAATTTCCGTTTGAAAGTGTATTTCCACTTATGCTGTCCAGTTTCATAAAAAAAAATATATATTTCTTACCTTTTTTATTTTGGAGCAGGTTTATACGTAAGACTTTAAATGCAGCTTCTATTTAGAATAGCTTTCCGTGTGTAATTAGAGGAAAGATTGAGGACAGTTTTATTTTTAAAGTGCATAACATACAATGTACTACTCAGCCCTTGATATTTTTAAACCTTTGTAAAGCCGCTCATAGATTTTTGCTTTTTTTTTTTTTTTTTTTTCCTCCTTCCACAGTCAGTGTTGATGGGAAAACCCTAACACAGCGCTATAATGTTCTGCTGGTGGGGAACCTTCCCTGCTAGCAGAACACAATGATTGAACACTGCTGGCCTGGCTGCTATAGCCACTGGTAGTGATCACATGCAAAAAATCTGGCAGGCTGGATGTTCTGAAGTCGATCGATGGCTTGACTAAAGTACAACCAGCCTGCCCATAGGTGGATGAAATCTCGGCCAGTCCCTGTTGAATTGGTAGAGATTTGATCCATCTATGGCTGCCTTTAGGAAAGACAGTATGTACATCTAAATAAACTTGTAACATGCCTGATTCCCAGTTAGCAGCTGACAACGCCAGTTAGCAGCCCTAAATCGATCAAAACTGACTATAGCATTCACACTATTTCAACACTAATAACTGTGATAAACTAAAGCCCCATACACACGTACCAATCGTCGGCCGATTGTAGGCTTTTAGTATGATGCTTCAGACAGCCGACAGCGCATTTTCGGCCAAACAGAATCTGTCGTGCAGGCATTAAAATTTTTGTTGGCCTACACCAGAACGGCCGATTGTTCGCCAGTCAGTACAGAATTCGGCCGACAATCAGCAGATTAGCAAGACTGGGCATGCTCAGAGAAGAAAAAAGACAAGGAAAGTTAACCATCACATGACATCACTTCTGCAGTCGGCTGTTGTTGGCCGACAAAATTCGTGTGCAGTCTTTTGCACTTTTCAGCGGACAGGACAGCGCTGGACTAAAGACGGCCGATCGTTCGGCCGACGATCAGTACGTGTGTACGGGGCTTAAGAGTGCAGAAAGAGCAACTGGAGGCAAATCGCATTAAAAAAACCGACATGCAGGCATTCAATTGGGAACTTAAGTCTACAGGAATTTTTCATATTTCTTATGAAAAATACATAAACAAGCAAGTGTCCAGTGAAAATTCGTGGAAGGTGCTCCTTAATCCAAAATATCCAGGTGACTTTTATGCAAAGTGAATTTGTTTCACACCCCCTAAAGTGAATTCACTTACCAGACTATGTGGAACCCTGGGCAATACTGCACAGGGGTCAGTCAGGCTTTGGGCTGGTAAGTCTGGTGGGTGCAGGTTCTTGGATACCTCCTAGCGACCAATGTCCAAAAATGGAAGACCAAGCATAGCCCAGTAGTGTAATATGTTTGAGCTTTAATTTCACATGAATAAAATTGCACTTGCAATATTAAGATAAGTAAATCCCATATAAACATCTTAGCTCCTAGTGGCCGATAGCGCTGTAATAATGGGCACACAGCGGCGTGTGTTCCACCACACTTACTGCATTGGGCTGTTCTTTGTCTTCCATTTTTGAGCATTGATCGCTAGGAGGTATCCAAGAACCTGCACCCACCAGACTTACCAACCCAAAGCCTGACTGACCCCTGTGCAGTATTGCCCAGGGGTCCACATTGTCTGGTAAGTGAATTCACTTTAGGGGATGTGAAACAAATTCACTTTGTGACTGATACTCCAAATCAAGTGAGTATCGGCCCCACTGATAATCGGTCAATCCCTAGTCTCTGAGTACACAGTAGGGCGGACAGGCAGGGCAATACGTGATAGACTCTGGGCATATACCAGTCTTGGGCCACCACATGTTCTGGCAGCAAATGGCTCCCACAGAAAAGGGTCTACGAAGTGGACCCAAAGAGTTCCAGTGTCTGGAAAGCAGTATGGACAGTATGGAACTACAAATCAGAGCAGTCCCAGTGTCCAGAACGTAGCAGAAAATAGTATATACTGAACTGTCAGTCTCAGCAGTTCTAAGCACCTTCTAGTATTTTTTCAATAAGACCTGAAGCCACGAGTTCCTCTATGCCTAGCACTGGAATGAACTCTGAAAACATTTGACACTTTTTCTCTCAGCATAGGGATAATCTATGATTACCTCGCCTGAACAAGCTGAAGCTTCAAGCTGATTGGTTATTTTGCACAACTGCTGCACTGCAGATTCTGTCTGCTCCAATTTTAGTACTTCTCCCCTTCCCTTTTCTTCAGCAGGGACAGGGAAGATAGTCAGAGTTGATGGGAGGATGGAGCCAAATAAGGGGAATCTTAGAAGAAATCTTAGAAGAAAACCTGTTGGAGTCTGCAAAAGACTTGAGACTGGGGCGGGGGTTCACCTTCCAGCAGGACAATGACGCTAAACATACAGCCAGAGCTACAATGAAATGGTTTAGATCAAAGCATATTCATGTGTTAGAATGGCCCAGTCAAAGTCCAGACCTAAATCCAATTGAAAATCTGTGGCAAGACTTGAAAATTGCTGTTCACAGACGCTCTCCATCTAATCTGACAGAGCTTGAGCTATTTTACAAAGAAGAATGGGCAAACGTTTCACTCTAGATGTGCAAAGCTTAGAGACACATACCCCAAAAGACTTGCAGCTGTATTTGCAGCGAAAGGTGGTTCTACAAAGTATTGACTCAGGGGCTGAATACAAATGCACGCCACACTTTTTTCAGACATTTGTAAAAGTTTTAAAAATCATTTATCATTTTCCTTCCACTTGACAATTATGTGCCACTTTGTGTTAGTCTGTCACATAAAATCCCAATAAAAAACATTTACATTTTTGGTTGTAACATGACCATGTGGAATATGTCAAGGGATATGAATACTTTTTCAAGGCTCTGTATATTGGCTTTTTTTTATTATTGGAAAAATAGCATTAAAGTTTTAGTGAGCAAATGATAATAAATATCTGCCGGAACAGGAGAGACAGGATTCATTGTGGTAAACATAAGGAGGAGAGCAAAGTACTTTTTTTTTTTTTTTTTTTTTTTTTTAATAGGTAAAAAGGTTAGCAGCAATTAATTAATTTTTTTTTTTTAAGTTAATTCTATGTGTATGGGAACTAGGCTTGTGACGGTATCAGATTTTCATGCTGCGATTAATTAATTAAGGTTTTGCCACGGTATACGGTATTATCACGGTATTCTATTATTAAATTTAAATTATTAACTTTCCACCTCACTTCAATTTCATTGCTGAATTTAGGGGCTTTGGTTCACTTATGCACATTATTATATAGTCAGTCAGTACAGACTCTGTGAACCAGGCCTAAAATAGGTCATCAAGCAGTGTCTGGCCTAACTGGTGATAACTGGTCCTGGCGCTCGGCTCCGATCCGATGGCCTGGTCATTAAGAGGGCAAATCCTTGTGGTCAAGAAGTGGTTAAACCTGAAGGAGGTGTTGTTTATAAATTACTTTACTATCGCTTTAGGCCTGGTTCACATGTATGCGGGTTGGTGGTTCACATGTATGCGGGTTGGCGGTTCACATGTATGCGGGTTGGCGGCCCACATTTGCACAGGCATAGCAGCCCATTGATTTGAACGGGCTGCTATGCCCTCATTTTCCGCAGAAAAAAGGTGCATGCAGCATTTTTTTTAAAATTCAGTGGCCTTGAAATCCATCCTGCTTTTGCACCATGCGACTTACCTGCAGTTCCTGCTCTGGCAAGCTTTCTGCATTTTTTGTATATGTGGGCACGGCATTTAAAAACAGTTTGCGTGTGCAGCAACGGCAGGTAAGTCGCATGGTGCAAAAGAAGGATGGATTTCATGGCCACTGCATTTTTTTAAATTCTGCATGCACCTTTTTTCAGCTGAAAACGCAGGCATAGCAGCTCAAGCCCATTCACATCAATGGGCTGCTATGCCTGTGCAAATGTGGGCCCCCAACCCGCATACATGTGAACCAGGCCTAAAGCAATAGTAAAGTCATTAATTGGTTAAACCTGCAGGAGGACCGGTGTTTTTATCTATTAATGACTTTACTATTGCTTTAGGCCTGGTTCACATGTATGCGGGTTGGGGGCCCACATTTGCACAGGCATAGCAGCCCATTGATGTGAATGGGCTTGAGCTGCTATGCCTGCGTTTTCAGCTGAAAAAAGGTGCATGCAGAATTTAAAAAAATGCAGTGGCCATGAAATCCATCCTTCTTTTGCACCATGCGACTTACCTGCCGTTGCTGCACACGCAAACTGTTTTTAAATGCCGTGCCCACGTATACAAAAAATGCAGAAAGCTTGCCAGAGCAGGAACTGCAGGTAAGTCGCATGGTGCAAAAGCAGGATGGATTTCAAGGCCACTGAATTTTAAAAAAATGCTGCATGCACCTTTTTTCTGCGGAAAATGAGGGCATAGCAGCCCGTTCAAATCAATGGGCTGCTATGCCTGTGCAAATGTGAACCGCCAACCCGCATACATGTGAACCGCCAACCCGCATACATGTGAACCACCAACCCGCATACATGTGAACCAGGCCTAAAGCAATAGTAAAGTCATTAATAGATAAAAACACCGGTCCTCCTGCAGGTTTAACCACTTCTGGATCGCAAGGATTTGCCCCTTTAAAGACCAGGCCATCGGATCAGAGCGCCAGGACCAGTCATCACCAGGTAGGCCAGACACTGCTTGATGGCTATATAATAATGTAATGTGGGCTGCTATGCGTGTGTGTGTGTGTGTGTGTGTGTGTATGTATATGTATATATATTAGAGCTGCACGATTCTGGCCAAAATGAGAATCACGATTTTTTAGCTTGGAATAAAGTTTACGATTCTCTGTGTAAAAAAAAAAAAAAAAAAATTGGGATAACTTTACTGTTATGTTTTTTTTTTTTTTTTTATTCATTAAAGTCTATTAATTGCGTTTGAAAGACTGCTGCGCAAATACAGTGTGACATAAAATATTACAACAATCGCCATTTTTTTTCTGTAGGGTCTCTGCTAAAAAAATATATGAAATGTTTGGGGGTTCGAAGTACTTTTCTAGCAAAAAAAAACTGATTTTAACTTGCAAGCAACAAGTGTCAGAAAAAGGTCCAGTCTTTAAGAGGTTAAACTTCCTTTCTCCCTGGCAGAGGGAAGGAAAAGATACAATGTATTCATTTTTGTTTATAGTTACTGGGAGAGCTGTGTGAGTGAATGAGTCATCCAGCTCACTGAAATGTATCAATTCACAAGTCAGACCCAGGAGCAGAGAAACTCGGTATTTTAAAAATGTCACAATAACAATACTGTGGCTATGCAATACCGCGATATATCGAATTACCGAAAACCGGCATATGTCTAATGGGAACATGAATGGAATAGTTATACCCATTTGGCTTAAAAGTGGAAAGTACACTTTAGGCAGAGATTTGTCGTAAATTGCCAGATTAGTTTGTATCTCCCAGGGAGTGTAGATGGACGAATATTTTCTCAGGTAAATGCTTTCGTACGGGGGATGCTTATGCTACATTTATTTAAGCCTAATCAATTGTTCCTTTGCGTCTATGATGACTCTTTCAGATAGTTTTGATTACTCAGTTTTCATTGGACGTTCAACACCTGCCTAGTGGCAGAAAGATACCTATATTAACCACTTAAGGACCAAGCCTATTTCTGACACATGTTTACAAGTTTAAAATCGGTATTTTTTGCTAGAAAATTACTTAGAACCCAAACATTAGATATTTAAATATTTGTTTTAGCAAAGTCTCTGGAGAATGAAATATTTTGTCACGCAATATTTGCGCAGCGGTCTTTCAAACACATATTTTTTTTTTTTTTGGGGAAAAAATACATTTTTTATTGCATTTAAAAAAACTAAACAGTAAAGTTAGCCCAATTTGTTTTGTATATTGTGAAAAATTGTCACGCCGAGTAAGATACGTAACATGTTACGGTTTAAAATTGCGCACACTCGTAGAATGGCGACAAACTACGGTACTTAAAAATCTTCATAGGCGACGTTTTAAATAATTTTAACGGTTACCAGTTCAGTTACAGAGGAGGTCTTTTTCTAGAATTTATTGCTTTCTCTCTGGTGATCGCGGTGATACCTCACCTGTGGTTGGAACACCATTTTCATTTGCAGGCGCGACTTACATATGCGTTTTCTTTTGTGCACAAGCTCGCAGGGTCAGGGGCGATTTTTACATTTTTTTTCCCTATTTTTTTTTTAGCACGTTTTTAAAAAAATTAAAAAATCTGATCACTTTTATTGCTGTCACAAGCAATGTAAATATCCCTTGTGACAGTATTAGGCAGTGACAGGCACTCTTTATGGAAGATCGGGGGTCTAAAAGACCCCAGACCCCCTCCACTGCACTTCAAAGTATTCAAAATGCTGAAATCTGCATTTTTTTGAATACCGACAACTTTTTAAAAACGGCGCCGTTAGCAGCCGAATAAACTGGAAGTGACGTCGCTTCTGGGTTATTACATCGAAGATCCGATCAAAGCCGAATCTGGTGGGACAGGAGACTTGGGCAGAGCTGTGGAAGGTGGCGAGAAGGGACATCCCCTTCCGCTCTCTGGAAAAAAACGGGTGTGGCTGCTGAGCAGCATCAGCTGTTGTGTCCTGAAACCCGACCTCTGGCTCTAAAAATCGGTACCGGGTTGATCCCTGCAGCTGCGGACATCATCCCGGTAAAACCATTTCTGCAAGCCGACGTACAGGTATATCAGTTTGCAGGAAGTGTTAACAAAAAGTTCTGTCAAACAATTCGGAAGGTTTATGCTACAACTATTTCAAGAACAAAAAACCCTGGAAATGGTAGGATGTGAAATGCTAGGGAAGTGACCTGCGTAGATTACTTGGAATATGTGACTGTAGTACCTAAATATAAATCATTGTTGCCAGTAAGAAGTCCATAAGTTACTGATATTTTTTCTTTCTCTCTTTAAAGATTGGAGGCTATTTAAGAACTCGGTACGGTATGCTATCATGGTACATGACTGACGCCCTAATGCTGCAGCAGAGGTTATGGAGATTAATGGCCAGATCTACGTAAGTTCTCATTGCTGTGATTTCAGAATTTCCTGTCTCTAAAATCTAAGTGTCTAGGTGCACTTTTAGTAAAACATGCTGGAGAGAAATGAATGTTATACATTGTTAGTAAATGTAATGCTATTCCTGTGTAAATAGTAAGTTTGGTTAAGTGCCGGTTCACATTTATACGATGCGGGAACGCTGCGAATATACAGCGTGTTCCCACATTGCATTCGCAGCACAGGCAGTTCACACTGCCTGCGAAGGCAGTTTATGCAATACGCTGGGGGTGTCAATTCAAAGTTAACGACACCCCCAGATCAGATCGCATATTGCAGTGCGATCTGAGAGTTCGCACAGAATCAGATCGCACTAATGCGATCCGATTCTGCTGCGGACCAAAAAAAGTCCTGTGCGTGTTAAGTGCGATTGCGGTGCAAATTCAGCCATACAAACTGTATGGCTGAATTTGCACCGCACAGACATCGTATGTAATTTTAGGAGCAATGCGCTCCGAATTACATGCGAACTCTGTGATCGCATAAATGTGAACCGGCACTTAGAGACGGTTCACACAGCCTGCGTGATAAAACATCATAATTTGTCGATTTGAGCCACTGGTGCCCTGGACTTGTAAAGCGCAAAGCTTTCTTTACCATTTTCTTTTTTAACTTTATTGAAATGCGACTGTGCAACATTTCATTCATTTTTCTGCACTGCAGCTCGCACACAGCACTGGCATACTTGCACTTGCACCCCAAAACACATTCTGCTACCTCTTCCGAATAAGGGGTTACCAACACTTGTGAGACTTTTCCACTGTCTAGATGCATAGAGGGGTCCAAAATCTAAGAAGCACCTTTGGACTGTCAATTAGCGTAAATTGCGCATCTAATTTCCTGACTACCTATCACATTTTAAAATGACATGGAGCACCGGACAGTGGAAACGCCCACAAAATGACCATTTTGGAAAGCAAACACCCCAAGGTGGCTTTACTGGCGTGATGAGGCTGTGCTGGCGTGGCTGCGCAGGACACTGATTAGGCCGCACTGGCGTAGCGTTTGACGCACTGAGGCTGTATATCAGCTACACTATGGGTGGTAAGTGGTTAAACTGCTTTTCTCTATCGCTCATTGACAGACGTAGTCCTCGGTGATACAGCACCTTCGGGTTATGTTGCCTCCACAGGAGTAGGACTAGACAGGAAATAAAATGCTCTGGCCACACCCTAGGGGCAGTCCCAGAGGGTATATCCTCTCTCTCTCTCTGCCACAGCAAATCAGTTTTTTTCTGTCTAGTCAGGAGTAAGGACCTAGATACCTTGCTGGGATCTTCGGTCCTGGCAGGATTTTTTTCTTAAGTTTTTTTTAGACAGCTTTTTTCTCCAGTGTTCCTGTGAGATCTTCAAGCAAGAAAGCTGAACTGGGCGACGGGCTGGATGTTGAGATCCGGTGGTCACCCCAGTTCAGCCTACGAGCGCGTGCAGGCCATAGCTCCGCACTGGGTCGGCCGCGACATAGTCCCACTGAAGGGACTGACCCCGCGAGTTAAACGTCTCGCTGAAACGCCAAGGACCATGAGTCACGGCGTCCGTATTGGTCGACAGCCCTCCCGCCCCGGTGGAGAAGGGTACTGTCAGGAGTTGGTGCCCGTCTGGTTCCGGTATGGTGAGTAGTATGTTCCCCCTTTCCCCTGACGGGTCTTGTGGTGAACGCGGGCCCCTCTCTGTATGGTAAGGATGAGTTCCCCTCTATCCTAAAACATGGCACAGATCCCCCTACTTTGAGTGCGATTTTATGTGCAAAAAGCCAGGAGGCTTGGTTTGGGAGCTGACAATCTAATTGTAAACATGTTAAAAAGATTGTAATTAGTGGCAGTATGGGTATCTTACTGTGATAATATAAGTATCCTACCAGTCAGTAGCCACGGACATGTAGACTGCTTTCCTAGTCAAGTCTCCAGCGATAGCAGGCCTTCCGAACGGCCATGGGGTCCGCCAGGGCCGGTACCGCCGACCAGGCTAAATCCCCATGTAGAGAAGGTGTTGTGATGCTCTGCAGTCACGCCGCTATTCGGTACTAACCGCCGCCATTGTTTGCTAGATCGCACGAGGCCGCCATTTTGGCGTAGCCTCGTGTCTCCAGCATGGGGGCGGCCATGTTTGAGGTGATCCAAACACCTCGTGGAGCTAGGGGAGGCGCCGGAAGGCGTGCAGAGGGGCGGAGCCGCCTCCTTTCTTCCTGGGCAGCCAGCCAAAAGACTTCCTGTTTGTGAACACAGCGCTGTAACCTGTTGCAGTGAACTCTGAGCATCAAGTGGTGAGCCTGGGGGTCTATCTCTCTCTCTCGATCGAGAGAGAGAGAGCAGGTAACACTGAGGGGCTTTTGTGGCGCTGGGGGTCTGGAAAAAAAAAAAACGTTTTTTATTTAAATTTGAATTGTATTTTCCGGGAAATTACTGGAATAATCATGGACCCTGCCATACAAATACCCCCACCTGTTTCCCTCGAGGGGGCCACGGGACCCGCCGGTGCACAGAGTATGGATGCATTTACAGCAGTTTTGGAGTCTTTGGTGGCTCGGGTGGAGGCAGCCTGTCAGGGACGGGGGTCAAGAAAGCGACCCCCGCCTACCCCTATATTATCTGACACCTCTGACTCAGATTCAGAGATGGTCACTGCAGCTGCAGGTCCCTCTGCAAGGGCTGTTATCTCAGGTAAAGCTCCCTCAGACAGTGAGGAGGACGTTCTTTCTCCCGCTATAATTCAGGAAGAAGCATTGGTGGACGCACTAGTTGTGGCGGTGCGGGAAACCTTAAGACTTGAGGTTTCACCGGCAGAGACAACTGAAACAGAGATTCCCTTTGGTACTAACAAGCCCATCAAAACGGTGAAGGTTTTTCCTGTACCCAAGTGTTTTGGTAATAAAATTAAAGGAGAATGGGAGCATTCTAAGCGTACCTTTACTATTTCCAAGCGTATTGCTGGACGCTATCCGTTTGAGGAATCCCTCATTAAGAAATGGACGGTACCACCAGTGGTGGATCCACCTATTTCCAGGCTGAATAAAGCCACGGTTATCCCAGTGGAGGACACTTCGTCCTTTAAGGATCCGGTGGATCGAAAGATGGAAGCGGAGTCCCGCACTATCTTCTCCCTGATAGGGTCAGCATTTAGACCAGTAATTGTTATTGGTCTAGTTTCCCAGACACTTACGGAATGGGCGAGATTGGTACGCCAAGACCTAAGGGGAAAAGATATCCCCCAGGGAACATCTGATTTGATGGAACAGATTATACAAGGGCTACAGTTTGTCTGTGACGCAGCCTTGGATGCTACCCCCCTATTAGGGCATGCATCTATGTCAGCGGTAATCCTCAGACGTGTGCTGTGGTTAAAATGCTGGCGCCACCGGGGGCAAGAGCACTTTCTTGCCACAGGCTGCTAAAGCTAAGGGACCTCGCAACAAGCGAGGACCTTTCTTTACCGCCCATAAAGGGTTCGTACGCCCGGCTGGAACAAGCGGGAAAGGCAAGACTCCTCCAGGAGGGTTCAAGAAAGGCTGGTCGGACAAACAGAGGACCGACTCAGCCAAACCCGAAGCAAAGGATTACACAGCCTGAAGGTGCGCCCCCACCCGGGTTGAGGGTGGGGGGACGTTTTCACCGGTATTCAGGACATTAGATCGAGCATCGACTACTACTACCGGTGCGATTCTTCCCTTCCAACATTTAAGTACCATAGGGAGCGGTAGTCACCGTTCCCTGAATAGATCTTTTCCTTTACCTTTTCCTAAGATTAGTCTCTATTCCCCACAGGAATCGGATCTGGTTGACCAGACAGACCAAGAAGCCTCTAGCCCGGTGACTTCGGTCCCTGAGGTTCAACCAGAAAAGATCACCGTTCCTGATAGGAATCAGGTATCTGATAAATGTGTGGGAACAGAAAACGACCAGACTTTCTCGGATGGTCGGGGCCAGATAGCTCTAGGGACGCCTGGTTCAGATCCAGTCAGCGCCAGTGGTCCTAGAAATTCTAGGCTGGCCTCGTCAAGCCGGCCTGGCCGACTTGGACATGCTAGTCGCAGACGTTCCGTGGGAACTTCGTCTCAGGGAGTGTCTGTGGTCTCAAGGACCAATCTTCCATCGTGCTTTACAGTCGCTGGTTTTAATGGCCTGGCCATTGAGACCCAAGTACTGAAGGACAGAGGGTTGTCAGCTTCAGTCATTCCTACCCTTATTAAAGCAAGGAAAGCGACTTCCAGCAAGGTCTATTATCACACATGGAAGACTTATATTGCGTGGTGCGAATCTTTAGGATTTCCTCCACGTACCTATTCGGTGACTCGAATATTGGCCTTTTTGCAAAAAGGGGTTGAGCAGAAACTAGCCTTGAGCACCATCAAGGGTCAAGTTTCAGCATTAGCAATCTTCTTTCAGAAACCTTTAGCTACCAAGTCCTTGGTGCGGAATTTCATCCAGGGGGTGCGGCACCTGGCTCCACCAGTCCGCGCGCCCTTACCGCCCTGGGATCTTAATTTGGTTTTGTCGGTTCTACAGAAACCTCCCTTTGAAAACATCAGGGAGATTCCCTTGCTTACTTTATCCCAGAAGGTGGCCTTCTTGGTGACTATCACTTCTGCTCGCAGGGTGTCAGAACTGGCTGCATTATCATGCCAGTCCCCATACCTAGTGATTCATAGGGATAAGGTAGTACTTCATCCTAAGCCATCCTTTCTTCCTAAGGTGGTTTCAGATTTTCATCTGAATGAAGATATTGTACTACCTTCCTTGTGTCCTCAGCCCAATCATCATCGGGAACATGCGTTGCATTCCTTGGATGTGGTTCGGGCAATCAGGGTATACCTGAAAGCTACGGAATCATTCCGTAAGACGGATTCACTTTTTGTGATCACGGATGGCCCCAGAAAGGGGTTGCCTGCATCTGCCGCGACTATTGCCAAATGGATTAGACAGACGGTGGTACAGGCTTATTCTATTAAGGGTCAGAGTCCTCCGTTCCCTGTTAGGGCGCACTCCACTCGAGCGCTCAGTACTTCCTGGGCCTTTCGCCATCAGGCGTCAGTGGTCCAGGTATGTAAGGCGGCCACCTGGTCGTCGGTACATACCTTTACAAAATTTTATAAAATTGATGTGATGGCATCGGCGGATGCCTCTTTTGGCCGCAAAGTGCTGCAGGCCGCAATTTGAGGAGACCGGTGGTCTACCTCGAGGGTTTTTTTTCTGTTGAAAAATGTTTTTGTTGAGTCTCATCATTAAGGATGAGCATTGTAAACTTCTAGTTGGCACCGGTTGGGCCTTCTAGATTTGGATTTGATTTCCATTTTCCCACCCCTCATTTGTGATACTGCTCTGGGACTTCCCGAAGGTGCTGTATCACCGAGGACTACGTCTGTCAATGAGCGATAGAGAAAAATGGATTTTTGTAAAATCTTACCGTAAAATCCTTTTCTCTTAGCTCATTGACAGACGTAGTACCCGCCCCTCTGTTTTTGAGTTGGGTTGGGTTAAATTCTCTAAACACTGCTTTTGTGACATAACTGATTTGCTGTGGCAGAGAGAGAGAGGATATACCCTCTGGGACTGCCCCTAGGGTGTGGCCAGAGCATTTTATTTCCTGTCTAGTCCTACTCCTGTGGAGGCAACATAACCCGAAGGTGCTGTATCACCGAGGACTACGTCTGTCAATGAGCTAAGAGAAAAGGATTTTACGGTAAGATTTTACAAAAATCCATTTTTGCAAGGTCAAAACTTTGCCTGAAATTTTGTAATTGTGATACAAAGTTTATACATATTTAAATGTTCTTTTAGTGTGCACATTTTTATTGTAGGTTCTGGAGACACATTGACCTTTGTGTAACATCTCCTAACACTGCTGCTGTTAAATATTCTGTTTCTAGTGATCACATGGTCTTCTAAAGAAGCAATGGGTAGCTGTTGTAGCTGTCCAGATAAAGAAGCTTTTGCAGATAACCAGCAAAATAGGTTCAAGGTAAGTTCTTTTTTTTTTACTTTTCACCTTTCACCGGTTATGGCATAAAGTGACCCTGTCACTATAGTAAAATGTTTCAAGAAAGCATAGCCTGTAAAATACGAATATAAATACGTATTTCTTCCTGCTTGCTCTACTGCTGGGAAAGGTAAACTTTTAGGACTGTTGATCTCCAGTGTACTGTTCAGCTCTGTGGTTCCACCTGCTAATCTCCATGGCATTACTGTGTCCTGCAGAGGTGTGGAGGTCACCAACTTGAACCAGTGATCGCTGCTGGCAACCACTGAAATCAACACTTCCAGATGTGATGGTTTCTTAATTGTCTTTAGGGACTGTTTCACATCAACGTGGAGATGTTGGGTGACACAGGCAGGAGGAGGGCTAAGTATATACACAATAAATTAGGACAAAAGGTGCTACGCTTCTTACCAATTTGTAAAAAACATGATAAATAAACCTTAACAATCTTATCTTAATATCACTGTGCAATCTAAAGAAAACGATCTGTTCCAACATTAACCACTTGTGCTTATTCCATCCAATGTCATGATGACAATACATAATTGTTGAATTTATAAACATGAATATTCTGCAATAGAAAAAAACACTCTTCATCAATACATTGTTTCCTCAGTGCCACACCACTTGTTGTCTTTTTAGGTGCTTATAAATTAAAACCACACATGCCACCTCTGCTCTCCAAACTCTCACTTTAATAGAACAGAAACTGCACCTAGTTGTCGTCATCCATTAACAATGTAGTTATCAAGGTGATTCCCAATCCTCCCGTCCACTTCAGTGTCGCTTGTAATACCACCAATATAACTGGGCTCTGGCCCCTTTAAAACTTCAGGTCACTCATGCGATGGTGTTCATGTTTAGTTTTTAAAATTGTGCTTGTGTTGTCACGAGGACCGCATGCCTCATTTTGTGGATTAAGCTTAAGTAGTTAATGTTGGAACAACTTACTTTATTTAGATTGTAGAGTTATCAGACGATAAGATTGTTTTTGTTTTTTATGTTTATTTTTCACTTCTTTCACAAATTGGTAAGCAGCACAGCACCTTGTACCTTATACTGGCCATACAATTTTCTTATTCAATTTCCTTTAAATTTACCGTCCGCTACGTAGTAGAAGGGCCTGCCTGATTGCATACAAATTGAAAGTGCTTAGGTTTGACCTAATTTTATATGGTTTTGGTAAATCTAAAGGAAAACTGTACAAGAGAATTGACTAATGTATGGCCAGCCTTAGTTTATTTGCAAACTGACTCATCTGTAGCACAAGAGTTTACACTGGTTTAAGTATATACACTCTTCCTTTACAGAAAGCTATGCTTTGCTGGCAAATTTTATTATAGAAGCATTTCAATTAAAAATGCAAGGACGACTTTCTCTTTTTTTTTTTTTTTTTCTTAAATCCAAACTTTCTCTTTCGTTCCTCGACGGTCCATAAATCATAACTAATGGGTTATATTGCTGCCTCCAGGAGTAGGACTAGGCAGAACAAAAAACACGTGTCTATGCCCATGGGCTGTTCTTTGCTTGCTAACCCCCCTCTCTGCTCTAGGTAATCAGTTTTATTCTGTCTAGTCAGGAGTAAGGATGTAGGCTCCTGGCTGGGATCTCTAATCCTAGCAATTTTTTTCTCCTTCCTTACATCTTTTTTTGTTCTCTTGGGAGATCTACAATGAACTGACGGGCTGGATCATTTAGATCCAGTGGTCTGCCCAGCCAGCGAGCGCGTGCAGACCGCAGCTTAGCCCTAGTTGGGCTGCGACATAGCCTCACGACAGAGGCTGGCCCGCGAATTAAACGTCTTACGGGAAAGCATACGACCCAGCTTGGGTCTTAGTCGCAGCTGCCCTTTGGCTGACAGCTCCCCTACTTCGGTGGCGAGGATTCTGTCTGTAGCGTTACCCACACCATGGAAGGGTAAATACTGTCTTCCCCCCCCCCCCCCTCCCCTTTTAGTGTTTTTTTTTTTTTTGGGGGGGGGGGGGTGAACGCTGTTAGGAGGACCCTTAGGTGCATGCCCTACTGTTTGCAGTGTGGATATAGTGCAATGGGGTCCCAGTGCAGAGTGTGCAGCAGAGTCTTCCCTAATGTGTCCTAACTTCGGAGGGGGTCCCCTTGCAGAAGGTGCAGCATTGAAGAGGGCGCAGGGAAGATCCTAGCAGCATGCTTCAGGATTTGTAGCTGATGGTGGCCGTTTTCCCTAAGTCTGGCTGGTCTCCAGGTGGCGGCCGTGTTTGTGTAGCCCGATGTCACGGGGGCCATTTTTCCTTTAGTCCAGGAGACGCTGGATGCGACCAAAGCCTTGTGGGGATGCCGAAGCTCCTCCTCTTCCTCCTCTGTTTCCTCTTCCTGTGCCCGGGACATATGAACAGGGATGGTGTCCATGATGATGCTGGGTTTGAGTTCTCGGTGCTCCTCCAGTCGGTAGGGTTAGTTCTTGGGGGTCCCTGTTATCTCTTTATCTGCGGATAGGTACCCTGAGCCTTGAGGGGATCCTTTAGGGGTGCCTAAAGATAATTTTTGTACTGCAAGGTCATCCTTTCCTTTATGGAGCCTCAGGGTCACATCTCCCCCACTGACCCCCTCATGAAGGTGACCAAACAAAAAAGTAATTGGGGTACCTCATGGAAACCATGGGTCTCCCTAAGAAATGGTTGCAAACAGAAGGCTCATCTCAGGTTAAGAATGCAAATAAACATACTTTATTTTAAATCAATGGACCGACAGTGTACCAAAGCTAAAACATTCTACAGCCAATGGATATACCAGTCCGTGGACTTTCCGCTGCAGATTGTCACACTCAAACTCACATGCACACATAAAGGGGCCCTGACCCTGTGCCCTGCGCCCATGTAAATGTAACCCTGCCCTGTATGATGGTATGGAATCTGCTACAATTTGACCAATCAATAATGCGTTGCATGAAGTTGCAGTGATGCCTCAATGCTGACAGGACAAACCCTGAGTATCATGCATGCACATATTGTCCCAAATCAATATATTCCTGAATGACAGATCAGGTCTGGTGCATCTACCCTTAGTGATCCAATGTACAGACAGTCACTGATGTAGTCATGGTGCACTTGAAATTCTGATTCTGATATACATCCATCAATGTATATGGTAAACTTTTGGTGATAAACCATATGTTGATGTCGGGCTTGGAAAGAGGAATCAAACAGCCTTGTAACATGTAAATGTCATATCCCTGTCTAGGGTATCATGGGGATGACCAAACAGGCCAGAGCAGTGTCTTGTCTTCCAGCAATCCCCAAGTCACAATACCTCAGTACCTTGAATGCAAGGTACTGAGGTATATTGTCTTCCAGCAATTTCCATTTCTTGGTGTGAGTCGATTGGCGCTCATTTTTGAACCCTTTCTGTGACTCACATCTTAACCTTTCTTCAACGGGGGGGTTCCATCAAGGGCCAGGTGTCTGCCTTGGAAATCTTCTTTCAGCGACCCCCTCCAGTCATGCACTCTTTAATTTGTACCTACATTCAGGGGGTTTGACAAGTGGCTCTACCTGTATGGTCTCTTTCGCCGCCATGGGATTTAAATTTAGTGTTTTCGGGTCTCCAGAAACCTCCATTTGAGAATATTCGGGAGATTCCCTTATCTACATTATCCCAGAAGGTGACATTCTTGGTGGCTATATTACCTCGGCCCGCAGGGTATAGGAATTGGCGGCGTTATTTTGTCGCAGTCCCTATTTGATGTTACATAGGGATAAAGTGGTTCTTTGTCCCTGACCATCATTCCTGCCCAAAGTTGTCTCTGACTTCTATTTGAATGAGGACATTGTGTTGCATTCCTTGCGTCCCAAGCTGGCTCATTCCAAGGAATTTGCTTTGCATACCTTGGATGTGGTTCGTACGATTCTGGCGTATCTGGCAGCTACGGCGTCCTTTTGGAGGTCAGACTTGCTTTTTGTGGTTACGGACGGACCAAGAAAAAGGCTGGCCGCTTCTTTGGCTACAGTCTCCAGATGGCTCAGACAGACAGTGTCCCATATTCCATTAAATTTCAGGTTCCACCTTTCCCTGTCACGGTGCATTCTACTCAGACGCTGAGTGCTTCTTGTTCCTTGTGTCATCAGGCGTTAATCAAGTTTGCAAGGGTGCCACTTGGTGGTCAGTGCAAACCTTCACAAAATTCCATTAAGTAGATACTTTGGCATCTACGAATGCTTCTTTTGGCCGCAAAGTTTTGCAGGCTGCTGTTTTGATAGGGGCTTTTTCCTCTTGAGGGGTGTTTTTCTTTGAACGTTTATTTTACAGATGGGGCTCTTGTGACCCAGTTAAAGCTTAGACCAATGTAAGTATGCATATTCAATACCTAGCTAATCCCTGTTGAAGAGAATCGCTATAGTCCTTTTTTCACTTTCTTCCAGGTCCAATGCCAAGAGGCTGCCCTGATACATAGTAACCTCAGGAGGTCACCTGCTTGGCATGGGCACTGTTGAGAGAACACCATGTTTTCTCGTTGAATGCAAATTGTTTTCTGCTTAGACGAGGTGGGTTGGTGATGGAATAATCCCCAGTCAGAGAACGCCTTGTATTCATTGAAAAAAAAAATACTAGGTGTCAAAGAGAATGGCACCCATGTCGAGCGAGGGACCCTCTGAGGTTACTAAGCAGGAGGGCAGCAGCTTGCTATGGGATCCAGAAAATATCGAACATCACTATTGTAGCGGTGGCTACTGCAGTGGTTTTTCACATCCACAGCAATTGGCCAGGTGTGGAATATGCATGCATACATACATTGATTCAAGCTAGACCAGTTTATAATGTAATAAAATAGAAATTACTAGAATTCAGCTTTAAGGTAATTTGAGTGTGGATCTTGATTTTAGAATGTTAATGTGCGCTTACTTCTGAGAACTTGTTCAACAAAGTTAAAATTGAAGTTTCCCGGGAAACTTTTACAGTTTTGTGATGGATGTGTTTTTTTTTTCCCTGTATTTCTGAAAGGTTATTAATGTGGATGATGATGGTAATGAGTTGGGCTCTGGCGTGATGGAGCTGACAGAAAATGAACTCATCCTATACACACGCAAGCGCGACTCTGTCAAATGGCCTTACCTCTGCTTACGCCGCTATGGATATGATTCAAACCTTTTCTCTTTTGAAAGTGGGCGACGGTGTCAGACTGGGCAAGGTGAGTTTATAGACTTTTAGTTAATGTCAGGAGGAACATAATGGAAGTAGGGGCATATACTCTGATTCTGCAACAGTAAACCTAGAATTTTCGATATGAAAACATATAAACCCAAGAAAAAAAAATGTATACCTTGCCTTTTATCGTTAGCTATCTGTGCCACTTCTAATGTTTCTCACACAGCCTAAATGAGTAACAATGGGGGTGCATGCGCAGTAAGCTGAGAAATCTAGTTTGAGAAGTGATGCATGGGAGTATGGTAGACGTGCACCACGTTTATAAGTTGACGGAATAGCTCGGGAGCTATCATTTTAAAAGACAAAAAGAATGGTATGTGTAAGATGAAATTGTCACCTTTTTAAGAAATTTTGGGGGTATAGTAGTAGGTGCTGGATTAGATGATCACAGGAGGAGAATTTTAATTAATGCAGAAGCCAGCAGCACAAGTGACTTAATCGATGTTAAGTAATTGCCCTTGTTTTAGCTTTTTTTTTTGGGAGGGTGGACTTAAATGCTGACATTTTTGTGAATTGTACATGTGCCAAACATAAATTGCATTGCATTCTGTCTTTTTCTTCCCAATTCTGCAATGTTAATGGTAAGACATTTTTGTTGTAGCATAATAGCTAGTGTCGTGTTGCTGCAATCTAACAGCATATAGCTTTGTTTTCTGACAAAATGCAAAACCGTATATATTGCCGTGTTAATGCAGACAGCATCAGTGCAGCAAGAGACAAGAACACTGCATCTATTAAAATGAATGAAGATGTGTGTATGTGTATATAGATATATATATATAATCTGAAAACACAGCAGATCTCGATGAGGAAAATGTAATGCTGGATATCTTGCCTGATATGGACTGGGTAATAATGTGTTAAGGATGCCACATCGATCGCTGGAAATGAAAATAATCAACCTAAAGAGGGCTGAATTCAAAGACACCTCGTAAATCAAAGTAAAAAAAAATGATGCCGCAGGCTAGTCCATTTTGCTGAAATTTCCTAGCAGCAACTCAAAATGGTATGTAATATAGTGTATGTATTAAAGGAACACTTTTTAATCAAGAGTATAGCATCAAGTCAAGTAAACTCCTGGAAGATTGATCTAGTCAGATAAGTAGCAGTGGGGGTTGTTAATCAGTTTAAGCTGCTTTGGTGTTAATGAAATTAACAGGTGCACTAGATGGGAAACAATGAGACAACCACCAAAACAGAATGGTTTTACTAGTGGAGGCCACTGACTTTTTTTTTTTTCTACTCCTCTTTTCTTACTGTTTGACCCTAGCACAAATGCAAAACTAGTGGAAGTGTCCCTACTGGTAGTATGAGGCGATACCTGGACCCTAGAGGTTGCACAGGCATTCCAACTCCTCCAGGATGGCACATCAATACGTGCCATTACCAGAAGGTTTTCGGTGTCTCCCAGCACAGTCTGAAGAGCATGGAGGAGATTCCAGGAGACAGACAGTTACTCTAGGAAAGCTGGACAGGGTAGAAGGTCTTAACCCATCAGCAGGACCAGTATCTGCTCCTTTGTGCAAGGAGAAACAGGATGAGCACTACCAGAGCCCTACAAAATGACCTCCAGCAGGGCATTGGTGTGAATGTCTCTGACAAAGCAGACGGAAACCGACTTTGAGGGTGGCCTAAGGGCCCGACGACCTCTAGTGGTTGTAGTGCTCACTGCCTGGCACTGTGGAGCTTGATTGGCATTTGCCATTGAACATCAGAATCGGCACGTCCACCACTGGCGCACTGTGCTTTACACAGATCAGAGCAGGTTCACCCTGAGCACGTGACCGATGTGGAAGGATCTGGAGAAGCTGTGGAGAACGTTATGCCACCTGTAACATCGTTCAGCTTGACTGGTTTGGTGGTGGGTCAGTGATGGTCTGGGAAAGCCTATCCATGGAGGGAAGCAAAGACCTCTGCTGGCTAAACAATGGCACCCTGACTGCCATTAAATCCTTGGACCCATTGTCAGACCCTACACTGGTGCAGTGGGTCCTGGGTTCCTCCTGGTGCATGACAATGCTCGGCCTCGTGTGATGAGTATGCAGCCAGTTCCTGGAGGATGAAGGAATTTATACCATTTAATGGCCCCCACTCTTACCCGACCTAAATCCAATAAAACACTTCTGCGACATTATTTCGGTCCATCCGATGCCGCTATTGCACCTCAGTTTGTTCAGGACCTTAGTGATGCCCTGGTCCAGATCTGGGAGGAAATAACCCAGGACACCATCCGTTGTCTCATTAGGAGCATGCTCTGACATGGTCAGTCTTGCATACAAGCACGTGGGGCCCATACAAACTACGGATCAACCGATATCGTTTTTTTCAGGTCAGATACCGATTTTCTGGCTACACTTAAGGCCGATAGCCTATATTAGGTGCCGATATTCTGTACATTTAAAGTTTTTATTTACGCTGTTCTTTAAAAAAAGATAAAAAATTGTTCACTTTTATTGCTGTTACAAGGAATGTAAACATCCCTTGTAACAGTAATAGGCAGTGACAGGTACTCTTTATGGAGGGATCTGGGGTCTATAAGATCCCAAACCCCTCCTCTGCACTTAAAAGCATTACAAACGCCAAGTTTGGCTGTTTTGAATACTGTCCTTTATTTTTAAATCAGGCTTCAGTAACCGGAAGTAATCTCATGACATAACTACATCAGAGACCCGATCAGAGTAAAATATTTACAAAAATGTGAGGGGTGTACTCACTTTTGTGAGATACTGTGTGTGTACACACACACTTTTCCCTTTTAATAGCTGCCATTGTCTATCTAAATTTTCTGTCAGTAAAGTTAACGAAAAAGTATCTATAGATGAATAGGTTTAGAGAACCTGAACCTTTCTTAACAAGTAGTTTGGTAAAGTGACAATATTAATATAAAGTAGGCACCCACCCATGCCTGCAAATAATTTGCAGTATCTTTTTTAGAAGCATCCCCAGACCCCCAAAAGCCAGACAACTTTGAGTAACAAAGGCCAAAGCTGACCTGTCTTTTCTCCTTCCACCACCAGTTGGTTAATGAGCCTCTCAAACTTGAGCACAGTTGTACTCTGTGAGCTTAAAGCTGTTTCATTATCCTTGTTGAGTAGAATAAATTGAGTTTCTAAACACCTGAAAACCTTTTCTGAAGAAAACGCTGCATGACGTGACCAAAAGCCTAGGGATTTTGGTTATGTGTTCCATATTGAAAAGAGCGGATTAGCCAGTCTGAACTCTGATCTTCATTTTTAGCAATGGCATCTTACAAGATATCTTGGCTTTTGCTTAAAATCTGGCATTATAGGGTACCTGGAGCCATATATTTTTTAAGGAAAGTTAAGTATTTATAAACCTCTTTTTTGAAATACATATACAGTATGTAAATAGTTTTATGTCCAGAAAAGATTTGTAATTCTGGTAGCCATACCCTTATGTTCTACTTAGAGCAATAGCTTAGAGCAATAGTTTGGCTAATAAACTGCTCTAGTTTTTGAAGGGAAGAACGATGAAGCCGCAGCAGGCTTGGGTCATCTTTTGCTTTTCAGAAAGCTCTGCAACATTTAAAGTGATAAAGTGTTTTTTTTAAGTTTATTTATTTATTTTTTTTTTAAAAATAAACATATACTTACCTCCTCTGTGCAGTGGTTTTGCACAGTGCAGCCCCGATCTTCCTTTTCTCAGGCTCCCTCGTCGGCGCTCCTGGCCCCTCCTGCTGAGTGCCTCCAGAGCAAGCAGCTTGCTATGAGGGCAGTCGATCCACGGCTTTGTGTCCATTCAGACACTGAGCCACAACTAAGCCCCACCCCCTTTCTCTCCCCCATTGGTTCACTGACATTGTCTCGTCCAATCAGGAGGGAGACTCTTGGGTAGCTGAGCTTCTCGTGCAACATTGCTGGATTGAAATGGGGCTGAGAGGGGCTGCTACACACTGAAGGTTTATCTTAATGCATAGAATGCATCAAGATTTAACCACTTCCAGCCCCCCCCCCCCCCCCCCATAGGCAATTGACGGCGGGAAGGTGGTTAAATTATCCCGACCGGACGTCATATGACCGTGGCAGGATAATACGCTTAGCGCCCCCCCCCCCCCCCCACCGCATCTCCGATCTTGGTAAAAAAAATAGCCTAATAACGTAGGCTCTTTACCATGTGACCAGCTGTGTCCAATCACAGCTGGTCACATAGTAAACAGGAAGAGCCGTTGAGTAGAGGGGAGATGATCTGTGGCTCTCCTGACGGGGGGGGGGGGGGTTATCTGTGCTGGTAATCAGAGCATTGATTACCAGTGCAGACCCTTGGGGTGGGGGTGCCACTAGAACCACCAGGGATGCCCACCCATGACCCCAGGGATGCCCACCATGGCCACCAGGGATGGCAATCGGAGCTCAGGGAGCCTGCCACGGATGGCCCTCCCCAACAGTCCTGCACCCCATGCCATCTATCAGTGCTGACCATCATTGCTGACCATCAGTGCTACATATCAGTGCCACCCCATAAGTGCCTCCTCATCAGTACCTGTCAGTGCGGCCTCATCAGTGCTCTTCAGTGCAGGAAAAAAACGTATATATTTACACAATTTTATAACCTAAACAAAAAAACTTTTTTTTTTTTTTTTTTTCAGAATTTTTGGTCTTACCAAAAATACCACCAAAAGAAAGCTCTATTTGTGGGGAAAAATGACATAAATTTGTAGGTACAGTGTTGCATGAACGCGCAATTGTCATTCAAAATGCGACAGCGCTAAAAGCTGAAAATTGGCCAGCGTGGGAAGGGGGGAAAAGTGCCCTGTATTGAAGTGGTTAAAAAAAAAAAAAATAACTGCCTTTAGAACCACTTTAAAGTGGTGTTAACCTCAAAACCAGAAATGTAATACAGTGCATCCAGAAAGTATTCACAGAACTTCACTTTTTTTACATTTTATGTTACAGCCGTATTCCAAAAGTGATTAAATTCGTTGTTTTCCTCAAAACTCTACAAACAATACCCCATAATGACAACATGAAAGAAGCTTGTTTGAAATCTTTTCAAATTTAATAAAATTAACGAAAAATCACATGTACATAAGTATTCACAGCCTTTGCTCAATACTTTATTAAAGCACCTTTGGCACTATTTAAAGGCTCAAGTCTTTTTGAGTATGATGCTACAAGCTTGACACATCTATTTTTGGGCAGTTTATCCCATTATACTTTGTAGAACCTCTCAATCTCCCATCAGGTTGGACAAGGAGCGTCAGTGCACATCCATTTCCAGATCTCTCCAGAAATGTTCAGTCTGGTTCAGGTTTGGGCTCTGGCTGGGCCACTTGACAACATTCACAGAGTTGTCCCGTAGCCACTTTTGTTATCTTGGCTGTTTGCTTAGGGTCATTGTGCTGTTGGAAGATGAACCTTCGCCCCAATCTGAGATCCAGAGCGCTCTGGAGCAGGTCTTCATCAAGGATGTCTCGGTATTTTGCTGCATTCATCTTTTCCTCGATCTTGACTAGTTTCCCAGTTCCTGCTGCTGAAAAACACCCCACAGCATGATGCCACCACCATGCTTCACTGTAGGGATGGTATTGGCCAGGTGATGAGCAGTGCCTGGTTTCCTCTAGACATGACACTTGCCATTCAGGCCAAAGAGTTCAATGTTTGTTTCATCAGACCAGAGAATTTTGTTTCTCATGAGTCCTTCGAGTGCCTTTTGGAAAACTCCAGACCGGCTGCCATGTGCCTTTTACTAAGGAGTGGCTTCCGTCTGGCCGCTTTACCATACAGGCCTAATTGGTGGAGTGCTGCAGAGATGGTGGATCTTCTGGAAGGTTCTCCTCTCCCCACAGAGAAACGCTGAAGCTCTATCAGAGTGACCATCGGGTTCTTGGTCATCTCCAGGACTAAGGCCCTTCTCCTCTGATCGCTTAGTATGGCTGGACGGCACGCTCTGGGAAGAGTCCTGGTTGTTCCAAACTTATTCCATTTACGGATGTTGGAAGCCACTGTGCTCATTGGGACCTTCAATGCTGCAGAAACCCTTCCCCCTAGATATGTGCCTTGATACAATCCTGTCTCAGAGGTCTACAGGCAATTCCTTGGACTTCATGGCTTGGTTTGTGCTCTGACATGCACTGTTAATGGTGGGATCTTATATAGACAGGTGTGTGCCTTTCCAAATCATGTCCAATCAACTGATTTTACTACAGGTGGATTCCAAGTTGTAGAAACATCTCAAGGATGATCAGTCGAAATAGGATGCGCCTGAGCTCCATTTTGAGTGTTCTGGCAAAGGCTGTGAATGTTTTTTTTTATTTTTTTATTTTTTATATATATATATATATATATATATATATATATATATATATATATATATATATATATATATATATATATATATATATATATATAATTTGCAAGGATTTCAAACTAACTTCTTTCATGTTGTCATTATGGGGTATTGTTTGTAGAATTTTGAGGGAAAAAAATGAATTGTAAAATCCAGCTGTAACCTAAATAAATGTGGGTAAAGTGAAGAGCTGTGAGTACTTTCCGGATGCACTGTATATTGCAGCTTACAAATATGTGGTGGCTTCATTCGGTTTTTTACTTTTTTTTTTTTCCCCCCTCTTTTTATTCAGTGATTTGGCCAGTAACACACCCTCCTGTATTAGAGCACCTCCACTATGGATGAAGGAGCGCAGGGGCACCTTTGGACAGCAAAATTGTTAATCTGAGGGGAGTGTTAGATGTACTAGCAGAAAATATATGCTAAATTGAAGCCAAACTCTAGCGAATAATCAGTTACAGCAAACCCTTTAATCTCTTGCATTTTTTTGATGGGTGTGCTCTTCCTTATTCTTGATGGTTGGGGAATAGCTACACCTTAAGGAGTAGGGCACTAGGCACAGAAAAAAAAAACGCACACAACCACCTATGGGCTGTCTTAACTGATAGTCAACCCCCTCTCTGCTCAGCTGCTGGTCAACTCTGTTTTTTCTGCCTCTTGTAAGGAGAGGACCTAGCTCCCTGCTGAGATCTGTAGTTCCATAGTTTTTTTTTTTTTTTTTTTGTTCCTTGGATTTTTTCTTTGGAGATCTTCAACAGCTGGGCTGCGCGATAGGCTGGACAATCTAGATCACTGGTTCTCAACTCCTGTCTTCAGGACCCACTAACAGGCCAGATTAAGTATAACCTTGGGGAGATGCAGACTAGAATACTGCAATCACTGAGCAGCAAATTGTATCACCTGTGATGCATTTCAGTTATCTTGCAAACTTGGCTTGTTAATGGGCCTGGAGGAGACGAGTTGAGAACCACTGATCTAGATCCAGTGGTCATCCCAGCCTTGCCAGCAAGTACATGGAGACTTGCAGGGTCAACTGCGACTGCCCTATTCTGGATCTTGGGGCAGCCTGAGGGTGTTTCTCACAGGGGACAATTATGACAGGTTGACTAGATGTGGATCTTCTGGCCTCCCAACTCAACAGGAAGGTGTTAAGTTTTGTGGCAAGAGCATGAGATCCCCTGGCAGATGTGACGGGATGCTCTGGTGGTGCTATAGAGCCATTATGCGTTTTCCTCTCTAAAACATCTTCCTCGTCTGCTGCACAGGATAGAGGACACAGGGATCCTGATCATTCTGGTCTTGGCAATCCCGGTGCGTTAACGTGGTATGGCTCCTCAGCCGGAAGATTTTCTGTCTCAAGGTCCAATCTTCCACCGTGCTATACCATTTACCATTACTGGCTTTGACAGCTTGGCTATTGCCAGTTTCTAAGAGACACGGGGTTCTTAGTCTCTGATTCCCACCATGGTGATGAAGGCGTGTAAATTTACCTCTCAGAAGTAGAGCTGCACGATTAATCGTATGAAAATCGCGATCTCGATTCACCCCCTCTGACGATCTAAACCTGACATATGCTCGATTCTTTGCATAGCTGAGGGAGCAGAGAAAACAGCTGTGGAAAACTCCCAGTAACTATAAACAAAATGATTACATTGTATCGTTCCTCCTGCAAACTCCTATCAGCATTTAAGTCTCCCAGTAACTATAAACAAAATTATTACATTGTATCTTTTCCTTCCCTCTGCCAGGGAGAAAGGAAGTTTAACCTCTTAAAGACTAGAACTTTTTCTGACACTTGTTGCTTGCAAGTTAAAATCATTTTTTTTTGCTAGAAAAGTACTTAGAACCCCCAAACATTTTATATATTTTTTTAGCAGAGACCCTACAGAATAAAATGGCGATTGTTGTAATATTTTATGTCACACTGTATTTGCGCAGCAGTCTTTCAAACGCAATTAATAAACTTTAATGAATAAAAAAAAAAAACGTAACAGTAAAGTTATCCCAATTTTTTTTTGTTACACAGAGAATCGTGAGAGAATCGTGATCTTTATTCCAAGCTAAAAAATCGTGATTCTCATTTTGGCCAGAATCGTGCAGCTCTACTCAGAAGATGTTTGGAAAGCTTACATTTCATGGAATAAGGCTGCAGTTTTGACCACGGTTTCTTCTTGGTGTCTTAAATGTTGGCCTTAATCCAACAGGGCGTTTGATTAGAAACTGGCTTTATGTACCATTTAAGGGCTGGGCTTCTGCCCTTGTGATTTTTCCTTTCAGCACCCTTTGGCCACGCACCACTTGAGAAGTACCTTGTTTCAAGGGGTTCAGCATGTAGCTAATCCAGTGCGATCTCCGTTGCTGCCAAGGGATGAGAACTTGGTTTGTTTTGGTTCTTCAAAAGCCTCCCTTTGAGAGTACTGGGGATCGTCCCTTACTCTCTCTCAGGTGGTCACTGTTTGGTTGCTGACAATCTTGTCCTGTAAGTCTTTGTATTTACGCAGAGATCAGATGGTTCTCCGTCTGCGTCCCTCTTTCCTTTTAAGGATAGTCTCTGAATTTCACCTGAATGAGGACATCATCCTTCCTTCCCTGTGTCCGTACCCTTCACATCCCAAGGGGGTTGGATGTGGTCTGGGCAGTTTGTGTGTAGCTGTTTGTTGCTGCCTCCTTCTGGAAGTTGGATTTTATTTTTGTTATTGCGGATGGCCCTAGAAAAGGCCTGGCGACCTCCTCTGCCACTATTTCCCCATAGATCTGGCAGACGGTTGTGCATGTGCAGGCTTTTGCCATTTAAGGGGTGGATACTTCCCTGTTACGGCACACTTAAAAGGGAAATGGATGCCTCTTGGGTGTATTGACCTCAGATGCCTGTGTCCTCAAGATTGCAAGACTGGTGCCTGGTTGTCTGTTCACACCTTTTACTAAGTTTTTTTAAAGTGGATATTTGGGCATCTTTGGATGCGGGTTTCGGGTGTGATGTTTTGCAGGTGGCCATTAGAGGTTTCTTCCTCCTGGGGGGTTCTCGGGTGCTGTTGCATGTTCTTTCTCTGGTTACCCACCCTTCCCTGTGGCACTGCTTTGGGACTTCTCTATGGTCAAGCATAAGGAAGAGCTGTGGCCATCAATGAACGGAAAAGAAAATGTAATTGAGTTAATTGATGGATACCCCACCTGCCCCTCTTCTGACTTTTCCCCTGTGCTGCTTTGTGACTAACTGGGCTGCTTATAGCAGAGAGGGGGTAGTTAAGAATGCCCTAGGTGGTACTGTGTTCTTCTTTTTTTTTTTTTTGCTTGGTGTCCTAATCCTGGTGGTGCTATAATTCTGCAGTTAGGATTAAAGAAGTACGGTGTCCTTCAACGAACTCCAAGAAAAGGATTTTACGTTGCGCAACAAAATTATCCTTTTTTTTTTTTTTTTGTCACAAAGTTAAATGGTTTGTCTTATCCATGTAACTGCTACGTCTTATCCATGTAACTGCTACATCTTCAGGAGAGCTTGTTCTTTTGAAAACCAGGCTTACTGGCTGGATCACCAGGTGAAAATAAAGCCTAAAAATGAAAACCGCCATCGCATCTAGGATTTGGTAGGCTGCTATATAATATTTGGTTTTAATTCCACTTTATTATATTGCAGCTTACCAGTCCTTGGATGTGGTGGCTGCTGTGCTGTCCACAAGGCAACTGGAAGAAATGTAACTGATAATGCATACAGGGGTACAGAGTGCAGAAGATGTCTAGTAGGATCTTTTGTTTTTTTTTTTGTTTTTGCATTTATCTAACAGCTTTAACAAAACACTATTGATGATATCTTAAACAGACCAAAAATTAGCAAATAGGAGTAGTTCATTGCTAGGGTTTATATGCACTTTAAACTAACGTTTTAATATTGCTCTACGTTATTGCTCAATATTAAAGCCCTGGGGGTGGCAGACAAGCCATTGACTGCTTCACAAATTAGTGATTTCAGTTTTTCCCCACTGTACAGATCCTAAAGAAATATTTTTTATCTGGTCCAAATAGAAGTGATCAAAGAAATGTAATTTTGGGCTAGTCTTATGAATGAGAGTTTTTTCATTTTTAAATGGTATGTATATGGACAACTGCACATTTACACCAAACCCCTCTAACACAGCCATTCTCACTCTAACACTAATCTTTAACACCTACCATCGCATCTGCTTACTCAACTTTGTAACCGAGCCCTATCCTTCCACATTGTTTAATTTTCCTCACACAGTTGCACCTTGTGTGCTGAGCCCTCATAGCCTTATATGGGACAGTTTTGTAATGCAGCTTTAAAGTGATTGTGAAGTTATATTTCTTCCTAAATAACAAACGTGTCCTACTCACGAAACTGTTTTGCACGGAGTGGCCCTAAACCTATTTTCAGCTCTTTCATCCTGCCTTCTAAATGCCCCATAACAATTTGCTTGCTATGGATGTGTGAGGGCTCAATCTATGGCCAAACTCTGCATCTATTGACACACGGCATGAGCCCCACCCCCTGCTCCTTTCTCAACAGCAGCGCTATTGGCTCCTTTTGCTATCCCCATTCCTTGTGAGAGAACAGAGATCAGTGCTGCTGCTCTTCGGCACTGTGCCGGATCAAATGTGTGTGTGTGTGTGTGGGGGGGGGGGGGGGTGCTGGCTGTGGAAAGATTTTTTTCGTTTGTTTTAAGCCTCAAGATTTTGTTCAACTTTCATTCTATGCATTAAGGTAAAAAAAAAAAAAACACACCTCTACTGCAGAATCCCCCCCCCCCCCAGTTCCCCTCCCTTATTCTTACCTGAGCCCGATCTAATCCAGTGCTGTGCACAAGAGCAGCGACTCTTGTCGCTGTCTCCCTCCTCATTGGGCAAATTGATAGCGAGAGCCATTGGCTCCAGCTCATGTCAACTCCAGTGATGAGAGGGCAGGGCAAAGTCCCACTGTCTGTGTCAATGGACACAGCAGCGGGGCTTGGAAGGAAGTCCGTACAGGTGCTCTCATGGGAATCAGTTTCCTATTGGGGGCACCAGCAAGAGGAGCCAGGAGTGCCGGCGGGGGACCTGCGAAGAGGATCGGGGGCCGCTCCGTGCAATTCTATTGCACAGAGCAGGTAAGTATAGACTCGTTTGTTAAAAAAAAAAATAATAATAATTTGCCTTTACAACCACTTTAATGCAGACAATGCACAGGCACTACTGGTGCTTAAGAGGATTTCTGTAGAGAAGCACACACTACTGCAGAATGCAGCTTTGCTACATAGGACAGGGGCGGTTACCGTAGGTTAGCTCAAGAGGAATAAGATGGTGAATTAGAGGATTTTAGAGTTAATGTACAGTTGTCCTATCTAGTGAGCATCAGTTAGATGTGATAAATAACAACATGTTGCATGTTTTGAAAAAGTACTCAAGGATCGCAGATCAAATCGTACAGTAAAGATCCTTTTGTAACAAGATTATTAATTTTAACTTAATGCTTGCAAAAGGAAGAGCAATCCAAATCTGGGACCTCACTGGTTGTCTTTGCTGGTACTGGTAAGTTGGGCTCCCTCTGCTGTCCAAAGAGGCACGGTACATCAATATCAATGCCTCCTTTGTACTGTCTGTCTTCTTTCCTTCTCCCATCTCTCCAAGAGGCCTACATGAAGGGGGCAGTTGCTTTCTTTTTCACTACACCAAAGTATAAAACAAAGTGCATTGCATATCATGACTACATAGCTACATAATTGCCACTTCTCTTTAGTCCTTTTAGAGGCCCCAATGTCTCCTAGTATTTGCATCCTCATGTACCAAGCATACAACCTCTACCTCGTGTTATTGCTTTCCTTATGCAGGATATCTTGGTATGTTGTGTTTTCTTCTTGTCACAGTGAATGGTCAGTAGTGTTGTGAATATCCCAGATTGTGTGTAACTAGCTTTTTAGTTACGAGTTTATGATCAATGTTCTCATTCGTTTTTTTTTCTCATTTCCAGGAATATTTGCCTTTAAATGTGCTCGTGCAGAAGAACTTTTTAATATGTTGCAAGAAATCATGCAGAACAATAGTATAAGTGTTGTAGAAGAACCAGTGGTGGAAAGAAGTCCTCAGACAGAGCTTGATGTCCCAAGAACTCCACGCACCCCCACAAGTAAGCACTAATCATATACTAAAATTCTAAGGTACCAGTCTTTCTCTGTTGATGATGGACCCACAGAAAATGTTGATGAAAATACATGCAGTAACAATTGCAGTAACAATTAATCCACATCAGTTACTGATGTAACTGGAGGGTTAAATCCTCAGTACACTGAGCCATGGTGGCACAAGTTCCAATTTATTGTGGTACCAACACTACTACATTGCTATGGGCAAAGAAACAAAATCTTGACTTCCTGATTAAACATACACTCCTGTGAACACTGAACATTAAACATTCATTTGCTCACAGTGAGCATGACTCTACTAAGATCTGTGTTGTTTTTTTTTTTTTTTTTTCATTTATTTTTCTCTGGAATTCAGACATTACTGAATTATACCTGAACACCCTGCTCATTTTTGTTGGTAATCTGATCCTGGAATGGTGGTGCTGGAACATACTCCTTTCTCTCCTTCACACACGCAATTTGGAGAAGTTTTTCACGACCATTAGTCAGGGTAAAATCTCCCGCTGGCCCTCTGCAGAGCTATGAGTGCTTATGTTGCATGAAGATTACAGAACTCAGATTAAAGTGTATCTAAACATAAATGTTAAATATGCTGATTGGATGTGGTAGGAATATTTTCAGCAAGTACAGAATATATCCATCGATCCTGACAAGAATCCAGTGTACTTGTCATTTTCTGTGCGCAGAAAAGGCCGCAAAAATCATTTTTATTTTTAATTTTTTTGTAATCAACTAATCCTATCAGTTGACCATGTATTGGAGATGAACAAAGGCAGGCGCATTTAACCGCCTGCCAACCACTTAACTTGGTTATACAACTGCAGGGCTGTCGTCCTGCTCCGGATCACATACCTAGTACATGATTCGGCACTTCCGGGTAGGGGCACATGACTGTGCTGTGTTTAAACACAGCACAAGCCCATCAGTGGGTGCTGGCCAAATAGATGTCTGCTCGCTAATCAGTGGCGCGAGACGCAGAACATTGTTTACTGGTTAGGCACATATTTAACCCTTTGATAACCCTAGATGTTTAACTCTTTCCCAGCCAGTGTCATTAGTAGAGTGACATTGTAAATTTGTAGCACTGATTACTGTATTAGTGCCACGGATTCCCGCAAATTTTTTGTGTCAGACTATCTGACGCAATATTGCAGTCCAGCTATAAGTTGCTGATCGCCACCATTACTGTTATAAATAAAAATTCCAGTATATATCGCATAGTTTATAGACGCTATAACTTTTATATACTTTTAATAAATATATATGCTTATTGGGTTTTTTTTTCTACCAAAAATATGTAATGGAATACTTATTGGCCTAAATTTATACAGAAATTATTTAATAAATGAAATTTTTTGCTTTATTTTAATGGGTATGTTTTATAGCAGAAAGTAAAAAAAAAGGTGGTTTTCTTCCCCAAAATATAACTTTTTTTTTTTTTTTTTTGTTTATTGCGTACAAAATACAAAAAAACCCAGTGGTTATCAAATACCACCAAACTAATTTAATTTGGGTACAGCGTTGCATGACTGCACAATTGTCAGTTAAAGTAATGCAGTGCCGTAGCACAAGAACATGGCCTGGTCATAAAGAGGGGTGAATCTTCCTGAGGTCAAGTGGTAAAATTCCAGCCTGTGTGACTTCCCTGGTTCTCACCATAGATACACTGAAGAAAATGTAGACACCTAGGGACAGGAAGTGTTATATACAGGATTTCTAGGTAAAAATATAGGAAAACCAGCCTGAAAATAGAAAACGATTGCAGTTACCTCATCGAAGGACTGGTAAGCTGTCATAAACAATTTGTTTTGGAGTTTAGATACACCTTGTAAAGGGTATCTAAAACAAAATTTTTATTAATGTTGAATTGTGTAGAGAATCGTTGGCTTTCCTGGTTTTTATTGCAGTAAGTGAACTTCTTTATTTTTGAAACTTTGCTGTGCTTGCTGCCTATTGCCTCTATGCATTCCTTGGAGTAGCTCAATAAGGCAACATATATTAAGTCATAAAATGTAGATTTCTGAAGGTGCAGAATACAAAAGTTATTTGACCTGGAACTAAAGATAAGGTTCATATCCCACTTTACACGAGTGCAAGGCTAGCACTGACACCCAGTTTCCATATGCGCAGCACTGCAGAATAGGATTACCCTAAATTCAGTTAATACATGTAATGCCTTTAGGCCATTTGTATGCAAACCTTTTAATCAGTTTTTCATATTACAGTACAGCCTTAGTACTTATATAATATGTTTTGTTTTGTTCTTCTGCAGCTCCTGGTTTTAGTGGTTCAAGCATACCTAATGGATATCCACGTTGCCCATCTTTTGGGGATGCATCTTCACATCCCTCTAGTAGGCATCCATCAGTAGGGAGCACACGCCTTCCTTCTGTGGGAGAGGAGTCTACACACCCACTGCTTGCTCCTGAAGACCATGTAAGTAGCCTAATATTATATCTATATTTGGTGTATTTTGTGTGCTTGTAGCTTTTTCAGATGTTGTAAACTGTATAGCAGTGAGGTCCAGGTGGCTGCACACATCTTTACTTTGTGTACAGAGTGCCCCAGGGGTCTCCTGTCAGAACACTATAGAGCAGCAGGGGAGATCGCTGTACTAACATTGAATTGTTAGTACAGCAGTTCTGACCTGAGCTGTAGTGTGTGTACAAGGCTTTATAATTGTTGCCTGCTTGTAAATAAGGACTTGAAAATCTGACAGATAAGCATTCAAAAGGGAACAATCCTTTCACCACACAAACACCATAGTAAGATGTCAGCTGAACCAGGGAGGAAAGGCGTCACTGAGAAATATGTATATGAGCAGGGTGATCTATTTTCCTATTGATATTGCTAGGCTAAGTGTGAACTTCGAAGTATATCTTCAGTTACATTTCAGACTGCGTTTGCTGCGGCTGATTGATCCTGTCACAAATGCAGTTCACAATAAGAGCCCATCCACATTAGCGCGACTTGTCAGGCGACTTGTCAGCCTGACAAGTCGCGCTCGGTCGCGGTCCATTGATTAGCACAGGACCCGTTCTAATAGGAGCGACACAAGTCGCTCCGACTTAGAAAAAGGGTCCTGTACTACTTTGGGGCGACCTGGAGGCGACTTGCATAGACTTCCATTATGTGAAGTCTCTGCAAGTCGCGCCGAAGTCGCGGTGCACGCGACTTCACAGGTCGCCCCCCCAAAGTCGTGTCATGCTAGTCTGAATGGGCTCTAAATGCATCTTGCTAAATGTTTTGTGTGACACTGTGGAGGAAATATAGGGATATGAATGTTCAGTGTTAAAGGAGTATTTCTGGGGTGGTTCTGGTGCCGCTTGACTTCAGAGAAAAACAATTTTCGCTTGCGTTCATTGACGGACACAGCTCATCTTCATGACCATAGGGTTATGCTGCCCCCTACAGGAGTAGGACACTAGGCAGAGTAAAACTTGAGAACTCCAATGGGGCAGTCCCTTGGGGTATACTGCTCCCACTTCCTGCTATAGGTATCCCAATTTTTTTCTGCATAGTCAGGACCTACAGTATCTCACAAAAGTGAGTACACCCCTCACATTTTTGTAAATATTTTATTATATCTTTTCATGTGACAACACTATAGAAATTACACTTTGCTACAATGTAAAGTAGTAAGTGTACAGCTTGTATAAAAATGTAAAATTGCTGTCCCCTCAAAAATCTCAACACACAGCCAATGTCTAAACTGCTGGCAACAAAAGTGAGTACACCCCTTTAGTCAAAATTTCCAAAGTGGGCCCAACGTGTGTCAATATTTTGTGTGGTCACTATTATTTTCCAGTATTGCCT
Organism: Pelophylax lessonae; assembly: GCF_965119305.1. Lineage (NCBI taxonomy): Eukaryota > Metazoa > Chordata > Amphibia > Anura > Ranidae > Pelophylax > Pelophylax lessonae. Next base: position 264,144,855 of record NC_138771.1, on the reverse strand, counting down.
TAACCCTCTTGAGCATGGAGTTTACCAGAGCTTCACAGGTTGCCACTGGAGTCCTCTTCTACTCCTCCTCCATGATGACATCATGGAGCTAGTGGCTGTTGGAGACCTTGCGCTTCTCCACTTTCTGTTTGAGGATGCCTCATAGATGCTCAATAGGGTTTAGGTGCGGAGAAATGCTTGGCCAGTCCATCACCTTTACCCTCTGCCTCTTTAGTAGGCAGTGGTCATCTTGGAGGTGTGTCTGGGGTCGTTATGTTGGAATACTGCCCTGCCGCCCAGTTTCCGAAGGGAGGGGGATCATGCTCTTCTTCAGTATGTCACAGTACATGTTGGCATTTGCCCCAGACCATGGCGCTCCCACTACCATGCTTGACTGTAGGCAAGACACTTGTCTTTGTACTCCTCACCTGGTGCCCGCCACACATGCTTGACACCCTCTGAACCAAATAAATTTATCTTGGTCTCATCGGACCACAAAACCTGGTTCCAGTAATCCATGTCCTTAGTCTGCTTGTCTTCAGCAAACTGCGGGCTTTCTTGTGCATCATCTTTAGAAGAGGCTTCCTTCTGGAATTGACAGACATGCAGACCAATTTGATGCAGTGTGCGGCGTATGGTCTGAGCACTGACAGGCTGACCCCCAACCCCTTCAACCTCGGCAGCACTCATACGCTGAGCACATGCGCTCAACCCCTTTGGCCAACCATGGCGAGGCCTGTTCTGAGTGGAACCTGTCCTCGTAAACCGCTGTATGGTCTTGGCCTCTGTGCTGCAGCTCAGTTTCAGGGTTTTGGCAATCGTTTTGGCAGATGTTTTGGAACTACATTTCCCATGATGCTTATGCAGTCTGCAGTGTAGTTAAACATCATGGGAAATATAGTTCCAAAACATCTGGGGGGCCAAGATTCCCCATCACTGGCCTAGGCCATCTTTATGTAGAGCAACAATTCTTTTTTTCAGATCCTCAGAGTTCTTTGCAATGAGGTGTCATGTTGAACTTCCAGTGACCAGTATGAGAGAGTGAGAGCGATAACACTAAATTTAACACACATGCTCCCCATTCACACCCGAAAGCTTGTAACAGTAACGAGTCACATGACATCAGGAAGGGAAAATGGCTAATTGGGCCCAATTTGGACATTTTCACTTAGGGGTGTACTCGCGTTGCAAGCGGTTTAGACATTAATGGCTGTGTTGAGTTATTTATAGGGGACAGCAAATTTACAGTGTTATACAAGCTGTACAATCACTACTTTACGTTGTAACAAAGTGTAATTTCTTCAGTGTTGTCACATGAAAAGATATAATCAAATATTTACAAAAATGTGAGGGGTGTACTCACTTTGTGAGATACTGTGGTTCCTTGCTGGGATCTCTGGTCCTAGGTATTTTTTCTTTTTAAATGGTCCCCCCAGTCTGGCCTGCGAACGTGTGCAGATCGCAGCTCCGTGCTCAGTCGGCCGCGACATGGCCTGCAAGGTAAACTTCTCGCAAGGGCGCATACAAACATCGGCCTGATTCGCAGTGTTTCCTCTTGGCCGACAGCACCCACATTACGATGGCGCGGTGTCCTGTCCGCAGCGGTGCCCACCCTGTTCCTGGTGTGGTAAGTAGCTGTCCCCCTTCTACCCCTGGCGGGTTTTTGGGTGGACGTGGGCGCCTCCCCTCCAATTGTCTCCCCTCTCCCCCAGCACGGTGGTCTTTGTGGCCTGTGGCCCCCATCTGTTCGATAGTGATGGGGAGGAGCGCGCGCTGCTGGCACCCAAAATGATCGCTCCTTGCGGGGAGGGTGGGCATGGTTGGGGCGCCTGCCTGGGCCCCCCTCCCTTTTCTTGTAGCCTGGTTAGCTACTGATCGGCGGCCATGTTTGTGTAGCCTCGGTGGCCATTTTTCTTTAGTTTTCCTATTGAAAATGGCGGCGGCCAGGTTTTTGGAGCTTAGATAGGTGGTTATTCGGCGGTGGGAAGTCCTCAGCCTTTAGTGCTTACAGCCAGACATGCCTTTTTACTGATCTTCGCATGATGTGCAGGAGCTTACTTTGAGCTGTCTGGTGGTGGCGAGTGCCTGGGGGCTACCTCTCCCACTTGCTGCTATACAGTGGTAGTGCTGTGCTGGGCCTTGTGGTGCGAACAGCGCTGTGGGGTGTCCCTTTATAGTGCGTTTTTGTTTTTTTTTTAACACCTGTGGGCAGATTCCCTCTTCATGTAGGGGGTCACTGAAACATGTTTCACTACCTGGTCATCTCTGAGGATGTCAGGCCTTCTGGGGCCCCACAGCTGGCTGCACTGACAGCGGTCCTGGAGTCCTTGGTGTTAAAGTGGATTTGGTTATGGGCAATTTGACTACCAAAAAGCGTACCCCGCCTTCAGCTGCTTCCTCTGTGTCTCCTCAGATCCATCTGAATCGGCTGCTGCAGATGCTGGTTACCCTTCGGGGTCTGCGTCCACACACGTGCACACATAGTGAGGATGATTCCTCTGTTCCTCTAGCCGTACATGAAATGGCACTAGTTGATGCACTGATTGTACCGGTGACGGAAACTTTACATTTGGAAGATGCGGCTAATGCAGCCTCAGAGGCACAGGTAACCTTTGGCACCCACAAGTCCTCCAAAGCGGCAAAGGTGTTCCCCTTTCCTGTCTTCTTTGACGATATTGTCTCAAAACTGTGGGGGTCCCCAGAACGCACCTTTGCAATCCCTAAGCATTTTGTGATATGGTACCCTTATGAGGAGTCCCTCCTTAAAACATGGACAGTACCTCCTGTGGTGGACTCTCCGGTTTCCAGGTTGAATAAAGCTACGCTTATTCCGGTAGAGGAGTCTCCGGTCTTCTCTGATCCGGCTGATAGGAGGTTGGAGGCCTTGACCCGCCATATGTTCACTGTGGCTGGGTCGGCACTTAGGCCAGTGTTTACCATCACCCTGGTGTCTCGAGTTATGGCTGAATGGGCAAAGGATTTACGCAGGGACCTTCTGAGTTTGTTTAGCTGGGGAATTAATTGGCCCAAGGGCTTCAGTTAATCTGTGATGCCTCTTTGGATGCCGCTCCCTTGCTTTCTGGACTGTCTGTCTCTGTGGCGGTCCTGCAGCGCATTGTCTGGCTGAAATGCTGGTCTGCGGACCAGGCTTCTAAAGAGGCCTTGTCCGATCTTCTATTTGTGGGAGATCGCCTGTTTGGCGCTTCCTTGGATGACCTCATAAAAAACCTTACAGGTTAAAAAGTACTCTTCTCTTGGCTTCCAAGGGTAAGGAGTCCCGTCGCAGACGTGAACCCTCTTTTTCTGCTCACAAGCGGCCTTTTCGTTCCTCTGGATCTCAGGACAAGGGATCCAGGGGTTCCAAGAAGTCTTGGTCGAGCAAACCAAAAGTTGTCTCTGCCAGGCCTGTGGACAAAAATCTCTGCATGAAGGGGGGCCCTCACCCGTATCTGGGGTGAGGGAAGGTCTTTGCTGTTTTCCGGACCCGTGAAAACAGGGTCTGGAACCTCCCTAATTCAGGACAAGTGGGTCCACAAAGTCGTTTGATCGAGTTTCGATCGTACCCACTTCAAGGTTCTTTCCTTCCAACCTGCACTTATCCCCAGATTGCCTGAAGGATCTCTATGGCGCAGTGCAGGACTTGGTGTCTCAAGGAGTGATTGTCCTGGTTCTGACGTCGGACCGCTTTCGATGTTTCTATTCAAACCTGTTTACGGTTTCCAGAAAGGAGGACAAAGTGCATTCAATTCTGGACCTCAAGGCGCTGAACTGTTTTGTGCAGGTACAGAAGTTTTGAATGGAGTCCATTTCGCACGTTGGTAGCATCCCTACATCAGGGGGACTTTCTCGCATCCATCGACATCAAGGATGCTTACCTTCAAATTCCCATTTGTGTCGCCCATCAGCGCTTCCTCTGCTTTGCCGTGGGCGAGGAGCATTATCAATTTGTGGCATTGCCCTTTGGTCTCGCCTCCGCTCCTCGGGTCTTCACAAAATTGTTTGCCCCGGTTCTAGCATTACTGTGTCAGCGGGGGGGGGCGCAATACTGGGGTACCTGGACGATCTGCTCTTGCAAGCAGAGTCTTCGTCTGCCCTGTTAGCCAAATTGAAGATTACTCTACAAATGCTGAGGGAATATTGTGGACTGACTCTGGATCGGCCTCGACCAGAGTGTTTCTCCCTCTGGCAAAACATCAGTAATTGCAGGAGGCAATTTGGCTTCTGCTGTCCAGCAGATAGTCATCTCTTCATACTTGTATGTGGGTGCTGGGCCTGATGGTGTCTACCTTCAAGGCGGTTCCGTTTGCACAGTTCCACACAAGATTTCTGCAAGTCGAGATTCTGGTGAAGTGGAGCAAGGATCCTCAGTCTCTGGACAATCGAATCATGTTGAGCTGGAGGACAAGGGGGTCCCTGATTTGGTAGATTTCCTTCTCCGGCACTTCTTCAGGGAAAATCCTTTCTTTCCCTGTACTGGACAGTTGTCCCCATGGATGCCAGCCTGTCAGGGTGGGGAGGCGTCTTCAGCACAGATTGTGCTCAAGGGATCCGGACTCTGGGGCAGTCCAGGCTTACCGATCAATGTACTGGAGCTTTGAGCGATCAGACTGTGCCTGGATCATTGGACAGTTCTTCTCCAGGGATGTCCGGTACAGATTCAATCGGACAATGCCGTGGCCTATGTCAATAGCCAAGAGTTCTGGTGGCTCGGGAAGCACCCGACATTCTAAGGTAGGCAGAACGTTTTGTTTCAGCCTCCTGTGCTGTACACATTCCAGGGGTGGAAAATTGTCAGGCGGACTATCTCAGTCGACAGGCGTTGGGCCAAGGAGAATGGTCACTTCATCCGAAGGTGTTCCGTCAGTTGTGTCTCTGGCGGGGGACACCCGAGGTGGACCTGTTGTGTCACGGTCTCAGGACCCTTTAGCCAATGCTACAGACTCCTTAGTGGCTCCTTTAGTCATTATCGTCTGATATATGCCTTTCCTCCTCTCAAGCTGCTGCCGCGACTCCTGCGCAGGATCGAGGCAGAATGTATCCAGGCGTTTTTAGTGGCTCCAGACTGGCCTCGCCAGTCTTGGTACGCCAATCTGGTATGGCTGGTCACCGATGTTCCTTGGAGACTCCCTCTCAGTGAAGATCTGCTGTCTCAAGGACAGATCTTCAATCCTGCTTTACAGTTGCTGGCTTTGACGGCCTGGCTGTTGAAAGCCAGGTGTTGAAGGATAGAGGGTTGTCTGATTCGGTGATTCCCTACGCTTTTATAAAGCTAGGAAATCTAATTCCAGGTAGATTTACCATCGTACTTGGAAGACGTATATTCCGTGGTGTGAGTCTCTTGGGGTTCACCCTCGCTCCTTTTAAGTGACTCTGATCTTGGCTTTCCTCCAGCGAGGAATCAAGCAGAAGAAGAAGTTGCTTTGCGATTTACTGGATGTGGTTCGGGCAATAAGGGTGTACCTGGCAGCTACGGAGTCGTTTCGTAAGTCAGACTGACTGTCCTAACGGATGGACCTCGTAAGGGGCTGGCTGCTTCTGCTGCTAAAATTTCCAGATGGTTCAGGCAGACACTGATTCAGGCTTATTCTCTTAAGGGTCAGGTTTCTCTTTTCCCTGTCAGGGCGCACACTGCTTGGGCGCTTAGTGCCTTCTATCAGGCGTCAGTGGTGCAAGTTTGCAAAGCAGCCACTTGCTCGTCTGTGCACAAATTCACAAAGTTTTATAAAGTGGATGTGTTGGCATCTGTGGATGCTTCCTTTTGGCCGCAAAGTTATGCAGGCTGTTTAGAGGATTTGTCCTCTTGAGGGTTTTTTTTTTTCAGGTAAGCTCCAGTTCTCAGTTGAGCTCCATGTTACCTGGTTGGCTGTGTTTAGGCCTTTGGGAAGTCTGTTTTTCTGCTGTTCCCACCCCTCATGTTTGAAACTGCTTTGAGACGTCCCTACGGTCATGAAGATGAGGAGCTGTGTCCGTCAATGAACGAAAGAGAAAATGGGATTTTTGACTTACCGTAAAATCCATTTCTCTGTTTGGCGGACACAGCACCCACCTCTTTGGAGTTGGGTTTTAATCTTCCAACACTGCTTGTTACAAAGCTGAATTCCTATAGCAAGAAGTGGGAGTATACCCCAGGGACTGCCCCATAGGCGTGCTCAAGTTTTTTTCTCTGCCTAGTGTACTACTCCTGTAGAGGGCGGCATAACCCTATGGTCATGAACATGAGGAGCTGTGCCCGTCAATGAACATCAGAGAAATGGATTTTACGTTAAGTCAAAAATCCCATTTTTTTAACGATCTGTCTCAATAAATGTTAATGCCCTCAACTTAAATGACACAGGCTGGTAAGTCTTCTGTGTTTCAAACTAGTATTTGGCAAGCGAGTCAGGAATTAGTTGTGGCTACCCACCATAAGTCCTGTATATCTATAAGATAAGGCTCTTGTTCCATTTATTGACTCTACTTTTTGTGTCTTCTCAAGGTGCATACATATGTTAACACAACTGGGGTACAAGAAGATCAAAGGCAAAGTGTACCGACACCACTTGAGCAATGTCTTTCCACTGCTGAAGGAAGTGTAGCCCAAGGTGAGCCCAGTTCCATTCCAGAGAGAGACCCCCATGTTATCCTGGAGCCTGAAGGAGTGAAGTTTGTTTTAGGACCAACTCCTGTTCAAAGACAATTGATGGAGAAAAAAAAACTGGAGAAACTTGAGGAACAACAAGCTGTTGGAAAGGATAGCAGCAGCAGCTGCCCTAATAGCACAGAGTGGGACACTGGTTATGACAGTGACGAACGCCGAGATACGCCTTCTGGCAATAAGATGGTGTATGAAAATGTTAATGGACTATCTCTGCCCTCTTCTGCACTTAGGAGGGGACGTATTCCACCACCTCTGTCCACTGATGTCCAAAATATTAATAACTCTGCCCAGAGGAGAACTGCGTTAATAAACTATGAAAATTTACCATCTCTTCCTCCTGTTTGGGAAGCCCGAAAATCCAGTAAGGAAGAAGATGACCTGTTAGGACCAAAGACGCCATCTATAAATGGATTTCATAATAGCCTAGACCCCATGCATAACTATGTAAACACGGAGAACGTAACTGTCCCACTAAGTGCTCACAAGGTTGAGTTTTCTAGGCGTCGGGACTGCACACCAACTGTTTTTAATTTTGATATAAGACGCCCAAGCTTGGAACATAGGCAGCTTAATTATATACAGGTTGATTTGGAAGGTGGCAGTGACTCTGACAACCCGCAGACACCGAAGACCCCTACCACTCCTCTTCCACAAACTCCTACCAGACGCACAGAGCTTTATGCTGTCATAGACATTGAAAGAACTGCTGCTATGTCCAACCTGCAGAAAGCACTGCCACGTGATGATGGTGGTTCTAGAAAGACTAGACACAATAGTACTGACCTACCCATGTGAGCAGGTTACACCTTTTGCACCTTTTTTGTGTTCTTTTTACAAAAGACAAACGCTTGTATAAACAGAAATGGGAAAAAAATCTACCATTCACGTCTTAAAACACTAACACTATTTCATAGGTTTTATTTTTATTTTTTTCATGTGCTTTCTTCTAAAGGGAATTTATGTAGAGCAGGTACTCCTAAATAAGGTTCACTCTACAGTAGTAGTATGTACTGTATAGTTGCATAGCTGTATTGCCTTTTTTTTTTTTTTTTACCTATTTAAGTTAGGTTGCAGTGACATGCCAATTTTGAGTTTATAAACTTACTAGACATTTGCCTATGTTTTTGCATCTAGACTGTTGCCATTTAAAGCTAAAGATAACTTTATTTTTTGGGATGTCATTTACAGTATGAATGTGTGAAATTATATACAATTATGTATTTTTATACTAACTTTTTATGAGTCCAGAATTTTGCCAAATTTGTCGCACCAGCATTTTGCATTGAGGCCATTGGTACGACTGTATATTTACATTTGACGAATGGAGTGTTAAAAAGTGCTGGCCTTCAGCCTTCAAACATGCGACGTCACTCAAGCGTGTTACTTTTTTCTTTTTGCACATGAAGCACTATTCAGACTATTCTCCCAAAGTGGCTGTTGATGTCTTAATTTTCATGACAGGCTTTTGGGTGTATAGGAATCTAGTTCTATGCGTGAAGGTTTGGTGTTTTTAGTTACAGTATGTCAGGGTTGCATTTATATAATGCAGACATATATACATTTTGTATAAAGGCCAAAAATGATTCCCCCCTTTTTTTATCACATTGTATGATATTGTAAGATTATTGTATGTTCCTAATTTGCATTATAAATTCAAATTTTTTTCATACTTAAAAAAGTATATAAACAGTAACTTTTGTATAAAGGTAGTGTAGACAATTTTAAATTTTTTTTTTTTTTTTTAAGATATGTAGATGTGCATTGCCAAACGTTCCATGACATTTAAAAAAAAAAAAAAAAAATTGGGTTTATATCTGGACTTAACATTCCATGATACTGTCTTGATATGTGACCCTTCGAATGCTAGGAAGCGCTCAGCAAGAGAATTGGCAATCTGTTTCTACATCATGTGTTATGCTGAGCCAACTGGGTGCTGAAGGTTGTCTTTTCTTGGACTACCACATTTTGCAGAGTAGCTTCTGCTGTTTGCACTGAAGGGTTCAAGCAAATTATACTATGCAGACAACTTTTTTAAGAAGAAAACTGTGTTCCATTCTGAATAGTTGCTTTTAATTTAATTTTGGTGTGCATCAGGTACTGATATTGCTTACCAAATGTTCATTAAAATATATATTTTTTTGATATTGACTACATTTCTCATTTCATTGGTGCCAACATCATTTTGTAGCATGGCAATAAAATACTGATTACACATGATATTCTTGTTTGCTCTTTCTTTAAAGAACTAGAACTAAAAAAATGCACAGGCAGGATTTGTAACGCAGAAGAGACATGCCATGTCTTTTCTTCATTAGTTACTCGGTGTAATAATTTTGGCAATGCCTGGATGACGTCATCTTGGCCTAGCCAATGAAAACAGCCCGGGATCAATACACAGAAGCTGCTAGACTGTCAGTTTTTTTTGTTTCGTTTTGTTATATTGCATCTTGATACTACAGTTGTTTAAATTATTATTTTTTTCTCATTAATCTACACGCAGTACCCCATAATGACAAAGTGAAAAAATAATTTAGAAATGTATGTGAATTTCATAAAAATGAGAAAACCTGATGTATCACACACATTAACTTAAGGTGGAAGTTCAGCTAAAAACTAAGGCCCCTTTCACACTATTGCGACTTGTCCTGGGATTTTGGACCGCAAAATTGCATGACAAGTCTTTTTCCATTATTTTCAATGAGCCCCATTCATATCAGTGCATTTTTGAAGTCGCACCAACTTCAAAGTAGTTCCTGCACTACTTTGCCACGATTTGATTGCGTTTTGAGCCATAGCCATTGCTTTCAAAATCGTGGCAAAGTTGCGTCAAATTGCGCTGTAAAATCGCGTTGCATAAGTGTGAAATGGGCCTAACTCTCTAAATCTACTGACAACCAAATTCTAAGACTAATCTATCTAACCCTGTAAAGCAAAAATCACTATACATACCTTTTCTGCAGCTGATCTGGTCTGCTCTCCAGTGGCAGATGCTGTGTAGAAGAGATGGCCATCAATGGCTGGGATTTGACACCCAAAGAGTTACTATGAGGGTTTGATTCTCAGCTGCTTTTCCTGCACACGCCTTCATTCTTCTTTGTAAGTCCTCAGTCGGGTTGGATGGGGACCATTGGTGGACAGACATTTTCAGGTCTCTCCATTGATGTTCAGTAGGGTTCAAGGTGATGGCTGGGCCACTCTAGGACAATTAAAGAGTTGTTCCTAAGCCATTTCTGTGTTATCTTGGCTGTGTGCATAGGCTTGGCTTTTTCATGTTGGAAGGTGAACCTTCAACCCAGTCTGAGGTCATGAGCGCTGTGGAACAGGTTTTCATTGAAGATATCGCTGTACTTTGCTCCATTCAGCTTTCCCTCAACCTTGATCAGTCTCACAATCCCCCCCTGCTGAAAAATACCCCCACAGCATGATGCTGCCACTACCATGCTTCTCTGTTTGGATGGTATTGGGCAGGTGGTAAGCGGTGGTTTCCTCTGGACATAACGTTTTAAAACTGAGGCCAAACAGTTGATTCTTGGTTTCATCAGACCAGAGAATCTTGTTCCTCAGTCTGAGGCTGGGTTCACATAAATGCGAATTGGATGTGTTTTTAACTGCATCTAATTCAAAAATTGTGAATGTGACTGGCTCCTAATGGAGCCTGTTCACACATGTCCGGGGCTGCCATGGTGTGGGTTTGGGTCCGGTTTAGGTCCAAATTCAGGGAAAATTTGCACCTGAATGGCACCCCAACCCGTGAACATAAACGGCAAACCGTGGCTGGACATGTGTGAACCCAGCCTAATAGTGGCCTGAGAGTCATACTTTGTGTACTCCAAAAGGGCTTCTATGTTTGCTCTTTCTGAGAAGCTTCTGTGCAGCCACTCTGACATAAAGCCCAGATCGGTGGAGGGCTGCCCTTGTTGTCCTTCTGAAACTTTGTCTCATCTCCACATAGAATCTCTGGAGCTCAGAGTGACCATCGGGTTCTTTGTCACACCTCTTACTAAGGCCCTTGTTCCCCGATTTTACAGCATCAAAGTGGTTGAGATTTTTAAAGGAGATTGCTGGGAATAAGGTTCACTTTTTCTAGCAATTATTTTCATTTGTTGTATAAAAAGAATTGCTATTGAGTAAAAGCCTTTATTTTTGTCTTGAATGGGCATCACTTCTGCTGAAATCCATGAAAATGTCTCACATTTCATAATTTCCTTTTTTTTTTTTCTTGCATCTGAAGTCATCCCAAAAGTAAAAAATATATTTAAGTGATATTTAACCGTTTGATTTGCGACTTCAAAATGAACAATTCACGCTATTGTCATAGATGCAGTATGCAGTTTATCATTGTCCTTCTGAAATATGTAAGACTTTCCCTCAAAAAGATGTCTTCTGGATGTGAGCACCTGCTGCTCTAAAACATGGATGTATCTTTCAGCATTAATTTAGCCTTTCCAGATGTGCAAGCTGCCTGTTCAATATGCACTAAGGCACCCCCATATCTTAAGAGATGCAGGCTTTTGAACTGAGAGTTGATAAGCTGGAAGGCAGGGCTCAACCAATCCCAGGCGCCAGGTCGCCGTGGCGACTGGAGATTGCATCCTGGCGCCTGGGCTACACTGCAGCAGCAGTCTGGATTCGGTCTCCACATATGGCTCCCCGCGCAGGTGCGCAGACTAAGAGGTTGGGATGGCCATTAAATGAGAGGCCACCTTGGCTTTGTGACCTGCTGGAGCGGGATACAGTGCTCATTTGTGGGAACCGGCGGCCTCCTCTGGTGGGCAGGGCTGTAATGGGCACGGCCCGCCTGCAATTGTGACTGAGGCTTTCCCTTGCTTGCTCGCTCTCACTGCCCACTCACCTCTGATATCTCCTTCCCAATTTGACAGCTGGGTGCCCTTTCCTTTACCGCTGGTGTGTGACAGCGGACATGTACACAGACATTGGGGGCACTGATAATCAGTGCAGCCTCATCAACACATCAGTGAAGGAGAAAAAATTACTTTTTCTCTATTGTTCGACAGACGCAGCTCCATCTAGTCAGAGACTATAAGGTTATGCTCTTCCTATCGGGAATAGGCACTAGGCCAGAAAAAAGCTTGCCCACGCCCATGTGGGCTGTCCCTGCAGGCATAACCCCCACACACCCTGCTATCATCAGTTTCTGTCTAGTTTAGGAGTAGGACCTAGCTTCCTGCTGGGACTTTGGTCTTAGCTATTATAGGAAAGTTGGTTGGTTTGTAATGTTTTATTTTCACTAGTTAGTTCCTGAGGACCAAGATCCAGAGGAACTGCAAGCAACAGCCGGCTGAGGTTTTTTACTGATAATCTAGATCCTTAAGGTCTCCCAGACTGGCCAGCGAGCGTGAGCAGGTTATAGCCCAGAACTAGGCCTCGCCACGACAGTGCCCCGACGGATGGGGACGCACACGACCTGGAACGCTCCGAATCGCAGCTTCCCCTTGGCCAACAGCATCCTGGGTGGGAGGTGATCTGTTTCGGAATTTGCACCCAACTGGTACCGTGGTATGGGGAGTAAATTGTCTCTCACCCCCCCCCCCCAAAAAAAAACCCCCTCATGTTTTCAGGATGGACGTGGGCCCTTCCCTGGAATAGTCGGACCTTAGGGGCTCATTCTGTTCCCCTGGCACCTTGGAAGACTAGTCGTGTGTACCCCTTGGCATTCCCCCTACCCCTAGCAGGTTTTTAATTGGGGGGGGCGGTAATAATGCGTCCTTTGTGGCGCTTACTTTAGGAGGGTGACTTGTCCTATGTGGGCCCTTGGGCGGGGACCTTCCAAGTTCCAATGCCTATTGTTCTGGGCCCCCTTTTGGGTTTCCCGGAGACCGCATTGCGTGCCGAGGGGGCCGCCATTTTGCTGTGGATCATGATTTTTATATTCCCAATATTTTTTATGGGCAGCCTTTTTCTATAATTCCCCATTGAGAATGCATGAGCAGCTATTTTCCTGAGGTCCATAGGCTGGACAGGCCTGGTTTTTTAAAATATAGAGGCTGAGTTTTCTCTCCCTCTTCCTGTACAGTTAGTGTCAGTTTCGTTTTTGCACAGATTGTGCTGGAAGTCTCCTCTGTGGTCTAGTAATGTTTTCCTGGGTTACCCTGTGAGTTTTTCTTCACTCTATTATCTTATAATAACCAGGGATTGTGAACCCGCACCTATAGCGGTGGGACCGTGTTTTTGGCAGTCTTAAATAGACATTGCCCGATTATTTTATAAAGTGTAACAGAGTCCCACTTTCACCTGCAGATCCCCTGGGAGCGATTGCGGGACCTTCTGCTTCTCGGTCTCAGCCAGAGATTGCAGCTTTTTTGCAAAATTTGATGTCCAAGGTAGATTTTGTCATTGCTAGTGTTGCCAGCCGCAAACGCCCTCTGCCCTCACCTCCATCTGCATGATCATCAGACTCGGATAGACATGGCAGACGCAGACCACCCTGAGGGGTCGGTGTCGTCGAATTCTGAGGGTGAAGAGAACCTGTCCTCAGCTGCCGTGCAGGAATGTGCTTTGGTGGAAGCTCTGATAGTTTGTGCGGGAAACTTTAAAATTGGCTGATGAACCCACAGCGCCGGGTACGCAGGTGTCTTTTGGCTCCCGTAAATCGGGCAAAGGGTTCACTTGCCCAGAGTTGTTACAAGCTATTGTGGATAAACAATGGCGGCACATTAAAGCGGAGTTCCGGCCACAAAATCGAACCTAGTCGATTTTGGGGCCATCCGCTTGCTATTTTTTACCTGAAAAACAAATGGGTAGTTACGATTTTTATTTATTTTTTTTCTTATTATTGAAGAAAATATACTCCCCTTTCCTTCCACTTCCTCCCTCTGCGGCCGCAGCCCGCGCCGTCACTTCCTATCCCGCACTGCATCCTGGGAGCTCTTACTCATCACTCCCAGGATGCAATGGGCAGTGACGTAGGCGGCCGGCCACTCCTCTCATCGCATTATTTGCAAACCGGAAATAACGCGATGATAGGCATCCCTATACTATGCCGATTGCATAGTACTGGGCATGCGCGAGATTTCGCACAGCATTCACCGGCCCCCCTCCATCTCGAACCAGGAAGCAGGGCATCCATTTACACACACAGCGGCTTCAGGGGAACCCGGACAAAGATGGCGGCGCTCAGGACACATTTTATAAAGTAAGATTTTATAATTGCCAATCGATTACTATACTGTAAAAAAAACGGATTAGTTGATGTATGAAGGGGGGGGGGGGTGACAGTTTGGGGAAGTATTGATAAAAAAAAACGATTCTGTGGCCGGAACTCCGCTTTAAGCACATGTTAGGGTGCCTAAGCGTTTTGCACGCAGTTACCCCTTTGCAGGGGCAGTGTCCACTAGGTGGACTGTACCACCAAAAGTGAATCCCTCGGTGTCCAGGTTGAATAAAGCGACTCTGGTACCGGTGGAAGAGTCTCCAACTTTTGCAGACCCCGTGGAAAGATGATTGGTATCCTTGTCCCACCATTTACATGTGGTAGCAGGTCACATATTAAAGACTACCTTTGTGATTGTTTTGGTAGCGCAGACTGCTACAGAATGGATGGTTACTTAAAAGTAACTTGGAAGCTGAATGGCTCCGCCCTGCGGTGTTGGAACTACTGGACCAGTTTGCTCAAGCCCTGGTGTTCATGTGTGATACGTCCCTGGATTAAGCCCCATTGGTGGCTAGGGCATCGGCAGTGGGGATTGCCATAAGGCGCATGGTCTGGCTGAAAAGCTGGTCGGCAGACCAGGCTTCTAAAAAGGCCTTGACTGATCTTCCCTCCTTAGGGGAGAGGCTGTTTGGATCCTCTCTGGATGAGTTGATCAAAGGTATCACGGGGGGTAAGAGCACTCGTCTTCCCCAATCTTCTAAGGGCAAGGTGCCACGTCCTAGGCGGGGGCCTTCCTTTAATGCTCATGAACGTCTTTTTCGTGCCTCCAGGTCGCAAGAAAAAGGTAAATCGTTCAGGTCTTCTGGGGATTCCAAGAAGCTGTGGTCGGGGAAAGCAAAGAACGGCCAATCTGGACCTGCAGACAAGTCCTCGTCTGCATGAAGGGGCGCCCCACCCCATTCTGGGATAGGGGGACGTCTTTGTTTCTTTTTGGAACCCTGGACCTCCTTGATTCAGGACAAATGGGTCCATGAACTGATCAGATCTGGGTACAAGATCGAATTCTGGTCTCGCCCGTCGGACAGGTTCTTCCTTTCCAATCTTTGACTATCCCCAGTCCGGTTAAGGGACTTGCGAGGGGCAGTACGCGATTTGCTGTCGCAAGGAGTGATTGTACCGGTTCCTTTTCAGAGATGTTTTTAAGGGTTTTATTCAAACCTCTTCACCATGCCCAGGAAGGAAGGCGAGGTACGTCCCATCCTGGATCTCAAGGCCCTGAACCACTTTGTGTGGGTACAAAAGTTTCGGATGGCATCGATGCACCAGGGAGACTTCTTAGCCTCCATAGATATCAAGGACGCATATCTACACATCCCTATTTACGCTGGACACCAGCGGTTTCTTTGCTTTGCGGTGGCAGAGGAGCATTATCAGTTTGTGGCCTTACCCTTAGGTCTCACCTCAGCTCCCAAAGTATTTATTAAGGTCTTAGCACCGGTATTGGCATTACTGCGCCAGCGGGGGATTGCGGTACTGGGGTACCTAGACGATCTCCTGTTGAGAGCGGACTTTCCTTCAGTCTTGTTGGGGGATCCGACGGTCACTGTCAGAACTCAGCACGGATTTCTTGAAATTGATGTTCCAACTGAAATCCTGCAGACACCTGTCTTGTGATTGGATTATCTGGGATTTACTCTGGATTCAGCCTTGGCCAAGGTGTTCCTTCCCCCAGGCAAGCTGCAAAAGTTGCAGGAGGCGATTTGGTTGTTGTTGACGAACGATCTGTCCTCTCTGAGTTTGCATGCAGGCAGAAGGTCTGATGGTATCAACCTTTGAGGCAGTTCCATTTGCTCAGTTCTGTACCAGACCTTTGCAAAGGGAGATTCTTGTCAAATGTAACAAGCATCCAAAGTCCTCGGACTCTTTGATTAGGTTAAGCCACAACACAATGTCTGCTCTGTTGTAGTGGATTCAGTCTCCAGTACTATGCCAGGGCAAGTCCTTCCTTCCGTTTTTTTGGATGGTGGTGTCTACGGGCGCCAGCCTATAGGGCTGGGGTAGGGTGCTGGGGAAGCTCTGTGCCCAGGGTACAATGAACGATGGAAGAGTCAAAACTACCGATCAATGTTTTGGCGCTCAGAGCAATAAAGCTTTGTCTGAGCTATTGGATGACTCGTCTGCAAGATTGTCCGGTTTGGATTCAATCAGACAATGCCACAGCTGTGGCTTACATCAATCCCCAGGGGGGCACCAGGCGTGTCTTGGCTGAGATTCTGGCCTGGGCGGAAAAATTTATTCCATCCCTCTCTGCTGTACACATTCCAGGTGTGGAGAACTGGCAAGCGGATTACCTGAGTCGTCAGGTGTTGGATCAAGGGGAGTGGTCCCTGCACCTGGAGGTGTTTCATCTCCTGTGTTCGGTGGGGGACTCCCGATGTAGATCTGTTTGCTTCTCTCCTCAACAAGAAGGTTCAGAGATTCGAAGGTTCAGAGATTCGTAGCCAGGTCTCAAGATCCTCTGGCCGACGCCACAGATGCTCTGGTGGCTCAATATCAGCTGATTTATGCCTTTCCTCCCTTGAAACTCCTGCCGAGGCTTCTGCGCAGGATAGAGGTGGAAGGGATTCCGGCCATTCTGGTGGTTCCAGGCTGGCCTTGCCGGTCTTAGTATGCAGACCTAGTAAGGTTGGTCACCGATGCTCTTTGGAGACTTCCTCTTAGGGAAGATCTGTTCTCTCAAGGTCCAATCTTCCATCCTGCTTTACAGTCGCTGGCTTTAACGGCATGGCTGTTGAAAGCCAGGTGTTGAGAGATAGAGGTCTTTCAGACTCTGCGATTCCTAGGAGGAAGGAGTTGAAAAGCGGTTCTCATTGGGCACCATCAAAGGCCAAGTATCAGCTTCGGCTATATATTTCCAACACCCATTAGCTGCACATGCTTTGATTCGTACATTTATACAGGGAGTGCACCATATGGCTCCTCCGAGAAGGTCCCTGCTACCTCTGTGGGACCTCAATCTAGTATTATCTGTTTTTCATAAGCCTCCTTTTGAGAACATTCAGGGGATTTCTCTGCTTTCGTTGTCCCAGAAGGTTGCCGCTCACAGAGTATCTTTGCTGGGGGCGTTGTCCTGCCACTCACCTTATCTGGTGATACACAGGGATAAAGTGGTACTTCGACCTAATCAGTAGTTTCTTCCTAAGGTTGTTTCTGATTTGTATCTGAATGCAGACATTGTGTTGCCTTCACTCTGCCCTAAGCCCAAACATTCTAAGGAATTTGCATTGCACTCTTTGGATGTGGTTCGGGCGATCAGGGTCTATCTGGAGACCACTGAGTCTTTCAGAAAATCAGATGCTCTTTTTATCCATACCAAAGGATCTCATAAGGGATTGGCTGCATTTGCGGTGACCATATCCAGAGGGATCAGACAGACAGTAGTTCAGGCTTATTCACTGAAGGGTCAGGTTCCTTCTTTTCCGGTGAAGGCACATTCTACGAGATCGCTGAGTGCGTCTTGGGCTTTTCGTCAGGCGTCGGTGCTGCAAGGTGACCAATTGGTTGTCTGTCCATAAGTTTACAAAATTCTACAAAGTAGATGTGTTGGCATCTTCAGATGCTTCCTTTGGCTGCAAGGTTTTGCAGGCTGATGTTTAAAGAGAACTGTTTTTTTTTGTTTCTCTTTGAGGGTGTATTGTGTATTTAGGATGAGCTCCAGTTGTTCCTGGTTGAGCTCCACGTTACCTGTTTGGCTAAGTTTAGCCTTTGGGGAATTGTGTTTCCGTTTTGTGTTGTCTTCCCACCCCTCATAAATATACTGCTTTGGGACATGCCTATAGTCTCTGACTAGATGGAGCTGCATCTGTTAAACTTCAGAGAAAATGATTTTACGGTAAATTCTTACAAAAGTCCAGTTTTTGCTAATTTTTATAAGAAGCCTAAAAGGTGTGCTTTTTTTTTTTCTACCTTTTTTTCATTTGGCACCAGACGGGAGCAATTCATATTGCTTGATGCCCCAGACACGCAGTTCAGGGCGCCAGGCAGCTGATTTAAAAAAAAAAAAAATGGCTCCTAACTTTTTTTTAGCTGGCTTCTAGATTCAAACAAATGTGTTAAGGTCGCAGCAACCATGGTTGCCAAAAAGAATGTCAGATTTGTTTGACCACAGAACAGTTTTCTACTTTGCAACAGACCATTTTAAATGTGCTTTTGCCCAGAGAAGACAATAGCATTTCTGGATGCAGATATCAAATATCAAAGGTCCCTGCGAGCTACTACGACCAATACTGCTTCAATCAAGCCAGCTGTGCAAGCACTGATCAGCATCTCATTCTGAAGTGTATAGTGCCATAATAAAACAAACCTTAGTGCTGCACTCAGGGCCGCTGATAAGCCAGTACAACCGGCCCTGTTGTACCGGGCCCGGAGTGCTCAGCTCAGCAGGGGGGCCCGGGCAATCTAAAATCAAACACACAGTGCAGAATAAAAAAAAAGCCTTTCTGAATTAAAACCAGGCAGCACCCCCCTCCTAATGACTTAGCTGGGTGTGTTTTTCCTTTTACTGGGCCCCTCTGCAGTGATGGTCTGGTGAGTGTGTGGGAGGGACTACTCCTATTTCGGGCGCATGTCAATTCAGTGCCCGCCCTGCATAGGATTCTCTGCATATTGCCTTCCCTGGCGGAGTGATCTATCTTCTCCTGCTCACAGTGCTCAGCTCTGCTCTCCACTCAGCCTGGATGCTGTGAGGCGGCAGAGGAAACAGCTCTGCCAACATTTCTTCACAGGAAGCAGCACTGCAGGAACGGAGGGGAAGAAGAGGTTGGTGATGCTGCCAGTGCCTAACACAGCAGAACAGGTGTGTCTGACTGTCTGAAGACACATTTATTTCACATAAAGTCAGGCAGGGCTATAAATTCAGGGAAAGTCCAGATTATCTCTTTATTTATTTAACTTTGTGAACGTTTGCAGGATTGCTATACCTAAATATGGGTTTGCCTGTTATTATTTTCCAAGTCAGCCTAAAGGCTTCTATAGTAAATAGAAATAAAAGTTATCCTTTGACGTGTGCTTTTCAATAAAGCTTTTTGAAAACAAAAGTTTTTTTTTTTCCATTTTGGAAATAAAATGCTAACTAACCATATAGCAGTGTCGTTAAATGCATTCTGTCACTTCTGTTACAAGGGAAAGTATCAGGAATTCAATAGGTAATGAATTAACAAAGAGGGTTCTCCCTGCCAGAGGTGGGAAGCATTATGACACTGCCCTAAAATTCACTGATTTCACTTTATATAAAAACGCAGATGAGAGAGAGAGATGGATGGATGGGGAAAGAGACTGAAAGCCACAGATGGAGAAAACAAGACATGGAGAGAATTACAGATGGAGGGGCAGACAGAAAGAGAGAGACAGATAGATAAATATTATATAAGAAAAAAATGAAGAGGGAGCGAGAGAGAGAAAGAGAGAAAGAAAATGGAGAAAGAAGCAGAGAGGTAGGCAGAAAAAGAGAGGGGCGGGGGGAGAGAGAGAGAGAAATAAAGAGAGAAAGAGAAGTAGAGAAAAATAAAGAGACAGAGAGATAAAGATTATATATTACAGAATAAAGATAGATGGATAGAGGGAGAGAGACTGAAAAGATAGAGATACAGCAGAGAGAGATAGAATATAAATATATATATATATATATATTGTCATAGGTAGGTAAAGAGAGCAAAATGGACAGAGGGGAAAAAGAGAGAGCAGAAAGATAAATGGAGAGAGAGGAAAGGATGACAATGAAAGAAAGAAAGAGGAACAGAGTGAACCAATGAGGGAGGGAGGAAAGAAAGAAAGAGGAACAGAATGAATTAATGAGGGGGGAAGAGAGATAGAGGAACAGAGTGAATGAATGAATGAGGGAGGAAAGAGAGAAAGAAAGAGACAGAGAACAGAAGAGAGTGTAGAGAGGAACAATGAGATTAACTGAAAGATCTATATACAGTATCTGAAGCATCAGCGTTTATCAAGAGAACATGAACTTGTATAGAAGGCTGTATACGGTGGCACCTGCAGCTCCTCAGGTGCAGAAATTTTATGCCCAGCTTATTTTTGAGGTTTTTTTTTTTAGTTCCCATCACCACTGCTTTAAAATTGGGTAGGGATAGCACTGGCGGCAATTTATTTCAGACCCACCCCAGTGCCATTTCAAAACAGCTAGCTTACCCTCAGCATTTTCTGTGTGCCCCCTTTGGATTTAGTAGGAGGCCTGAACACACAGGGGGCCCACACAGGGAGGGGGGCTTAGTGATGAACTCTTCCTCCAGCAGCTGAAAGCTGGTCTCTCCCCCTCTCCCTGCTGCCAGCTTTTATCTGCTGAGAAAGAGACAGTTATCCTTCACTAATCCCCCCTCCCTGTGTGGGCCCCCCTCCCATCCCTGGCTCTAATGTTAGCTTTGCTCCTGCGATTTTTATCTCTGCATCTTTGTTTCTCTCCCTCTGTCTCTCTGATCCAGAGCTCTAAATGCCCAGCCTGTATATTTTTTCATCTCATCTTCATTTTTTTTTATTAACTCAGTTTTTTCTTTTAGATTTAGCAGGAATTCTGTGAGTTATGTTGTACTTGTTTCTGCTAATAATGATTTTATTGTATTTTTAGCTAAATATAGCTTTAATATTTTCTTGGGGGCCCTGTCAGGTAGTCTGTAAGGGGCCCCGCGATTTCTATCAGCAGCCCTGGCTGCACTAAATAACATATAAAACAAAGAAATATATAAATTAAATAACGGTCAGAACCTCAGTTGTGACAAGTGTGGTATACTTGAGGAACATGTGAATTAATAATACTTGTGATATAATCAACTGCTTCTTTTAAAAAAAAACAAAGTCTAAAACTATGCAAACTTTATTTCTCTGTCGCTCATTGACAGACGTAGTCTTCTTGATTCACATCAATTGGGTTATGTTGTCTCTGCAGGAGTAGGACTAGGCAGAAAGAAAAAATGTTCTGGCTCCACCCTAGGGGCAGTCCCAGAGGGTATGTCCTCCCTCTCTCTGCTACAAGGAATCAGTTCTATCTTCACATTCCCATTTTCGCAGGACATCAGCGGTTTCTACGTTTTTCCGTAGAAGAGAACCACTATCAGTTTGCGGCATTACCTTTCGGTCTCGCCACGGCTCCTCGGGTCTTCACGAAGGTGTTGGCCCCAATGTTGGCACTACTGCGCCAAAGAGGCATATCGATTCTAGGTTACCTAGACGATCTCCTGCTTCATGCAGAGTCTCCTCAGACCCTGCTACAAAACATAGAAATTACTATAATTTCTTTACAGGAATTCGGGTGGCTGCTGAACCAGCAAAAGTCATTTCTGGTTCCCACCCAGAGGCTCGAATATCTGGGTCTAATTCTAGACACAGTCAGGACAAGAGTTTTCCTTCCGGTAGGGAAACTCCGGAAGATTCAATCAGCAGTCCAGTTGTTACTATCCAACAGCTGGTCTTCCCTTCGGACTTGCATGAGGGTTCTGGGGTTGATGGTGGCTTCCTTCGAAGCAGTCCCATTTGCCCAGTCCCATACCCGAATTCTTCAGCAAGAGATTCTCCTCAGATGGAATCGGAATCCGGAATCCCTGGACTATCGGATCCGACTGAGCGAACAGACCAGAGAGTCTCTGGTCTGGTGGCTTCGGTCTCCGATGCTCAGCCAGGGAAAGTCATTTCTGCCAATATATTGGACAATAGTGACCACGGATGCCAGCCTATCCGGATGGGGAGGAATTCTCGGTCAGTTATCCGTTCAGGGACTTTGGTCCCCGGAAGAATCCAGGTTACCGATAAATGTATTGGAACTGAGAGCGATCAGACTTTGTCTGATTCACTGGACCGAGCAGCTCCAGGGCAGCCCGGTTCGGATCCAGTCGGACAACGCCACAGCTGTGGCTTATGTCAATCACCAGGGGGGCACCAAGAGTGTCCGAGCGGCCAAGGAAGTGGCTTGCATTCTTCGCTGGGCGGAACAATTTGTTCCAGCTATCTCTGCGGTGTTCGTTCCGGGGGTGGAAAATTGGCAGGCAGATTATCTCAGCCGTCAGACTCTGGATCAGGGGGAATGGTCCCTCCATCCAGAAGTTTTCCACCAGTTGTGCCTACGTTGGGGCACCCCGGATGTGGATCTGTTGGCATCACGATTCAACAGGAAAGTACAGAGATTCGTGGCTCGCTCCCGCGATCCTCTAGCAGAGAACGCAGACGCACTGGTCGCCCCGTGGGGGCAATACCAGCTAATGTATGCCTTCCCTCCTCTCGGGTTACTGCCAAGACTTCTTCGCAGGATAGAGGAGGAAGGAATTCCAGTAATCCTGGTAGCTCCGGACTGGCCTCGCCGAGCTTGGTACGCCGACTTGGTCAGACTGGTGGCGGACGTCCCGTGGAGACTTCCTCTCAGGGAGGATCTACTGTCTCGGGGACCGATCTTCCATCCTGCTTTACGATCGCTGGCTTTAACGGCCTGGCTATTGAGACCCAGGTGCTGAAGGACAAGGGATTGTCAGCTTCAGTTATTCCTACTCTAGTTAAAGCAAGGAAAGCGACTTCCAGAAAGATTTATCATCGCACATGGAAGTCCTACATTGCACGGTGTGAACCCCTGGGGTTCCACCCACGATCTTATTCGGTTAGTCGAATATTAGCTTTTCTGCAACAAGGGGTTGAGCAGAAACTGGCCTTGAGCACTATCAAGGGTCAGGTCTCAGCATTAGCTATCTTCTTTCAGAAGCCTTTGGCTACTCATTCCTTGGTGCGGAATTTCATCCAGGGGGTGCGACATCTGGCTCCGCCAGTGCGCGCGCCGTTACCACCCTGGGATCTTAATTTAGTATTGTCGGTTCTTCAGAAACCTCCCTTTGAAGATATTAGGGAGATTCCTCTACCTACGTTGTCCCAGAAGGTGGCCTTCTTGGTGGCTATCACTTCTGCACGCAGGGTGTCAGAACTGCCTGCATTATCTTGTCGTTCCCCATATCTGGTGGTTCATAGAGATAAGGTGGTTCTTCGTCCGAATCCATCCTTCCTACCAAAAGTGGTTTCAGAATTTCATCTGAATGAAGAAATTGTATTACCTTCCCTGTGTCCTAAGCCCAGTCATCCTCGGGAGTTTGCTTTACACTCCTTGGATGTGGTCCGGGCGATCAGGGTATACTTGAAAACGACAGACTCGTTTCGCAAGATGGATTCACTTTTTGTGATCCCGGATCGACCCAAAAAGGGGTTGCCTGCATCTGCCGCGACTATTTCCAAATAGATCAGACAGACGGTGGTACAGGCTTATTCTATTAAGGGTCGGGAGCCCCGTTCCCTTTTAAGGCGCACTCCACTCGGGCACTTAGTGCGTCATGGGCCTTTCGCCATCAGGCGTCAGTGGTCCAGGTGTGCAAGGCGGCTACCTGGTCGTCGGTGCATACCTTTACAAAACATTATAAAGTTGATGTAATGGCATCGTCTGATGCCTCGTTTGGCCGCAAGGTTTTGCAGGCCGCCATTTGAGGAGACCAGTGGTCTACCACGAGGGTTTTTTTCCGTTGGAATTTTTATTTGAGTCTTATTCTTTGCTTATAATGAGCCTTTAAAACTTCTAGTTGGCACCGGTTGGGCCTTCTAGATTGGATTTTGATTTCTGTCAATCCCACCCCTCATTTGTGGCACTGCTTCTGGATGTCCCAATTGATGTGAATCAAGAAGACTACGTCTGTCAATGAGCGACAGAGAAAATCGGATTTTTGTAAGATCTTACCGTAAAATCCTTTTCTCTTAGCTCATTGACAGACGTAGTACCCGCCCCTCTATCATTGAGTTGGGTTGGGTTAAATTCTCTGTTGCTGCTTTATAACAGAACTGATTCCTTGTAGCAGAGAGAGGGAGGATATACCCTCTGGGACTGCCCCTAGGGTGGAGCCAGAACGTTTTTTCTTTCTGCCTAGTCCTACTCCTGCGGAGACAACATAACCCAATTGATGTGAATCAAGAAGACTACGTCTGTCAATGAGCTAAGAGAAAAGGATTTTACGGTAAGATCTTACAAAAATCAGATTTTTACAACCTTGTTGTACAGGGTGTCCCCCCATAATTGGGTTTTTACTTCAAATGATATGACCTTGCACCTAAGCTTGGTCTAAGAACACCTTTTTACCTCTCCCCGGCCTGGTGATGAGTATCCAGTTTATTATAGCATTTCTGGATCATGTTCAGATGTGGCTACTTCTTTGCATTAAATAGCTTTACCATTTTTTTGGTGGCACGGCGATCTGTGTTCAGACAGTGATTGTTTTTGGAAGTTTTTTTGAACCCATGCAGTGATGTCCATCACAGAATCATGCCTGTATTTTTTTATAATGCATTGCTGTCTGAGAGCCCAAAAATTCGGGGCATCTAATATTGCAAATATAAACGGTAAAACAGTGCAGCGCTCTAAAAATAATGAACAACAATGGAATAAAATCGCAGATAAAACACAAAAGCAAAGTCCATCTATCAGAGCCAGATCAAAGGTCGGGTAAGAAGGATCAAAAAGGTAATAGGAGTAATAGTCCTTATAAGGTGCAAAGATTCCTAATGAATTCCCGAGGAGCCAGGTGCAGATAGCAGAAAACACACACACTCCCTCCACCTTCCAGAGTGGCCTCTCACCTTATTAAGGTATTACACGGGCATTGTAAACATAGACACATCACCAACTCCGACCTCTTGATAATCCTTCCAGTTGTCAATGAGGAAAACCAATCTGTAGTAAACATGAACCTACACAGCTTCGTACTGCACACTCCTGGTTGTCTCTCCAATGGCAGGGTAATGAAAGGAAAGAAACGCCAGGATAGTGTAATACTGACTTTTAATATGGTTAAAACATCACAAAGTGGCCTCTTACTTGGTATAGATGGACATCGGGCATATAACAGTAGAAGGACCGGGACAGCGGGACTCGCTCGGTGTCACTCGGTCTGCTCCGTGCCAGCGGGTGACGTCAGACGCTCAACTCCTCCTCCCTCCGCACGCGTATCGCCTCCGTGGGTGGAGGCTTCGTCAGCGATGAAGAGGATTGGTCCAACGTCACCATATAAATAATCCTCCCCTTAATCTGATTGGCCAGTCCTTCTAAAGCGTTCCTATGAATACCCTAATGCCGGAACTAGAGGAAAATCCCGGCTCAGACTTCAGACAATCCCGAGTATGGCTATAAACCTTTATAGCCATACTCGGGATTGTCTGAAGTCTGAACCGGGATTTTCCTCTAGTTCCGGCATTAGGGTATTCATAGGAACGCTTTAGAAGGACTGGCCAATCAGATTAAGGGGAGGATTATTTATATGGTGACGTTGGACCAATCCTCTTCATCGCTGACGAAGCCTCCACCCACGGAGGCGATACGCGTGCGGAGGGAGGAGGAGTTGAGCGTCTGACGTCACCCGCTGGCACGGAGCAGACCGAGTGACACCGAGCGAGTCCCGCTGTCTCGGTCCTTCTACTGTTATATGCCCGATGTCCATCTATACCAAGTAAGAGGCCACTTTGTGATGTTTTAACCATATTAAAAGTCAGTATTACACTATCCTGGCGTTTCTTTCCTTTCATTACCCTGCCATTGGAGAGACAACCAGGAGTGTGCAGTACGAAGCTGTGTAGGTTCATGCTTACTACAGATTGGTTTTCCTCATTGACAACTGGAAGGATTATCAAGAGGTCGGAGTTGGTGATGTGTCTATGTTTACAATGCCCGTGTAATACCTTAATAAGGTGAGAGGCCACTCTGGAAGGTGGAGGGAGTGTGTGTGTTTTCTGCTATCTGCACCTGGCTCCTCGGGAATTCATTAGGAATCTTTGCACCTTATAAGGACTATTACTCCTATTACCTTTTTGATCCTTCTTACCCGACCTTTGATCTGGCTCTGATAGATGGACTTTGCTTTTGTGTTTTATCTGCGATTTTATCTGCGATTTTATTCCATTGTTGTTCATTATTTTTAGAGCGCTGCACTGTTTTACCGTTTATATTTTTACTACCCAAGTTTTGTTTCTGTGCCTGTTTTAGTGTTCAGCTGCTATCTGATAGGGTTGAGCGCTGATATTTCTTACCATTTGTTCATCTAATATTGCAATTTGACTTTGTCCCTTGTGCACAGATATTTCTCCAGTTTCTCAGAATCATCTTTAGATATGTACTGTATATGATTATATTTAAAGTCTCTGCAATTTTGTTGAACATTCTGAAATTGTAGACAATTTTTAGATGCAGCTTTTTCACTGATTGGTGAACCTCTGCCCATCTTTACTTTTGAGACACTCTGACTCTTCAAGATGTCCTTTTTATAACGAGTCATGTTAATGACCTGTTACCAAATAACCTACAGTGCATTGCAAAAGTATTCGGCCCCCTTGAACTTTTCGACCTTTTTCCACATTTCAGGCTTCTAACATAGATATAAAACTGTAATTTTTTGTGAAGAATCAACAAGTGGGACACAATCATGAAGTGGAACGAAATTTATTGGATATTTCAAACTTTTTTTAACAAATAAAAAACTGAAAAATTGGGCGTGCAAAATTATTCAGCCCCCTTAAGTTAATACTTTGTAGCGCCACCTTTTGCTGCAATTACAGCTGTAAGTCGCTTGGGGTATGTCTCTAGCAGTTTTGCACATCGAGAGACTGAAATTTTTGCCCATTCCTCCTTGCAAAACAGCTCGAGCTCAGTAAGGTTGGATGGAGAGCGTTTGTAAATATCAGTTTTCAGTTCTTTCCACAGATTCTCGATTGGATTCAGGTCTGGACTTTGACTTGGCCATTCTAACACCTGGATATGTTTATTTGTGAACTATTCCATTGTAGATTTTGCTTTATGTTTTGGATCATTGTCTTGTTGGAAGACAAATCTCCGTCCCAGTCTCAGGTCTTTTGCAGACTCCATCAGGTTTTCTTCCAGAATGGTCCTGTATTTGGCTCCATCCATCTTCCCATCAATTTTAACCATCTTCCCTGTCCCTGCTGAAGAAAAGCAGGCCCAAACCATGATGCTGCCACCACCATGTTTGACAGTGGGGATGGTGTGTTCAGGGTGATGAGCTGTGTTGCTTTTACGCCAAACTTAACGTTTTGCATTGTTGCCAAAAAGTTTGATTTTGGTTTCATCTGACCAGAGCACCTTCTTCCACATGTTTGGTGTGTCTCCCAGGTGGCTTGTGGCAAACTTTAAACAACACTTTTTATGGATATCTTTAAGAAATGGCTTTCTTCTTGCCACTCTTCCATAAAGGCCAGATTTGTGCAGTATACGACTGATTGTTGTCCTATGGACAGAGTCTCCCACCTCAGCTGTAGATCTCTGCAGTTCATCCAGAGTGATCATGGGCCTCTTGGCTGCATCTCTGATCAGTCTTCTCCTTGTATGACCTGAAAGTTTAGAGGGACGGCCAGGTCTTCGTAGATTTGCAGTGGTCTGATACTCCTTCCATTTCAATATTATTGCTTGCACAGTGCTCCTTGGGATGTTTAAAGCTTGGGAAATCTTTTTGTATCCAAATCCGGCTTTAAACTTCTCCACAACAGTATCTCGGACCTGCCTGGTGTGTTCCTTGTACTTAATGATGCTCTCTGCGCTTTAAACGGACCTCTGAGACTATCACAGTGCAGGTGCATTTATACAGAGACTTGATTACACACAGGTGGATTCTATTTATCATCATTAGTCATTTAGGTCAACATTGGATCATTCAGAGATCCTCACTGAACTTCTGGAGAGAGTTTGCTGCACTGAAAGTAAAGGGGCTGAATAATTTTGCACGCCCATTTTTTCAGTTTTTTATTAAAGTTTGAAATATCCAATAAATTTCGTTCCACTTCATGATTGTGTCCCACTTGTTGTTGATTCTTCAAAAAAAAATTACAGTTTTATATCTTTGTTTGAAGCCTGAAATGTGGCAAAAGGTTGAAAAGTTCAAGGGGGCCGAATACTTTTGCAATGCACTGTGTGTGTGTATGTATGTATATATATATATATATATATATGTATATATATATATATATATATATATATATATATATATATATATATATATATATATATATAGTACATACCAAAAGTTTGGACACACCTTCTCATTCAAAGAGTTTTCTTTATTTTCATGACTATGAAAATTGTAGAGTCACACTTCAAGAGGTAGTCACCTGAAATGGTTTTCACTTCACAGGTGTGCCCTGTCAGGTTTAATAAGTGTGATTTCGTGCCTTATAAATGGGGTTGGGACCATCAGTTGTGTTGTGCAGAAGTCGGGTGGATACACAGCTGATAGTCCTACTGAATAGACCGTTAGAATTTGTATTATGGCAAGAAAAAAGCAGCTAAGTACAGGAAAACGAGTGGCCATCATTACTTTAAGAAATGAAGGTCAGTCAGTCTGAAAAATTGGGAAAACTTTGAAAGTGTCCCCAAGTGCAGTCACAAAAACCAACAAGCGCTACAAAGTAACTGGCTCACATGCGGTCCGCCCCAGGAAAGGAAGACCAAGAGTCACCTCTGCTGCGGAGGATAAGTTCATCCGAGTCACCAGCCTCAGAAATCGCAGGTTAACAGCAGCTCAGATTAGACACCAGGTCCAAACACAGTGTCTTTGTGCGACGCAGAAAAGGTGAACAGATGGACACTACATGCCTGGTTGCATGGAGGAGGTGTGATGGTGTAGGGGTGCTTTGCTGGTGACACTGTTGGGGGATTTATTCAAAATTGAAGGCATACTGAACCAGCATGGCTACCACAGCATCTTGCAGCGGCATGCTATTCCATTTGGTTTGTGTTTAGTTGGACCATCATTTATTTTTCAACAGGACAATGACCCCAAACACTCCTCCGTAAGGGCTATTTGACCAAGAAGGAGAGTGATGGGGTGCTGTGCCAGATGACCTGGCCTCCATAGTCACCGGACCTGAACCCAATCGAGATGGTTTGGGGTGAGCTGGACCGCAGAGTGGAGCCAAAAGGGCCAACAAGTGCTAAGCATCTCTGGGAACTCCTTCAAGACTGTTGGAAGACCATTTCAGGTGACTACCTCTTGAAGTGTGACTCTACAATTTTCATAGTCATGAAAATAAAGAAAACTCTTTGAATGAGGTGTGTCCAAACTTTTGGTCTGTACTGTATATGCACCTCACCCGCCATTTTGCATTTTTCAATTCAACTGGAATCCCAGATATCCTATATGCAAATTAACCATATACCTCTCCAATCATATCCAAATTAGTCAAATCAATTGTTTATTGTATTATTTAAGTTGACCAAATATAGATGAAATCAAACTAAATCTATGTGTGTAAATCAGTTAACAATAGCTTTACTAGTATGTAAGGAAATCTAGTGGTGAAATTAAAATGTGCATCAAATTACTTTATATGTGCATCTAAAAATCAATTGCTGTGAAACGAGGACATCTTGTGGTTGAAAAATAAATGATACCATTTAAATACCAAAACAATAATATCTAGTGGTTAAAACATAAATGATACCACAATATAAAAAAACCATACATTTTATTTTTATTAATATGTGAATAAAGATTATTTATATTTGTTGTTTTTATTTTGTGAACATAACTTTGAGAAAAAAGTTTGTGCATAAATGTATATATGATGTACCAAATAAGAGCAAATTGGCTCTTTCATAAAAATATAAATTGTGTGAATTAATATAAAAATTAATAAAAAATGTCCAACCGTGTATGCAAATCTTTACATAAAATTATTTATATTTGGTGTACCAAAAACTAGACATAAAAGTATTTATATTTGGTATATCGACTGAATTGATCCGCGCAGACTCTAGATCTAAAATTTCTATATAAAATTCTATATCTACATTGAGCCCAGCAGGACTTAAAGTATTCAGCTCAAATATCTATTTTTTTCCTTCATAGAAATGGCTTGGGTCATGTTACGACCAGGGTGTATCTTTGTCCACAAATACTAGTACCTATATATAGCTGCAAAGGGTGGGCCAACTCAATATTGAACCCCATGGACTAAGACTGGGATGCCATTAAAGTGGTAGTATACTCAATGTTTTTACTTTTACCTACAGGTAAGCCTATAATAAGGCATACCTGTAGGTACAATTAATATCTCCTAAACCTGCACGGTTTAGGAGATATTTGCCCTGAATGCAGTCGCTGACACTAGCGGCGCATTTGCTCTGAAGGTCCTTGCCGGCCACTCACAGCGCCGGAGCAGCCGAACCCAGAAGAGACACCGAGGGAGCATGACAACTCCCACAGCGGGGTCTGGGCGTCCATGTCGGGTCTTCATTTTAAGGTAAGTATTTCATAATGAGCTAGTATGTGATGCATACTAGCTCATTATGCCTTTGTCTTGCAGGGTTTTCTTTTTTTTTGTTTGTTTTTTTTTGGCAGTATACAACTGCTTTAAAGTTCATGTGCGTGTAAAGGCAGATGTCCCAATACTTTTGGTAATATAGTGTATATGCAGTGGTGGGATTCAGCCGGTTCTCACCGGTGCCATAGAACCGGTTACTAACGTTCTGCGAGTTCGCAGAACCGGCTGAATCCCTCTGCGCGTCCGAGCGCAGTACAATTGAATGTCCTGCGCTCGGACCGCGCAGCCGCAGACGTAGCGGCCAAGGAGCGGAGCAGTGCGCCCCGACCATTCTGTGACAATAGCGAATGAGAATTCGCTATTGTCACACGGATCCTCCTCCTTGCCAATCAGGGAGCGGGTCCTCCCGCTTCCTGATTGGCCAAAAGGCAAACACCGTGCCATTGGACGAGGAGGAGGCGCCGCGGGAGGACTGAAGACTCGGAGACGCGGGGAGCCGGGGACTGAAGAGAAGCTGCGAGAGAGGTAAGTGCAGGGGGAT
Source organism: Pelophylax lessonae (assembly GCF_965119305.1). Taxonomy (NCBI): domain Eukaryota; kingdom Metazoa; phylum Chordata; class Amphibia; order Anura; family Ranidae; genus Pelophylax; species Pelophylax lessonae. The sequence goes on along the minus strand of NC_138771.1, from coordinate 264,114,246 downwards.
CGCTGGCACTCTGCAATCATTGAGGGCAATGTGTGGCTGGCACTCTGCAATCATTGGGGGCAATGTGTGGCTGGCACTCTGCAATCATTGGGGGCAATGTGTGGCTGGCACTCTGCAATCATTGGGGGCAATGTGTGGCTGGCACTCTGCAATCATTGGGGGCAATGCTGTGTTCTGGCACTCTGCAATCATTGGGGGCAATGCTGTGGCTGGCACTCTGCAATCATTGGGGGCAATGCTGTGGCTGGCACTCTGCAATCATTGGGGGCAATGCTGTGGCTGGCACTCTGCAATCATTGGGGACAATGCTGTGGCTGGCACTCTGCAATGATTGGGGGGCAATGCTGTGGCTGGCACTCTGCAATCATTGGGGGCAATGCTGTGGCTGGCACTCTGCAATCATTGGGGGCAATGCTGTGGCTGGCACTCTGCAATCATTGGGGGCAATGTGTGGCTAGCACTCTGCAATCATTGGGGGCAATGTGTGGCTGGCACTCTGCAATCATTGGGGGCAATGCTGTGGCTGGCACTCTGCAATCATTGGGGGCAATGCTGTGGCTGGCACTCTGCAATCATTGGGGGCAATGTGTGGCTGGCACTCTGCAATCATTGGGGGCAATGCTGTGGCTGGCACTCTGCAATCATTGGGGGCAATGCTGTGTTCTGGCATTCTGCAATCATTGAGGGCAATGCTGTGTTCTGGCACTCTGCAATCATTGGGGGCAATGCTGTGTTCTGGCACTCTGCAATCATTGGGGGCAATGCTGTGTTCTGGCACTCTGCAATCATTGGGGGCAATGCTGTGTTCTGGCACTCTGCAATCATTGGGGGCAATGCTGTGGCTGGCACTCTGCAATCATTGGGGGCAACGCTGTGTTCTGGCACTCTGCAATCATTGGGGGCAATGCTGTGGCTGGCACTCTACAATCATTGGGGGCAATGCTGTGGCTGGCACTCTGCAATCATTGGGGGCAATGCTGTGGCTGGCACTCTGCAATCATTAGGGGCAATGCTGTGGCTGGCACTCTGCAATCATTGGGGGCAATGCTGTGTTCTGGCATTCTGCAATCATTGAGGGCAATGCTGTGTTCTGGCACTCTGCAATCATTGGGGGCAATGCTGTGTTCTGGCACTCTGCAATCATTGGGGGCAATGCTGTGTTCTGGCACTCTGCAATCATTGGGGGCAATGCTGTGGCTGGCACTCTGCAATCATTGGGGGCAATGCTGTGGCTGGCACTCTGCAATCATTGGGGGCAATGCTCTGGCTAGCACTCTGCAATCATTGGGGGCAATGCTGTGGCTGGCACTCTGCAGTCATTGGGGGCAATGCTGTGGCTGGCACTCTGCAATCATTGGGGGCAATGCTGTGGCTGGCACTCTGCAATCATTAGGGGCAATGCTGTGGCTGGCACTCTGCAATGATTGGGGGCAATGCTGTGGCTGGCACTCTGAAATCATTAGGGGCAATGCTGTGGTTGGCACTCTGCAATCATTGGGGGCAATGTGTGGCTGGCATTCTGCAGTCATTGGGGGCAATGCTGTGGCTGGCACTCTGCAATCATTAGGGGCAATGCTGTGTTCTGGCATTCTGCAATCATTGGGGGCAATGCTGTGTTCTGGCACTCTGCAATCATTGGGGGCAATGCTGTGTTCTGGCACTCTGCAATGATTGGGGGCAATGCTGTGGCTGGCACTCTGCAATGATTGGGGGCAATGCTGTGGCTGGCACTCTGCAATGATTGGGGGCAATGCTGTGGCTGGCACTCTGCAATCATTGGGGGCAATGCTGTGGCTGGCACTCTGCAATCATTGGGGGCAATGCTGTGGCTGGCACTCTGCAATCATTGGGGGCAATGCTGTGGCTGGCACTCTGCAATCATTAGGGGCAATGCTGTGGCTGGCACTCTGCAATCATTGAGGGCAATCCTGTGGCTGGCACTCTGCAATGATTGGGGGCAATGCTGTGGCTGGCACTCTGAAATCATTAGGGGCAATGCTGTGGTTGGCACTCTGCAATCATTGGGGGCAATGTGTGGCTGGCACTCTGCAATCATTAGGGGCAATGCTGTGGTTGGCACTCTGCAATCATTTGGGGCAATGTGTGGCTGGCACTCTGCAATCATTGGGGGCAATGCTGTGTTCTGGCACTCTGCAATCATTGGGGGCAATGCTGTGGCTGGCACTCTGCAATCATTAGGGGCAATGCTGTGGCTGGCATTCTGCAATCATTGAGGGCAATCCTGTGGCTGGCACTCTGCAATGATTGGGGGCAATGCTGTGGCTGGCACTCTGCAATCATTAGGGGCAATGCTGTGGTTGGCACTCTGCAATCATTGGGGGCAATGTGTGGCTGGCACTCTGCAATCATTAGGGGCAATGCTGTGGTTGGCACTCTGCAATCATTGGGGGCAATGTGTGGCTGGCACTCTGCAATCATTGGGGGCAATGTGTGGCTGGCACTCTGCAATCATTGGGGGCAATGTGTGGCTGGCACTCTGCAATCATTGGGGGCAATGCTGTGGCTGGCACTCTGCAATCATTGGGGGCAATGTGTGGCTGGCACTCTGCAATCATTGGGGGTAATGCTGTGGCTGGCACTCTGCAATCATTGGGGGCAATGCTGTGTTCTGGCATTCTGCAATCATTGAGGGCAATTCTGTGTTCTGGCACTCTGCAATCATTGGGGCAATGCTGTGTTCTGGCACTCTGCAATCATTGGGGGCAATGTTGTGTTCTGGCACTCTGCAATCATTGGGGGCAATGCTGTGGCTGGCACTCTGCAATCATTGGGGGCAATGCTGTGGCTGGCACTCTGCAATCATTGGGGGCAATGCTGTGGCTGGCACTCTGCAATGATTGGGGGCAATGCTGTGGCTGGCACTCTGCAATGATTGGGGGCAATGCTGTGGCTGGCACTCTGCAATCATTGGGGGAAATGCTGTGGCTGGCACTCTGCAATCATTGGGGGCAATGCTGTGGCTGGCACTCTGCAATCATTGGGGGCAATGTGTGGCTGGCACTCTGCAATCATTGGGGGCAATGTGTGGCTGGCACTCTGCAATCATTGGGGGCAATGCTGTGTTCTGGCACTCTGCAATCATTGGGGGCAATGCTGTGGCTGGCACTCTGCAATCATTGGGGGCAATGTGTGGCTGGCACTCTGCAATCATTGGGGGCAATGCTGTGGCTGGCACTCTGCAATCATTGGGGGCAATGCTGTGGCTGGCACTCTGCAATCATTGGGGGCAATGCTGTGGCTGGCACTCTGCAATCATTGGGGGCAATGCTGTGGCTGGCACTCTGCAATCATTGGGGGCAATGCTGTGTTCTGGCACTCTGCAATCATTGAGGGCAATGCTGTGTTCTGGCACTCTGCAATCATTGGGGGCAATGCTGTGTTCTGGCACTCTGCAATCATTGGGGGCAATGCTGTGTTCTGGCACTCTGCAATCATTGGGGGCAATGCTGTGTTCTGGCACTCTGCAATCATTGGGGGCAATGCTGTGGCTGGCACTCTGCAATCATTAGGGGCAATGCTGTGGCTGGCACTCTGCAATCATTGAGGGCAATCCTGTGGCTGGCACTCTGCAATGATTGGGGGCAATGCTGTGGCTGGCACTGTGCAATCATTAGGGGCAATGCTGTGGCTGGCACTCTGCAATCATTGGGGGCAATGCTGTGGCTGGCACTCTGCAATCATTGGGGGCAATGTGTGGCTGGCACTCTGCAATCATTGGGGGCAATGTGTGGCTGGCACTCTGCAATCATTGGGGGCAATGCTGTGGCTGGCACTCTGCAATGATTGGGGGCAATGTGTGGCTGGCACTCTGCAATCATTGGGGGCAATGCTGTGGCTGGCACTCTGCAATCATTGGGGGCAATGCTGTGGCTGGCACTCTGCAATCATTGGGGGCAATGCTGTGTTCTGGCACTCTGCAATCATTGGGGGCAATGCTGTGTTCTGACACTCTGCAATCATTGGGGGCAATGCTGTGTTCTGGCACTCTGCAATCATTGGGGGCAATGCTGTGTTCTGACACTCTGCAATCATTGGGGGCAATGCTGTGTTCTGGCACTCTGCAATCATTGGGGGCAATGCTGTGGCTGGCACTCTGCAATCATTGGGGGCAATGCTGTGGCTGGCACTCTGCAATCATTGGGGGCAATGCTGTGTTCTGACACTCTGCAATCATTGGAGGCAATGCTGTGTTCTGGCACTCTGCAATCATTGGGGGCAATGCTGTGTTCTGGCACTCTGCAATCATTGGGGGCAATGCTGTGTTCTGGCACTCTGCAATCATTGGGGGCAATGCTGTGGCTGGCACTCTGCAATCATTGGGGGCAATGCTGTGGCTGGCACTCTGCAATCATTGGGGGCAATGCTCTGGCTAGCACTCTGCAATCATTGGGGGCAATGCTGTGGCTGGCACTCTGCAGTCATTGGGGGCAATGCTGTGGCTGGCACTCTGCAATCATTAGGGGCAATGCTGTGGCTGGCACTCTGCAAGCATTGGGGGCAATGCTGTGTTCTGGCACTCTGCAATCATTGGGGGCAATACTGTGGCTGGCACTCTGCAATCATTAGGGGCAATGCTGTGGCTGGCACTCTGCAATCATTGGGGGCAATGCTGTGTCCTAGCACTCTGCAATCATTGGGGGCAATGCTGTGGTTGGCACTCTGCAATCATTAGGGGCAATGCTGTGGCTGGCACTCTGCAATCATTGGGGGCAATGCTGTGTTCTGGCACTCTGCAATCATTGGGGGCAATGCTGTGGCTGGCACTCTGCAATCATTGGGGGCAATGCTGTGTCCTAGCACTCTGCAATCATTGGGGGCAATGCTGTGGTTGGCACTCTGCAATCATTAGGGGCAATGCTGTGGCTGGCACTCTGCAATCATTGGGGGCAATGCTGTGTTCTGGCACTCTGCAATCATTGGGGGCAATGCTGTGGCTGGCACTCTGCAATCATTAGGGGCAATGCTGTGGCTGGCACTCTGCAATCATTGAGGGCAATGCTGTGGCTGGCACTCTGCAATGATTGGGGGCAATGCTGTGGCTGGCACTCTGCAATCATTAGGGGCAATGCTGTGGCTGGCACTCTGCAATCATTAGGGGCAATGCTGTGGCTGGCACTCTGCAATCATTGAGGACAATGCTGTGGCTGGCACTCTGCAATCATTGGGGGCAATGTGCATTGAAAGGGGGCATGCTGGTCTCTCTGCATTGAAAGGGGGGCACGCTGGTCACTGTGCATTGAAAGGGGGCACGCTGGTCTCTGTGCATTTAAAGGGGGCACGCTGGTCTCTGTGCATTTAAAGGGGGCACGCTGGTCATTCTGCTGGGAAAGTCGGAACTGGTTACTAAAATTTTTGAATCCCACCACTGTGTATATGCCTTAAAGATGAAGGTTGGGTACATTAGTTGTATACTTATTACTATTACTCATACCCGAGGAACTGTTGGGGAAGCTGACAACCACTGTAGTAATTGGCACTACTACAGTTATCATGATCTCCCAGAGCACTGCTGCCATTCACAGATTGCCTTGTATTTTTTTTTTCAATGAATACAAGGCATTTTTTGTTTGGACGAGGTGGAGATCATGATATTGCTGCCCTTTCTGTTCACCTCATCCAATCTGAGAATGTAGTGCGCTATTTTGATCTTAGCATGTCAAATTTGGTGGGCATTACGCCTGCCACAATGCAGTACACTGGTGTGAAGTGAAGCAATTTGACCCAGGTCAAAGTTCCTTTTACTTAGATGGCTTAGTTTGCCTAAAGCTACTGATGTAAATCAGCCCCCATAAAGGAGAAATATGCCAAAAAATCTATTGGATGAGAGGTTTAGTACTAGGAAACACTTTTTGAAAGATAAAAAGTACATTTTATATACAACTATATAGATCAGACCAAAATGAGGAGGAAAGAGGGACTTTGTTCCAAATCAGGGACAGTCCCTCGAAATCAGGGACAGTTGGGATCTATGGGTTTCACCATTCCTTGACTGCTCAGCTGCAAATGAACATGGCGTAGGGCTGGGCGATTTTGCCTAATAAAAAATCTTTGATTTTTAAAGAAAAATTCAAGTTTTGATTCGATTTTCAATTTTTTTTTCAATGACTGCAGACATTAGATATAGTGTCAAAAGTGCAACTGGTAAGTACCTGTTTTTCAAGTCAGCAACTTCAGTATTTGTAACATGAAGGTTAAAAAACCTTCAGCTTTTACAACCACTTTAAAACCAATATAATGCAGGAGGCAAAATTTCAAGCACAAAAATAAATTGGGGGCTAATTGTAAAAACACAATGTAGGTGTACGCGTTTCGCAGAACAAAATGCTTTTTCAAGACCTCTGAAGCCTTATAAAGATTTCTGATGGAATTAGTTGCATGGGAGTGGGGCTATTCTACACATGTCTAACTATAAGGTTGTGCTTACCTAAAACTTTGGTTACGCGGGGCGGGGGCTGGCTCATATCGCGCTATGGTAGCGCACAAGGACTGTGTGGAATGAGGGGCGCTGAGCGGGGAGGGAAGAATCACAGGAGGAGAGCTCACACCTGTGTGGAGGACTGAGAAGAAGCGCTGTACAGGTGTGGCTAGTCTCTGTACCTATCACAGCCCCTGTACAGGTATAACCCCGCCTCCCCTCAGACGCACCGCCCGCTTCCTCTCCCGGCAGCTGACGTCACATCCAGGCCTGGCGGTGGCCGCTGATTGACTCATTCCTCGTAGACTCTGAGCAGAGATGGCAGCGGCGGTGGTCCGGTTACTGGGGAGTTCTCGGTGTGTTGTGGCCGGTTCCCGGGCCTGGCTGTGTGGTGTGCAGCGGACTAGGAGCTGGCTGGAGCCCAGGGCGGCCCGCCTGTACAGATAAGTGTCCCGCATGCAGGCCATAGGGGCCCCTGAGTGACCTCTAGTGTGTGTGTACTGTCGGTTACGCGGGGCGGGGGCTGGCTCATATCGCGCTATGGTAACGCACAAGGACGAAACGCGGAAAAGTCTGAAAAAACTTTTGTGCCAAAAAACTTGAGTTTGCAAAATAAAAATCGTTTTACACTACAAAATCGATAAATCGATTAAATCGATTTTTTGCTCAGCCCTAGCTGGAAGTTTGCGGCACTGTGGGAATCATAAGACCTATTTCACGTTTGGCAGGCGACCCACTCAAGTGCATGGGGCAGAGCTGCAAACAGCATGTAAGGGCTCGTTCACACGTACTTTGATTGTGATTCGCTCTTCAGAAAGCAACTGACAGGTGGTGAGGAGGTGTTGCGTTGCATTTCCGCCTCACCGCCTGCATTAAAGTGGAAGTAAACTTCTGTTGATTCTTTGTACCTATAGGTAAACCTATAAAAAGGCTTACCTATAGGTACTGTAAATATCTCCGAAAGGTGCACCATTTAGCAGATATTTACTGTATATGTAGCTGATGACGTAATCGGCACATGCGCTCTGAAGGAACCGGCACCCGTGCTGTTTCTTCCAAGCCCTGGAGTGACGTCATGTAGCTCCGGGCAGTCACACAGCCAGAGTTTGCAGACCCAGCGGTGACTGCAAATGAATGAAGCCCTTGTCACCGCTGAAGGCCGCATGCATCTTCACCCGTCTTCCTTCTGGGTCCGTGGACTCAATGCGTACTAGCACATTATGCCTTTACTTTTGCAGGTCAAAAAAAAAGGAGCGCTTTACTTCCTATTTAACACCCTAATCCCCCACACTAGCACACTGCAGCCACAAGCATTGTACACGGTTTCAGAGTGCTTGCAAAGTGTCCCCATTCACTTAATTGGTTGCACTCAGCAGGTCCTACACCTGCCAAAAACGTCAAGGGGTAAAATTCCTGCTGTGGCTTCAGCTTCAGTAAACCCTCCGGCTTCTGCAGTTAAAGTGGTTGTAAACCCCCCTCCAATGTTTGTACCTATGGGTACTGTAAATATCTCCTAAATGTTTAGGAGATATTTACTGTATACTGCGCCTATGCGCTCTGAAGGAACGGCCCCCCGTACGGTTTCTTTAGAGCCCTGTGCCCATTTTCAATGCCCTGGCTGAGGAAAGGAGGTTCTCATCCAAGATTTGATGGTACATGGCTCCGTTCATCATCCCTTTGATGCAGTAAAGTTGTCCTGTCCCCTTAGAAGAATAACACCCTCAAAGCATTATGTTTCCACCTCCATGTTTGATGGTGGGGATGGTGTTTTTGGGGTCATAGGCAGCATTCCTCCTCCTCCAAACAAGGCGAGTTGAGTTGATGCCAAAGAGCTCAATTTTGGTCTCATTTGACCACAACACTTTCACCCAGTTTCAGAATCATTCAGGTGTTCATTCGCAGACTTCAGACAGGCCTGTACATGTACTTTTTTGAGCAGGGGGACCCTGCGGGCACTGTGGATTTTAGTCTTTCATGGCGTAGTGTGTTACCAATTGTTTTCTTGGTGACTATGGTCCCAGCTGCCTTGAGATCATTGACAAGATTCTCCTGTGTAGTTCTGGGCTGATTCCTCACTTTTTTCATGATCATTGAAACTCCACGAGGTGAGACCTTGCATGGAGCCCCAGACCCAGGGAGATGGACAGTTATTTTGTGTTTCTTCCATTTGCAAATAATCTCACCAACTGTCGTTATCCTTTTACCAAGTTGCTTGGCGATGGTCTTGTAGCCCTTCTAGCCTTGTGTAGGTCTACCATCTTGTCCTAGACATCCCTGGACAGCTCTTTGGTCTTGGCCATGGTGGAGATATTGGAATCTGATTGATTGCTTCTGTGGACAGGTGTCCTTTATACAGGTAACAAGCCGAGATTAGAAGCACTCCCTTTAAGAGAGTGCTTCTAATCTCAGCTCGTTATCTGTATAGAAGACACCTGAGGGCCAGAAATCTTGCTGATTGATAGGGGATCAAATACTTATTTCACTCATTAAAATGCAAATTCATTTATAACTTTTTTTAAATGCTTTTTTTCTGGATTTTTTTGTTGTTCTGTCTCTCACTGTTAAAATAAACCTACCATTAAAATTATAGACTGATCATTTCTTTTTCAGTGGGCAAACGTACAAAATCAGCGGGGGATCAAATACTTTTTTCCCCTCACTGTAGAAAACTTTTCAGCGAAAGGGAGTTTAAAGGACACGCAGCCATTCAATGAAATTGGAAGAAAAGTTGTTTAATCTTAATCTGCGTAGAGGGTTCTTTACTGTCAGAGCCATAAGGATATGGAATTCTCTTCCACAAGCAGTGGTATTAGTAGGGAGCATCAATCGTTTCAAAAAAATAATACATGGGTACCCTAATGATCACAACATACAGGGATATAGGATTTAATATTGATATACACACAGACACACCCACCCACCCACACAGGTTTAACTGGATGGATGGACTGGTGTCTTTTTTCAGCCTTACCGACTATGTAACTATGTAAGTGGCACATTATTTAAAAAAAAAAAAAAAATAGATAAAAGTCAGCAGCTATAAATACTGTAAATGCTTCTAAAAACCAGATACTTACCAGTCCCTGGAGTCCAGCAATGTGTTTCTGCAGCCAGTTCTTCTCACCATTGCAGGTCTCTGGCACCACCATCTTGGATTTGGAAGCTGGCTGTGACTTCCTGAGTGTAGTGCAGTAAGACTGGCCTTGCAGCCTCCTTGGATATGTGACGTGTCCCAGGAGGCTGTGGGTGGGGAGAGCAACAGGACAAATGACGTCTTTCTCACCTAGGCAAAAACTGAGGCAGTGGGAGCGGGTACGATCAAAACAAAAAAGAAAATGCTCAAAAGTGTTAAGGCCCGTACACACGATACGAAAATCTGAAGGGAAATTTTGTCCGACGAACGATCTGCTGATTTTCGGATCGTTAGTATAGTGCATTTGACAGCCGATTACAGATTTTCGGACGAAAAAAACTGGATGTGCAGGCTATAAAATTTTTATCGTACGTCAACACAATGTCCGATTTTCATTTAATTAGTCCCGTTTTTGTCTGAAAAAAATCGTAAGAGCAAGACTAGGCATGCTCAGATACGAAAGAACACATAAAAAACAATTCAACACACGACATCACTTCTGAAGTTGAATTCTGTCATACAGGAATTTTTGTATGAAAGTAACCTCTTCACTTTCGACATGAGACTAGCATGCAACAAAAAATGGATGACAGATCGTTCGAAAATCCGATCGTGTGTACGAGGCTTTACAGGCAAGGGTGGGGAGCAGTGAAGTCCACTTTAAAGTGAATGTAAACCTCAATAACGAACATCTGTTACTGCCTTCCTTGTCCCTACTAACCCTAAGGCTAAGAATATGTTTGCAGAAGACCTTACTGCCCCTTTGAAAAATGATCTGTGGTGGATCACTTCTTGGAGGCATTAGACAAGTGGGCAGTTGGGTAGCCATAAAAACTTGGCTATACTTACCTACGTATTTTTTTTTACTGCCCTCCTGACCACATGTGTAAGTCTAGGGGCAAAAAAAACTATGCATCTTCAAAAGAAGCTTATATCCCCTTTCAAGCTTCAATGTGAACAGCCTCTGATGAAAAGGGTGTGCATTGTTTTATGTGGGCTTTGGGGGAAAAAAAAACACATGCAATAACAACTCAGGTGTGAATGGGGGCTGATGCATGTTACGATTACCCATCACCATGGACGCTTTCCAGTCCTCCCGCTTTATCAAAAAGCATCTCTGTCTTGGAGGTCTCCTGATTGCAAAAGGAACTTTTTCTTTTATGCTTACTTTCAGCATATGCTTGTGAGTATAATGTATGGCATGTTTTTAATTTTCCAATAAATATCTTGTGATATTGCACTAGGTCGGTGCACCCTTCTCTTGTTTTCTATGTTTTCAGTTTGTATGGATACCCATCGTCCTGAGAGGGCAGCAAGATCCCAAGTGCCAGCAATATAGCCCTCCCTTGAACGCAGCATTTGAGCACAGGAGATTTTACTTGTTTTTTTACTATTATTATAATAACAGTGTCTAGCAACTGGCTGTCCCTTCATCTTCCTTTAGCTTTCTGACCATGCCGGTTACAGGAACAGAAATACAGAAAGGAGCACCAGACCAAAACAGGATAAAATTGTCCAAGATCATTTTAATTGCTGGTTAAAAAAGTCATATAAAAACAGCCAATGTGTTTTAGTTTCAACGCCACTCCTCTTATCAGGGCTTAACACAGGACACACGGAGGAGAGAGAGGAAGTGTGCAACAACCAGCCGAATTTGAATCGGTGTGTATGGCTGTCCACACTCAACAGATGTTGACCATTTGATCAACTTCCGTCTAGACCACTGTTTTTCCACCTTTTTTCAGTCAAGGTGCCCTTTACAATTATGCACAACGTCGAGGCACCCTATTCTAAAATGTAAAAAATGAAACTGATAGATTTACATAATGCAGCAACAGCCACATAAATAGGACACCTAAAGGTGATTTATTCTTACAAAGCAGCAAAAAAGAGGGTCATACTGAACCTTAGATTAATTTAAAAAAGTTTTTATTGGTACAAAATAGCATAAAAAATTCAACACCACTTAAAAAATGTAAACTCTGGTATGCGTGATCTCCATAAAAGAAAATGTCCTAACTGCACTGGCATATGATGTGTATATATATATATATATATATATATATATATATATATATATACACACACACACACACACACATAAAAGTTACAACTCAATGTTGTTGCTCAAATAAAACCTGACGCGTTTTGATTGTGCTAGTTAAAATCTTCCTCAGGGGGATATGGACATCTGAATTGAAGAATATATCAAATTAGAGAATTTGCATAAATGTACCCATACATCCACATATCACATCATTGCCAATCAGTCATGAAAATCCTACCCTGAATGGAGAAATTGTGTGTAACCAGAGCAAATTAAAAACACCTAGACATAGATCGTTCTCGAGTAGCCACCCACCAAGGCAGCACAGGTGGCCCAAAGAACAAGCCTACGAGAGACCACCCCTACAGGGCATAAGGAACATGAAAGGCGCATGCACATTTTTAACATAAATCAATTGAGTAGAATGCAACCAAAATATGCTACAAAAAGTTTGGGGTGCGCAGAGCTTTTTCACCCATGTAGGTGAGCACCTTCTTTTTATTCTTACAAAGCAAACACACCTTTGCACGCTGACTAGTATTCCAATATTTCTGTTCTCCCTTCTCAGTTGCTCTCCCCCACGTAGCGAATGTGACCCCAGTGCTGACAGAGAGGAACAGGAGAGGGGCAAACAAGGATTCTGTGCAGGTGTCCAGAATCCTTCCTATCAACTAATGACATCACTAGTGGCTAGAATGTTGTAATGGTGCACAATAAAACCTGTGGCTTTGTGTAATTAAAGGCAGGCTTAATCCATCTGCTGGCTTCTATTACATTTTTGGGCAATTTTAGACATTTTTCCAAGACACCCTGAATAAACCTGAAGGCACCCTGATTGAAGAAGGCTGATCTTGACAGCCATGTTGGAAAATGTTTTCAGTCAGCGGATGCAGTCACTGATCAATGTATTCTGACAGCCACAGGTGTTACTGTCAGAATATAATGTCCCAGTAGGGGGGATTCCTCCATTCACCATGTACAGGTATGTGTGGATGGAGGAATGTAAGGCCAGCTTAAAGCCTCCCATAAACAGAAGGTGTTCATATGGGATATGTCATGGAATGAGATATGTGAATAACTTCTGTTTTTGGAAGGCCTAACTGTACTAATGCACTGGTTTGGTTGGAGGACTTTTTGATTGCTTTAATCTGTTCTCACCATAACCTGTACGGTAAGACTGTTTCACTGGGTCCCAAGTCCTACTTCATAGATGCCATGGTTTCCATACACTGCAAAGATTATTATTATTATATTATTATTAAACAGGATTTATATTACACCAACAGTTTGCGCATCACTTTTCAAAATAAATGGCAGACATTACAGTTACAAACCATTTACTACAAGAGGAATCAGAGAGCCCTGCTCGTTAGATCTTACAATATAAGAGGGAGGGTAAAGTGATACAAAAGCTAATAACTGTGGGGGAATGACCTGATGGAGAAAGTAAAAACACAGTGTATTAGTTAGAAGCAGGATAAGCTTCTTTAAAGAGAAATGGTTTTCAGGGATCATCTAAAGATAGATAGATTAGGAGATAGTCGGACAGATTGGGGTAGTGAGTTCCAAAGGATGGGAGAAGCTTGGGAGAAGTTCTGGAGGTGAGCATGGGAGGAGGTGACAAGGGAGCTAGAGAGCAGGGAGACTTGGGAGGACTGAAGAGAGCAGTTTGGTTGATAGTTTGAGACCAGGTGAGTGATGAGGCTGGGGGCTGAGTTGTGGATGGCTTTGTAAGTTATTGTTAGTATTTTGAATATTTTTCATTGGGTGAGCGAAAGCCAGTGGATGGATTGGCAGAGAGAGGCACTAGACACTAAACGGGTGGTAAGGTGGATGATGGCCAAATAGCCTGAAACAGCTATAAAACAGACCTGAAGCAAGCGCATGGAGCTCCTGGTAATGTGCCCCCTGGTAGTGGCATCCCAGTAGTGCAGTACTTTAGTCAGAAAATGAAGTCCTGCTAGATCACTTTAGGCTGGCCCCTTTTGCAGGTTTAGCGATGTAAAACATTAAAAATAAGTGTCTATACTGTTTAAAATCTAGTAGTACACTGTCGCATCCTGCTCTGCACATGCTCAGTTGCTCCCTTTTTTTGGGCGCTGCCGAGTTTGTAGAGGCCGATCTGCTGACAGCCTTAGGGCTCTTTCACAGAGGTGGACCTTTCAGATCCGCCTGTCCGTTTTTTTGGCAGATCTGAACGGTCCCCAATGCATCCCTATGGGGCATCGGATGTCAGCGGAGACATGTCCGCTGACATCCGGTCCGATCCGTCAAATCTGGACGGATGGAAAACCTATTTTCCATCCGTCCAGAGGATCGGATGGGATCGGACCGGATGAGAATGGACCGACGGTCCGTTCTTATCCAATTCCCCGTAGAGATGTATGAGAAAATGACAGCTGTGTCTCCGGGGGGATCGATCCCCCCGCTGAGATAAACGGAGTCCGTCCGACGGACGGGCTGTGTGAAAGAGCCCTTAAAGTGGAATTAAACTTGCCCATCCTTGTGTTTGATCTGCAACTGCCATGGTGCTGCACATGTGATAAGTTATAACACCAGTCATTTGATGGTTTGACAGTTTGGTTGAGGACACAAGCAAATGTGACAGTTAGCAATCCCGGCATTCCAGGACTGTAACTGTTTTTTTAAACCATTAAATTACATTCTAAAGAGCCCCGCCCGATTTGGATGCACCTTGAAGCCAACCATATGCCTACTACTCCGACTGAGCACCTGCTGTAGCTGCGGCCCTAAGACCGTCCCGCGATCTTGTGCCCCACCTTGTCCTTGGGGATATGGGACAGACTGGCGAAACGCCATGGCTTCATGTCTCCCCACACTCCACTAGCGCCCTTACTGGGCAATCCAAGGTTCCCTCCGGGCCTCTGTCCTCTCGCCTTCGCATGGTGGACTAATAAGGGATTTCTCCGTTTGGCAGGATTTATGTGATAGGAGGGGTATTCTCTCCAGAACTACATTACGGGACAAATACTCTCTTCCCAGAGGGTGAGGTCTTTCGCTATACTCAGATCTCCCACTATGCTACCTCTCTAAAGAGTCTCTGTGACCTAGCAACCTCGACTCCCATGGAGTATCTTTGTAATACCATAGACAAACAGAAGGGTTATATTTCTAAAATATATACTGTATTGCTTGATGATGATACTAAGTTGCCTTACATGACCCGGTGGGAAGCAGACCTGGGGGAGGAATTGGACAGGGCGGAATATAACAAGTTTGCGCTACTGAATTCAAAATCCCTGATCAATACTTCCCTGATAGAAGCCAATTATAAAGTCTTTCTAAGGTGGTATATGGTCCCTGTCCGGTTGGCGGCGGCAGTCCGTGAGGCCTCTCCGCTGTGCTACCGGGGCTGCGGTCAGTCGGGCACGGTCCTGCACATCTGGTGGACCTGCCCTAAGGCCTGCCGCTTCTGGATCCGTGTACATAATTTTATATATTCGCTCACCAACATTAATTTGGTTAAATCCCCTTCCCAAGCGCTTTTGGGCAAACCGATTGAACAGGCCCCCAAACACACCAAACGTTTGGTCACCCTTATCTTTACGGCAGCCAAAATCGCCATAGCTGGCGATCTCCGGTGGTATTGCTGGAGCTGGTCAAAGCTAAGTTGACCTGGATCATGGTAAACGAGAAAATGGTGGCCATCCTCCAGGACAAACTACACCTCTTTGAGAAGACCTGGGACCCCTGGATGAGATATCTGGCGGGACCCCAGTAAGTTTGGAGGTATTCCCTTCGTAATTTCCACATGAATGCCTTTCCACGGCTATCATGACTCCTCTATAGCGGACCTGGACGCCAACCCCTTATTGCTCTTGTCTTCCATCCTCTCCTTTCAGTCCCCCTCTTCTTCTCCTTTCTTTCTGTCTTCTTTTTCTTCTCTTCACACTTCTTTCTATACTCTCCTTTATTTCAGCTGATCTGTAATTCAATGGACATGGTCCTCCTGGGATCTTTATGGACCTGTCAGTGCCACCTAGTGCGGCTATATTGTTATAAATTACTGCATTTAGAATCTGGTGTATCACTGCAGTTGCATTGATGTCCCAGGGCCGTTGGTGTGGCGGTGGGCTGGGGTCTTAGCGGCCGCTCCCCTCCATTTGGCGCAGTGTGTTCCCTTGAGGGGCGCCGGGAAGGGGGGGGGGGGTCCGGGGCTGGCTCGGGCCGCCTCGGTCCGGGACACAATTGGAAGTGTGTTCATTAGCGTGACACACCACTGTTATGCGCTCCCTCGGGGGCTGTGTCGCTAGTTCTTTTTCCTGATTTGTATTATTGTACTTCATAACAGATGTTCTTACAATGTTTTCTTGTGTATTTATCATTTGCACTTAAACCAAATAAAAATCTGTTGAAATCTAAACCATTAAATTAGGGTTGTCAGCTCATCCCTTTAAACCCAAACACATATTAATTACACAGGTTCTGAGGCTGATTAAAGCAGAGCTCCACCCAAAAGGGAATGTTCTGCTTTAAACACTCCTCTCCCCCAAATATGCCACATTTGGCGTGTCATTTTGGGGGGGGCGAGTACCTCTCCCCCCTCCCTCCTTGCAATCTTCTGGAACATGTCACAGGTCCCAGAAGATTGCCCGACCAATGGGGAGGCGCTTTGTGGGTCGCGCATGTGCACTGTGCACCCGGCTGTGCCCACACTTGCAATTCAGGGTTCATACACATTTTTACCAATAAAATTCCATGACTTTTCCATGACTTCGCGTAAATATTCATGACCTAATGTTTCATGAAATGTCTATGTATACATGTTAAATAAGAAGAAAATCCATGTCACACCCAGCATATTTTTACTAAAATAAATGACAATCTTTGTAGTGTACAGTACCTCTGCAATTAGGGTTTCGTTTCTGGATACAGCATGACTCAAAATGGTCCCTTGTTTTACAGTGGATGAGATGGAAGCACCGCTGCCACAGCTGTGAGCCGGTGTCACTTCAGGCGCACAGGTGAAAAAGCCAGCGATCGGATTGGAAGCTGTCGAGCACGCAGCTGCAGACTGGTGCTTTGCACCTTTAGCGCGGCTAGACAGCGCTGCCTCTCCCATGTTCGAAATGTCAAACGTTTTACGACACACAGTGTACATTTAGCACATCCCGGGTCCTGATCTTTCTCCAGCCACCTCTCATACTTTTCATCATGAAGCCATACATTTTAAAGCTGCATTTCCCTGGCATTGCTACCCTGTGAACACACTAACTTTAGCTGAAACTGTGTTACCCCCATAAAGTTAACTTGTAATTTGACCAATATACTGTAACTGGAGAAAGAAGATTAATGGTCGCTCCTGCTTGGGGATAAAGCTTTAGTTTAGGCAGTCATGATGGAGGTGCACCCGGACTGGTATGGATGGCACAGTCAGATGCACAAAATGCGGCGCTAACTCTTTAGGCCCAAGCCACAGTCATGATGGAGGTGCAGGTGGACTGGCATGGATGGCACAGATGCACAAATGCGGCTATACTCAGGGGTCAAGTCCTGGGAAAAAAAGTGTGGGGCTGTGGACATGATACAGGAGGTGGTCAAAGGCTGCGGACGTGGTAGAAGAGATGGTCAGAGACTGCGGACGTGGTAGAAGAGATGGTCAGAGACTGCGGACGTGGTAGAAGAGATGGTCAGAGACTGCGGACGTGGTAGAAGAGATGGTCAGAGACTGCGGACGTGGTAGAAGAGATGGTCAGAGACTGCGGACATGATACAAGAGATGGTCAGAGACTGCAGACACTATACAAGAGATGGTCAGAGACTGCGGACATGATACAAGAGATGGTCAGAGACTGCGGACATGATACAAGAGATGGTCAGAGACTGCGGACATTATACAAGAGATGGTCAGAGACTGCGGACATGATACAAGAGGTCAAGAACTGCGGACATGATAGAAGAAAGAAGAGCACTAGGGGGCCAGAGAGCACAGGGGGAGCAGAGAGCAATGGAGGAGCTGAATGGCACGGAGGGGGGGGACTGGAGGAGAGAATTAAGGGGGGGTTTGGAAAGCATTGCAGGGGGGTTGGAAGGCGCAGGGGGTGGAGAGAACAGGGGGAGGAAACTGGAGAGCACTGTCTGGGGGGGAACTGGAAATCACTGAGGGGGGAGCCAGGGAGCACAGGGGGGTGGAGAGCACTGGGGGAGCCAGAGAGCATGGGGGGAGATGAAAAGCACTGCGGGGAGCTGAAAAGCACCGGGGGGGGGACTAAAGAACACTGGGGGGGCTAATAGCACTGAGGGGGGCCAGCAAAGGAAGTTGTATAGGAGGGGGATGGGGCAGCTGCATATAGATGAATTGAACTTTCCATATTCCTCCTGCAGCCGCTGAGAGGAGGAGTAACAAGCATTCAGTGACAGCATGAGGAATATGGAAAGTTCAATTCATCTCTATGCAGCTGCCCCATCCCATCCCCATCCCATTCCCCTCCTATCCAGCACACAAAACAAGACTCCTCAGGCACTCTCACTGATCTTCTTCCTGCCGCTGCAGCTGCCTTCTTTACACGGAGATGCGGACACCGGCCTCACTCCCATCAGTGCGGCGATGTGGGCGGCCCGGCGGACACCCCCCAGTGCAGCCTGACACCCCCCAGTGTGACGATGCGGGCGGCCCGGCGGACACTGGTCTGACACCCCCCCCCCCCAGTGCGGCCTGACACCCCCCAGTGCGGCGATCCAGGTGGCCCGGCTGACACCCCCCAGTGCAGCCTGACACCCCCCAGTGTGACGATGCGGGAGGCCCGGCGGACACTGGTCTAACACCCCCCCCCAGTGCGGCCTGACACCCCCCAGTGTGCGCGCCCCCTCCCTCCCCGCTGGTACGCCCCTGGGAGCTGGACAGTAAGTGCACTATTTCTTGGTTTCAGGTTTAGGCGGATCAATCCGCTGCAGAGTTCCTAACCTGTCACGGTCTATTCATATTGAAGAGGCCAGTGACCAGGCTTCAGCTGTGAAGTGCGCTGCGGATGATTAATCCGCCTAAACCCGAAACAGAGAAAATAGTCCACTTACTGTCTCCCACTCCCACAGAATACAGGGGGCCCGGAGACATTTTCTAAATTAAATAGTTGCACAAAATTCCATGACTTTTCCAAAACTTAGTGGGGTTTACTCATTTTCCATAACTTTTCCAGGCCTGGAAAGTGTCATGTCAAAATCCCATGACTTTTCCAGGATTTTCATGACCGTACGAACCCTGAATGCTGGTGCGGCAGAGGAGAGAGGGAGAGAACCGAGGCTTTGAGCGGCTGCATCACTGGACCGTGGGACAGGTGAGTGTGTGTTTATTAAAAGTCAGCAGCTATGCTTTTTGTAGCTGCTGACTTTTAATAAACACAAAAACGATTGGAACTCCGCTTTAAGGTGGTAATTAAACTCACTTGGTGCCTTATCTGTATTAAATTAGCATCAGAACCTGCGTAATTCATATGTGTTCGGGTTTAAAGAGGCAAAATGGCAAACTCTATGGTAAATCGATGGGTTTATTTCCGCTTTATGTTCAGGGGCTCGGGGCTTCAGCAAAATGGCAGCCTCCAGCAAAAGTAAACAGGAGCAATGGTGGAGGCAATATACAGCACACACTCATTTTGGTAACATAATTATTAATGTGAAATGTATGTTCTGTGCTACAGGATGTCATTTTTTATTAAGTTGTTATGGGTAAAGTTCCGCTTTAAGTGGCAATATATTACATTTTGGTGTTTGGCTAGAATTCCACTTTAACTTTCAAGAACAAGTTGAATCCTTTTTTAATATTAACCACTTACCGACTTGTAGTTTTACTGAGGCAGGTTGGCTCTATTCCGCGAAACGACGTACCTTCGTGTAATAGACAGTGGAGGTGCGCGTGTGCCGATTGGCCAGAGGGGGAGCACATCAGCGGGTCTGGTGGCCACCAGCAATTGCTCCCCATGGAGAAAGAACGGCGGTCTGCCTATGTAAACAAGACAGACCACCATTCTGTCACAGATGAACACAGGGATCCTGTCTTCCTCCTATTTAGGAACACAGGTCTCTGTGTTCATCCAGTGAGCCCATCCCCCACAAAGTTAGAAAGAACTCCCTAGGGACACCCCTAACCCTTTGATCACTCCTGGTGTTAACCCTTCCCTGCCAGTGCCATTTATACAGTAACAGTGCATATTTTTAGCACTGATTACTGTAGTAATGTCACTGGTCCCCTCAAAAGTGTCAATTAGGTGACCGATCTGTCTGTCGCAATATCGCAGTCCCACTATAAATCGCTGATTGCTGCCATTACTAGTAAAAATAAAAAATTAAAATGACATAAATCTATCCCCCAGTTTGTAGACGCGATAACCAATCAATATACGCTTATTGGGATTTTTTTTTACTAAAAATATGTGGCAGAATACATATTGGCTAAAATTAATGAAAAAATTTGATTTTTTACTTTTTTTTATGGTATATGTTTTATAGCAGAAAGTAAAAAAAAATATATATATATTTTGTTTCAGAATTATTGTTCTTTTTGTGTTTATAGCACAAAAATAAAAACCACAGAGGTGATTCAATACCACCAAAAGAAAGCTCTATTTGTAGGAAAAAAAGGACATCAATTTTTTTTGGGTACAACGTTGCAGGACCGTGCAATTGTTAGTTAAAATAACGCAGTGCCAAATTGCAAAAAATGGCCTGGGCATTAAAGCGGTAGTAAACTCATACAAAAAAAAAAAAACTGCAAGACAAAGGCATAATGAGCTAGTATGCATCGCATACTAGCTCATTATGAAACACTTACCTTAGAATGAAGCCCCGACACGGACCCCTGGACATCGCTGTGGGCGCTGACATGATCCCTCGGCGTCTCTTCCGGGTTCGGTGATTGGCCGGAGCCGCGATGATGTCACTCCCGCGCATGCGCGTGGGAGTCATTTTCCGGCAATTCCCGGCAAGGAACTCTGAAGGTCCCCCCGGACCTTCAGAGCGCATGCGCCGCACGCGTCAGCGGCTGCATGCAAAGCAAATATCTCCTAAACCGTGTAGGTTTAGGAGATATTAATTGTACCTACAGGTAAGCCTTATTATAGGCTTACCTGTAGGTAAAAGTCACAAAAAGCGGTATACTACCGCTTTAAGGCTGTAAAACCCTCTGGTTCTTAGGTGGTTAATGAAATTCTATCACAGCCGCTCAAACTCTCCCTAGTTTGTTGACTCCTTATTTCTCTCCCTTTTAGGACCTAGCAGTGCAGTTCATACAAGCACCTTCGTCAGCCATATTTGAAATTGGCAATTGCGCAGTCCTCACACACTTAAATCGATTAAAAGGCCATGTTTAGCTTTCCTTTCTTTATACTGTTAACGTAATGTAGCTAGTCATTGTTTCGCTCTCTGGCTTACAGTGGACACGTTCGTTTTTCGTATGTTTGTTTTCCCACATCAAACATGGATACCAAAGCGAGCCACAGCCCATTCTCTAGTGTTTTCTGTGCCCTCCCCTCGGCCGTTTACTGCGTCACTTCCCGTGTGAAGCCGGTGTGTAGAGTGCGCGGCGTGTTCTCGTCCATTGTGTGTCTAATAGTTCTATCATGGTGAGTAGGGTCTCTTGTTGTCCTGAGGTATTAGATGTGTGTGTGAGCGGCGGGCGGCTCGGGGCTCTCCCGTACATTGTATTGTATTGTGTGTGAGGGGCGGCCATGAGGCCGATAGTAATAGGCGTACACATGTCACTTCCCTTCTATTACAGGGCTGCAGAGCCATGCACCTTCCTAGGCATGAGACTGCAACAAATGTGTCTTCATTCCTTCCAGTTCTTATAGACAAGGCCGGGTTTTTACTAGTGTCATGAGGGAAGCAGAGGCGGCCATTGCTGAGCTTTCCATCTCTAAGTACAAGTTGAGAGGCAGACATGCTGAACCTCCTGGCTTTTACAGTAAGGCCCCTTTCACACAGCCCCTTCGTGGAATGGTCAGCGGGGGATCGCTCCACTGATTCAGGATGGCAGGTCCGTCTCCGCTCACTATGCACAGCGGACCCGGACATAGTCTCGCTCTCCCTTTATGGGGAGATTGGGTGAAAACGGACCGCCAATCCATTTTCATCCGATCCACCAGACGGATGGAAAATAGGACCACCATCTGTCTGGATTTTGTAGAATGGATTGTGGCGGGTGAGTGCTGACATCTGCTGCTCCATAGGGGAGAGTGCAAGGGCCGATCAGGTCCCCCTGATTAACCCGATCGGACAGCCCGTGTGAAAAGGGCCTTAGACTCAGTTTAGATGTGCCACAAGATTACTGTGCCTCTGAAAAGCGATCCACCTGACTTCTTTTCAGGGGCATTAGAACACCTCCCCTTAGAGTTGCACGATTTAAAAATTGCGATCTTGATTTTTCCCTCCCTCTTGATCTTAAAATGGCATTTCCTCGATTCATACAGTGCAGAGCTGTTCTCTGCGCTCTCATAGCTGTCAAAAAAATAGCTAATAGCTGTCAAAGGAAAAAAAAAAAGCTCTGTCAAATGTTTTATCAATATTTGTAAGGCTGCTAGATAACTATAAACACATTCTACAATGTATCATTTTGTTCTTTTAGATAAATGGAATGAACTTCCCTTAGGCTCCGTTCACATCTAGGCGTTTTGGGGCGTTTTTGGGGCGTTTTTCTGCTCTAGGATCAGCTCTCAAAACGCCCAACAAGACAAATCCTATTCATTTCAATGGCCCCTGTTCACATCTGAGCTTTTTGACGCTGTATACAAAACGCCCAACGCTCAAAAAAGTACATGAGCTTCTTTTTGGGCAGATTACAGGCGTTTTCCATTGATCTCTATTCAATCTAAAAACGCCTGCACAAAAATCGCGGTAAAATCGCGGTAAAAAACGCCGCTAAAATCGCGGTAAAAAACGCGCGAAAAACGCTACGCTCAGGTGTGAATGTAGCCTTAGGGTCCTTTCACACAAGCGATCCGATCCGCCTGTCAGGTTTTTTTTTTTTTTTTTAGGCGGGGATCCTCCATGCATCCCTATGGGGCAGCGGATGTCAGCGGTGACATGTCCGCTGACACCCGCTGTCATCCGCATCCGGACGTATAGAAGCCCTATTTTCCATCCCTCCAGGGGTTTGGATGAGAGCGGACGGGCGGTCTCCCCCATAGAGATGCATAGGGCAGGTGACAGCTCCCTCTCCGCACACAGAGCAGAGAGGGAGCTGTCACCTGCCTGCTCAGCGGGGATCTGTGTATAGATTCGCCTACGGAGGCGGACTGTGTGACTGAAGCCTTAGGGCTCGTTCACACTATCCGTCCATCGGATGGACTCCTTTTATCTCAGCGGGGGATCGATCCCCCGCTGAGCAGGAGGTTGACAGCTGTTCTCCGCGCTGTGTACGGAGACACAGCTGGCAGTTCCCCATACATCTCTATGGGGGGAACGGACCGACCGTTGGTCCGTTCTCATCCGATCCGCTGGACGGATGGAAAATAGGGTTTCTATCTGTCCAGATTTGACGGATCGGATGTCAGCGGACATGTCTCCGCTGACATCCGATGCCCCATAGATATGCATGGGGGGGACCATTCAGATCCGCCAAAAAAAACGGACAGGCGGATCTGAACGGTCCGCCTGTGTGAAAGGGGCCTAAGGCTCCATTCACACCTGAGCGTATAATTTTCGGGCATTTGTTGCAGGTGTTTGGAGGCAGGCATTGACATCTATCAAAAAACGCTTGTAATCTGCCAAAAAAGACAGCGCATTTACTTTTTTGAGCTTCAGGTGGCAAAACGCTCAGACGTGAACAGGGGTCGTTGAAATGAATAGGATTTTGCTTGTTGGGTATTTCGAGCCTTCAGAGATGAGTGTTTTACGAGATGCAAAACGCTCAGGTGTGAACAGGGCCTAAAGGGGGACAGTTTAAGTTTTAAAAGGTTGTAAACCTCCCCAAATAAATAAAAAAAAAAAAAGAGCCTGAAAGTCAAAGGCATAATAAGCTAGTATTCATCATATTGTTCACACAGACGATGAGAGACTACACTCCCAACGTGAAACTATACGGTTTATTGATCAAGATGACAGTAAAATGTTGTACAGAGACAGGACCAAGGTTAACGTTTTTCACGGAGTTAGGGCTCTTTCACACGGGCGGTCCGATCAGATCCGCCTGTCAGTTTTTTAGGCGGATCTGATCGGATCCTCCATGCAGCTCTATGGGGCAGCGGGTGTCAGCGGCATCCGCATGCCATCCGCATCCGATCCTGTGCTGAAATCTGGATGGATGGAAACCCTATTTTTCCATCCGTTCAGTAATCAGAGCGGACAAGCGGTCCGCTCTCCTCCGATCCCCCATAGAGGGCAGCGGGTGCTGAGACACCTCCCTCACCGCTCTGCAAGCGGAGACGGAGCTGTCATCCGCCCGGCTCAGCGGGGATCGCGGATCGATCCCCGCTGAGCAACACGGATCTGCCTGCGGAGGCGGACCGTGTGAAAGAAGCCTTAGATCCGCTTAGTCATAATCATGAAAAATGCAAGTGGAATAGCTGCTCAAATAGTATCTAAACACCTGAAAACTATCAACAAAATTACAGGCGGCGTTGTCAATGACCTACGTGTCTCTTGCAGCAAAATACTCCACAAAGCAGAAAAGTAAAAAGAGACAGATAAAGAAGAGAGAGAAAAAAAAAGATTATGAAATTGCTTTAAAACAAAGCCCCCGTGGCGTCGCCTGCTCACCGCTTACACGGTGACCATCTGTACCTCGTCTTCCGGCCATCTGATTGGCCGGAGCCACGATGACGTCACTCCCGCGCATTCGTGCGAGAGCTCCCATTTACGTCAGAGGGCTCTGAACGAACGGCACGAACGGATTCCTTCAGATCGCATGCATCAGTGATGTCACTGGCTGCCCGCAAAGTAGATATCTCCTAAACCGTGCATGTTTAGGAGATATTTACAGCACCTAAGGCTTACCTATAGGTGTAAGTTACAGAGGAAGCTTTACTTCCTCTAAAAGACTAAGCCTTTTTCTGACACTTGTTGCTTACAAGGGTAAAATCAGTATTTTTTGCTAGAAATTACTTAGAACCCCCAAACATATATATAATTATTTGTTTTTGTTTTTTTAGCAGAGACCCTAGAGAATAAAATATCGATAGTTGCAATCTTTTGTCACACTGTATTTGCTCAGAAGTCTTTCAAACGCAGTTTTTTTTTTGCAAAAAAATACACTTTAATGAATTTAAATAAAACTAAACAGTAAAGTTAGCACAATTTTTTCGTTATAATATAAAGGTGATGTTATGCTGAGGATTGTGATCTTTATTCTAAGCAAAAAAAATCGTGCTTCTCATTTTATCCAGAATCGTGCAGCTCTACCTCCCCTTTTTTTAACAAACTAAATGCTGCACCAACGCAACTCGCCCCAAGTTGAATGGGTCATGTTTGCTGGCGGTACCACCTGAAAGCAATGTGGAGGATAGGATTTGCCGAGAAGCATTATCTTTGGCGTGTGCCGCAGACAAGCTAGTTTGGCTGTACTTCTCCCTTGGATCCGATTGTTCTGCACTCCTGTGACCAGCTTTCAGCCAACAGCGAGTGAAGTCACAGAACCACTCCAGGCTGGGGAAAGATTGCGACCATATGGTTGGGATCCACTTGGGAGCCTTGACCACCACCCAGCTCAACCTCTGAGCTGCTCCCATCCCCTCAACGGCCCAGCGCTCCAGAGAGTGTAGGGGGCAAAGTATAGAGCCGGTGACTGACAGTCGCCAGCCCTCCGCTAATGGAGCACTGAGCGATCGGCAGTGTTTGATCACTCAGTTCTCAGTCTCTGAGCCGGCAGCGTTCAGATGTAGCAATGGATTGATGCTGCATGCACCTAGGTAAGTATAATTCTTAAAAATTGCCAACTTCTCTTTTAAGGTAAAAAAAAAAATTGTCGGTTTTTCACGTGGACCCGATCTGAACCTCTATTCTCCTCTATGGAGTGGCAGGTGTAAACAGACTGTTCATTTCCACTTGCCTACATCCAATTCGATTTTCTAAAAACAGACTGATGGAGATTTGCTCCCCTTTCATCCAGCGGATCCGATAGCAGTTAAGTGTAAACGGACAGGCGGTCTGTTTACATTCAACCACCCATAAAGAATGGTCTGTGTCTGCCCTGCATAAGCAGAGTAGACTCAGACCTGTTATTTGCATGCTCAGGCAGGATCAGCGCACAGATCCCCTGCTGAGCAAGTGGGAGTCTGCCCCGTGTGAAAAGGGCCTTAATGTGGCCAAAAAAAATAGACCTACTCTCTTTTTTTTTAAAAAACAGACATGCTGCAGCACCCAGAAGGCAATAGGCTTTATCTATAACATTGCCTTGGATGACACGTGTTTTTGCACTTTTCTGATGGGCTTAAAGGCTTGCACACACCATATCCATTGATCTGCTTTAATCAACACGCACTTAATGCAGGGACACATATAAAATGTTTTTTTTCTATGTGCCCTGTTCACACCATACATGAGTGATACATGCATTGTTATACAACACTTTATAGTGCGTGGCAGCATAGTGTGGCGTATTGCTGTGCATAGAGTTGAATGATGTGTTTGGTAATTTTCAAAAGGGTAAAAACATATACATTGCAATGCATTGTTTCATTGCTGCATAGGTGCACAATATAAACCAGCGGGCACAAGTTAAGCACAGCTGCTGGTGTTCATGTGAGTTTCTGACCCGTAGGTGACTTTTCCGATCTGCTTCCTACACCTAGGTTAGTCACTGAAATCATTAAAGCCAGAAGGTCTGTATAACAGTCAGGCAACTTGCATTTTCTAATAAAAAAAACATTGGCTGTATTTTCTCCTTCATGACATGTTTCTTTCAGAAGACGTCTGCTTTAAAAAGCAAAACACAATGTCCAGTCTTTTTTTAGAAGGGTAGTTACTCCCTGTCTTCAAGAATATTGTTCCTGCCCCCTCCTTACTCGTACTTGTATATAAAAATGTATCTTTTGTTCATTGACGGACACAGCTTCTGATTCTTCTTAACCATTGGGTTATACTGCCCCCTACAGGAGTAGGACACTAGGCAGGAAAGAATTCTGGCTACACCCATGGGCAGTCCCAGGGGGTATACTCCCACTCTCAGCTATAGGTTTTTTTTTTTTCTGCCTAGTCAGGAGTAAGGACCTAGTTCCTAGCTGGGATCTCAAGTTTTTTTTTTTTCCTTTTTTGAATTGAATTTTTTTTCTATCTTTGTTTTGTTCCTGTGAGAATCTACAATCAACTGACGGACTGGATAATCTAGATCCAGAGGGTCCCGCCAGTCTGGCCAGCGAGCGAGCGCAGGCCTCAGCTCCGTGCTAGGTTGGCTGCAACCTAGCCCCACTGGACGAGGGCTGGCCTGCGAGTTAAATGTCTCGCTTGAGCATTTACGACCTGGCCTCTGCCTGATTGACAGCGTTCCTCCTGGCTGACAGCCCCCCCCCATTTCGATGGAGAGGTGGTCTGCCCAGAGCGGTATCCAAACACAGGAAGATAGACTGCACTCCAAAGTGAAGATCAAACTGACTTTATTGAGCAAAAATGTACAGACATCAAGGACACACGAACAGTAGCAGTTGACACATTTCATGAACTAAATTCGCTTACTCTTAACTTCAGTGTTTTTTTTGCTTTTTAGTGTTTTTTGGCGTTCTTCAGTGTGTTGGTCCTGGCTTTATCTTCTTTAGAAATATGTGTCTTTTGGTCCATCACATTTGCAAGAGGGGAACATATTTTTATAGCCGCATGTTGCCATTTTTGAGTTTTCAATAGGAACATTAATATAGTCAGTTTTAATCAGATAGATGTAAGATTTTTAGAACGAGACATGCAGCAATTCTTCTTCTTCTTTGGTCAATAGGAATTTGCTTTGCATATAGAATGTATTTATATATTTATATTTTTTTTAACACATCTTTATACAGGGGTCCATGTATGTATGTGTGTGTGTGTGTGTGTATATATATATATATATATATATATATATATATATATATATATATATATATATATATATATATATATATATATGTATGTATGTATGTATGTATGTATGTATGTATGTATGTATGTATGTATGTATGTATGTATGTATGTATGTATGTATGTATGTATGTATGTATGTATGTATGTATGTATGTATGTATGTATGTATGTATGTATGTATGTATGTATGTATGTATGTATGTATGTATGTATGTATGTATGTATGTATGTATGTATGTATGTATATATATATATATATATATATATATATATATATATATATGTATATATATATATATATATATATGTATGTATATATATATATATATATGTATGTATATATATATATGTATGTATATATATATATGTATATATGTATGTATATATATATATGTATATATGTATATATGTATGTATATATATATATGTATGTATATATATATATGTATATATGTATGTATATATATATATGTATATATGTATATATGTATGTATATATATATATGTATGTATATATATATATGTATATATGTATGTATATATATATATGTATATATGTATGTATATATATATATGTATATATGTATGTATATATATATATGTATATATGTATGTATGTATATGTATATATATATATATGTATGTATATGTATATATATGTATGTATAATATATGTGTATATGTATATGTCTCTATATCGTTTGTTATTCACATTGTTTTGGCAATGATTCATTATTACTTAATTTCATTGTTTTTGTTATATTTATATACACACATTGCTTTGCACAATGTTTTACATTGTTTCCATGTGTTACTATTTTGCATACTTTTATGCATGGAATTTGTTGGATGTGTTTGTTGAATTAAGTTACAGCAGCCAGGCATATCATCAATTAGGTGGTTGTTCACCCTTATGGGAGGAGTGATTTAATCATGTCAAGTACTTTCAGCTGCTTTGTCTTTATTTAAAGCAACGCATCCAAATGTCAGTCTTCAGTTATGAGTAAAGCCTCGTACACACGCAACGAATTTCCGCCGACCGGTCATCCGTCTTTTGTCCAGAGTGGTGTTTGTTGGTTGGAATGTGGTCCAGACTGCACACGAATTTTCCCGCACGACAGAATTCTACTTCAGAAGTGATGTCATGTGTTGGATTGCTTTCTATGTGTTCTTTCATCTCTGAGCATGCCTAGTCTTGCTCATAAGATTTTTCCCCATCTAAATCTGTACTAATGAGATGAAAATCGGACGTGTTTTGACAGTCGACAAAAATTATATAGCCAGCACACCAGGATTTTTTCGCCCGAAAAGTCGGAGTCGGTTGTCAGAAGCACCATACTAACAATCCGAAAATCGGCAGATCAGTCGTCGGACGAAATTTTCCAGCCGAATTTCTACTCATGTGTACGGGGCTTTAGCAAATTTAGTTTGTGGAACGCGTCAACTGCTCTTGTTCGTGTGTCCTTGATATCTGTACCATGAAACATTTTTTTTTATTCAATAAAGTCCATTTGATCTTCACTTCGGAGTGCGGTCTATCTTCTTATGTTTGGATATTGCTGGGTTCGTGGACCAGACGTGCACCTGTTTGAAGGCTTCATTGCTTGTACTTGAGTGGCAGCAGCTCTGTGAGCTATTTGTGACTTTTGATTCCTGTCTGGAGCGGTGCCCACCCTGTTCCTGGTATGGTAAGTAACTGTCTCCCCCTCTTTCCTGGAGGGTTTTGAGGTGGACATGGGCCCCACCCTAGGACGGTCAGACCCCCTTCTTCTCAGCCTCTCTGAATTTAGGTGGTCACTGTGGGTCTCCCCAGGGTGAGGTTATGAGCTGGTTTTTGCCACCTGCTTCTGAAGGGGGCTTGTTGGGGTTGCTGCTGGATGGGGTTACCTGGTGCGCAATTGGTGGATTAAGCAGAGTTACCTGCCACCCTGGGGGGTGGTTTCTAGGGCAGGTATGTCCCCTGGGCTCCCTGCTGCAATTTTTGGGCTGGGGGAGCAGATGTCCTAGCATCCGTGGGTCTTCGCCTCATGCGGCCTAATCAGGCAAAAATTTAGGCCGCAGCTTTGCGGCCCACTGGTTAGGCGCTATGTGGGGGTGGCCCCAGTAAGGGTGTCTGAAGCCACTACCCTCCGTTTGGGCATCTGCTCTCTTTTCTGCTGCCCCTGTGAGACGGGTTCCACTGGGGCCCGCTGGGCGGTCACAAAAGTTTAGGCTTGCAGCCTAGTAGAGCATGCGGCCAAACCGGGCGCCTCCATTGTGGTGGGGGGGGGGTGGCCTCAGTGAGGGCGGCTAAAGCCACCGCTCTGCCCTCCCCCCTGCTTGCTCCATTTAGGCTGGGATCTGGGCACATGCGGCTGGGAGCCCACAAAAATTTAGGCCATGCCTTGCGGCCTATTAGACCATGCGGCGCAACCGGGCGCCACCTTTGGGAGGGGTGGCTTATTTTTTTTTTTTTTTGGCAGCTGCCACCATTATACTGTAGGGCACATGCCCTTTCTAGCGCTGTAGGACCATCAGGGTGTCCTGCCTGTGCGCCTGCATCATGGCGGGCAGTCCCCTTTTAAAAAGGATCATTTTTTCTTGTTGCGGCCTTTTACAGGCCCTATGGAGGGGCTTGGAGGGCGAAGCCTTCCCTGATTGTTATGCCTTCCGGATAAACATAAGATTAGTATATAGCGCCCTCATCTGTGTCATCAGATCTGGGTCCGTCCCTGTTGCTGCTGACAAGGCCCAACCTGCTGGGTTGTAGCCACGCTCCCTGTTCTGTCTGATGGTGAGGATGCTTCCTTCATTCTGTTGGCTGTGCACGAGAAAGCGCAGGTTCATGCACCAATTACATCTGTGTGGGAATCTTGGTGGGGGAGGATGCAGCTGAAGCTGCTGCAGAGGTGAACTTTCCTTTGATGCCCTCAAGCTGTCTCATGCGGCACAGTGTTCCTTTCTCCGTCCTGTTCTGACGGTCTTTTTCTAGAATGATTTGGAGCGTCCAAAAACTCTTATTTGTCCTTTCCTACTTGCCTTGCTGTAGGTACCCGCTTGAAGAGTCACCTCAGGAGTGGTCCTTCGGCATATTATTTGGCTAAAGCGCCGGTCTGTAGACCAAGCTTTTAAGAAGGCCTTTTCTGATCTCCCCTTTGTAGGGGGTTGCCTGTTTGGAGGTTCCCTGAATGGCATCTTTATGGGTCTCACTGGGGGAAAGGGTATTCTTCTTCCGCAGGCTACCAAGGGCATGGACCCCCGTTGTAGACATGGGCCTTTTCTTCTCGGCTCATAAGAGGCTTTTTTTGTCCCCACAGGATCTCAGGACAAGAAATCATACCATCCATCATACTACCATCGTACTTCGAAGACGTACATTGCATGGTGTGAGTCTCTTGGGGTTCACCCCTCACTCCTTTTCGGTGGCTCGGATCTTGGCTTTCCTCCAACGGGGGGTTGAGCAGCGCCTGGCCCTGTACCATCAAGGGCCAGGTTTAGGCCTTGGCGGTTTTCTTTCAATGTCCATTGGCCACACATTCTTTGGTGCGTACCTTATCCAGGGAGTTTGACACTTGGGTCCTTCAATGCGGTCTCCATTGCCGCCGTGGGGCCTCATTTTGGTGCTGTCAATTCTCCAGAAACCTCCCTTTAAAATATCTGCTTACAATGTCCCGGAAGGTGGCTAGTACTTCTGTGGGCAGGGTGTCGGAGCTGGCGGCGTTGGCTTGTCCACCTTACCTGATGGTTGTTTCTGATTTCCATTTGATTGAAGACATTGTTACATTGTTGCTTTCCCTATGTCCCAGGCCTAAACATCCTAAGAAAATTGCCCTGCATTCCCTGGATGTGGTTCGGGCAATCAGGGTGGTACCTGGCATCTATGGAATCTTTTAGGATGTCGGACTCGCTATTTGTACCCACGGATGGACCTTGGAAAGAGTTGGCCATTTCTGCTGCAACCATTTCCAGATGGATCAGACAGACAGTGGTTCAGGACTATTCAATTAAGGGTCAGGTTCCTCCTGTCCCTTTTTAAGGCGTGCACTACTCGGGCGCTTCGTACCTCCTGGGCCTTCCGTCATCAGGCATCAGTGATGCAGGTTTGCAAGGTGGCAGCCTGGTCGTCTGTGCACACTTTCCACAAAATGTTTATTAAGTGGATGTGTTGGCATCTGCGGATGCTTCTTTTGGCTGCAAGATTTTGCCGGCTGCTGTTTAGATAGAGGACCTGGTCCTCTTTAACCACTTGCCGACTGCTGCACGACTATTTCCGTCGGCAGTCAGCCCCTCACAGGCAGAGTGACGTAGGGATATGTCGCTAGCCTGTAAGGGTGTGGGGAGCAAGTGCGTCCCGCCGGAGGCACGCTCCCGCGCGGTCACGGACCCCCCCGTGCGTGTGCACTCGCGATCGTCCGTGACAGTGGGAGAAAGGCAGGCGGCTAGTGTAAACAAAGCAACCTGTCAGTTCTCCCTGTGTAAGAATGATGATCAAACGGTTCTACTATGTAGGACCGTTGATCATTGTTCTTACACACACAGCCAATCGCAGTTAGAAGCATGCCCCTAGGACACACTTAACCCTCCCTCTCCAATACAGTTAACTCCTTCACTGCCAGTGTCATTTTTACAGTAACAGTGCATATAAAAAGCACTGATTACTGCAGTAATGCCACTGGTAACCCCAAAAGTGTCTGTTAGTCAAGGGTCCGATCTGTCCGCCCCAATGTCGCAGTCCCGCAAAAAAAATCGCAGATCGCCGCCATTACGCGTTAAAAAAAAAAACAAAAAAAGACAATCTTTCCCTTTGTTAGTAAACGCAATAACTTTTGCGCAAACCAATCAAAATACGCTTTTTGCTATTTTTTTTTTTTTTTTTTTTTTTACCAAACATTTGGTAAAAAAAAAATTGGCCTAAAATGTTAAATTTTGATATTTTTATTTTGGGGAATTTCATATAAAAAAAATGTGAAAAATATTGTTGTTTTTGCAAAATTGTCGCTCTTTTTTTGTTTATAGCGCATGATCAAAAAATCGCACAGGTGATCAAATACCACCAAAAGAAAGCTCTGTTTGTGGGAAAAAAGGACGCCAAATTCGTTTAGGTACAGCGTCGCAGTTGTCCGTTAAAGTCACGCAGTGCCGAATCGCAAAATAGGCCCTGGTCAGGAAGGGGGTAAAATCTTCCGGGGGCTTAAGTGGTTAAGGGTGTATTTTATTTTTTTTTTTTTTTTTTTTTTTTTTTTTTTTTTTTTCCAGGTGAGCTCCAGTTCTTGGTTGAGCTTCATATTAGATGGTTGGCTATGTTAAGCCTTGGGAATTTTTTCTGTTTTTCCCACCCCTCATGTGCTTTGGGACGTCCCAATGGTTAAGAAGAATCAGAAGCTGTGCCCGTCAATGAACAAAAGAGAAAATAGGATTTTTGACCGTAAAATCCATTTCTCTGATGTTCATTGACGGACACAACACCCACCCCTTTGTGGAGTTGGCGTTCTTCTGACACTGTTTGTAACAAACCTAAGTGCCTACCAGCTGAGAGTGGGAGTATACCCCCTGGGACTACCCATAGGCGTAGTCGAGCTTTTTCCTGCCTAGTGTTATACTCCTGTAGGGGGCAGTATAACCCAATGGTTGGAAAGAATTGGAAGCTGTGTCCGTCAATGAACATCGGAGAAATGTTTTTTTTTTTTTTGGTAAGTAAACTTTTTTTTTTTCCCCCAAAATACTTTTTTGTGATGCGCAGCCTGCTGATATGTACAATTACTTTTGTTTAATCTACCCCCCCCCCCCCCCTTTTTTTTTTTTTTTTTTTTTTTTTTTTTTTTTTTACATATTTATGGACAGTTAATAACAGAATGTATATATTTAATTCTTTAGCCGTAATCCTTTATCTACTCCTAGTTATTTTGGAGCATGTAATGTATACAGCCAGGTTTCTCTTACTAAATTGCTTTGTTGGAATTTGCTGTACATAATAGAATTTCTTGTTTGAAGTATCTAAATTAACAGTACTGTTAAATTGCAAGGACCCTGTGGAATTTTCAGTTGGGCTTCTATGTATGGATCCTTTGGTGTGTGCTTCCATTGCCTGCCAAACACCACCTTCTCTAGCCACAGGGATGGAGACATTTGGGCCAAGTCATACGACGACATTTTGGTAGATTTGTAGGATTGCAGTGAAATACTGAGGGTTGGCACAAGGGCAACAGATGCAGAACTGAACCTAGCATTTAAGTACCTGCCCTTAACACACTTAATATCTATAAAGCATCCTGCAGCATGTTTTAAAAAAAAAAAAATCATGCTGGTTATTTGTGTGCAGTTTCTATAGGAATAAATTGTACTACAAAACAAAATAAACATGCATGACAATTTAGCCCCCGTTCACACTAAGGCGACCTGGTCGCCTCACAGGTCGCCGTAGGTCGCCTTCCATAGGGAAGCTGCGGACCCATTCTAATAGGAGCGACACAAGTCGCTCCGACTTAGAAAAAGGGCCCGGAGCTTCTTTGGGGTGAAGAGGAGGCGACCGCCATAGACTTCAATGTTATGAAGTCTGTGGCGGCCGCTCCGAGGTCGCGGCGCGCTGCTCGCGTCGTGGTTGTGTGAATGGGGGCTAAAAGCTTTAGAGGTGTGATTAGAGTTTTGGGGCATGTTCATACTTCGCTGTTTTCATGCAGCTCACTTCTGTATAACCTCCCTGCCCATACATAGATTGAAATTCATCCGGTCCCTGCTGAACTGGCCAAATTCTGATCCATGTGTGGCTGGCTTAACCTCCCTGGCGGTAACCCCGAGCGTGACTCGGGGTGGATTTTTCCTACCAGGATCGGTAACCCCGAGTCACGCTCGGGGTGGATGTGCAGAGAGCGCAGCGGTGTTCTCTTACCTTCTCCTGGCGATCCAGCGATGATCTCTCACTGCTGTGACCGCCAGCCGAGATCCCCGCCGCTCTCCGTCGGTCTGATGACTTCCTAGTTCCGTTCCCTGCAGCAGCAATGCTGCATGGGAGCGGAACTAGGGAGGGAAATTAAAAAAAAAAAAAAAAAAAAAAAAAAAACCGTTGCACAAAACACATTTTATTATTATATATATATATATATATATATATATATATATATATGTATATGTATATGTATATGTATATGTATATGTATATGTATATGTGTGTGTGTCTGTGTACACACATATATATAAAACGCATGAATTATAATCTAATCAATAATATAATTTTATTATATATATTATATAATAAAATTATATTATTGATTCGATTATAATTCATGCTTTGTGTTTCAAATTTATCACATCTGGGATGTCTACTAGAGTCTTGTTTTGGTCAGGTTTAAGTCAGTAATTACTAAGAATTGTAGGCCTATA
The DNA here is from genome assembly GCF_965119305.1 of Pelophylax lessonae. Lineage (NCBI taxonomy): Eukaryota > Metazoa > Chordata > Amphibia > Anura > Ranidae > Pelophylax > Pelophylax lessonae. Next base: position 264,079,278 of record NC_138771.1, on the reverse strand, counting down.
ATACATAACGCCAAATTTCCATGAAAAGAATTGTACCGCTTTTGGTACAGAGTTCCTGACAGAATCATACCGCCAGGGAGGTTAAGGGAGGGGTTTAGTAACTTGGGCAAAAATAAACCCCCTTTACCAGATTTGGTTGAAAATTCTAGGATTCCGGGGCACCAGAACTACACAGAAATCAGTTTTGAACTTTAAAATATCATCATACAGAAACCAGTGTTCAGCATTTATTATAAGCTTAGACTTTTTGGGCTTTCAAAATGTTTATTTGAAATATTAAATCAGAATGTGATCAGAGAATTATTACATTTTTGGACCACTTGGTATATACATTTTTTATAAAATGTGTATGAGTTGTTACATGTAAGATGTTGATATACAGTACTTTTATTATTTTATTGAAATATTTGTTCACTTATGTGTCTTTCTTTTTTAAAGTGAGGACCCGATTCCTTAAATTTTGTATTTCTTTTAATACTTTGAAAATGCAGGCTTCCCTCTCGCTAGCACCGGTAAACATTTTTTCAGCTGGAGCTGATGAAGAAAGGGCAGAAACAGCTCGTTTAGTAAGTATATCAATCCACCACACAAACACCTTGTAGGATGTTAATGAAAATAATCTTCTATATTTTCTTTTCAGTCATTTTAGATAACTTTGCTGTATTTAAAGTGAATCTTCATTTTTATAGCATGTTGCCTTTAATTAAAAAAAAAAAAAAAAAAAAATGAATTCCACAAATTTGCAAAGTGCATTTTTTGGCAGTGACCACTTGAGTACATATAAAGCAATTGTTTTCTATGTACCCTGTTCTCCCTGCAAGGCAGCTTAAAGGTGTGGTGAGCTGCAGGAAAATGTAGACCTTCAGCATTTTATTGCAGCACACTGAAAGATAGTGTAGCACTATTGCAGGTCCCCTCACAGCAGTGCACCAAGCTTTGTGTGCAGAGACATGAATGAAGTCTTACTTTGTGATACTTCGAATAAAGTTAGGAAAAAAAGGAATCCACCGCCCAGCAGGGCAAAGCTGGAGCGTTTATTGTGCAGACAGTTTGAACAAGCTGTTAAAAGTTAAAGGGATGTTAAATGAATATAGAATGAGGGACCCATCTGCCTGAGTATTAGAGGAAGAATTGGCTACGGTCCTACTGCAGAAGAAACATTGGTTTTAGGTGTCAGTCACTAGAGGCTACCCAAAGGTGCAATTGACTGTTGTGAGTCACTTGGTTCCCCAGTACTATGTAGAGAAAAGGAACAAATGGTGCTCCCACAGATAGGGGTGATGAGCCCCAACAGGTTTGCTGTGGCGTGAACTGACTTAACCGCCTCTCTGTGCGCTGGGGCTGAGCTGGAAATAGCTGCATTCTCTCCAACGCATCTGCTGGTAATGAGCCCTTAAGAATGGTGATGATTAAGGGAAAATAAAAAGGAAATTGATAATTTCTTGACCTTTTGCAATGTGTGGATGCAGAGTAAAAGAAGGATCCACAACACCACTGGATAAAGTTCAGATATTAGGATTTTCATGTATATTAACAGTTGTATATTGCACAGACACACTTATTTCCCATTTTTATTTTTTTTGTGCGTTATTGCACACAAAACTTTGTTAGTGAACATGTACTAATGTACCTGTATTTGTTTAAGCTCTACTATACAAATTTCTCTTTGGTTGTTAGGTTACGAAGTTAACTGAACATGTTTTGTATTTTTAGTCGTCTTTTGTTGGAGCTATTGCTATTGGAGATTTGGTGAAGAGCACACTGGGACCAAAAGGCATGGTAAGTGTTGAACTCAAACATTTTAGGATACCAATTGCATGTTGTTGTTTCCACCATGTTGTGGTTTCATTAGCACCCTAAGAAACATGGCTTTGCATCTTAGAGCACCTAACAAGGTTTCTAAATAATTTCTTGTTGCATGGTTGCAGCAAATCTCTTTTTGCTAATGTGCACCTGGTACATAAGGAATCAGACTGTGAGGGGCCACAAAACACAAGTACCTATAGATGCAATAGAACAGAATATTAAACGGAAAGTAGACACTATGAACAGGCTCAGTTCTGGGATAAATTCTGTTCAATTTATTCATAAATAGCATTGAGGACATGATCACTAGGTCAATCTCCGTTTTTGTAGATGACACAAAATTAAGCAGGACGATGACTTCACTTCATGATGCAGAAATCATACAGAATGACCTGAACAAAATAAGAGTGGGCAACTACCTGGCAAATGAGGTTTAATGTGGAGAAGTGTAAGTTATTGCACTTGGGGACTAAAAACGTAAATGCAAAATACGCATTGGGGGGGGGGGGTAACCTTCTGGGGGAATCAAGAATAGAGAAAGATCTGGGAGTCTTAGTAGAAGATAGACTAAGCAATAGAATGCAATGTCAAGCTGCAGCTGCCAAAGCCGGCAGAATATTAGCATGCATAAGGAAGGGGATATACTCAAGAGATAAAACTATAATCCTACCACTTTATAAAACTCTGGTCCGGCCACATCTGGATTACTCTGTCCAGTTCTGGTCACCGATCCTCAGAAAGGATGTGCTGGAACTGAAGAGAGTCCAAAGAAGGGCAACTAAGCTAGTTAGGGGATTGGAGGACCTAAATTATGAGGAGCGTTTACAAGCGCTTTATTTATTCTCCCTAGAGAAGACGCCTGAGGGGGAAAATTAAAGCGATTTACAAATACCTTAACGGTGATCTCAGCATAGAAAAAAAACTATTCAGTTGCGAAGGAATGTAAGAGGACACTAGGCCATACAATGCGACTGGAGGAGAAGCAGTTTAACCTCAGGCTACGCAAGGGGTTTTTTACACTAGGGTCATTAAGATTGTGGAACTCTCTTCCACAAATGGTGGTTACTGCAGGGGAGTATTTCTACTTTTAAAAGACTCTTGGACATACATCTCCAAGATCAAAACATTCAGGGGTATGGGAAATAAATTTGTCCCCACACACCTACACAGGTTGAACTGGATGGACTGTTGCCTTTAGTCAGCCTCAACTACTATGTAACTATGTAACAAAATGTATGAGCAAGTTGTTATGCCAAGCTAAATACAAATAATGTTTACCTGCATCTTTGGTGCAATTACACTTACTGTATTTGGTAACCCCTCCGGTCTGTCCTCCTATTCCTATACTTCTTCTATTTTGCTGTTAGTGTGGCAAAACAATGTGACTATACATTTTTATTTTGTTGGTAATTGGCATTAAGCTGGCCATATGCTGACTGAATTTCAATCAATGAGTTACCCTGTTGGCACCACTCGGCCCAACATCCTTCGATTTTAAAGAACAAAGGAGCCAGGTGCAAAATTGTTCACCAAACAGTGCTTGCATCCAATTGGATGCAGTCACTGTTTGACTATTCTGACAGTTGGTGGCAGAATACAATTGGTGTAGGTGCAGCGGGACATTCATCACATGGATGTTGGCATCTGTTAAATGTCTTGTTCACGTAGGCTGGTAATCTTTGGGTATATGCTTAGGTTTCTACTTTCTGTTTTAATATTACACCTTTCCATGTTCCCCATACAGGTAATTGGTTTGGTTCAGTAGGCAGGCATTAGTTCCACCTATTAGTACAGCTGACCTGTTCCTATTGTAGTACTAGTTGGAAATCAGAAACAGCATTTGAATATTATTGATAAACACCTAGTTTTGATAACCATGGCATTATCAACTTTGTCTTAAGTCGCCTTTTGTTTGAATCACTATTGCTGTGACTGCATGTATTATTCTAGTAAAATTAAAAGGGCTTTCTGCGAAGCTATTATATTGCAGCTGAAAATATTCAGCTTTTCTCCCCTTGCTTTTAAGGACAGCACCTGGAGAGAGCGTAGCTCTACCCACTTCCCAGGAGACACTGCAGCCAAAGGCCTCCAAATTTGGCCCCTTCCATCATGCCCTCAGTTATTGTGTTTCCTGCGGTCACAGTGGAAGCGCTGCAGGAAACCCAAGGGGGAGGTATTGGTGGTACCTCTGTTGTTTCTTCTTGGACCATCCTAGCACCCCGCTCTCCTGCACAGAGGGGGGGTTTTCCGGTGCCTGCCTTCCTCCTCTGGCCTGGGAGTGCTGGCCAGCCAGGAGTTCAGCCCTGTGTGCCTGAAGCTTGGTGGTCTAGGAGGTAGCCTGGATGTGCGAGAGCCGTGTAGATGTTGTTGGCTCCCAGCATTTTGTGTTCTGGTAGGTGGGTAATGTCATTCCGGTGGGCGGGACTTCCGGCATGTGGTTCCAGGTGTTGGAACGGAAGGGGGAAGGGGCAGGGGTCCACTAGCGCGTCCTTCCTTCATCCTCGGGATGGGAAGGTTTTAAAAAGGCTGATTCATTAAGTCTAAACTGTGTTTTTTTTTTTTTTTTTTTTTTTTTGCGCGCAATGCAGTGTGTGTGTGACTGCATTGAGGGAATTAGGCTTAACATATAATGCAATAGGATAATTGTCTGATATACATATACACATGCATTTTAATGGGTGCTTTTACATTGTGTCAAACATTAAACTTTTCTAAAGATCATACAATATGGATTTCATGTGCCTATCATTGCTATCATCATTCCAGGACAAGATTCTTCTCAGCGGTGGTAGGGACAGCGCTGTTACTGTAACCAATGATGGAGCAACCATTCTGAAGTCTATTGGCATTGACAATCCTGCAGCCCAGGTGTTGGTTGGTAAGATATATTTTATTGGTTTTAATGCAAATTCTTGCTGAAATGGTCTCTCTGCTTTTGATTCACTTTCACTTTTTATTTTAGACATGTCTAAAGTCCAGGATGATGAAGTAGGTGATGGAACAACATCAGTGACAGTGTTGGCTGCTGAACTTCTTAGAGTAAGAGGATGCTAAGTGTTTTGCTTTTAGTGCATAAGGCATGTTTTTTTAACACCTGTGTGCTCTTTCAAAATTCTAGAAATTAAATCATTACCTTTGGGTGACAAACCCACTTGGGAATTTGGATTTACATGATAGCAGTTTAATAGTTACAGTGAGCCTTAATGTTTAAACAAAGTCTGCTATTTGACTAAAACACTAAGGTGATCTAATTTTCAGTGCAATTTTTTGTACTGCAGCTACAGTGCGACTTGGTGCATTATTTATACTTTATAATGTGTTTTTTACTCCTGTGACTCATCCCTAATGTCAGCAGGGATGAGTCGATGATTGCTAGGGAGCTGGCACCCGCATGCGTTCTAACGATGACTCATCCCTGCTGTCAGCAGTCGGGAGGAGTCATCAGTTGTGGAGTCTCCACTGCACCCGCCAGCATCCTAGCAAGTCATCCCTGCTGACAACAGGGGATTTCCCACTGACCGCAAAATGTAAACAAAAAAGCTGACAGAACTATTTGTTAAATGGTGTACAGGTCCTCCCTCAAATCCCTACCCATACCCTTCAGGTCTGGTAGGGCTTTTGAAGGGAACCCCACGCAAAAAAAAAAATGAAATGGGGTTCCCCCCAAAAGCCATACTGGACCCTTATCTGAGAATCCAGGCCAGGAGAGGATGGGGACAAGCGAGCGTGAAAGAGTGGGCTACAGAACACCTCGTCTCCATTCACCAAAAAAAAGTCAAACTGTCCCGTGTTTTTTATCTGCTTTTGACAAGTCCTTTTTATTAAAAAAAAAAATAAATAAAAATGTTCCCTGATGTAAATCTATTGTTACTCATGAAAATGCTAGCTGCCATGGCGCATGAAAAAATAAATCCGCTTCCCGCCGAACTCTCTCGCTCTTGTTGCTTGAAACTTGGCGAATAGCAGTGTTCATTTTTCCTACTGCTAAGTAAACAAAGGGGCAATGTCGCGTTCAGTGGGCAGCGGGGTTTTTTTTTTTTTTTTTGTGTGTCGGTGACAGGCTTTCTCATGATTGATGATGGATTTTCAAAATTGAATAAAGAACTTTTCAGAAATTGCCACTTATGTTTACGTTTGACATTTTTGGTGAATGAGTACCCCATACTCATTCTCATGGGGGTGGCTGGGTCTGATAGCCCCCTTTTTTAAAGTTTTTTGCCAGGGAGGGGGCAACCTCTCCCCCCCCCCCCCTCTTCTTTCCTGGCTTTCCGGCTGCATGCTTGGATAAGGGCCTGGTATCGATTTTGGGGGGGCATTCATTTTTTTCTTTTTTTGCCATGGAGTCCTCTTCAAAAGCCATACCAGGCTCGAAGAACCTGGTATGGATTGATGCGTTTCACTGAAGTATATGGACCACAGAATTGCACTTCATGGCACCAAAAAAGCACAGGAGCTTTCCCCAAAGTTGCATCACAGCTGCACTGCATTGATATGAACGGGGCAGCATTGGAAGCATGATAATGAAGGAAACAAGTAGAAAGGAAGCTTCCATAGCGTAAAAATGGCTAAAATGTCTAAAACGTGTTAATAAAACCAAATGGTGTACTCTTATTCATGTGTGTCTCAACTGGCACATGTAGAACAGAAAAACATCCTAGCCCCACCCCACGTGTTTCGTATTCTGACTTCCTCCTTCCACCCCTGGAGGATGCCAGATGACTAAATGCATAGGGCTGGGTTAGGACGTGATGTTACTATGCATTCCGAGTTCATGCTCGGAGCTTGGTTTTCAACCGGATGAGCCTCGTTAATACGATCTTGCTGTTAAACTTGTCAGTGGAGACACAAAGGAATGCAAGTACATTGCTTGGTTTTAATGAACAGATACATTTTCGATGCTTTTACACTATGGTAGCTTCCTTTCTTGTTTCCCTCATTGTCTGAAAAAAAATAAAAATGTTAAATGGGTACAGTGTTGCATGACGGCGGATTTGTCATTCAAAGTGTGACAGCACTGAAAGCTTAAAATTGGCTTGGGCAGGAAGGGGGGTAAAAGTGCCTGGTAGGCAAGTGGTTAGAAAATATGAACACACCATTATAGCGGTGATAGCACTGTCCACTTTTAAAGAATAATAGTTGTTTGAGGTCTTGCTGTCCTGTCCAGAATTGAGTTTGGAGTCCGATTTTATATCTTTTTATAATTTTTTCCGTGGGGTAGTTCTAGAGCTTTTTTTTAAACGAAACAAATTGTAATGCAGTTCTTCAATAGATATACTATATGAAATTAGTCATACCACCACTAACAATGCTCTGAAATTGCAAAAACACAAGTACAAAAAAAGGAATTGCAATAAGGGGGAGGGAGACACAGTCCTAATATATATTTTTAGTGAAGGTCCTTGTATAACAGTATAACAAAATGTCTTTGTGATTATAGTCAATGTGCTTTTCATTCCAATTTTGTAAGCTTCCACCGCCCTGCACTGAAAATGAAAGCACACTCCCAAATCTTTTACCTTTTCTATTATGGAAAGGTAAAAGATCTTTGTTAAACTCATGTCGAGATCTTATCCCACTGAGTAGATTCCATCTCCCACCCAAACCAAATACAGAATGGTTGCGGAGCAAGTAATTTGCATGTAATATCAAACCATTACTTTATTTAAACACATAACTGGTGCATATAAAATAACACTAGGGGTGTGCGCAAAAAAAGCACTTTCAGGTCATGCATCGGTTTATCAAACAGGCAGTCTCTCTTACTGCATTTTTTTTTTTAATTGTAAATTGTTTTTGCAGTTTCACACAGTGGTGGTAGTATGATGTATTTAACATTTTTGTTTATTAAAGCACTGCACTACTTTCTTTCATTTGTTCCTGTATCAAGGGTGTACTGAACAGTTTCTGGTGTAGCAGTAAGGGACTTCGAAGGTGTGTTTGTAATTCAGGGTTATTTCCAGTTGAATACGTGTATCTGGCAAGCACGGAAAAATTTAAATATTGCCTAAAGTCCACTATATAAAGTACGGAGGACAAACTAAGAAGTCCAAGGAATTGTCTGTAGACCTCGGAGACAGGATTGTATCTTTGCTTTGGTCCTTATGGTTTTCTCTAGTTATGGTAAACCATCTGTATGTTTTTATAGTCACTTGACAAGATAAAAAAAACATTGGTCTGGTCTTATTTTAGTTACTGTGTTGTCAAAGGACAATTTTCCTAACCATGGAGTGTTTAATATACTCTGCATATCTACACCTTCTCCCAGTTCTATTGATGTGTTACTGCAAACATCTTGTCCAAAGATATTTAGGAAACTTATGGACTGTACTTATCTTCCATTAGTTGTTGGTTTCTGACTCACAGCAAAATGCAAAGGAAACACTTTGTTGTGTGAGCTTTCTCATACATTACAGGTGGTAATAATAAGGCTTTCAACTAAGAATTCTTTTATTTTCAGGAAGCTGAATTGTTGATTTCCAGGAAGCTTCACCCTCAGACTATTATATCAGGATGGAGACAAGCTACACAGGTGGCCAGAGAAGCCCTACTGAAAGCAGCAATCGATCATGGGTTAGTTTGCATTTGCTTAATATTTATTTACAATATTGTAAGATTTGTATGCATGTAGTGATAGGATAAGGTGCCTATATTTCTTAACCCCAAAGTAATATCACTGTGGTCTAACACAAGGTACTGTTTTTGCACTTTTCAATTCCATTAGTTCCTCTCTTCTTATAACCAAGAATGACGGTGAAGTGATATTTAATAAAAACTAAAAAATGATGAAATATTTGCAATTCAGCGTCCCCGTTGTAAGGAAGAGAAAGCGGCTGATGGGTAGCTTCCTGATCATCCTTTTGTAGTGCAAATAGAGATGGTTTCCTCTTTTTTTCTTTTTTTGTTTTTTTTTTTTTGTTTTTTTGGCGTGTAGACAACCCCTTTAGTATCAGTATAAAATGATTTTACATTTTGGAGCCATTTTGTGGAGCAATTTATTTTAACTGTGATCCTTATTTTATTTTGTGAGTATGCTCAGTTCTAAACATTCATTCACAAATGTAAATAGTGCACAGTAGTAAATAGTGAAATCTTTAATGCATTGAACACTTAAAGAGGCGCTTCAATTGTTTTTCTGAAAATAGCAGCCTGCAAAAACTGTAGCTGCCGATTTTCAATAAATGAACACTTAACAGTCCCAGGATCCAACGCTGTGCTCACACAAGGAAGCGTCAGGGAGCGTCTTTGGTCCTCGATGCCAGCATCTTAACTATGGGCACCTGGCTGTGACAGCTTGTGGCGTCACAGCCTGGTGGCCACTGTGTGACCTGGGCTGCACATTGTGAGTGGTCCTGTAGTCTTCTGCGACCTGTGACATGTCCCAGAAGACTGGGGAGGTGGGGGGACGGAGAACTGTCAAAACCAGCTTAAGCCCCCCCCCCCGCAAAAAAAAAAAAATATTGTCAAATGTGATAATGGAGGAGGTGGCTTTAAAGAGGAACTACCACTTTTGGGGGTGAAGTTCCACTTTAACTAAAGAAAATCTCTCTGTTTCTCATTAATATTTTGTCTTGTGTGTAGTCATTTTTCCTCTAATTGTAATTTTTCTTCATGGCAAAAACCTTTGTGAAGTGACTTGTTATCAAGCTACAAATGCATTTGGTAATCCAAAATAAAGCATACTTTCTCCTAAAAAATAAAGATAGCATCCTTTGCCCGAATTCATTGCCTAGGCGACAATGATGTTCACCGCTATGTCCAAAACAAGTAAAGTTTTTGACTTTCGATTAAAAAAAAAAAAAATAGGTTGCCGGTAAAAAAAAAAAAAAATATATATATATATATATATATATATATATATATATATATATATATATATATATATATATATATATATATATATATATATATATATATATATATATATATATATATATATATATATATATATATATATATATATATATATATATATATATATATATATATATATATATATATATAATATTTTTTTTTTTTTACATTGTAAAAAGCATTGCATAAAGCATTGCACCCGTGATCAGTAGATCATGGGTGCTGCAGACACTTAGTAAGCTGTCTGCCCATACCTCCGATACTGGTAGGCAGTTACTGAATGGTAGAATCAATGGAATATGAGAGCACTCGCTAGTGCCCTCGCAGGTAGTTGAGAACAGCTGTGCTGTTTTCAAACTATGACAGCAGGTGCAGGAACAAGATCCCCCCCCTCCAGCTGTCACAAAGTGGGGAGCGCAGGCAGCAGGAGGTGGGGTCACTAGGAGCATGTTGCACCCTAAATGGGTGTAACATGCTCCTAAAGGTGAACTTAGTCTTTAATTTTTGCAGTATATGTCTCCAAACACATCTAATTTGTAATCCTTTTTATTTGACTGTCTTTCATAGAAATGATGAAGAGAAGTTTCGGGCCGATCTTTTAAACATTTCCAGGACAACCCTGTCTTCTAAGCTGCTCACCCACCACAAGGATCACTTTGCTAAATTGGCTGTGGAAGCTGTTTTGAGACTTAAAGGCTCTGGCAATTTGGAAGCAATTCATGTCATTAAGAAACTGGGAGGAAGTTTAACAGATTCTTATCTGGATGAAGGTACATTTTATTCATACCTAAACAAAAAGATTGGAGTAAAAATCTATCTAAAGATAGTTTTCTATTTAAGATTCATTATTAATTTATTCAGCATGAAATAGAGCTTAGTTATGTAGCATGAGGCTGTATATTCTGCAATATTTACTTTTTTGGTATACTCATTCATTGAGTCCAAGCTCTGCTAGCTCAGATAACATGCACTGCATTGATGCATTCACAATTTCACAGTAACCAGTTTACCAGCAAGAATGAGTCCTTACATTTAAAGAACGCCTGTCATTTTGGATCATCATGGCAGCGCCTGTTAGCGGCATCCCCTCACCTGCAGCCGTCACGTCCCTCACCTTGTTTTTATTACTTCCGCATCACCAGTGGAAGTGTTCCTTCGGACCCCCCCGGATCCCACCCCCTCTCCACCATCTTTGGCTTTGGGCTATCCTGCTCCACGATCTCTAGCTACGGGACCCCCACAGCACCCTAGAGTGACACCGAAGACTTCAGGACCGGCTTGTTTTTAACCCCTACTATCAATAAACTTCCATGACACCCTTGTGCCAACACTCCATTGCAGTGTTTTGATTTACGGGACATGGCTATTTACCACACCTTAGTGCGCCATCCCTCTTTCCAGCAATCTTCATAAATAGATACCAAACATGTTCATAATTAAATTTGCGCATGCCCGTGAAATGGTTCACAATCTACATTACCTAAAGTTATACATAGGGAACGCTTTAAAATATTTGCAGGTTACTAGTTTAGTGTGAAAAGGTGAGCTCTGGTGCTAAAATTATCTACATTTGTGCTTATACCTCACGTGTGGTACAATCACTGTTTACATATGTGAGTGGGACCTACATTCGCGTTTGCATGTGAGCACAGGGGTGCTTTACATTTTTTTTTATTTGATTATATCTACCTTTTATTCGAAAGCTGGTCACTTGCTCAACTGTACATGATGGAAACAAAAAACAATCCTGCGTGTATGTGTGTGTGTGTGTGTATATATGTATGTATATATGTGTGTGTATATGTGTGTATATATATATATATATATATATATATATATATATATATATATATATATATATATATATATATATATATATTTCTCCACAAAAGTGAGTAGACTCCTCACATTTTTGTAAATATTTTATTATATCTTTTCATGTGACTGACACTTTGCTACAATGTAAAAGTAGTGAGTGTACAGCTTGTAGAACAGTGTAAATTTGCTGTCCCCTCAAAATAACAACACACAGCCATGAACGTTTAAACCACTGGCAACTAAGGCGAGTACACCCCTAAGTGAAATTGTTCAAATTGGGCCCAAAGTGTCTATATTTTGTGTGGCCACCATTATTTGCCAGCACTGCCTTAACCCTCCTGGGCATGGGAGTTCACCAGAGCTCACAGGTTGCCACTGGAGTTCTATTCCACTCCTCCATGACGACATCACCGAGTTGGTGGATGTTGGATACCTTGCACTCCTCCACCTTCCGTTTGTGGATGTGCCACAGATGTTCAATAGTGTTTAGTTCTGGAGACATGCTTGGCCAGGCCATCAGCCATAAACGTTGATGGCTGTGTGTTGTCATTTTGAGGGGACAGCAAATTTACACTGTTAAACAAGCTGTACACTCACTACTTTACATTGTAGCAAAGTGTCATTTCTTCAGCGTTGTCACATGAAAAGATATAATAAAATATTTACAAAAATGTGAGGGATGTACTCACTCTTGTGAGATACTGTATATGTGTAAAGAGCCAGTCAGCTGTGTCCAATCACAGTGTAAACAGGATTTGCCAGTTATCAACAATCCTCTGAGAGCGATAACCGATAAATCCGCACAGGGGACATCTGCCCTGATAATCAGGGCACTTTACTCAGTGTCTTGATTATCAGTGCTGCCCCACCAGTGCTAGGAGTCAGTGCCCATTAGCGCACATCAGTGGAGAAAAATTTACAAACATTTTTTTAACCAAAACTAAAACTTTTCGTTCTTTTTTTTTTTTTTTTTTTTTTTTTTTCCGTTTGCTTTGCTAAAAATAAAAAACCCAGTGGTGATAAATGCCACCAAAAGAAAGCTCTATTGGTCTAAAATTTTGTTTGGGTGCAGTGTTGCATGACTCTTCACTTGTCATTCAAGGTGCGACAGCGCTGAAAGCTGAAAATTGGCTTTAAAAAAAAAAAATAGACTTTAATATTGCTTTAAAGTGCCCAGTAGGCAAGTGTTTAATACAATTTGAGCTGGGTTTACTTAGTATTGTTATCAAGCTATATTTTCTTCTTTTGTGGTGAATCTCATATTAGAGGATTCAGACCATTCTGATGTGTTTTTGAAAACGTATGCTCGGAGGTGATCAGTTCTCTTTACTGTGGAGCAAGCATTTTGGGTGTCTCAACTCCTGTTTTTTTGTTTCACATCTGTGATTAACAAAGTAACCACTGAAAATGATTAATACTGATTGGACTTTACAGACATGGAAGAGAAGACGGCATTTAAAATATTCATAAATTTTTATTCTACATAGTGTTGACACACATTAAGTAGAAAAACCAAACTCTGATCTTTATCTTCTCAAAAGTGCTTCAGTGATCTCGTCACCCATGTACAAATGTATAAATCCGGATATAAATATGTGGAAAAAGTCCACAATGTGATCCAAATGTGAATAAGGAAACTTAATGTGCTCTGTGCTTCTCCTTCACCCATGACGCCAAGCCTCTCGCCTCACATTAAGACCCCTATTCCAAGTGGGTCATAATCAGCTGTCCGTCCTGGGGATAATCGCAGTATGGTGTAATGGACTCCACAGATATTCAGTCTAATAGCATGGATATGCCTCATCCACCAACCTCCATGCTTGGCAAATAAAGATCAGCTGTTCAACCTCTAGGGATAATAGTGGTGTGGCAGGTATAGACAGTCTTGGGCTGGATCAGGTATCGGATCCCTTCCAAATTTCCTCAAATACAAAAAGAATAGGATCTAGTGCTCTGTCTCATCAAATACTTTATTAAAAAATAAAGATGTTACAATGAGGGCACATCAGCTGTACAGGCTGTACAGATGATATGAGAGATCAGGAGATCTCTCTACACTGAAGACTTACGATGAAACTTCCACAGACAGGCTCCGTCCCCCCTCCCCCACACACACAGCCTATTTTTTTTTTCTCTTTTAGTTGGTTTTTAGCCTTGCAACAAATGCGTAATTTGTACAGGCAAGGGTGGTAGGAATAAAAAACCAGATTTTACGTCTATCTGTACAGGAAGGAATTCTAAATATAGATACTTTTAGATCATGTAAATACCACACACGTTGTGTAATTTACTTCAATGTACATGTGGAAAACAATATGTCGGACGGACTACTAGGTGGCTCAGGGATCGTTTGAGGGAGCATATCTAAAATATAAAACGTTGGTTTAAGAACCATAGTCTGTCTGCACATTTTAGACCATTCCATGTTAGGAATCCAAAGGATCTCACCTTTGTGGGTATAGACAAACTGAACTCCAAATTGGCATGGGTGTAACAAAACAAGAAGTATCTAAACTTGAAATGCGATGGATTTTTGACCTTAGATCCTATGCACCCTATGGGTTAAAAAAAACTACTGCAGTTTATTTACCACAGTACCCGCAGAAGATTTTGATTCTTTTTTTTTTTTCTTTGGTTACCACTGCTACACTCCTTTTAAGTCTTGAAGAAGCAGAAATTAGAAAAGTACTGACCTAATGGAGTAGCACTTGTTTATAACCACACTAGGGTACTGTGGTAAAAAATAAGTTGCAGTGGTTTGTGTCAACGCTTGCTTTTACAACATGTTTTATAGATTTTTTTTTTTTTTTTTTTTTAACGATTTTGTAACAAATATTTGACTATTTTTAACTTTTGTGTTCTGTTTTGAGCCTGTAAAGTCTGAACAGTATTGGCACAAACAAGCGGCAACTGCCCCAACCTAGAACTGGCCTTAACAGCAAGGAGCACATGGATGCAGCGACTTATGTCAAACAAAAAAACAAAGAAAAGTTCCAAGTTTAACTTGCCAACTAGCCTGCAGGTGCTGGCATCCTTACTAAGGAAAACAGAAAGTGAAGCCTTGTGGCTTCACAGCCTGTTTACTGCTGCGCTCTCTAAATGGTCCCGCTGTCTTCTGGGATCTGTGTGGGGAAGGAAGCCGTAAAGCGGAGCTTTCACTTTTGGACGGAACTCCACTTTAAAAACAGGTTTAGTTTACACACATTTGCAAATGTATGCGTAAGCTAGAGGCTGCTACAAGGCTCCCTAGTATTATCTGCCGTCCTAACTCTATAAATTTGGCCCTTTAGTGACTAAATAGCCTTCATAGTAGAAACCCATATAACAGGGCTTGACAAATTTGCCTGAAATCTAGGAGCCAGCTAAAAAAGTTAGGAGCCAGTTTTTTTTTTTTTTTAAACTAACAACCAAGCTTTATTTAATAAAACTGATACTAAATTTACACATAAATACGACTAGAACCCCACTCTCCTATATAGCGCAATTGGATGGAAACAGACTGTCTGTCTCTTTCCATCCGATGCCATCTGAGCCGATCCACGGGATGGATAGAAAATAGAACCACCATCCGTCTGTTTTTGGCGGGCAGGGTCAGATGGCGGCAGATTACCGCTCCATAGAGGAGACTGAACGGTCCGATCAGGTCTGCCTGAAAAACTGACAGGCGGACCTGATCAGACAGCCCGTGTGAAAGGGGCCTTTGGCTGTGGCACGGCGATGAGGAAAAAAAAAAAAAGATATATATATATATATATATATATATATATATATTTTTTTTTTTTTTTTTTAATAAGAATTGAAGAAAAAAAAAGAAAACATTTTTTTATTTTTTTTTTTAATAATTAAAAAAAAAAGAAAAAATTATTATTTTTTTTACATTTAAAAAATAAATTAATAATAATAACCACACTCCCTGTCCACTTACCTTTAAGCAAAGGTAACTGGACAGAGAGATGAAGCCTTAAAAAACTTCCCTCTCTTCTCCTCTTTGGAAGGAGAAGAAAAGGCATTGAGAACATGCATTACTCCCGGCCACCACAAGAGGGCGCCAGTTCCCCTAGCTTCTCATCTCACAGAAGAAGGCCGAAAAGCCGGGGACTAAATTTCTGGACAGCGTGGAAGTCCGTGAACTCGAAGAGGAGGTGGGGGGCGCAAAAGGGACAGGACAGCTCAAGCAGGGCACCCCAGGCGCCAGGTCGCTAATTCTAGTCGCAAATGCGACCTGGCGCCCGGGATTTGTCGAGGCCTGCCATATAATAATGAACAGTATTGATATATTTTTTTTTTGTGCTTGACTTGTGTATACGGATGTGGCAAGCAACAGGGTAGGTACTAATATGGCCTGAGAGATTACCCACTTAACAGCCCTGGAAGGTTTTACTCCCCCTTAATGACAAGGCCATTTTTGAGATTTGGCACTGCGTTATTTTAACTGACAATTGCATGATCGTGCGACGTTGTACCCAAATAAGATTGATGTCCTTTTTTTCCCACAGCTTGCTTTTGGAGATATTTGATTAACTCCACGATTTTTTTTTTTTTTGTGCTATAAACAATAAAAGCGACAATTTTTAAAAAAGGAAAAAAAAAAAAATATATATATATATATATATATATATATATATATATATATATTTATTTTTTTACTTTCTGCTATAAAACACAGCCAATAACATTTTTTTAAAATACGAGTTAATCAATTTAGGCCAACATGTATTCTGCTACATATTTTTGGTAAAAAGAATTCCAATAAGCTTATAGTGATTGCCTTGCAAAAGTATTCATATGACTTTTTACCTATTTTGTTATATTACATGCCTTAAGTTCAATGTTTTCTTAATCTGTTATGTGTTGGATCAGAACACAATAGTCTAAGTTGGTGAAGTAAAATGAGAAAAACACTAAATAAAACTATTTTTTAGAAATAGAAAACAGAAAATTGGCATGTGCGTATATTTATTCACCCCCTTTGTTATGAAGCCCATAAAAAGCTCTGGTGCAACCGAATACCTTCAGAAGTCACATAATTAGTGAAATTATGTCCACCTGTGTACAATCTAAGTGTCACATGATCTGTCATTAAATATACACAACTTTTTTTGAAAGGCCCCAAAAGGCTGCAACACCTAAGCAAGAGGCACCACTAAC
Source organism: Pelophylax lessonae (assembly GCF_965119305.1). NCBI lineage: Eukaryota > Metazoa > Chordata > Amphibia > Anura > Ranidae > Pelophylax > Pelophylax lessonae. Next base: position 264,062,655 of record NC_138771.1, on the reverse strand, counting down.
CAAACACTGCCATGAAGACCAAGGAACTCTCCAAACGAGTAAGGGACAATTTTGTCAGGGTTAGGTTATAAAAAAAAATATCCAAATCTTTGATGATCCCCGGAGCATCATCTAAATCTATCATAACCAAATGGAAGAACATGACACAACAGCAAACCTGCCAAGAGACCGCTGCCCAACAAAACTCACAGACCGGGCAAGGAGGGCATTAGAAAGGCAGCACAGAGACCTAAGGTAACCCTGGAGGAGCTGCAGAGTTCCCCAGCAGAGACTAGAGTATCTGTACATAGGACGACAATAAGCCGTATGCGCCATAGAGTTTGACTTTGAGTGGCCAGAAGAAAGCCATCATTTTCAGCAAAAAACAAAATGGCACATTTTGAGTTTGCGAAAAGACATGTGGGAGACTCCCAAAATGTATGCAGGAAGGTGCTCTGGTCTGAGACAAAAATAGAACTTTTCGGCCATCAAAGAAAACGCTATGTCTGGCGCAAACCCAACAAATCACATCACCCAAAGAACACCATCCCCACAGTGAAACATGGTGGTGGCAGCGTCATGCTGTGGGGATGTTTTTTAGCAGCTTGGACTGGGGAAACGGGTCAGAGTTGAGGGAAAGTTGGATGGTGCTAAATACAGGGATATTCTTGAGCAAAACCTATACCACTCTGTGCGTGATTTGAGGCTAAGACGGATGTTCGCCTTCCAGCAGGACAATGACCCCCCAAGCACACTGCTAAAGCAACACTTGAGTGGTTTAAAAGGGGAAACCTGTAAATGTGTTGGAATGGCCTAGTCAAAGCTCAGACCACAATCCAATAGAAAATCTGTGGTTAGACTTGGATTGCTGTTCACAAGTGCAAACCATTTAACCTGAAGGAGCTTGAGCAATTTTGCAAGGAGGAATGGGCAAAAATCCCAGTGGTAAGATGTGGCAAGCCCACAGATTTATCCAAAGCGACTTGGAGCTGTGATTGCCGCAAAAGGTCGCTCTACAAAGTATTGACTTTAGGGGGTGAATAGTTATGCACATTGTCTTTTTCTGTTTTGTCCTATTTGTTGTTTGAAGATTTTTTTTTTTTTATTGTGAAGCAAAGTTGTGGACATGTTCTGTAAATTAAATAATGCAAATTCTCAAACCATGTTAATTCCAGGTTGTGAGGCAACAAAACACGAAAAATGTTAAGGGGGTTGAATTCTTTTGGCACTCCTATATAGACCTTGGTTTATCCCACTAGGTCGCCCAGTGGACAGTTACTACTTTTAAAAGTTCTTTGACTGGATTTCCCCAGCCCACACCTTCCTGCTATGTTCATTATGCTTTAACCCCTGTGGGGGTGAATGTTAAGAAGATGTAATGCCTTTAACAATAAAAATTGTACTAAAAAAAAAAGTAACTGACAACACTAAAGCTTATGCCTTCAAAAAAAAGCCAGCAATGAAGGCTCCAATATTTCCCAGCAGATACCTTTTTAAGGCTGTGTCTTTCATATTACTTTCCTACACTTCACTTTACCTGGTCACTAACTGTACTAGATAAGATTTTTACAGGCTTTACTTTTATCTTTGTGGTGGGCTGTGTCCAAAAACTTAACTGTATTGAAGATCTCAGGCTGCCCTTTTTATCGGATACCTAGAGGTTTGTCGAATTCCTGTTACCCCGTAGCATGCTATTGTTTTTTCTGCCGAGGGAACCAGCTATTCAACACACCCAGAAGCAGTGGATACCAGGATGTCTGAGATATCAATACAGCAAAGTTTTAAGACCCATCTGCTGTATTATGTACAATTTGGAACCGGGTTTATTTAAATATTTTTAGCTTTTAATCTTCAGTTTAGTAGATTTTTATAGAAACCATGTGTGTGTTGCTTTTTGTATTTTTGTGAAATCTTCCTGTTTAACCCTTTTGCATCATTCAAACTTCTGATTTCTCTTTTAGGTTTCTTGTTGGACAAAAAGATCGGTGTGAATCAACCAAAACGCATTGAGAATGCCAAAATACTTATTGCTAATACAGGAATGGATACTGACAAGATTAAGGTTAGTTATTTTTGTATGCTTTAACCACTTAAGCCCCAGAGGATTTGGCTGCTCAAAGACCAGGCCCTATTTTGCAAATCGGCACTGCGTGACTTTAACGGACAATTGCGCGGTTATGCGACGCTGTACCCAAATGAAATTGACTTCCTTTTTTTCCCACAAACAGCTTTCTTTTGGTGGTATTTTATCACCTGTGCTATTTTTATTATTTGCGCTATAAACAAAAAGAGCGACAATTTTGAAGAAAAAAAATAAAAATTTTCACTTTTTTTTTTTTTTTTTTTATATGAAATTCTCAAAAAAAAAAAAGTTAAAATTATTAACATTTTAGGCCAATTTGTTACAGGCTCGTGGGCGAGCGACGTACCCCTACGTCATTTTGCCTGTAGGGGGCTGACTGCCGCAATATATAATTGTGCAGCTGTCGGCAAGTGGTTAACCAATGTATTGTTTTTTTTTTGTTTTATTACTTTGAACTGTTCATGAAATTAATTCCTTTAGGTGTTTGGCTCAAGAGTGCGAGTAGACTCAACTGCAAAAGTGGCAGAGATTGAGCAAGCAGAGAAGGAGAAGATGAAAGAGAAGGTGGAACGAATTCTGAAACATGGAATTAACTGTTTTATCAACAGGTACTGATAACTAAGTGGCATTTATAAGTATGGAAATTGATTTTTCTGTGGAGAATCCATTGCCTTTCAGGTCCTTACTGTATTTTTTATTTTACTTTTTTTTTTTAGATAAAATGAGGACCTGTCTGTTCTGTACCATAACATTGATGCTGTAATATACTGACTGTACTGTAATTGACCTTTTCAGAATGCGCTTGCCTTCTTCTGGGCAGGTAAAGGTGTTAAAGGGCCATTTCAGATTTCTAGGTTTTAGGTAAAGTGTGTATTACATACTTTTCTATTTATCTCTCTGGAGTGTGTGTTTTCTGGAAACTACACCAAAGATGTAGCAAATAGTTTTTATATTCATGCAAGACACAAAGACCCAGAGGTGTGTTTTGACCTGATATTAGTGACTCTGAACCGCTAGTTTAGCCAATGAACTTTGTAATCACCTTGCCTCTAAAAACTGTCCTATATTACAGTACTGTAGAATTATAACTCTTCCAGATTATCTAATGTCATTGACTTTCCCACCCAAAGGATTGGGATGAATGTACAGGTAATGCTTACAGATTGACCCTAACTTTCCCTTTTTTTTTTTTTTTTCTGGGCTTTAGTGTTGCTTGACAGGTTCATGTCGGCCTTCTCTGTGAATTTTAGATTGGATTAAAAAAACAAAAAAACTTGAAGTAAATATGTTTAAAGTGATTGTAGACGTTCAACGTTGTGTGTTTTTTTTTTTTTTTTTTTTTTTGATTTTTTAATAAACAACATGTTTTACTTACGTGCTCTGTGCAGTGGTTTTGAACAGAGCAGCCACAGTTCTCTTATATCTCCCATTGATGCTCCTGGCCCCTCTCCCTGCTGAGTGCCCCCATAGCAACCCGCATGCTATGAGGGCACTTGTGTGGACTTACGAGCCACGCTGTGTCCAGGGCCGGACTGGCGTACCGGGATATCGGGAATTTTCCCGGTGGGCCGCTTTGAGATGGGGCTGATTTGAGATAGGGACGCCCGCTGCACTCGAGCACCGCCGCCGGATTCTTTTCAAATTCCTACACCAGCCGCTGTGAGCGGCATGACGTCATATCCGGCGGGCAGCGGCTGGCTGCGCGGCGGCGTATCTCCTCTCTGAGTCCTCCTGAGAAGTTTTCTGGTAAATCTAGTTCAGCCGCCTGACCAATCCATTGTTTTCCTATGACTTGTGATGCAAATAATGGAAAAGATTTCAGTTGGGGAGATGACGTGTTTAATACTATAATTAGAGAGATTCGTCTTCTCTTATAACGTGTCTGCGTGTTCCTTGGTGCGGATTAGGCAACGGACTGGTTCAGCCCTCTATCTGATCTGTGATCACTACAAATACCAGGCAGTGACGCCACCCTCCCCGGCGCCACCCTCCCTGACCTAAGTTGCCCTGTTCAGCCAGGTAAGAGTAAACTGGCTTGGGAGGGGGGAGTCAGCATTGTATTAGGGCCCATAATACAATGCTGATCCGCCCGCCCTCCTCCTAATACAATGCTGTTACCCCCCTAAATTTAGGGGGAGGGGGGATCAGCATTGTATTAGGGGGAGGGAGCGGGGTTCAGCATTTTATTAGGGGGGGTCAGCATTGTATTAGGGGGATGGGGGGGATTAGCCTTGTATCAGGGCCCCTAATACAATGCTGATCCACCCCCTCCCCCTAAAACAACGCTGTTCCTGCTGGCCCCCTCCCCCTAATACAATGCTGATCCCCCCCTGCCCCAAATTTAGGGAGAGGGGGGATCAGCATTGTATTAGGGGGAACAGCATTTTACTATGGGGAGGGGGGTCAGCATTGTATTAATTAGGAGGAGGGGGCTGGGGGGGTCAACATTGTATTAGGGTGGGGGGGATCGGCATTGTATAAGGGGGGGAACAGCATTGTGTTAGGGGGAGGGGGGCAGCATTGTATCAGGGGGAAATGTAACTTTAAACTGGTAACCTTTAGAAATTTTTAAAGTGTTGCCAATGGGGATTTTTAGGTACCAATGTTTGTTGCCATTCCACGAGCATGTACAATTTTGAAGCATGAAATGTTGGAAATCTATTTACTTGGCGTAACATTATCTTTCACATTATCGAAAATAATTAGGCTAACTTTACTGTTTTCTTATTTTTTAATTTAAAAAAAGTGACTTTTTTCCCCAAAAAATTGCGTTTGTGAGACCTCTGCACAAATTCGGTTATAAATATTGCAAAAATCTCCATTTTATTCTTTAGGGTCTCTGCTAAAAGAAAATCTATAATGTTTGGGGGTTCTAAGTAATTTTGCAGCCAAAAAAAAAAAAAAAAAAAGATTTGAAATTGTAAACAACGTGTCGGAAAAAGGGCCAGTCCAGAAGTGGTTAAATTATGTTTCATATATGAATACTTGATGACGTTGTGCTGGTATGACGACGCAATGCTATGGGGCTGGTATGTCATTTTTTCCAGGGCTGGTTTTCATACCCAGTCCGGCCCTGGCTGTGTCCATATATTGACACACACAGTGCGGCTGTCTTGTCCCTGCTTTCTTCTCATAGGCTGTTTTTGACAGCAGCAGGAGCCAATGGCTCCTGCTACTACCCAGCCTCCTGTGAGAGAGGGGAGAGAAGAGCAGCACTCTCCCCCCCCCCGCCATATTGGCACATTTACATATGCAGGTTTTAGTCTTGTGCTTTGCAGTGCTACACAATATTTGTGGTGTTTTTGCTGCTTTTCCCAAAGCAAGTCAATAGGTTGGCAATTTTTAATGAAAATAATGCACTCCCTCTGTGTTTACTACCTTATTTAAACATTTGCTACAATAGAATAAATATAGGACAGTAAGAGAGTAAGCAAAGTTAAACACTGCAATAACTAAAAATATGTGCTTACTAAAAATGCACTTTACCTTGCATTTAATGTAAATCTTTTTTTTTTTTTTTTTTTCTAAACAGGCAACTGATTTACAATTACCCTGAACAGTTGTTTGCATCGGCTGGTGTTATGGCTATAGAACATGCAGATTTTGTGGGTGTGGAGCGTCTGGCACTTGTGACAGGTAAACGTTTAAGTTAAGGACCCCCTCTGTATTTGGTATTCCAGAAGCAAATTAAGAGACTGTTCATGTCAATCCAGTTTTAAACAAAACTTCATCACCACCACAATACATCTTTCAGATACCTTTTGTTAGTATTCAAATGGTCGTCTCTGCACCCAGAAAGTTAATTCTTAGGTGCACACTCTCTCTGGCTTCTACTTTAGCTCTACCTAGACTTACACCAGATAACAACACTGGGGAGCCAGAGCTGAAGAGAAGGCCACAGTTAAAGCATGCACACAGAGTAAGGGAGTTTCGCTAGAACATGGAAAACTATTTCAATAACAAAGATGCCTTTCCCTGATTTAAAAAAAAAAAAAAAAGTCTGCTGTTATGTGGTAATGTTTGTTTTGTGGACGTGACAATTTCATTTGAATATACAAACATTTACTGCATATATTTCAGCTGTAGTTTTCCTATTAATGAACAATCATATTGACTTATACAGGTCAAACTGTCCAAGAAATCTAAAGACAAATGATGTGCTTAAAATTTGCTGTAGTAGCATACTTGTGCGATCTATGCAAAATTGTGCTAAAACAGTCTGCTTTCCTTTTTTTCCCCTCTGATGTATCTTTTTTTGTTTTCAGGAGGAGACATCACTTCCACTTTTGATCATCCTGAGCTCGTAAAACTTGGAAACTGTAAACTTATTGAAGAGGTCATGATTGGAGAGGATAAGCTCATCCATTTCTCAGGGGTTGCAATGGGTATGTATGTGTTTCTAAATGTGACACTTTTTTTCTCAAACTTTTGCAGCAGCTGTTTAGGTAGTAGCTGTTTAAGTAGAGGGTGCACTTACCATAAATTACTGGATAAACCCGAGAAGGTTTTTTTTTTACATAAATGTATTCTGACTATTCAGGAGAAGCTTGTACAATTGTTCTTCGTGGAGCAACACAGCAGATTTTGGATGAAGCAGAGCGATCCTTGCATGATGCTCTTTGTGTATTGTCCCAGACCATTAAGGATTCAAGAACCGTTTATGGCGGAGGTATTTCATTTGAGTTTATTCATTCTCAAATTGCTTATTACAGTCCTGCTCTTTTCTATGTAAGCATTCTGTTTGTGATCTTTTAGGATGCTCTGAAATGCTGATGGCCCATGCAGTAACAGAGTTGGCCAAAAGAACCCCTGGCAAGGAGTCTGTGGCTATGGAGTCTTTTGCCATAGCTCTCAGAACGGTAAGCTCTAGAATCTCTAAGAAGAGTGAGCATGTTGCTTGTGATTATTTATGTACAAGATAAAAATCAAATGTATTTATGATGTTTTTTTTTTTCTCTATAGCTTCCAACTATCATAGCAGACAATGCTGGCTATGACAGTGCTGACCTGGTGTCTCAGCTCAGAGCAGCTCACACTGAAGGAAAGATGACGTATGGACTAGGTATGTGCAGACGTTCTGAATAAAGATTTATTTTAAAGAAAATCAGTGCCAAGAGAAATACAGGGTTTTCACTGCAGACCTCCGATTCTAAAACTGCTTGATATCTCGTTAGTCACTGATGCAGAACAATTAATCAAAAAAGCAGTTTAGATTTCATTGGATGCATATGGTTCCAGGTCATGCATGATCTAGAAAGGACTGAAGTAAGATGATCAGACATGACTGGCCAGGTACTAGCATTTTTTAGGAGAATAATGGCAGCCTTTGCATTTCTTGATGCACAGATGTTGTTTAGGTTTGCTTTGGAATGGAGGCAGTATAACCAGCCATGTGATCTGTGTGCTTAAAGCCCAATTCTGAGAAAAAAGTTTTTCTATGCAGTGGGGCTGTACACATACAGCACGGGTTAACTGCTCATTGAGGTCTAGGGGATATGAGAACAGGGATATACTTGCCTAATCCTCCCTTTAAGATCGGTCCCTGTGGCTCCTGTACCCTTGCAGTCTTCTGCGGTGGACTGTTCCTGACATCACCCCTTTAGACCTGCTCTGGATTTGAGGGGGGGGGGGCACTGTTTGCTGGTGGAGCAGGGGATCAGGTGTGTATACAGATTTCTTCTCCCCTGGATAAAATGAGAAGTTGACCCATGCAGTGCAGGCACAGCTTCATTTTTGCCTAGAGTTGGGCTTTAAAAAGGAAAAAAAAAAGTTAATAAAATGCTAGTTTCATTAGTGCTTCCTTTTTTAAAAATACAGTATGTTCCTGATCCTTTCATTTGGAATGTTTTTGGATTCTGTTTTTTTTTTTTTTTTTAGTTTGGGTGTCTCTAAGGTTAGGGTTTAAGAAAGTGTTATGGTTTATAGATATATTCAGGTTATTATTAATAGGAGCCTAAAATCGTACACCTCCTTTAATACAACCTCGCTTGTGCAATCAAAGAAGCTGTTGCCAGACTTTAGCTTTACTTTTAACAGTTGGGATAAAGAGAACCAGTCACAATTGTGCTTGTGCTAGAATCTGAACAGTAGCAAATGCAATTATCAGAGCAGTAGCTGTAAGATTTCAGGTGAACTCTTCACTATCTGGGTTAGCCTGGAGGCCTTCTCAGTTAGGGCCTGTGTCAAGTTTTTATGACTGTAAAACCCACCTAAAACATATCATGAGGATGTTCCTGTCAGTGAAATCGAAATGATCTCCGAAGCATCTATTGCCGATTTCAAATTGATACAGTAGACTCAATCCCAAACCCCAGGTCCAAAGTTTAGCTAAATAAGGGTGAATTAACCTTTTGAAAATTGCTGACAGTCATATTATTTAAAGCAAGTAATTCTTCCATAATGTGCTAAATTGCTGTGCGTACTAGCACTTTATGGCATATACCGGCAGGGGGCCCCCTAAAAAGAAACAAAATACTACTGATCTTAAATACTACCGCTTTTAGGACTGAAAATTCTTGCATGAGTCCAGTTGTGACTGAATCTATTTTAAGGTGCTTAATTTACTGAAAACAATGTACCACTGTGACCAGTATGTGAGGGCTGCAATTGTAGATGGGGAGCTAAAACATTGCTGTAGAGATATGAATATATGTTTTATATTACTTTGTAGACATGAAAAATGGCACCATTGGAGATATGGGGGAGCTTGGAATAACGGAGAGCTTCCAGGTGAAGAGACAAGTTTTGCTGAGTGCTGCTGAAGCCGCTGAAGTTATCCTACGTGTAGACAATATTATTAAAGCTGCACCAAGGTAACAAAAGAAATATCATATTTTTTAGTAACAGATTTACCTATTCTTTTTTGTACATTATGAACAAATGTCCTTGCTGATGGTTTTTCCTAAAATGCTACACAAGCAGCCATCATTTTTCTTGGTGGATCTACTATAGGGAACGTAGTGTACGACCGTGCTATATAATATATGGCTGGAAGACCTAAAGATTAAAGCATGCCTTATGCACACTGGATGCCAAAAAACACCCCTTTTTAATTACATTTTTTCTGCCTCTAAATGCCCCTCTGTTTAGAGATCGACCGATATAGTTTTTTCATGGTCGATGGCGATTTTCTTGCCACCCTTCAGGCCAATAGCCGATATTCTGCACATTTAAATTTTTTTTATTTAATTTTTTTTTTTTTTTTTTTACACTGTCCTTTTAAAAAATAAAAAAAAAAAAAAAAAAATTTTGATCACTTTTACTGCTGTCACAAGGAATGTAAACATCCCTTGTGACAGTAATAGGCAGGCGCATGTACTCTTTATGAAGGGATCTGGTTTCAGTACCCGGAAGTGATGTCATGACCTCGTTTCTGGGTTTTAATATCGGAGACCTGATCAGAGCCAAATGCGGCTTTGCTCGTGTCACCGGCCAGCCAGTGGCTGGTTTTCTCCGGTGTCCCGGGGGAGACCCCACTTCTTGTAATGACAATCGTGCGGCTGCTCAGTCGCATCAGTTGTCATTACAAGAAAGACGACCGTCGGCTCTGATCAATGGTACCAGGGTGATGCCTCTCGCTGCTGGCATCACTCTGGTACAACCACTTGAAGAAATATCGGCATGTTTGTGGCTGATACTTAAAAAAAAAAAAAAAAAAAAAAGGGAATATTGGCCGATCCCTAATTTAGACCATGTGTCCATGCGCACCCAGGTGTTTACATGCATTTAGAGGCAAAAAAAAATAAAAAATACTTGCTCAGGAGAGGAGTAAATGCAAACATGCCTAAAAGCTAGGCACGTTTATCATTTGAGTAATTATTCATCTTAATGGCTACAATAAATTTAATATTGTGGACAATGAAATGAATGAACTTCAAACCGCTTGACGCATCTGAGGTTGCCTAAAGTGTTTGCACGTTTTTTTTTTGTTTTTTTTTTACACTGCCTTTCTCTTCCCAGGAGAAAGACATTCAGCAGAGCTGGGCCCTGTGTTTGAGGCCTATAAGTGTTTAAACTATTTTGTTTTTATGTACAGGCATACCCCGCTTTAAGTACACTCACTTTAAGTACACTCGCGAGTAAGGACACAGCTTGTTCAGCTTGGCATGACACTACTCCCGGTTTTTAACATTGGCGTCTATAGGAAATCTTGGTCAGCTTGACATGGCACTGCTCCCAAACCATAAGTGACAGGGATACCAAACTTAGGGAGCATCGAGAGGGGACCCAGGACTACAACATATCCTGTTTGTGGCTGGCCAGCTTGCCTAGGTAATCTACTATGTCATAGTCCTGAATCCCCTTAACATGCTCCCCAAGCTTGGTGTCCTTGTCACATGGTTTGGGAGCAATGCCATGTCAAGCTGACCAAGATTTCCTATGGAGCTAGTGTATTTACATGCATTGAGAAATGAAAAAAGGTATTGCTTCCCTTTAAGTACATTTTCGTTTTACATACATGCTCTGGTCCCATTGTGTACTTAAAAGTGGGGTATGCCTGTATAATGCTTCTGTATTGGAAAGGAAGTAGCAATACAGATTAATATGGTGATTCACAAAGAAATAGTACCAACATCACTTGCGACTGCTCATAATGAATATACAGGTATTTCTATGGATATAAAAAGTGGATGTGATATAAATGTCAGAAGTTTAAATTAAACAATGAAAACAATATATTGTGCATTGATCAATAAGGAATACACAATTTCGAAGAGGGTGGGAGGTGATAAAGGGTTATAGGCTCAGGATTACCACCAGAATGGGGTGAAAGGCATTGAATAGGGAGAGAAGTAGGAGTCCAGTCAAGGTAAGGCATGTAGCTATGTCAAGGGGATGCTGTAAGGAGAGTTCCAAAATAGTCGTTATCAAATGTTAGACATTTACCGGTTGCCGACCGCCGCACGACTATATACGGCGGCGCTCAGCCCCGGCCAGGCAAAGTGACATATAAATACGTCACTAGCCTGTCGCTTGGGAGCCAATAGCGGGCGAGCGTGTGCCCGCGAAGGCGCACTCGTTCCCTAGCAAGTCCGTGCGTGTGACCAGCGGACCTGATGTCCGCCGGTCACTCGGCGATCGTCGGTGCAGAGGGAGAAAGGCAGGCGGCTAATGTAAACAAGCCGCCTGTCATTCTCCCCTGTGTAGGAATGGTGATCATACGGTTCTACTTTATAGGACCGTTGATCACTGTTCCTACACCAGTAGCCATGTCCAATCACAGTTAGAAGCACGCCCCTAGGGACACACTTAACCCCTCCTTCCCCAATAGTTAACCCCTTCCCTGTCAGTGTCATTTTGCAATAACAGTGCATTTGTATAGCACTTGATTACTGCAGTAATGTCACTGGTAACCCCAAAAGTGTCAAAAATGTCAGTCAAGGGTCCGATCTGTCCGCCACAATGTCACAGTACCGCAAAAAAAAATCGCAGATCTCCGCCATTATGTGTTAAAAAAAAAAAAAGACAAAAATCTTTCCCTTAGTAAACGCAATAACATTTGCGCAAACCAATCAAAATACGCTTTTTGAGATTTTTTTTTTTTTTACCAAACATATGTAGCATAAAACAAATTGGCCAAAAATGTTAAATTTTGATTTTTACATTTTTTTTTTTTTTTGGAAATTTCATTTAAAAAAATGTGAAAAATATTATTATTTTTTGCAAAATTGGCGCTCTTTTTTTTTTTTTTTTTTTTGTTTATAGCCAAAAAAATAAAAATCGCACAGGTGATCAAAAGAAAGCTCTTTGTGGGGAAAAAAGGACGTCATATTCGTTTAGGTACAGCGTCGCACGACCGCGCAATTGTCCGTTTAAAGTCACGCAGTGCTGAATCGCAAAAAAAGCCCTGGTCAGGAAGGGGGTAAAATCTTCCGGGGCTTAAGTGGTTAATAGTATCGTTAGGATTTTGCAGCCAAACATTCTGGTTAGAGCTGAATTTATCAGAAGATAAATTTGTGTAGGAGAGGAGTTTTTCAAATCTGCATTGATGATTCAGAGTTTTAACAGTATATTCCAGGCTGGGAGGAGTAGGTGAATTCCATACTATAAGGTTGGCCATACATGTTCAATTTTCTTGTACAACTTTCTGTTAGATTTACCAAAAACCACATAATATGAGGTCAAACCTGAACAACACTTTCACTTGTATCCTATTAGGCAGGCCTTTGTACTACATAGTTAAAAATTGTACAGAAAATTGTATAATGTATGGCCAGCCTTAGACTAACTAATTTGGCTGCTAAGAACAGCTGCATGATAAAAACTTTGAAATTGAGGAGGAATTGCCCTATGCCCAAATGTAGTAAAGTGAGTGCTAGATCAGGTGGACTGTGCATCCCTATGCTGTGGAAGGCTATACAGACTATCTTAATCCAATAACTGCTTTTAAAAAATATTTTTTTTATATTGATTGCATTTTTTAAGGCCTCTTTTCCACATCTGATTACGGTATCTGCATTCTGTAGATTTCAGTGATAATTCCTGGTTAGCCTATATTAACTGTCACAGTCACCTGTGTCCAGGGTAAGACATCTGCAGGATACACAAAAAAATGGTAGCCAAATCAACAGCGTGATGTTAACATATGGAGAATTATGCAAAGTGTTGCCTGTGACCTACATGTCTGAAACCAGCCACACACACACTAGAGCTCTCATACTCTTAAAATATATTTGAAATATGGTTTCTTCTTGGCTCTCGTAAGCAACCCCAGGTAATATCTTTAAAAAAGTTGTTTGATATAAAATACCATATGGTGTTAAAAGACAAATTACAAAATATTGTGGTTGTACAATCTTTTATATCTTTAAAAGGTAACTTCACTTTCCTGGTAAAAAAAAAAAAAAGAAAAAAACAAATAAAAAAAAGGTAGCATATAGAATTGGGACGCAGGTCATATTGTAATTGAATGGTGGTAAAAATTATATCTTTGCTTTTCATTTTTCAGTGTAATATTCTGTAAAATGCAATATTGCTACCTGTAGTTCTTTACACAGTGTACAAAAACACCCCCCAGACTTGTAATTTCCTACTTATGTGATTTGCTCACTGAATTTCCCTGAAGTTTACACGAAGTACAAATCAGATTTTAAGCATCCCCTGCAACAAAAATATTTTGAGTTACACTCAAAGGGAAATCATGTCTAAAGGGATGCAGCAGATCCTACAACTTTTCTCATTAGAGCCCTGCTGGCCAAGCAGCTGATCATTAAAAAAACACTCCCATACAGATTCACTCTGTTCATGGACACAGACAAGCCGTTATTTCTTCAGACTTACAAAGGGCAGGAATCTGCAGTTAGTTAAAATCCCTGCAATGTCCCTCAGATATTTCCAGGCTCTCGGATCCACCGTTGGATACCCTGAGCACTAACCAACTTTGATACTTTCTGCAGACTTTCCAGAAAGTGCATTACACTCCTCGTAACCTCCATTTGAAGCCTTGTTTAAGAAAGGGGGAACCCTCTAAGACCCACACTGTCCTTGTTGTATAGCTACTTAACGGACGCTTCAGATGAACTGATTCTGACATTTGTTCGCCACTGGGAAGCTGACCTAGTTTACTAAGGTCTAGGAACCTTGTTGTAGACGTGGGCCTTCCTTTTTGGCTCATAAGATGTTTTTTTGTCCCTCAGGGTCGACTGACAAGGGCTTAAAGCCTTTCAGGGCCTCCTTTGGAGGATCCAAATGAACCTGGTCTGGCAAGCTGAGAGCAGGCTTCTCCAGACCCGTGGACAAGGCTCCTTCAGCATGAAGGTGCACCCTAACCCATATCGGGGGTGGGGGCGTCTTCGCTGGTTTCCGGAATTGTTGACTTCCCTGGTGCAAGACAAGTGGGTCCACAAAGTCATTTGGTCCAGCTACAAGATTGAGTTTCGCTCTTGTCCCCCTGGCAAGGTTCTTTCCTTCCAACTTGCGCCTGTCCCCGGACCGCTTACATGGTCTGTTTGGGGCAGTACAAGACCTGTTACATTAAGGGTTTTTACTCAAACCTGTTTACAGTTCCCAGGAAGGCAAAGTGCGTCCAATCCTGGACCACAAGGCGCTGAACTGCTTTGTGCAGTCCATTCACACGGTGGTGGCATCCCTGCTTCAGGGGGGATTTCCTTGCCTCTATCGACATCAAGGATGCTTACCTTCGCATTTCAATATATGCCAGTCATTAGCGCTTCCTCTGCTTTGCCGTGGGAGAGGAGCATTATCCGTTTGTGGCATTACACTCTGGTCTCGCCTCTTCTTCTCTGGTCTTCACAAAAGTGTTAGGCCCGGTGCTAGCTTTGCTACGCCAACGGGGAGTTGCGGTACTGGGCTACTTGGACGATCTCCTTCTGCGAGTGAAGTCTACTTCTGCTCTGGTGGAAAACCTGGAGATAATATGAACTACGCAAGAGTTTGCTGGATTCTGAATTTTCAGAAGTTTGCCATGATTCTGCCCACAAAGCTGTACTATCTGGGCCTGACTCTGGACTCTGCTTTAGCCAGAGTGCTCCTTCTTCTGAACAAACTCCAGAAATTACAATCTGCAATTTGTCTCCTGCTGTCCAACAGATGGTCATCCCTCTGGACATGCATGCGGGTGTGGGGCGTGATGGTGTCTACCTTCGAGGCAGTTCTGTTTGCACAGTTCCATACAAGGTCCCTGCAAAGGGAGCTTTTGACCAAATGGGACAAGACCGCAGTCTCTGGACAATCGGATCCGGCTGAGTCGGAATGAAGGAGTCCCTGATATGATGGCTTCTTTCTCTTGCACTTCGGCTGGGCAAATCCATTTGTCCCCTTGTATTGGACAGTGGTTACCACGGATGCCAGCCTGTCCAGTTGGGGAGAAGTCCTCGGCAAGCATTCTGCTCAGGGGATCTGGACGCTGGAAGAGTCCAGACTACTAAACAGTTTCTCAGAACTCCGAGCGATGTGTCTGGAACGTTGGACAGATCGTCTTCAGAGTTGTCCAGTGCTCATTCAGTTGGACAATGCCACCGCCGTGGCTTATGTCAATCACCAAGGTGGCACAAGAAGCTTCCGGCTCTTGAGGTAGGTAGCATTCTAAGGTGGGCAGAATGGTTTGGTTTGTTTCAGCCCTCTCCACCGTACACATTCCCGGGGTGGAAAACTGGCAGGTGGATTACCTCAGTCGGTAGCCTTTGGATCAAGGGGAGTGGGCCCTTCATCCGGAGGGGTTTCATCAGTTGTGTCCATGGTCGGTCACCCCCAAGCTGCATCTGTTGGAGTCTCGGCTCAACAGAAAGGTGCAGAGGTTTGTGGCTCGGTCAAGGAATCCTCTGGCAGACGCCACAGATGGGCTGGTGGCCCCATGGGGTCAGTATCGTCTGATTTACGCCTTCCCTCTCAAGCTTCTGCCAAGACTTCTACGCAGGATCGAGGCAGAAGGAATTCCAGTCATCTTAGTGGCTCCGGACTAGCCTCGCCGGGCTTGGTACGCAGATCTGGTGCGGCTTGTCGCCAACGTTCCTTGGAAGCTTTTTCTCAGGGAGGATCTGCTGTCCCAAGGACTGATCTTCCATCCTGCTTTACAGTCGCTGGCTTTGACAGCTTTGAAGGTGCTGAAGGATAGAGGTTTATCTGATTTAGTGATTCCTCCACTGTTAAAAGCTAGGAAATCTACTTTTAGGAGGATCTACCACCGTACATGTAAGACGTACATTTCGTGGTGTGAGTCTCTTGGGGGGTTCATCCTCGCTCCTTCTCGTGGCTCTGATCTTAACCTTCCTTTAACGGGGGGTTAAATAGAAATTGACCTTGAGTACCATCAAGGGCCAGGTGTTGCCTTTGGCGGTCTGGTGCTTACCTTTCTTCAGGGTGTCCGACATTTGGTTCCTCCCGTGTGGGCACCATTGCCGCCTTGGGACCTTAATTTGGTGCTTTTGGTCCTCCAGAAGTCTCCCTTTGAGGATCTTCGGGAGATTCCCCTGCTTACGCTTTCCAGGAAGGAGGCCTTTTTGGTGGCTATCACCTCTGCGTGCAGGGTGTCGAACTGGTGGCGTTATCCTGTCGTTCACCTTACCTGGTGATTCAGAGAAGGTGGTTCTTCACCCCTGTCCATCGTTCCTTCCAAAGGTTTTCAGATTTTTCATTTGAATGAAGACATTGTGTTGCCTTCCCCGTGTCCCAGGCCTAAACATCCGAAGGAAATTTCCTTGCATGTCTTGGATGTGGTCCGGGCAATTGGGGTGTACCTGACCGCTACGGAGTCTTTCAGGAAGTCAGACTTTGTGCTCAGGGATGGGCCTCTTAAAGGTTTGTCTGCTTCCTCTGGGACCATTTTCCAGATAGATCCGGCAGACAGTGATTTAGGCCTATTCCTTCAAGGGGCAGGTTCCTCCTTTCCACTCTACTTGGGTGCTTGGCGCCTCCTGGGCTTTCCGTCAAGCGTCAGTGACGCAGCTTTGCAAGGTGGCCACCTTGTTCTCGGTGCACACTTTCACAAAGTTTTATAAAGTGAATGTGTTGGCATCTACTGATGCTTCTTTTGGCCACAAGGTTTTGCTGGCTGCTGTTAGGGGACCTGATCCTCGTCAAGGGGGTATTGTCTTTCTCGATCGTTCATCGACAGACGCAGCTCCATCTATAGGGTTATGTTCCTCCCATCAGGAATAGGCACTAGGCTGGAAAAAAGCTTAACCACACCTATGGGGCCTGTCACTGCAGGCATAACCTCACACACTCTATCATCAAGCAGTTTGTTACTGCCTAGTTTAAAGAATAGGACCTAGCTTCCTGCTGGGACTTCGGTCTTAGCTATTAAGGGAAAGTTTGTTTAGTTTGTGTTTTTTTTTTTTTTTTTTTTTCACTAGGTAGTTCCTGAGGACCAAGATCCAGAGGAACTACAAGCAACAGCAGGCTGAGTTTTTGCATTGGATAATCTAGATCCTTAAGGTCTCCCAGCCTGGCCAGCGAGCATGAGCAGGTTATAGTCCCGAACTAGGCCTCGCCATGACAGTGCCCCGAAGGATCGGGATGAGCCTGCGAGTGGACCGTCTCGCTGGGACGCAAACGACCTGGAACGCCTGCAGTCACACTTTCCCCTTGGCTGACAGCACCATCATCCCGGGTGGGAGGTGATCTGTTTCGGAGTGCCGTTGTGGCGCTTATTTAAGGGGGGTGACTTGTCCTTTGTGTGCCCCTGGTCAGGGATTTTCCAATGCCTATTGTTCTGGGCCCCCTTTTGGTGGTCCTGGAGACCGCATGGGGGCCGCCATTTTGGCGGTTTTAAAGAGACACTGCCCAAATATTTTAAAAAGTGTAACATGGAGTCCCAGGATAATATTTCACCTGCAGACCCCCTAGGAGCAACTGTGGGACCTTCTGGTTCAGTCTCAGCCAGAGATTGCAGCCGTTTTGCAAAATCTGATTCATTGCTAGCGCTGCCAGCCGCAAACGCCCTCACCTCCATCAGCAGGGTCTTCGGACACTGATATTGATATGGCCGCCGCAGATGCAGACCACCCTGAGGGGTTGGTGTCGTCGCATTCTGATAGTGAAGACCTGTCGTCCTCAGCCGCTGTGGGGGAATGCGCTTTGAGGGAAGCTCTGATAGTTTCAGTGCGGAAAACATTAAAATTGGCTGCTGAACCCACAGCGCTGAAAACACAGGTGTCTTTTGGGTCCTGCAAATCCCATAAATCGGGCAAGGTGTTCCCTTGTCCGGAATTGTTTCATACTATTGTGGATGAACAATGTCTGCGCATCAAGCACTTACTGGTGCCTAAGTGTTTTTGCTTAGATGGACTGTACCACCAAAAGTGGATCCCCCGTGTCCAGGTTGAATAAAGCAACTCTGGTACCGGTGGAGAAGTCCCCAACTTTTGCGGACCCAATGAATAGACGAGTGGAATCCTTGTCCCACCATTTATACGTGGTAGCATGTCACCTAATAAAGACTATCTTTGTGAATGTTTTTGGTAGCACAGACTGCTACGGAATGGGTGAAGTTACGTGGAAGCTGAACGGCTCCCCCCTGCAGTGTTGGAACTACTGGACCAGTTGGCTCAAGCTCTGGTGTTCATGTGATATGTCCCTTAATTCAGCCCTGTTAGTGGCCAGGGCATCGGCAGTGGGGATTGCTATTAGGCGCAAGGTGTGCCTAAAAAGCTGGTCGGCAAACCAGGCTTCTAAAAAGGCCTTGACTGATCTTCCCTTCTCAGGGGAGAGGCTGTTTGGATCCTCTCTGGACGAGTTGGTCAGAGGTATCCCGGGGGGGTAAGAGCACTCATCTTCCCTAATCCTCCAAAGGCAAGGCATCACGTCCTAGGCAGGGGCCTTCCTTTAATGCTCGTACACGTCCTTTTTGTGCCTTTTGGGTCGCAAGAAAAAGGTAAATCATCAAAGTCTTCTGGGGGTTCCAAGAAGCCGTGGTCGGGGAAAGCAAAGACCGGCCAGTCTGGACCTGCAGACAAGTCTTTGTCTGCATGAATGGGCACCCTCACCCGATTCTGGGGTGGGGGGGGGGCATCTTAGTTTCTTTCTGGAACCCTGGACCTCCTTGGTTCAGGACAAATGGGTTCACAAACTGATCCGATCTGGTACAAGATGGAATTCTGGTCTCGCCTGTCGGACATTTTCTTTGACTATCCCCAGTCCAGTTAAGGGACTTGCGAGAGGCGGTACACAATTTGCTGTCGCAAGGAGTAATTGTACTGGTTCCTTTTTAGGAAAGTTTTTCAAGGATTGTATTTAAACCTCTTCACCGTGCCCAAGAATGAAGGCAAGGTGCGTCCCATCCTGGATCTCAAGGCCCTGAACCGCTTTGTGCTGGTATAGAAGTTTCGGATGGAAGTGGCATTACTCTACCAGGAAGATTTCTTGGCCTCCTTAGATATCAAGGACGCATATCTACACATCCCTATTTACTCTGGGCACCAGCAGTTTCTTCGCTTTATCAATTTGTAGTGTTATCTTTTGGTTTCACCTCAACTCCCAGAGTGTTTACCAAGGTCTTAGCACCGGTATTGACATTGCTGCGCCAGCGGGGGATTGCGGTACTTGGGTACCTAGACGATCTCCTGCTGAGAGGGGACTCTGTCAGTCTTGTTGGGGATCTGACGGTCACTGTCCGAACTCTGAAGAATCTCAATTGGAACATCAATTTCAAGAAATCAACGCGGACACCTGTCTTGAGACTGGATTATCTGGGCTTGACTCTGGATTCAGCCTTGACCAAGGTGTTTCTTCCCCCGCACAAGCTGCAAAAGTTGCAGGAGGCGATTCGGTTGTTGGCAAACAATTTGTCATCTCTGAGTTTGCATGCAGGCCTTGGGTCTGATGGTATCAACCTTCGAGGCGGTTCCTTTTGCTCAGTTCCATACCAGACCTTTGCTAAGGAAGATTCATGTCAAATGGAACAAGGATCCAAAGTCCTTGGACTCTTTGATTTGGTTAAGCCACAACACAAAGTCTGCTCTGTTGTGGTGGATTCAGTCTCTAGCACTACGCAAGTCCTTCCTTCCCGTTTGTTTTAGACGGTGGTGACCACGGACGCCAGCCTATCCGGCTGGGGCGGGGTACTTGGGATGCTCTGTGCTCTCACGGTACATGGACAATGGAAGAGTCAAAACTACCGATAAATGTTTTGGAGCACAGAGCAATAAAGCTTTGACTGAGCCATTGGACGACTCGTCTACAAGATTGTTAGGTTCAAATTCACCAAGAGTGTCTTGGCGGCCAAGGAGGTAGCTGAGATTCTGGCCTGGGTGGAAAAATTTATTCCAGCCCCCTCTGCTGTACACATTCCTGGTGTGGAGAATTGGCAAGCGGATTACCGGAGTTGTCAGGTGTTGGATCAAGGGGAGTGGTCCCTGCATCATGAGGTGTTTCATCTCCTGCGTGTTCGGTGGGGGACTCCCAAGGTCAATCTGTGTTTGCTTCTTGCCTCAACAAGAAGGTTCAGAGATTTGTAGCCAGGTCTCAAGATCCTCTGGCCGACGCCACAGACGCTCTTGTGGCTCCTCGCAGTCTGTATCGGCTAATTTATGCCTTTCCTCCCTTGAAACTCCTGTCAAGGCTTCTGCGCAGGATAGAGGTGGAAAGCATTCCCGTCATTCTGGTGGCTCCGGACTGGCCTCGCCGATCTTGGTACGCAGACCTAGTAAGACTGGTCGCCGATGCTCCTTGGAAACTTCTCAGGGAAGATCGGCTGTCTCAAGGTCAGATCTTCCATCCTGCTTTAGTCGCTGGCTTTAACTGATTTGCTGTTGAAAGCCAGGTGTTGAGAGATAGAGGTCTTTCTGACTCGGTATATCCTATGCTATTGAAGGCTAGGAAGTCGACTTCTAGGAAGATATATCATTGTATGTGGAAATCTTATATTTCATGGTGTGAATCACTGAAGATGCACCCTTGCTTGTTTTCGATAGCTAGGGTTATGGGCTTTCTGCAGAAAGGAGTTGTGGGCTTTCTGCAGAAAGGAGTTGAACAGTGGTTGGCTTTGGGCACTATCAAAGGCCAAGTTTCAGCTTTGGCTATATATTTCCAACGTCCCGTTAGCTACGCATGTTTTGATTAGTACTGTTATACAGGGAGTGCCCCATGCGGCTCCTCCGAGAAGGTCCACGCTACCGCCGAGGGATCTCAATTTGGTATTATCTGTTCTTCAAAAGCCTCCTTTTTGAGAATATTCGGGAGATTTCTCTGCTTTCGTTGTTCCAGAAGGTTGCCTTCTTGGTGGCTATGACTTCCGCTCAGAGTATCTAAAATGACAGCGTTGTCCTGCCGCTCATCTTATATGGTGATACACAGAAATAAAGTGATACTTCGACCTAATCAGTCATTTCTTCCTAAGGCTGTTTATGATTTTCATCTGAATGAAGACATTGTGTTGCCTTCACTCTGACCGAAGCCCAAACATTCCAAGGACTTTTTGCGTTGCACTCTTTGTATGTGGTTCGGGCGATCAGGGTCTGTCTGGAGATCACGGAGTCTTTAAGAAAATCAGACGCTCTTTTTATCCTTACCGAAGGACCTCGCAAGGGATTGGCTGCATCTGTGGCTACCATATCCAGATGGGTCAGGCAGATGGTAGTTCAGGCTTATTCACTGAAGGGTCAGGTTCCTTTTTTCCCGGTGAAGGCGCATTCTACGAGAGCGCTGAGTGCCTCTTGGGCTTTTCGCCATCAGGCGTCGGTGCTGCAAGTTTGCAAGGCGGCAACTTGGTCGTCTGTGCATACGTTTACAAAATTCTACAAAGTAGATGTGTTGACATCTTGAGATGCTTCCTTTGGCCGCAAGGTTTTGTAGGCTGCTGTTTAAAGAGAACTGTTTTTTTTTCTCTTTGAGGGTGTATTGTGTTTTCAGGGTGAGCTCCATGTTACCTGGTTGACAAAGTTTAGCTTTTGGGGAGTTACGTTTGCGCTGTCTTCCCACCCCTCATGAATATACTAATTTGGGACATCCCCTATAGTCTCTGAATAGATGGAGCTGCATCTGTCTGAACGATTGATGCAAAAATCCATTTTTTTTTTTTTTTTTTCAGATGGGCTCCAGTTTTTTTTAGCCTGGTTGGCTACTGTTTAACCTTGGGAATTCTTTTGCTGTTCCCACCCTCATGTTTAACACTGCTTTGGGACGTCCCAACGCTTATGAAGATCTTAAGTTGTGTCCATCAATGAACAAAAGAGAAAATGGGTTTTTTGACTTACCGTAAAATCCATTTCTCTGATGTTCATTGACAGACACAACACCCACCCCTCTGGAGTTTTAACTCTTCTGACACTGCTTGTAATTAAACTGAGTGCCTATAGCAGAGAGAGGGCATATACCCACTGGGACTGCCTATGGGGATAGCCAGATTTATTTTTTTTCTGCCTAGTCTTACTCCTGTAGGGGGCAGTATAACCCACGGTTATGAAGATCTGAAGCTGTGTCTGTCAAACATCATAGAAATGTATTTTACGTTAAGTCAAAAATCCCATATTTTGGCTCGCACATCTTCCATAGCGAACCAAAAATTAGGAAGTATGGTACAAAATTCTTTCATGATTGTATAAAGTACTCTTTGTACTCCACAAGATGGATGGATATTTCATACTTTTTGGTCCTGTCCTGTTTTGGGGCCTCTGGGAGGAGGTGACGACCACCATAAAACATTTGACCTCTGTTGATTTGAAAGGTAATCTGGATACATGCCTACTCCACCGGAGGGAAAGACCTCTCCGAAAATATAAAAAATCTCTTGCAATGCAATTACTCAACTCTGCAAAGGCTTGCATCCCTGCCTTGTTGATGCAGATTACTGGTAGATTTCTCTGAGAGAAAAAAAATAAAAACATTTACAATACTTATTGATAAATGAATAATTCATAAATGCTAGCTGTGTCGGCATAACGGACTTTCCTATTTTTTGATAGTTTGTATTTACTTAGTCTCCTTTAATCTTCAGTTTAATTTCAGATCTTGGTATGATTTCTCTTGGGCCCCATGGCCCCCTGGTATCACTGTCTTACGTCCTGTAGTTCATGCAAAGCTGCATACATACAGTCTGCAACCCTTTAGTTCCTGTTTTTTTGTTTTCCTGTCAGATTTATATGCCGAACTAGCGGTAATTCTCTGTACTCCTAATTTTAACAGCAATATGTACTGTGATAACTTTTATATGTTGTGTCTGAGAAGCTTTTCCATAATAAAAGAATTAAAAAAAATCCTTACAATGCACACAGATGACCCAAAGGGTGAAGCCCCCCCTCCCCCCCCTAACAAAAGTGGAGTTACTCTTTTAAGCAGCCATTTCATTGTCAGTTCACACATTGTTATAATATGGTTAGGCAATTAATATAAAGCATACATTTAAACATGTACAGATACTACAAAACGCTTCCCTAAGCAGTAAAGTGATTATTACTTTATAGTTCCGAACTAAAGTGGCTTAATCTTTTTGAATTTAGTGGTATATGACCTTCCTGTAAAGTCTAGTTTAGATGTGAAAAGCGTAACCATAACCAATATAGGCCTAGGTGATTGCTTCTGTTTTAGGCTGATGTCTTTGCAGGAGTAGAGAAGTCTAAACCTCATTCTTGCATGTGTTCCAGGAACAAACTCATTTATCACATTAAGTGGATATGCCTCTGGTGCACATGGGGCTGCAGAGCTCAGGCTGTGGATAAGAAAATCTGTGGATGTGCGTTTAGTAACCTGATTCTTAAGAAGTCCTAAAATAACTAAGAAGATGACAGTTCAGAATTAAAGGATTAGTTTACCTTTTAACAAAAAATAAATGCACAATTTTTTTGCTGGTAAAAAAAAGTGCACTTAGGATTTTCTGTTTTGGAAGCCTGTGAAGAATTGCACCAGCGATCTGCTGATCGCTGGTACTACGCAGAACTTCTGCAGACCCGTACTTCATACAGGCAAGCAGATACTCACTGACAGGAAGAATGAATGAGCTACCACAGTGATACAAGCAGACAGCTGCAAACGATGTTGGGACTTGTAGTTTTCCATTCAGAGTACTGTGAATGACATGGCTGGACAGACTTCAAATAGTGACAGCGGATGCCTGGAGAAGATGCCCACCTGCTCTCACTGGGGGGGGGGGGGGGGGGTAGTATTGTGGGGCTTGGGGAGATGGCTGCAGCTGCTGGAACATGTTACTTCACATGTTGTTTCACCCTAGATACGGGTGGCATATGTAACCTGTTCCAAAAGATTAACTTATCCATTAAAGCACCTAGAATCTGCAAATGGGCACATTGCAAACAGTTTTTACAGGTTATCATTGGATGAGAATAGGATATCTGCTATGCTCATAATTTTATATAATGATGGTTTCTTTAAATAACTTCTGTTCAGGTTTGAATTTTAAAAAGTGGCTTCGGAAGGGTAAAAAAAAAATAAAATCTGCTTATGGGCTTAGACACTTGTCTGGAATATGTCCAGTTTATAAGCCTGTCATACGTTTTCAAAAGATTAGCTGTGAATAAATATATGAAGGCTTGAATGACGTCCTAATTTCTCGTCTGTAATGTTTTTACTATGATTGTGTCTGTTTTTCAGTCTAATAGTTCTACTTTTCTCTCTTAGGAAACGTGTGCCTGACCATCACCCTTGCTAAACTTCCCAGTGGATGTCTGAGCTTGTAGACCAGACTGCATATAGATGCAGGGCAGAGGCACAGTGAAAGCTAGACACCGTTGACATCTTGGCACTTGAGGGTTGCACCCACATTGTGGTTTATTTATTAGTAAATGCTTGTTCATTTTTCCTCCACTGAAATAAATTTTGATACAGCTGCACTCCTTCCATACAAAGCACTAAAGTGTCATGAGATGTGTTTAATGAATGTGAACGCAAAATGTGTTAAATTTAGAGGCAGTTGTTTGGTTTCCCTGTTGAGCAGAATTGTGTTTGGGCATTTTTGGGGAGTCAAATGTACGATGAAGCTCCATGACAATATAATCAATGCCATTAGAACAGGTGGGAACAAAATGCATTGATGAGAACATACACAGATATCCCAAGAATTTACCTGCATCAAAAAGCAAGAATGAAGAAAAAATGTTTATTACATGTTGATTTGTGTGAAACAAAATAATAGAAGCTTTTGAGATAGACGGTTAAAATATTGCAGGAAGAAGCACGCTTTGAGACTTATTCCTTGTATTTAAATTCCTATGTATGATGAAGTGTATACATTGACTGACTGTCCCAAAGTTTCAAGCATTTTGACTGCTTGTGAGTGACCATTATAATTTGTCATATACACAGGATTATATTTACCTGGAAGAGTCCCCCATTGGCAACATGCAACTAAATTGTGGAGAAAGCAAGTTGGGCAGTAAATTTAGCTTTGTCTTCACTGCTTGAAGTTTAAGGTGGAACTAAAATCCACTTTGTAGTGGGTGGTCGTTTATCATAATAAAGTATTTACAGCATTCTTGCAAATATGGCTGACTTGCATTAGGCTGGGTTCACAGTATTGCGATGTTGGACATAGCATGGGATTTGCACCGCATTGCTGTGCAGATCACATGTAATGCAAATTCAGCCAGACAAACTGTTATGGCTGAATTCGCATTGCATTTGGACAAAAAATGGTGCAGGACCCTTTTTTTGGTCGTCTTCACACCCCTGTGATCTGATTCTTGCACCTTTTATGGCAGTTCTCACTGCGAACCAATCTGGGGGTGTCATTAACTTTGTATTGACACCCACAGTGGTTCGCATTGGTCAGTGTGAACTGCCTGAGAGAAACATGCGATGCGGGAACCTGCACTGGAATCGCGCTTGTTCCCGCATTGCAATAGTGTGAACCCAGCCTTAAAGTACTCCCTCCACAAGTGCGCAGTCTAGGCTCCAGTTGCTGCTTTGTCCCCTGCCACTGTTGCTTTGTGTCTTGCACTGCTTCTCTTCAACCACTGGCGATGTAACTCTTGTCCAAGCTTACTAGTTACTTAATTTTCTGTTTCCATTTTTGGCACTGTACAGAAACAGTATCTCAAAAGTGAGTACACCCCTCACATTTTTGTAAATATTTTTTTCTTTTCATGTGACAACACTGCAGAAATCACACTTTGCTACAATGTAAAGTAGTAAGTGAACAGTTTGTATAACAGTGTAAATTTGCTGTCCTTCAAAATAACACACAGCCATTAATGTCTAAACCACTGGCAACAAAAGTGAGTAAACCCCTAAGTGAAAATGTCCAAATTGGGCCCAAAGTGTCAATATTTTTTGTGACCACCATTATTTTCCAGAACTGCCCTAACCCTCTTGGGCATGGAGTTCACCAGAGCTTCACAGGTTGTCACTGGAGTCCTCTTCCACTCCTCCATGACGACATCATGGAGCTGGCGAATGTTAGAGACCTTGCGCTCCTCCACCTTACATTTGAGGATGCTGCTCAAATGCTACATAGGGTTTAGGTAGAAGACATACTTGGCCAGTCCATCTTTACCCTCAGCTTCTTTAGCAAGGCAGTGGTCGTCTAGGTGGTGTGTTTGGGGTTGTTTTTCATGTTGGAATACTGCCCTGTGGCCCTGTCTCTGAAGGGAGGGGATCATGCTGTGCTTCAGTATGTCACAGTACATGTTGGCATTCATGGTTCTCTCAATGAACTGTAGCTCCCCAGTGCCGGCAGCCCCAGACCATGACACTCCCACCACCATGCTTGACTGTAGGCAAGACACACTTGTCTTTGTACTCCTCACCTGGGTGCTGCCACATATGCTTGACACCACCTGAACCAAATAAGTTTGTCTTGGTCTCATCATACCACAGGACATGGTTCCAGTAATCCATGGTCCTTAGTCTGCTTGTCTTCAGCAAACTGTTTGCAGGCTTTCTTGTGCATCATCTTTAGAGGAGGCTTCAATCAATTTGATGCGGTGTGCTGCGTATGGTCTGAGCACTGACAGGCTGACCCGTTTTTCCCCCCCCTCAAACACACCTTCAACCTCTGCAGCAATGCTGGCAGAACTCATATATATGTCTATTCCCCAAAGACAACCTCTGGCTATGACGTGCACTCAACTATTTTGGTCGACCAAGGCGAGGGCTGTTTCTGAGTGGAACCTGTCCCGTTAAACAGCTGTATGGTCTTGGCCACCATGCTGCAGCTCATGTTGAGCTTCCAGTGACCAGTATGAGAGAGCGATAACACCACATTTAACACACCTGCTCCCCATTCACACATGAGACCTTGTAACACTATTAAGTCATATGAGACCAGGGAGGGAAAATGACTAATTGGGCCCTATTTGGACATTTTCACTTAGGAGTGAACAGCGATTTAGACATTAATGACTGTGTTTTGTCTCCATTCACACCTGAGCATATCATTTTCAGGTGTTTGTTCGGGCGTTTTTGCAGGTGTTTGGAGGCAGGCATTGACATCCAACAAAAACTCTTGTAATCTGCCCAAAAAAAAGCTCATACTTTTTTTTGAGCTTCAGGCATTTTGTTCAGGTGAAAAAAACACTCATATGTGAACAGGGGCCATTGAAATAAATTGGGTTTTGAGACTTCAGAGATGAGCGTTTTACGAGCTGAAAAACGCTATGGTGTGAACAGGGACTTTTGAGGGGACAGCAAATTTATACTGTTATACAAGCTGTACACTCACTACTTTATATTGTAGCAAAGTGTCATTTCTTCAGTGTTGTCACATGAAAAGATATATTTACAAAAATGTGAGGAGTGTACTCCCTACTTGTGAGATACGGTACATGGAATGAGGTGGCACTCTTATGATGCATGTGCTGTTAAATGTACATAGAAACATTTAAAAAAAACTTCTAGAAGCCAGAGGGAAAGAGTTGGCAAAAGAACATTACATGTCTCTTCTACCAAAAAACTCTGGCAAGCAGTTTTTTTTTTTTTTTTTTTTTTACTGCAGAACTTTGACTCCACTTTAAACAAAACCCGGCACGGTTGGGCGTATGCAAAAATCTGAACATGCACAGTATTTATGAAAGATAATTTTGCTAAAGGGTAAGAGGTTGCCTGAAATCTATTGCTGGCTAGCCAGCTGCCTAACATCTCATGTTGTGTAACAGCACCTTAGCTTGCATAATGGGGTTAAATAACAGAAGTATGATGATGTAAACCAAGCAGCTTTACATTTTGAAGGATACATGAAAATTATTTTACGAATAAGAACAGAAGACAAGTCTTGGCTTGTTCAAACCTCAGTGCCCAATAAAACGAACAGAAATGTGCATTGATTTTTTTTTTTCTTTTATGCAGGCCATATCAGGGGGCAAAATTCCAACATGATGCAATTTTATTCACTGCAACATACCGCTATGGTGTGGAAAGGGAACATAGATTACAATTGATCAGCACAGCTCAATAGAAATGGTGTAAACAAATTTTTAAAGCAGACCTTTTCTCAGAATATAAATATTAACTATATTCTGGGCCATAAGGATTTGCCTCCTTAATGACCAGGCCATTTTTTGCGATTCGGCACTCCGTTACTTTAACTGACAATTATGCGTTCATGCGACGCTGTACCTAAATAAAGTGGATGTTGTTTTTTTTTTTCCCTCACAAATAGAGCTTTCTTTTGGTGGTATTTGATCACCGGTGCGATTTTTTTTTTTTTTTTTTTTTTTTTTTTTTTTTTTGCGCGCTATAAACAAAAAAAGAGCTCAAAACAGGCCTTGCCATGGTCAACCAAAGAAGTTAAGTGCTCGTGCTCAGCATCATATCCAGAGGTTGTCTTTGAGAAATAGATGTATGAGTGCTGCCAGCATTGTTGCAGAGGTTGAAGGGGTGGGGGAAATCAGCCTATCAGTGCACAAGACTATACACTGCATCAACCTGGTCTGCATGGCTGTCATCCCAGAAGGAAGCCTCTTCTAAAGATGATGCACAAGAAAGCCCACAAACAGTTTGAAGACAAGCAGACTAAGGATGTGGATTACTGGAACCATGTCCTGTGGTCTGATGAGACCAAGATAAACTTATTTGGTTCAGATGGTGTCAAGCGTGTGTGGCGGCAACCAGGTGAGCAGTACAAAGAAAAGTGTGTCTTGCCTACAGTCAAGCATGGTGGTGGGAGTGTCCTGGAGATGCATGACTGCTGCCAGCACTGCGACGCTACAGTTCATTGAGGGAACCATGAATGCCAACATGTACTGTGACATAATGAAGCAGAGCATGATCCCCTCCCTTCAAGGACTGGGCTGCAGGGCAGTATTCCAACATAACGACTCCAAACACACCTCCAAGATGATTGCTGCCTTGGGGCCTCGTGTCTCACTCAGCCATTGCGGCGGTCCTACAGTCATTAGTGACTAAAGTGGACCTGGTCTTGCCAAAAAGTTGCTAAATAAAGTTATGTTGCTACCTGTAGAGTACGCTCCCTCCTTTAAAGATCCAGGGGATAGAAACGCTGAATCCTTGGTCCTTGTAGTGTGATATAGTGCTGCGCTGCCTCTCTCAAAGTTGCCAGTGACCATCTCAATTAATAAATAAATTTGCGTATTTCTCCTTGTACAAATCTTGATGGTGTGCATAAAAAAATCAATCCTAAAAAAAAAAGGTTACATATAGTCACTATGCATCTTAAATAAATACAAGATTGATATGTGAATGAACCAGTAAAGTGCTAAGTGTCCATACTTCAGTGCAAGAAAAGTGTTAGTATAGGTGACTCTGTGGAGCAAGGGAAGTCTCCATGTGATCTGTAAACAATAACCATATACACATAGAAAATTCTATTATATACAATGTGCAATGTTTATCCTAAAGTGCTGAGTGTCCATACAGTAACTAGATATTATGATTAGTATTAAACACCAAGTGATCTCTTCATATATATCTGTATCATCAATTGGGGTATTCCAAAAAAACAGTGTATCCAAACAACTTATATTGTGCAATCTGGATCATAAGTGTCCATAAGAAACGTGCAATGGGTGAATCCTTTAGTATTAGGTTGTTGAAGAAAGTGAAGGTGATCTTCAGTGCAGTGCCACCGTCCCTGTGTGACTAGCCTCTCACCTCTCTCCAGGGGGTCCTGTGACTCCGCTACTTATTTTAATCCTATTAGGTTGCTTGTAATAAGTTAAAGCTCAGATCCAGCCTCTTTGCAACATGTAATATGTTCAACAAGGTGTCGTACATTGGAAACGATTGTGAAGAAATGCCAAGATTTCTTGCTTGCAAATATGGTAATTTTGCATTTTAGCCTTAAGGCTGTTAACATGAAAGTGAGTGAGAGGCGAGAGGCTAGTCACACAGGGATGGTGGAACTGCACTGAAGATCACCTTCACTTTCTTCAACAACCAAATACTAAAGGATTCACCCATTGCACGTTTCTTATGGACACTTATGATCCAGATTGCACAATATCATTTGTTTGTATACACTTTTTTTTTAATATCCCAATTAAGGATACAGATATATATGAAGAGATCACTTGGTGTTTATTGCTAATCAAAATATCTAGTTACTGTATGGACACTCAGCACTTTATGATAAACATTGCACATTGTATATAATAGAATTTTCTATGTGTATATGGTTATTGTTAACAGATCACATGGAGACTTCCCTTGCACCACAGAGTCACCTATACTAACACTTTTTTTGCACTGAAGTATGGACACTTAGCACTTTACTGGTTCACATATCAATTCATCTTGTATTTATTTATGATGTATAGTGACTATATGTAACCTTTTTTATGATTGATTGATTTTTACGCACACCATCAAGATTCGTACAAGGAGAAACACACATGCACATATTTACTTATTTTAATGTGTCATTAAAACAGTGACAGTGCAAATTTTTAGCACTGATCACTGTATTAGTGTCACTGGTTCCCACAAAGTGTCAGACTGTCCACCATACTATCACAGTCCTACTATACAGTGCCTTGAAAAAGTTATCATTTCATACCCCTTGAAATTTTCCACATTTTGTCATGTTACAACCAAAAACGTAAATGTATTTTAGTGGGATTTTATGTGACGATGTGGCACATAAAATTGTGAAGTGGAAGGAAAATGATAAATGGTTTTCAAAATTTTTTTACAAATATCTGAAAAGTGTGGCATGCATTTGTATTCAGCCCCCTTAACTCTGATACTCCTAACTAAAATCTAGTTGGACCAATTGCCTTCAGAAGTCTCCTAATTAGTAAATAGAGTCCAACTGTGTGTAATTTATAAATACAGCTGTTCTGTGAAACCCTCAGAGGTTTGTTAGAGAACCTTAGTGAATAAACAACATCATGAAGGCCAAGGAACACACCAGACAGGTCAGGGTTAAAGTTAAGAAAAAGTTTAAAGCAGGGTTAGGTTTAAAAAAAAAAAAAAAAAAAAATATCCCAAGCTTTGAACATCTCAGAGCCCTGTTCATTCCATCTTTCCAAAATGGGAAGAGTATGGCACAACTACAAACCTACCAAGACATGGCCGTCCACCTAAACTGACAGGCTTGGCAAGGAGAGCATTAATCAGAGAAGCAGCCAAGAGGCCTATGGTAACTCTGGAGAAGCTGCAGAGGTCCACAGCTCAGATGGTAGAATCTGTCCACAGGACAGGTATTGGTTGTGCACTCCACAAATCTGTCCTTTATGGAAGAGTGGCAAGAAGAAAGCCAGAGGAAGTCCTGTTTGCAGTTTGTGAGAAGCCATGTGGGGGATGAAGGAAACGTGGGAGAAGGTGCTTTGGTCAGATGATACCAAAATTGAACTTTTTGGCCTAAAAGCAAAACGCTATGTGTGGTGGAAAGCTTACACTGCACATCACCCTGAACACACCATCCCCACCTTAAAACATGCTGGTGGCAGCATCATGTTGTGGGGATGCTTTTCTTCAGCAGGGACGGGGAAGCTGGTCAGAGTTGAGGGGAAGATGGATGGAGTCAAATACAGGGCAATCTTAGAATAAAACCTGTTCGAGTCTGCAAAAGACTTGAGACTGGGGCGGAGGTTCACCTTCCAGCAGGACAATGACCCTAAACATACAGCCAGAGAGCTACAATGCAATGGTTCAGATCAAAGCATATTCATGTGTTAGAATGGCCCAGTCAAAGTCCCGACCTAAATCCAATTGACAATCTGTGACAAGACTTGAAAATTGCTGTTCACAGATGCTCTCCATCTAATCTGACAGAGCTTGAGCTATTTTGCAAAGAAGAAAGGGCAAAAATGTCACTCTAGATGTGCAAAGCTGCTAGAGACATACCTAAAAAGACTTGCAGCTGTAATTGCAGCAAAAGGTGGTTCCACAAAGTATTGACTCAGGGGAGGCTCCACACTTTTCACATATTTATTTGAAAAAGATTTTAAAAACCATTTATCATTTTTCTTCCACTTCACAATTATGGGCCACTTTGTGTTGGTCTATCACATAAAATCCCATAAAATAATGTAGACCTACCTCGCTGGATCCCTCCCCCCTCTCGGCGGCGCGTGCGCGCCACTGGAGGCTCGCTCCCGCTGTATTCAGACACAGCGGGAGTCGGGCCAGGGGAGGAGAGGCGGTGATCAACGCCGCTCTTCCCCGATCGTCGGGGAATCGAGTCTGGAGATCCGCCCGCTTGTGTAAACAAAACGGGCGGATCTCCTATGTGACAGGCAGGGACAGATTACAGGATTCAGCATAGCTGAACCTGCGATCTGTGTCACACAATCCCCAACCCCCACACACGTCAGTAAGCATGAGGCATACATTTAACCCCTTGATCACAAATAAAGTTAACCCCTTCCCTGCCAGTGTCATTATTACAGTAACAGTGCATATTTATAGCACTTATTACTGTAGTAATGTCACTGGTACCTTCAAAAATGTCAGTTAGGGGTCCGATCTGTCCGCCGCAATGTTGCAGTCCCGCAAAAAAAATCACGGATCGCCGCCATTACTAGTAAAAAAAAAACAAACAATAAAAATGACAAATCTTTCCCGTAGTTCGTAAACCCGATTACTTTTGCGCAAACCAATCAAAATACGCTTATTGTGATTTTTTTTTTACCAAAAATATGTAACAGAAAACAAATTGGCCTAAAATTTTAAAAAATTTTGATATTTACATTTTTTTTTGGAATGTTATATATCAGAATGTAAAAAATATTTTTTTTTTTTTTCAAAATTGTCGCTCTTTTTTTCAAAAATTAAAAAATCGCACAGGTGATCAAATACCACCAAAAGAAAGCTCTATTTGTGGGTAAAAAAAGGAGATAAATTTAATTTGGTACAGCGTCGCACGACCTCGCAATTGTCTGTTAAAATAACCCAGTGCCGAATCGCAAAATATAGCTTGGTCAGGAATGGGGTAAAATCTTCCAGTCTTAAAGCGGTTAAAAATACGCTCATTGAGGAATTTTTTGTCAAAGACATGTAGCTAAATACATTTTGGCCTAAATATGACAAAAATTGAATATATTGGATATTTTTTAACGGCCAAAGTAGAAAATGTCAATTTTTTCGAAAAATTTTCACTCTTTTTTTTATTAATATCGCAAAAAATTACAAGTGCAGAGGTAAATACCACCAAAAGGAAGCTCTGTTTGTGGGGAAAAAAAGGACGTAGATTTCGTTTGGGTACGACGTTGCATGACCGTGCAATTGTCAGTTAAATTTGCGCAGTGCCAAGTTGCAAAAAGTAGCCTGGACGTAAAGCAGGAAAATCCTCCGGTGGTATATTGGTTAAAAGAAAAGAACTCACTGCTCAAGGTGTGTAAAAGCCTGATGACACCCACTGGTGCACACCCCGGCTCGCCTCCGTGGATATACGAATAAAAAAGAAAGAATTGGCAGCACTCCAGATGAAGTCAAAATCCAGTTTTATTGACTGGACATCCCAACGTGACAATAGTGACAAGGTAGACGTGTTTCACACACTACACTGTGTGCTTAATCATTAATAATGTAATTATTAATAAAGTAATGATTAAGCACACAGTGTAGTGTGTGAAACACGTCTACCTTGTCATACCATAGTTGGTTGACGCTATAACATTTGCGTAAACCAATTAATATGTGCTTATTGAGGTTTTTTTTTACCAAAATTATGTGGCAGAATACAAATTGACCTTAATTTATAAAGAAATTTGATTTTTACAATTTTTTATTGGATACGTTTTACGGCAGGAAGTAAAAATTGGTGTTTCTTTTTCAAAATGTCCAGTCTTTTTTTTTGTTTAGAGCACAAAAAAAATAAAAGAGGTGATCAGATACCTCCAAAAGAAAGCTATATTTGTGGGGAGAAAATTATATAAATTTTGTTTGTGTACAGCATTGCATGACCATGGAATTGTCAATAAAAATGACGCAGTGCCAAAAAGCAAAATATGACCTGCTGATAAGGGGGGTAAATCATCCGGAGGTCAAGTGTATACAGCAATGTCCAAAACATTCCTCCCTGGGTATCAAAATATGCTAGGTAAGCTATTTTCTTTTTTAGCAAGTATAGCAGGTAAGCTATGTTTTTTATTTTTTTATCTATCCTTATGTCTACAACTTACAGTACAGCCATGTTCATTTTATTAAAGTTATAGATGTAATTTTTAGCAGTATAAATACTTTTATTAATAAAGAGAAATTATGAAATCATTAAACAGCCTTCGGACCACAGCTTTTATATTAGAAAATGCCTTAAATTATCTCCAGCTAATTACCATATACCTAAACATTAAATAACATGTTTCATGAGTCCATTCTATATATGTACAGTATATAAATAGTGATTGTGTCAGAAATTATTTGTTAAACGGCATACCTAGTACACGAGGTGGATAAAAATAACTGTAAATTCATTAAATATAAAACCTAAACATTTGATTGTATCAAATCTCTTATAAATTGTTTAGGAAATGTGTTTACATGAATTTTACCGGTAAAGAAAGCATTACTTACATAAAGGTCTGTAAAGCTGTGATAATATTGGGAAGATTATTACTTTTTGCATATCCATAGTAACATTTAATGTAAGTATTCATCCTCAATAAAGCCCGTATGAATTATGAAGGGTGATTCTGATTGGCTGGGAGAAACATTTTACCTACTCCAGAAATGTTTGGCGATAATGCCAGAAAACCAGTGCCTTGATGTAGCATAGAATAGGAATTGCTCCTGTCAATTGAGTGATGAAACCAAATGAAAAATCCGCTTTTTGATTACATTGTATTCTGCTATGAAAGTAATTTCTTTATCAACAAGGGATGAGGTTTACCTGACAAGATAAATGTCTCCTCAGTAGGCATATTATAATTATGTGAGACAATTTGACCAAGCCAACCAAGGTTTCTACATGTTACACCATTTGATTCTTAGGGAAAAAAAAATGTGGAGGCATACACATGTAATCTGTCCTTAGCAATAATACTTTCCAAATAAAAAATATTCTTTTTTCTTGATTAACAATTAGCTCCATTTAACCGCTTTACCCCCGCTCACATTGCTGCTACTGCGGCAATGTGGCTCGTTCCCGTCGGCTCGTACCTACGTCGCTGGACTCCTCCCCTTGTGGGCGGTGATCAACGCCGCTCTTCCCCGATCGTCGGGGAATCGAGTCTGGAGATCCGCCCGCTTGTGTAAACAAAGCGGGCGGATCTCCTATGTGACAGGCAGGGACAGATTGCAGGGTTCAGCATAGCTATCTGTCCCTGTGTCACTCAGTCACCTCCCCCCACACATGTCAGTAAGCACCAGGCATACATTAACCCCTCCCTCTCCAATAAAATTAACCCCTTCCCTGCCAGTGTCATTTTTACAGTAACAGTGCATATTTATAGCACTGATTACTGTAGTAATGTCACTGGTACCCCCAAAAATGTCAGTTAGGGGTCCGATCTGTCAGCCGCAATGTCGCAGTCCCGCAAAAAAAAAAAAATCGCAGATCGCCGCCATTACTCGTTAAAAAAAAAACCCACCAAAAATGACAGAAATCTTTCCCTTAGTTAGTAAACGCAATAACTTTTGCGCAAACCAATCAAAATACGCTTATTGCGATTTTTTTTTTACTAAAAATAGGTAGCAGAAAACAAATTGGCCAAAAATGATAAAAAATTTAGATTTTTACATTTTTTGGGGGGGAATTTCATATAAAAAAACGTGAAAAATATTGTTATTTTTTCAAAATTTTCGCTCTTTTTTTGTTTATAGCGCAAAAAGTAAAAATCGCACAGGTGATCAAATACCACCAAAAGAAAGCTCTGTTTGTGGGGAAAAAAGGACGTAAATTTCGTTTGGGTAAAGCGTCGCACGACCGTGCAATTGTCAGTTAAAGTCGCACAGTGCCGAATCGCAAAAAGTGGCCTGGACGTAAGACAGCAAAATCCTCCGGTGATAAAGTGGTTAAAGTACTTAGATTAAAAAAAAAGTATGTATGTAAAAATGCAAAAAATACTTCTGCTAACTTGACTGCATCTTGCCATACTTAAAAATTTGATATAGTCTGTAAAATTAAATATAGGAAGTGGTTGCCTCCACAGGACTAACATTCTGCGGTGTTGCTTCAGTAGCACCTGTAGATTGTATGTCTTTACTTTCTGTGACCTTTTCAAGCTCTGCTTCCACCTCAAACCTTTTCTTTGGTTCTGGAGTTTCTTCAGACCATCTTCCAACTCTGCGAACACCTTTTGCTACTTTTGGAGCATTGCGACATGGATTGTGGTCATAGATAACAAGTTTCAACCCCAACATATGCTTTAGACTTGGGAAAAATTGAATACCATTTCTGTCCACATCAATGATTTCCAGGAAAGGCATTTCCAAAAAAACTGGTGGAAAATCAGCAAGGAGAGTTCCTGACATCCAGATACTTTTCAGTTCTCTTAAATTTTCTAGCTCCTTGGGAATGTTGCGGATTGGGTTGCAACCAGCGTGAAGCGTCTTAAGGTGAGGCAGCTCACAGATGACACTAGGCAAATTTGTGAAATAATTGGCCTCAATCCAAAGAGTATGCAAGTTGTTTAGACAACTTAATTCTTTTGGAAGGTCTTGAAGATGATTGTTTCCAAGGTATAATATAGACAACTGCTTGAGGCTGCATACAACTAGTGGAAGAACTTTAAAGTTGTTAAAGTCCAAGGCTAGAATTTGGAGGTTCTGCAGCAGCTCCAGTTCTGGAGGAAGGTTGGCTAGGTTGTTGTCACTTAGGTACAGCTTGACAAGTTCTGTGAATGTACATACTCTTAGAGGAAATCTCCTAATTTGCATACTGCTCAAGTCCACCATCTTATCTATGGGCATTTCTTCCAGGTCCCCTAGGAGGTATTTTTGGCAGCTGTTTGATGGGATGAAGGCAATAATTCCTCTCACCGTATTGCCCATCTTCTATGTATTTCACAGAAACTTCATGCTCTGAGCCTTCTCTCTCTGTCCCTGAACTATGTTTTGTGAAGGCTGTTCAGAGTGGCATTTCAGTCGTTCCATTACAATACATTGTTTACATGGTAACTGCGATTAATCTCAAGAGTTGTGAAATGTTACTGATAACTGAAGGAGCATCTGGTGATGGGACGGACAGACGTGACTTAAAAAAAAAAAATACCTTCCCTTGAATCTGTTCAACTCCTACAAAAGAAAAACGAAACTAGCTTTCCAAATCCAAAGAATATACAGTTTCTGGCAAGCATTCATGTGAACAAGGAAAGAAATATGGTGTGGTATGCACATTGTTATTTATGAAGATATGTACACTCCGATAATGAACATCTGAAAAGGCAGGATTTTTAAACTTGGATTCATTTTAGCTAAACATTCCAACTTTAACAGGCCGAAAAAAAAAATCTGATTTAATCTGAAGCTGTTTAAAGTACCTGTCATGAATTAAAAATAACTCACACAGCTAATGGTTAGATAATTGAATTAATTTGCACACAACCAAACCTACTGATGCACATGAGTTTATTCACCAAGAGCCCTAAGTGCTCTTGAAGATACATGCACAGAATGCTGCATGTATTTTTTTTTTTATTCCCATCCAAGACATTACCACTTCAAAGGATTGAGTTATATGTGTCACATTTTCCATTTGTTTTAGTTTGAAATATTTTACGAGAAATATGAAGGGATCATATTCACAATTTAACCCCATACTTCCCATTGCCTATACTGACCTAATTTTGATGTAAAAGAAGAACCCAGCTAAAGCCTTTTTATATCTATCCTTGTGCCAATATACAACCCATATAACATGTTCAACACACCACCTGCTGATTCAGAGATACTTACATAGTTAGTCTGGTTAAAAAAAGACGCAAGTCCATCTAGTTCAACCATTAAAAGTAAAAAAAATCATACAACCCCATATACACAATCCTATACCCACAGTTGATCCAGAGGAAGGCAAAAAAAACTCCAACAAAGCATGTCCCAATTTGCTCCAGCAGGGAAAAATAATCCTTCCTGACCCCCCTGGGATGCAATAGGATATTACTTGAATCAACTTTACAAATCAATGTTAGTATCCAGTTGTATTATGTACAGTGCCTTGCGAAAGTATTCGGCCCCCTTGAACTTTGCGACCTTTTGCCACATTTCAGGCTTCAAACATAAAGATATAAAACTGTAATTTTTTGTGAAGAATCAACAACAAGTGGGACACAATCATTAAGTGGAACGAAATTTATTGAATATTTCAAACTTTGTTAACAAATAAAAAACTGAAAAATTGGGCGTGCAAAATTATTCAGCCCCTTTACTTTCAGTGCAGCAAACTCTCTCCAGAAGTTCTGTGAGGATCTCTGAATGATCCAATGTTGACCTAAATGACTAATGATGATAAATAGAATCCACCTGTGTGTAATCAAGTCTCCGTATAAATGCACCTGCACTGTGATAGTCTCAGAGGTCCGTTTAAAGCGCAGAGAGCATCATGAAGAACAAGGAACACACCAGGCAGGTCCAAGATACTGTTATGGAGAAGTTTAATGCCGGATTTGGATACAAAAAGATTTCCCAAGCTTTAAAACATCCCAAGGAGCACTGGGTAAGATAATCAGAGGCCACTGGATTACTTGATGGCAAGATACGTGGTGGAAGAAGTGTGGGATGATACCTATAGTTTAAGTAGAATGGACTTTGTTTAGTAGTGCTGTGGGTCGCGTTGTTATAGGCGAATTCCGCCAGCGGGAGGAGGTCCACCCAATCGTCCTGTAGATATGAAGTATAGCAACGTAGATATTGCTCAATGCACTGGTTGACTCTTTCTGTCTGTCCGTTGGTCTGAGGGTGGTAAGGAGAAGTAAGTTTTCGCTCTATTCGTAGAATCTGACATAGAGCTTGCCAAAACTTTGAGATAAACTGTGAACCACGGTCAGACAGAAGTGTTTTTGGAATACCATGTAACTTAAAGACATGTTTCACAAGTAATTCCGCTGTTTGCTTGGATGAAGGTAGTCTTCGGATAGGAATGAAATGTGCCATCTTGGTCAGATGGTCCACTGACACTAAAATGGTGTTGAATCCTTTGGAAGGTGGTAGTTCTACTATAAAGTCTAAGGACACCACTTCCCATGGAACCTGGGGTATTGGTAAACTACAATGTATCCCCTGTCACCTTTTTTCTTTTGGTGTCAGGAAAACTTGTCAGAAGTGATTCATGCTGATAGCAGAGGAACGGAGCAGCAGACAGAAGTTACACTTAGTGCTCTTAATTGATACAAGTACACCCTATAGAGGCTCATCACCAAAACGTGTTAGCCCCTGTTTTACCCACTGAGATAAGAAAATTAAGAATTTGAAGAAATACAAAGTTGCTGGCTATCTCTTTATTTGACGGTCAGTCTTATGGTGTTGGGGAGAACACCTCATCCTGAGCACCCATTGCATGTTTCCATTTGCACAATGGTTCCACTGCTCTGAGCGATGCACTTTTATTGTTTGATGCTTTGTTCACATTTCATGTCTGAGGTTTACAACCACTTTAATGCATTTTATGCATTACGGTAAAAACCTTCTGCGTGCAGCTGTAATGTTCTGGTACCTCTGGTACCCTTATTTCCACATTTCTCTCTTAATATTGCGTCCCATCTTGCTATCCAAATGGAACGCATACACCTTTAAGGGCAATGACGTCATCGCCGGGCGCCGCTATGAGCGGCTATTTCAATCGCCGGCTTTCTCTCACTCATTGCTCGTTCAAACCGCATGTTGCCTTGTCTTGTCCAATGCTGCCGGAGCTTCAAGCTATTCCCCTTGCCTGAACAAGACCGGAACCTCGCTACGGATCCAGTATCTCGCTACCGGATTACTCCATTACTCTTGGACCTTGCTACTACTAACCCATCTAGTGATAAGTACCCCGCAGGGGATTCCTTCCTCAACCTAACTTTCACTATCTACTACTTCATACTAAAGGGACTATTACTATCTAAGCTATTTCTATCATCTGCATAGATTGCTAGCTCTTGGGACTACCATCACCTATCATTGCACTAGGTTACTCTCTCTTGCATACTTCATCTGCTGTCCCCTACCACCTGTTACTATACATGATTGCTAAAACCTATCTGCATACTATCATCACCTACCACTCTCCTGAATACTACTACTAAGTGCTCACCATTCTATTGCCTGTCTCTCACCTCTATTCTATCATATCTACATTCTATCACTCCAGGAACATCATATTGAGTGTATGTATATTTGCATAACAGGCTGTACACAGTGATGAAGTCCTGAGAGTTGGATATGTTGTTCAACACATTCTCTACATGACTACTGAGTGTAATAATTCTGCAGCTGCAAATCCATTCACTAACAAAAAACGCATGAGCGTTACAGATTGAACGAGCCAGAAAAAATATGGATTCAGCAGAATTACCCACTCAAGTAATGCAATTAAAACAACAAGTAGATGCATTGATACTTGCTCTTACAGAGGTAAAAAACGAAAATCAGGCTTTAAGACAGCAGGTTGGCCGTCTTGCGCAGCTCTCTGCTGCTCAGCCCCGTGAGCCTAAGATAAACCCTCCTCTAGTGTTTACTGCTGATCGGAGTAAATTTCGTGAATTTAAAAACGCATGTCGATTGCTATTCTTGTTGAAACCTCATACCTACCCCACTGACCAAATCAAAGTCTGTACCACTATTTCCTATCTGACGGGTGATCCCCGGGCCTGGGCAGACTCTCTCTTTGAGAAAGATGACCCACTTCTTAACTCCTATCCTTTATTCCTAGCGCAACTCGCTAGTTTATATGAAGACCCCAATAGGCAGAGTACTGCTGATACCCAATTGAGGGCTTTAAAACAAGGAAGGAGACCTGTTGAGGACTTCGTGGCAGATTTCAAAAGATGGTCCCTTGATTCAGGGTGGAATGACACATCCTTGCGAACGCAGTTCAGACTCGGCCTATCAGAAGCCGTTAAAGACGAGCTCGCCCGAGCGGATTTACCTGACACCTTGGATGGCCTGATACAGACCAGTATCAATATTGACAGACGACTGCGAGAAAGAAAGGCTGAGAAGATGGGATTGCCATTGTCCAGTCCTTCTCGGATGTCGCCTGTTGACCCTACTCCTATGGAGGTAGGAATGATACGCCCACCTTTGACCTTTTCCGAAAGTGCCAGGAGGAAAACCGAACATCTCTGCATGTACTGCGCATCCCCGGATCATTTGATAAACGGCTGTCCCCTTGTCCGCAAAAAAGAGGGTGAGTGTTCAAATGTCTTGCTAGGGGGACTAACAACTTCATTTTCTAATCCTTATCTTTTTATTCATTTGACATTACAGTGGGACCAAACTAGGATCACCACCAAGGCTATGGTCGACACAGGATCTTGTGGGAACTACATTGATACTTGTTTTGTTACCTTAAATAAAATACCTATTATTTCAAAACTTAAACCTGTCTCTGTTAGTTTCATTAACGGTATTCTGTTATCCTCTGGTCCCATCACTAATCAGACACAGGCACTCCTTGTCACTGCTGACGGGTCTCATGTGGAGACCACCACTTTTGATGTACTGACCTCACCACATTTTCCCATTATTTTGGGACTTCCCTGGTTACACATACATCAACCAATCATCGATTGGAAAACAAGAACTCTAACCTTCTCTTCTCACTACTGCGAAACCACGTGTAATCTCTCATCACATGGAAGGATCCTGTCTGTGGTGTCGGATGAGATTATACCAATATGTTATCAGGATTTGTCGGAAGTCTTCCTTGAGAAAAACGCTCAAGTGTTGCCTCCCCATAGGGACTATGATTGTTGTATCGATCTACTCCCTAATAGCAAATTGCCTTTCGGTCACGTTTATCCTCTTTCACAGGATGAACTCTCTCATCTCAAGGAATACTTGGATGAAAATTTGGCGAAAGGATTCATCAGACCTTCTACTTCCTCCACTGCTGCAGGACTCTTCTTTGTCCGCAATACAGATTCAAGTCTCAGGCCTATTATTGATTTCAGACAATTAAATACCATTACAATAAAGGATCGTTATCCTTTACCTCTTATTCCTGAACTTATTGAACAGGTGCGCGGAGCTTCCTACTTTTCGAAATTGGACCTAAAAGGGGCATACAACTTAATTCGAATCCGTGACGGGGATGAATGGAAGACAGCATTCAGAACCAGATACGGACTGTTTGAGTACATTGTGATGCCATTTGGGTTGTGTAATGCTCCCGCAGCCTTCCAACGATTTATAAATTACATATTCAGAGACTTGCTTGATGTTTGTGTTGTAGTATATCTGGACGATATACTTATTTATTCTCATTCCTTATCTGAACACATAAAACATGTAAGACTCGTGTTGTCAAGACTACTCGCACATAATTTATATGTTAAATTAAAAAAATGTTTATTTCATAAAGAGGAAGTACTATTCCTAGGATACATTATATCCAAAAATGGAATCAAAATGGACATGAGCAAAATATCCTGTATTCTAGATTGGCCTGTGCCAACAACTCGCAAAGCATTACAAAGATTCCTTGGATTCTCTAACTACTATAGAAAGTTCATCAAGAACTTCTCTGCTATTGTGAGACCTCTCACACAACTCACAAGTACAAAAAAACAATTCAAATGGTCAGAAGAAGCAAATGGAGCTTTCTGCTTGTTGAAATCAAGCTTTACTTCTGCTCCCATACTACGCCATCCAGACCCATCCCTTCAATATATTTTGGAGGTAGATGCGTCAAATATGGCAGTAGGAGCAGTTCACTCACAACGACCAACAAACACTTCACCACTTCACCCAGTTGCTTTCTTCTCAAGGTCACTAAGCAGCCCCGAGGTGAATTACCCAGTGGGTGAAAAAGAGTTACTAGCCATAAAACTGGCATTAGAGAATTGGCAACACCTACTTGAGGGTACTCGATTGCCAATCCTTATATACACAGATCACAAAAACCTTCAATACCTTCAGACTAATAGAACTCTTTCCCACCGGCAGGTACGATGGTCATTATTCTTTTTGAGATTTAATTTTCTAGTGACCTATACACCTGCAGACAAAAATAAAAAAGCGGATGCGCTTTCACGATTAACCGAAGATAGCTACGCCGAGGTTCCCTCAGTTCCTATAATACCCTATGAACGTATTGTCGGTATTGTCCGTTCCCTGAAGGAAGAGATTTTGCACAGCATAGGACTGGATTCACCTCCACCACAACTAAATGCTGATGCAGAAGGCTTCCTCTATTACAACGATAAACTATACATACCCCCTACTATGCGAACCAAGATCTTGGAATTGTCGCATGATGTTCCTATGGCAGGACATATGGGTATGACTAAAACATTCAATTTACTTACTAGGCAATTTTGGTGGCCTGACATGAAGACGACCGTACAAAAGTTTGTTTCATCTTGTGACATCTGTGCAAGGTCCAAAATTGACACTACAAAACCATCGGGTCTACTTTGTAGTTTACCAATACCCCAGGTTCCATGGGAAGTGGTGTCCTTAGACTTTATAGTAGAACTACCACCTTCCAAAGGATTCAACACCATTTTAGTGTCAGTGGACCATCTGACCAAGATGGCACATTTCATTCCTATCCGAAGACTACCTTCATCCAAGCAAACAGCGGAATTACTTGTGAAACATGTCTTTAAGTTACATGGTATTCCAAAAACACTTCTGTCTGACCGTGGTTCACAGTTTATCTCAAAGTTTTGGCAAGCTCTATGTCAGATTCTACGAATAGAGCGAAAACTTACTTCTCCTTACCACCCTCAGACCAACGGACAGACAGAAAGAGTCAACCAGTGCATTGAGCAATATCTACGTTGCTATACTTCATATCTACAGGACGATTGGGTGGACCTCCTCCCGCTGGCGGAATTCGCCTATAACAACGCGACCCACAGCACTACTAAACAAAGTCCATTCTACTTAAACTATGGGTATCATCCCACACTTCTTCCACCACGTATCTTGCCATCAAGTAATCCAGTGGCCTCTGATTATCTTACCCAAATAAAGGATTCCCTGGGTTTACTCAACACCACCATCTCACATGCCCATAGCCAACAAAAGAGGTACTACGACCTTCGTAGAAAACCCTCTCCCCAATATGCCATTGGGGATCTTGTTTGGCTTTCTACAAAAAATTTGAGATTAAAGATCCCTAGTAAAAAACTTGGACCTTTATTCCTGGGACCTTTCCCAATAAAGAAGCTTATTGGAAAAGCTGCAGTACAACTCACATTACCAACAGACCTTAAGATACATCCCATCTTCCATGTGTCTCTACTAAAGCCCCATGTTCCTAACCAAGGAATAAGGCCTACCATCTCACCTCCACCTCCTGTACAAGTTGAAGGCGGAGAAGAATTTGAGATAAAGGAGATTCTCGTATCCATAGAAGAAGACTCCAATATCTAGTACGATGGAAGAACTATGGGCCCCAAGACGACACCTGGCTGGATACCTCCGATATACATGCCCCTAGACTGATTCGCAATTTCCACTCGAAATACCCGGAAAAACCAGTTCTAGAGGC
Organism: Pelophylax lessonae; assembly: GCF_965119305.1. NCBI lineage: Eukaryota > Metazoa > Chordata > Amphibia > Anura > Ranidae > Pelophylax > Pelophylax lessonae. The sequence continues at coordinate 264,018,208 of NC_138771.1, read as the reverse complement.
CTTCCGGAGCCGGCCTTAAGGGGGGGGGGTACTGTAATGTTCTGGTACCTCTGGTACCCTTATTTCCACATTTCTCTCTTAATATTGCGTCCCATCTTGCTATCCAAATGGAACGCATACACCTTTAAGGGCAATGACGTCATCGCCGGGCGCCGCTATGAGCGGCTATTTCAATCGCCGGCTTTCGCTCACTCATTGCTCGTTCAAACCGCATGTTGCCTTGTCTTGTCCAATGCTGCCGGAGCTTCAAGCTATTCCCCTTGCCTGAACAAGACCGGAACCTCGCTACGGATCCAGTATCTCGCTACCGGATTACTCCATTACTCTTGGACCTTGCTACTACTAACCCATCTAGTGATAAGTACCCCGCAGGGGATTCCTTCCTCAACCTAACTTTCACTATCTACTACTGCATACTAAAGGGACTATTACTATCCAAGCTATTTCTATCATCTGCATAGATTGCTAGCTCTTGGGACTACCATCACCTATCATTGCACTAGGTTACTCTCTCTTGCATACTTCATCTGCTGTCCCCTACCACCTGTTACTATACATGATTGCTAAAACCTATCTGCATACTATCATCACCTACCACTCTCCTGAATACTACTACTAAGTGCTCACCATTCTATTGCCTGTCTCTCACCTCTATTCTATCATATACATTCTATCACTCCAGGAACATCATATTGAGTGTATGTATATTTGCATAACAGGCTGTACACAGTGATGAAGTCCTGAGAGTTGGATATGTTGTTCAACACATTCTCTACATGACTACTGAGTGTAATAATTCTGCAGCTGCAAATCCATTCACTAACAAAAAATGCATGAGCGTTACAGCAGCTCCCCCCCAGCCCCACTTATAGATACTTGAGCCCCATCTCGATCCAGCGATGTGCATGAGAGCATCGGCTGTCCCAGGCCTCTCTCTCTTTATTGGCTGACACAGAAGATGTGGGAACCATTGGCTCTTGCTGCTGTCAATCACAGCCAGTGAGCCATATAATTTACCTGCTCTGTTGCAGTGGATTTTCACAGAGCAGCCTGGATACTCCTCTTCTCAGGTCCCTCGCCATCACTCCTGGCCCCTCCCTCCTGTTCAGTGTCCCCACAGCAAGCAGCTTGCTATGGGGGCACCGGGGCCGAGTCACAGCTCCCTGTGTCCATTCAACACAGAGCTCCGACGCGACCCTGCCCCCTCTCTCTCTCCTGATTGACTAGCTGACTTTGATTGACAGCAGCAGCCAATGGCAGCCAATCAGGAGGGAGAATCACGGACAGCTAAGACACTCGTGGACATTGCTGGACAGAGATGGACCTCAGGTAAGGCTTAGGGGGGGGGGGGCTGAGGTGGGCTGCTGCACACAGAAGGATTTATATCTTAAAGCATGGAATGCATTAATTGACTAGCAACTTGTGCTGCTTCTTCCAGTCTAAGCTCTGCTCTATAATGGACCTAAAGAAGCTAACAAAGTGACATTTAGATATACTGATCTCATTAAAATTAAGTGTACTAATCTAATAATGAATACAGAGCTGCTTTCATTTGTGTCCTATATCTGCCTGTTCCAGTTTTAAAATGTAGCACCCTCTAGCTTAGTGTGCTAGATTTTAAATAGTTTTTTTTGTAGTGTAGGTAAATTTAGTCTTGGCTGGCAGCCAAGCCTGTGTGTTTTGAATCTGGGTCAGGGTTAGTGACTTAGGGAGGCTGGATGACTCATCAGGCAGCACTTCTGGTACCTCCCCCTACTTGCTGGGACCTTGGAGAAGCTTCCAGAAGATTGGGAGGGAAGTTAGGAGGAGCTGCCTGGAGTATTCATGAGGGCCCCAGCCAATCCCCAGAAGGACTGGAAGGTGGTAGGCACCTCATATATACTGAGGGTCAGCCCAGCAGGGGCAAAAGAGTTTGGGTGGAAATTTGGAGATGGAGTGCTAAGGAGGCTGTCAGAGGCTCTTTAGGGTACCCCCTCTAGTCTGGGGGGGGGGGGGGTCACCTCCCTGCCTGCAAGTGGCTTTCACTGGATCTTGAATGCCTTGTCAGATCCCACCTAAGCAGTGTTCCAGCTGGCCCATGTGTTCTGCAAGCAAGTGATGAGCGGGAGGAAGATGAGAAGTGTATATAGCTGTATATAGAAAAGTTGCCCCTGAAAAACTGTTCTTGAAGTCAAGTGGGCATCCCATAATATCCGTATCCCCATCTAAGTTTATACCCCTAATAAACAAAAAAACAAAGTTGCTGGACTGTTGTCTGACTCTTGTGTGTCTGTCTGTGGAGGGTGGGGGATGCTTATTCACTAGCGACTCCTATGGGGGTTGCGTTTCAAAAATATAACTGTTAACAAAACCTAAACTTGTGTTCTTAAACACTTAAGCCCCAGCCCTATTTCGGACACTTTTTGTTTACAAGTTAAAATCAGTATTTTTTCCTAGAAAACTACTTAGAACCCCCAAACATTATATATATTTTTTTAGCAAAGACTCTGTAAAATAAAATGTCGGTCATTGCAATATTTTTTGTCACAAGGTATTTGCGCAGCGGTCTTTAAAACGCCATTTTTTGGAAAAATTACGAAAAATCACATTTCACTGCATTTAAAAAATACTAAACAGTCAAGTTATCCCATTTTTTGGTATATTGTGAAATATGATGTCACACTGAGTAAATAAATACCCAACTTGTTACGGTTTAAGAGTGTAGCTCTCTTTAGAGTTAGAGTGTAGCTCTCTTTTTTTTAAATTATTGCTCACACTCTGGCGATCGTGGCGATACCTCACATGTGTGGTTTGAACATTGATTTAATTCGCGGCTCGACTTCCGTAAACATTTTCTTTCGTGCATGAGCTAACGGCAACGGGGGTGGCTAATTTTTTTTTTTTTTCCCTATTTTTTTTTTTTTTTAACTTTATTACAGGTTTTTAAAAAAAAAAAAAAAAAAAAAAATCTGATCACTTTTATTGCTGCCACAAGCAATGTAAACATCCCTTGTGACACCAATATGCAGTGACAGGTACTCTTTATGGAGGGATCGAAGGTCTAAAAGACCCTAGACCCCTCCACTACACTTTCATGTATGCAAAACGCCATTTTTGCATACAACCATTTTTTAAATCTGCCGCCTTTTGCAGCAGAGTAACCCGGGAGTGACGTCATGGACACCGCCTCCGGGTTACGTCATCGGAGACTCGATCGAAGCCGCTTCCGGCTTAGATCGGGACTCCATCCAGCCCGCGGACGCGCCGGCTGGGTGCTCGGGTGTCCCGGTGGGACGGGAGGCCCGGGAAAAGTCACGGAAGGTGGCGGGAGGGGGGGGGTTAAGTGGTTAACATACTACTGGATGTGCACATCAGGCACTGCTTTAAAGAGAACCTGTACTGACGAAATATGTACAATATTGTTGGCTGACAGTTCCTTGTAAAATTGCTTGTTGTCTAGCTTTCATGCTGATTCACGGGCTTCAATACTTTTTTTTCTAGGAACAGGTTTGCTAATTATAAGATCTGTATTCGCCTGGGCCAGTGACTCAAATTGAAACTAGATACACACAGGTAATACAATGGACAGAAGGATACAGTGCACCCAGCAATTCCAAAAATTCCACAAAAAAAAAGGACATGTTTGTAACTATGGTTAGACAGGATGATACAGGAGATTTATAACATCCTATGACTTCTTATCTTGTAAATTAAAAATTAGGAAGTTATGAAAATGAGGTCTCTTAAGTCGCTAGTGAGATGAAATCTGAGTCGTTACAAAACATCATCCAGGGGAGCCACATTTCAGAGAACCGTGAGTGGTTTTAAAGTTTTTACTGTTTGTTCAAGGGCAGCGCCTATCCTACTCTCTGCAGTCAAAGCTTTGACAATGACAAAAGAAGCCATATGATTAATCATTATCAGAAATCAGCTGTTGTGAAGGTCATCATGCCCTCTTGCAGCATTTTGAAAAAAAATAAATAAATAAATAAAATGACGTCGCTATATAAGTACCTGTGATAAATAAATAAAAGAAGAAATAAATAAAATATTACAAAGTAGATTAAAAGTTAAACAATGAAATCTAAATAAGTACTTGTTACACTAAATTCTGCTAAAATTTCATTATACACTGATCAGCCATAACATTATGACCACCCACCTAATATTGAGCATGGCCCCCTTTTTGCTAAAACATCCCTGACCCATTGAGGCATGGACACCAAAGTAACATCCACATTAATGGCAGGACCCAAGGTTTCCTAGCAGAACATTGCCTAAAGCATCACATTGCCTCTGCCGACTTGCCTTCTTATACCGCATCCTGGTGCCATCTTTTCCCCAGCTAAGTGACGCACACGCACCCGGCCATCCATATGATGTAAAAATAATCGTGATTCATCAGACCAGGCCACTTTCTTCCATTGCTCCGTAGTCCAGTTCTGATGTTCATGTGACCATTGTTGAAGCTTTTGGCTGTGGACAAGGGTCACCATGGGCTTCACAGCCCCATACACAACAAACTGCGATGCCCATTTTTTTTCTGCTTTCACCACATCAACTTTATGGACAACATGTTCACTTGCTGCCTAATATATCCCACTAATTTTCAGATGCTATCGTAACAAGATATTCCCTTTACCTGTCAGCGGTCATAGTGTTATGGCTTATCGGTGTATAATCTTGTAATGTGCAAAAAGGGGGAAACCTAATATATTTCCTTTAAGCCTTCAAGCCTGCCTCCAATGTAATCTCTTGCTTCTTTCTTGCACCAAAATGTTTATTTTCGATATAAGAGACTTCTGTTCTAGACCCCATTGAGTGATGTAGGTCTATTCATTAACAGTAGAGAGGTATTTAGTGCTGACTAATTAGTGCAACATACAGTAGATGCAGCTTTGCATCCAATACCTATGTGTACTAGCCTGTCTTCTGTATGCTTGGTGTTATATTTACCAAAAAGATGTTTTAATAGGATGTGAGAGCCCTGCAAGTGCTTATATTGTGTGGGACATTCATGTTTATGCTTGGTGTTATATTTACAATATATGAGATGTGGGAGATTCAGCTTTGGCTAAACTTCTATGTGCCATGCTTCAAATTCAATCACCTTTCCTAAAACAAATGATGAGGTCTTACATAGGGATGGGCAAACGGTACGACCCGAGCATAATTTCGGGCCGAACATTGGCTGTTTGCCTGTTTAAAGAACACCCGAATTATCGGGGCGTTCGACCCGCCAAATGACCGAAATGCACTGCCGTGCAGCACAGTGCATTGGAAGTCCTGATTGGTTGAAGCAATGAAAGCTTTCCCAATCAGGGCACAGAGCACTATAAGAGTCATGTTTGAAGAAAGTAATGATGACTCTATCCAATCATGGCTCATTGCTCTTAGTCCCACCCCACACTATAAAAGTATTCTTTTAATAGCGGCCATTTGTAGTGTGATATCGGCATGGAGAGAGATAGGACAGGGCTCTGTTCAGTGCTACTAGAGAGTTTGAGTGCTATAGTGTGCTATTCTGATTCTATTGTCAGTGTAGAATATCAGTTTAGTGTGAATCTAGTAATAGTTCAGTCAGTGTGAGTGTAGTTACCTGACCATTCATTTTTATTTTAGTGTCATCTTGTTTTGTCAGGGCAGGTTTATTGCATTATAGTTCAGTGTGTTATTCCACATGTAACGCAGTATATTTCTGTGTGTTAAGTGCCGTTTTACGCAGTATATTTCTGTGCGTTACATGCTGTTTAACGCAGTAAATTTCTGTGCATTACGTGCCAATTAACGTAGTATATTTCTGTGCGTTAGTGCACGTTTAACGCAGTATATTTCTGTGCATTAGCGCACGTTTAATGCAGTCAATTTCAGTGCATTAAGTGCACGTTTAACGCAGTATATTTCTGTGCGTTACATGCCAATTAATGCAGTACATTTCTGTGCGTTAGTACACGTTTAACGCAGTATATTTTTGTGTGTTAGCGCACGTTTAACGCAGTACATTTCAGTGCGTTACGTTCTGTTTAACACAGTACATTTCTGTGCGTTAGTGCACATTTAACGCAGTACATTTCTGTGCGTTAGTGTAGTTTTACTGCAGTATATCGTAGGGTGTCGGTGGAGTGTGTCTATGTAGGGAGTACTTAGGTTAAGGTGCACCAAACACCACTTTCCATTGATCAAAGTGCATCCACGTACATATTTCCACATTTTTATTACATTTTGTTAATAAGCACCTTCCCATCATGTATGGGAGGCCAACAAGGAGAGGCAGACATTCCCATGGCACTGTGAGGGGGCGAGCAGCGCATGTGTCTACAGGCAAAGGTGGATGTGGTCAGTCCTCAGCCAGGGCATAATTTCCTCTGTTTAGTGATGCTGCCCGTGCTATCCAGCCACAGCAGGCAGAGGAGGTGGTGGACTGGCCTACGAAACCATCCTCATCCTTCTCATCCTCTGTCACCCAAGCAGAGACTAGTGCGCAGTCCACTGCAGCTGCCAGAGTGGCTAAATCTGCCTCCTTGTCCACAGCTACTCCTGCCATAGCCCCAGCATCATGCATGGTGGGGTCAGCTGAGTTATTTGAACACAGTGTCAGCCACCTGCTCCTTGACAATGCACAGCCAATATTTGATTCAGATGTTCTGAGGTTGAGAAAGGTAGGAACATGAGCCTACAGAGAGGGGAGAACACTGGTACACAAATCGGCAGTCATTTTCCCCCAGCAGCAGTGTATTGCCAAGTTGTCTTCAGTGACCAATTTTACACTTTTTACTTCTATCCAAAGTCTGCGAAAGAGACACCAGAATGTATCTAAAAATCTCTAGTCTTGTTTCCAGTGCTCTACATTGTGGCCTCATCATACAGGCTGGCTCCCCAAGCTGTTGTTTATAAAATATAGAAATGTCATTTTTTGGCTTTAGAAATGCAAATATTGCTGCAGCAGCTTCTATACACAGTACAGAGTTGCCACTTTACAGGTAGACTAATGGGACCCCCCCCAGGCACTATCTTGAAAGGAATTTTTTTCATTTTTATTTTTATTTCTCATTTTATGCTTTCACTTTATGCATCAGTAAGTTACTGCTCAATTATCTTCCATTGATACATGTCCCCCAGGGCAGTACCCGGCGCTTTTGATTTTTGCAGTTCGTGTCCAATAGACTTCAATGGGGTTCGTTAATCTGCTCTGAACTTTTGCGATGCACTTAGTCCTCCCCTATCTGTATCCTCAGTACTAAACCTAACCTCTGAAATAAAACCTTAACTCCTAAAAACCCCCTAATTCTTACCATTGATCCCTGAAATGAACCCTTGACTTGTTGCTAAAACATCACTTTAACCCTAATACTTAAAGTATAACTAAAGGCAAAACTTTTTGTTGTGGATAGAGTGGAGAGGGACTAGATTACCTTTCAGTTTTTATTGCTGTCTGTGCCCCCATTAAGGACATTCAACCTCTCTATTTGTCCTGTTATAATTATCATTGAAAGTGAAAGTAAACGAAAGCCCAGATTTTGGGTTGTGCCCAGAAAAGTAATAGAGGGGAAATCTTCCAATGGAGACACTAGTTCGGGTGACCTGGGGATCCCCAAGAAATTCCCCTAATTTGCAGAAATTTCCTCTCACTTCCTGGTTGGCTATGGGATAGGAAGTGAAGGGAAATCTCCGCAATTGGACACAGATGGCAAAAAAAAATCTGAAAGGGGTTATAACCCTTCTGCTCTCTTTATATAGACTGCAAACATGTCTGTATCCAGGGCTGCCATCAGGGGGGAACAGCCCATACATATGTAGGGGGCCCGGGCATCCCTAGGGGCCTGGTTGCCTTGGCTCAAACCAATGAGTTGTTGATGCTGTAGTAACTAGCAATTGCTAAAGCAGGGCAGCCGCAGAGTGAGTCTCTACCTCTGCAGATGTCTCTGCTGGATTAGGCTGTCTCTTTGCTGAATATATGGGGATGTCTTTTTGCTGAATATATGGGGAGGTCTCTTTGCTGGATTGGGTTCATTTTCAAATATTCGGTTGTAATAGTGTTAAAATAAAAGAAGGTGCATTAAAAGACTCAGTGGAATGACCAGTGGATAAATTCTGTATGACAGCCAGTGAGTGGACCATGGGGAATGCTGGTGGTCAGACCCGGGGGGCCCAGGCCTAAAGCTGTGTAAGGGGCCCCACAGTTTCTAATGGCTGCCCTGTCTGTATCTCTTCATCTCCATTACATGGGAGGCAGGGCAATTGTTAGATTATAGAACATAATCTAGAAAATTCTAGATATTCCTAGAATATATAGGAAGATATTCTTCTGTGCAGCTCAAAGGAAGTCACAGTGCATTTCTGGCAGGCAACAGGTATTTTCTCAATTTGCTAAAAATATCCTTATCCTGAAAAAAAAAAAAAAGAAGCTAATGGGAGCACCATATCCAAGGACTAGAAACTGCAACATATCAAATTTTTGTGCTTGAGTTTAGTTATCCTTTAAAGCAACTGCAGATGATGTCAGTTAAAGCAAGCTGACAATGTTTCTTTTGAATACATTTTGTTTCTATTTAAACATTTATTTAACTTTAATCATCCCTTTCTTTCATTTGTAAAACACTTTGCAACATGTTATATTGGAATCGTAATTTTACTGTCAGTATAATATAAACAGGACAAATTATAAAAATAACATGCATACCTTTTAGCTACAGTAACACATTTTTTTGTTTTAAAATTTGCACTGAATACATGAGAAAAATGGGCATTTTTACTTTTTAAACTCTTTTTTTTTGCATATAGATTGCATAGAAAATAAGATACATTTTGTAAGACAATGTCACCAAAAAAAAAAAACGTTTGTCCTGAAAAACAAAACAATACAGTATATACAATATAAAATAAATTGTTATTTTAAGTAATGGTGAAGTTATTGCTGAATCAACAGATCTAGAGCAGAAATGTAAAAAGTGCTCTTGTCCATAAGAGCTGAAGTGGTTGGGAAGCCCATGCTCTGTAAAGCCAGTGCTTGGTACCACTCAGCAGAAGCTCATGTTGGGCCAACAGTGATGCATGCTAAGAAGAGGAATCTGACTACGTTCTCTCTTACATACCGACTGTCGTTTATCAGTATGTGCTGGAGAAGTTCACACACTCCCATAAATAGCTTATACTGCTCACCCAACTATCAGTAGGTTGCCAAAGGAATGTGTTGCTCCTATATGTACAGATATATATATTTCATGCTGTCCTGAAACCTGCCACAAAGCACAGCCAACCAGAGGACCTGACTTTACTGTAAGTAAATTATACAACCAGGTCTTATCCATCTCAAGCCTGTGATAGGATAAAAGGGGCTCTTTCAGATGGACATATAAAGGAAAATATAGCTATATAGAGTAAATTTCATCAGTATTTGTGGCACTTGGAAGCCATAGCTGTTGCCTAATTCTGGCAATTGACATCTATTACAGAACACCCTGTATCTGGCTATATACACATAAATGCCGGTAATTGCATTTATGTACACACACACTTTTAAAAATACACATCAATTTTTTAATTAACACATACCTGGACAAATTGTTTTTTTGTCTGCTTGGAGTTCAGCTCTAATACATGTTTATGCAGCGCTGTAATAATTAATACATCATTTAATGTATTTTTTTTTTAATGCAAGTACTTGAATTCGATCTGGTATCATACTCTTGCAGTCCCTGTACAGCAGAGCTGGAGTATAAGAAGAAAAACAAGCAGCCAATCAGTTTGTGTGCTGATAAGAAGCATAATCACTGGAAAAGAAAGCAGAGATGAGCTCATCACTGTGCTGCTTCTCTTTTCACTGTCCAGTCACAGGCTTGGGGTGGGTCCATGATGGCCTGGGCTCAAAAATTGTGGGTTGAATGATGTTGGCCATGAGATTGAGGAGATCTAACTAGAGAAAAAACACTACGTGGGAAATCTCTGGATTGAAGGTGAATATTGCAGCAAAAATGGTTTTGTTATATTTTAATGGGCTATTCCTTCTTATCTTGTTATTTTTGGCTGGAGTTCTGCTTTATGTGACCTCACTTACTGGGCTCAGCTGCCCCCCCCTTGTCCACAAATGTCTTTATAAATGCTAACCCTTATGGTTAGTGCCAGAGTTGCCATGTTACCTGCCTATAAAGTTCATAAAAAGAAATGAGCCAGTGCAATAACTAATTGTAAACTCTGTTGTCTTGAGGCATCACTTAAGTGATGTTTAAAAGGTCTTTTGAAGGCCAGCAATCTGTTATCACTATTAGGCTGGGTTCACATATATGCTTATTGGAGGCGTTTTCAACAGCATCCAATGGAGCTAGTTCACAAATGTCCAGGATGGCCGCAGTGCGAATTCAGACAAAAATTTGCACTTGAATCGCACCTGAACCAGTGAACAGAAACACATCACTTAAGTAATGTTTAAAAGGTCTTTTGAAGGCCAGCAATCCGTTATCACTATCAGGCTGGATTCACATATATGCTAAGTGGATGCCTTTTTAACTGCATCCAATTTGCGGGTTTTCTTGTGCATCATCTTTAGAAGAGGCTTCCTTCTGGGACGACAGCCATGCAGACCATTTTGATGTAGTGTGTGGCGTATGGTGTCAGCACTGACAGGCTGACCTTCCAACCCTTCAACCTCTGCAGCAATGCTGGCAGCACTCAAAAGTCTATTTCCCAAAGACAACCTCTGGATATGACACTGAGCACACGCATTCAACTTCTTTGGTCGACCATGAAGAGGCCTGTTCTGAATAGAACCTGTCCTGTTAAACCGCTGAATAGTCTTGGCCGCCATGCTGCGGCTCAGTCTCAGGGTCTTGGCAATCTTCTTACAGCCTATGCCATCTTTATGTAGAGTAACAATTTTTTTTTTTCAGATCCTCGGAGAGTTCATTGCAAGGAGGTGGCATTTTGAACTTCCAGTGACCAGTATGAGAGAGTGAGAGCGATGACCCCAAATTTAACACACCTGCTCCCTGTTCACACCTGAGACCTTGTAATACTAACGAGTCACATGACACCGGGGAGGGAAAATGGCTAATTGGGCCCAATTTGGACATTTCCATTTAGGGGTGTACTCACTTTTGTTGCCAGTGGTTTAGATATTAATGGCTGTGTGTTGAGTTATTTTGAGGGGACAGCAACTTTACACTGTTATACAAGCTGTACACTCACTACTTTACATTGTAGCAAAGTGTCATTTCCTCAGTGTTGTCATATGAAAAGATATAATAAAATATTTACAAAAACGTGAGGGATGTACTCACTTTTGTGAGATACTGTATGTGAACCCACCCTGAGTGTCTTTAACCGCTTGCCGACCGCCGCAAGTAAATTTACTGCGGCGGTCAGCCCCGGCCAGGCAGAGTGACGTTAATTAATGTCACTAGCCTGGGAGGGTCTGGGGAGCGAGCGCGCGCCCGCGGAGGCTAACTCCCGCTCCCGCGCGCCCGCGGAGGCTAACTCCCGCTCCCGCGCGGTCACGGACCCCCCCCCCCCCCGCGCGTGTGACCAGCGGACCCGATGTCCGCCGGTCACTCGGCGATCGTCGGGGGAGAGGGAGAAAGTCAGGCGGCTTGTGTAAACAAGCTGCCTGTCATTCTCCTCGGTCTAAAAACCCTGATCACACAGTTCTACTATGTAGAACCGTTGATCAGTGTCCTTACACCTCAAGCCACAGCCAATCACAGTAAGAATTACGTCCCTAAGGACACACACAGCCCCTCCCTCTCAAATAAAGTTAACCCCTTCACTACCAGTGTATTTTTACAGTAACAGTGCATATGTATAGCACTGATTACTGTAGAAATGTCACTGGTAACCCCAAAAGTGTCAAAAATGTCAGTCAAGGGTCCGATCTGTCCGCCACAATATCGCAGTACCGCAAAAAAAAAAAATCGCAAATCGCCGCCATTAGGCGTTATAAAAAAAACAACAAAAATGACAAAAATCTTTCCCTTTGTTAGTAAACGCGATAACTTTTGCGCAAACCAATAAAAATACGCTTTTTGCGATTTTTTTTACCAAACATATGTAGCATAAAACAAATTGGCCGAAAATGTTAAAAAATTTTGATTTCTACATTTTTTTTTTTGGGGGAATTTCATATAAAAAAAATGTGAAAAATATTGTTATTTTTGCAAAATTTACGCTCTTTTTTTGTTTATAGCGCAAAAAGTAAAAAGCGCACAGGTGATCAAATACCACCAAAAGAAAGCTCTGTTTGTGGGAAAAAAAGGACGTCAAATTCGTTAAGGTACAGCATCGCACGACCGCGCAATTGTCCGTTAAAAGTCACGCAGTGCCGAATCGCAAAATACCCCCTGGTCGTTTAGCAGCCAAATCCTCCGGGGCTTAAGTGGTTAAGCAAACATCTCACTGTCCATCAGCCAGGGTTTTGTTGCTGCGTGGTAAGGTCACAATAAAGTTGGTGCAGTTTTTTTTAAAAAAAAATTTAATTCCCATTTATACTGGAAGAAGGGTTTTTTTTTTTGTTTTTTTTTTTTACATGATTTTTAAAATTTACATTGTTTTAGTAACTTTATTTTCCAAAAAATCTAATATTCCTATTTATCAAACAATGTTTGTATTATTTTCTACATTAAAAAAAAAAGCATATTGTTCTAAGGGCCTTAGAAGTTTTAAGAATGTTACTATCACTTCTGTGAATAATTACCAGGTCACTGTCCTGAAGTAATCAAGTGACCTGGGTACAATGTGACCTTAACAGATATAAAAAACGGAGGGACAAATATGTGAATGTCCAGTTAGGAGCAATGAAGCTGATAATTGTACTTACATTTTTTATCCAAATAAGCACAGCACTACACAGGTAAGAAAATCCATGTTTTTTTCCTACAAGATTTGATTTCCAGAATTTTTTTTACAATTCATCATTACTGTTTGTAAAAGACATTTGGCTCAGTTTACAAATCCTTAAAACTGAGTCACCCTGTTTTCAGTCATGTATCTGTGACTTTCAGATTTCATTGGACTCAACTGAAAATGACTGACACGATTTTGAAAATAAGGATACTTATCCAGATGTCTTAGCTTTGTGAATTGAGCCTATTGTGGATTTTACTTTGTTTTTCTATGTTGTATTTTTACATGTGTTTATCATCACATGACATGCTTTACTATCATTGGGTGTATTGTATTTTTGTGTTTTAATAGCATTTGTTTTATACAACATATTTTGTTTCTTTTTAATTTTCTAAATTCTATTCAGATGTCTTTTTTTTTGCTTTGTTCCTGTATTCCTGTATTGCTGTAAATGGCAACGTTGTAAATGCATTACACGGGGGGGGCACGGCTTTTGTGATGATTCCTTTGGTATGTTATTGAGCTTCTACTATAATGTATAATGTAAAAATCAGACAAGCTTTATTTGTATGTATTAACCTACTGGCGAGGCAAGCAGGGCAGGTGGCCCTGTATGTATTACCCTCATGCCAAGGCAAGGGCAGATGGGCCTGTATGTATTAACTTCCTACAGAGGCAAGCAGGGCAGATGGGCCTATATGTATTAACCTCCTGCCGAGGCAAGAAGGGCAGGTGGGCCTGTATGTATTAACCTCCTACCGAGGCAAGCAGGGCAGATGGGCCTGTATGTATTTACCTCCTACAGAGGCAAGCAGGGCAGATGGGCCTGTATGTATTAACCTCCTGCCGAGGCAAGCAGGGCAGGTGGGCCTGTATGTATTAACCTCCTACCGAGGCAAGCAGGGCAGATGGGCCTGTATGTATTTACCTCCTACAGAGGCAAGCAGGGCAGATGGGCCTGTATGTATTAACCTCCTGCCGAGGCAAGCAGGGCAGATGGGCCTGTAGGTATTTACCTCCTACAGAGCCAAGCAGGGCAGGTGGGCCTGTATGTATTAACCTCCTACCGAGGGCAGATGGGCCTGTATGTATTTACCTCCTACAGAGGCAAGCAGGGCAGGTGGGCCTGCATGTATTAACCTCCTACCGAGGCAAGCAGGGCAGATGGGCCTGTATGTATTTACCTCCTACAGAGCCAAGCAGGGCAGGTGGGCCTGTATGTATTAACCTCCTACCGAGGCAAGCAGGGCAGATGGGCCTGTATGTATTTACCTCCTACAGAGGCAAGCAGGGCAGGTGGACCTGTATGTATTAACCTCCTCCCGAGGCAAGCAGGGCAGGTGGGCCTGTATGTATTAACCTCCTACCGAGGCAAGCAGGGCAGATGGGCCTGTATGTATTTACCTCCTACAGAGGCAAGCAGGGCAGATGGGCCTGTATGTATTAACCTCCTGCCGAGGCAAGCAGGGCAGATGGGCCTGTATGTATTTACCTCCTACAGAGGCAAGCAGGGCAGGTGGGCCTGTATGTATTAACCTCCTACCGAGGCAAGCAGGGCAGATGGGCCTGTATGCATTTACCTCCTACAGAGGCAAGCAGGGCAGGTGGGCCTGTATGTATTAACCTCCTGCCGAGGCAAGCAGGGCAGGTGGGCCTGTATGTATTAACCTCGTGCCAAGGCAAGCAGGAGAGGTGGGCCTGTATGTATTAACCTCGTGCCAAGGCAAGCAGGAGAGGTGGGCCACAACATCCACATGCTCCACATATGCCTCCATAGTGCACAACTTTTCTGTGTAGAGAGCACGCTCACTGCACGCTACCAAGATTCTGACCAAGCTGCCACTGACAGCTCCCGGTCATCGCTTACGATCAGCAGTTATTGGGAGGGGCACCCAATCATGTGACATTTGTGACAACTAATCACAGTGGTTCAGTGATCAGGAACTCTTTGCTTCCTGTCATTCAGAACCCCTTTAGGGACCAGCAGGAGGAGGCAGCAAGGTGTTAAAGCTGTTCTCCATGCACCAACTTTTCCCCTCCTTACATCCCACAATCTTAACAAATTGGCATGTTAGCTTAATAAACAAAACTAATTGAAGTGACATGTTGGGTTTTCTATCCCTCGGACTGCAGAGTGGGGTGGTCATTTATTAGGTGCCATGTCGCTGCCTGGATGACATGGACACTTCCTATTACAGTATCTGTTCATTATGTGGCCTTTCAGGGAGGCAGAGGATGCAGGTTAGGTTTGCCTGGAGATGGGCTCTAACTGCTGATCATATGGATCAAAGTAAAAAAAAAAAACCACTTGTCAGGCACATTAAAAATGCATTTAACCACTTCAACACTGGGCACTTGCACCCCCTTGCTGCCCAGGCCAATTTTCAGCTTTCAGTGCTGTTGCACTTTAAATGGAAATTGCGCAGTCATGCAACACTGTACCAAGCTGAAATATTTCAAATTTTTTTGAGACAGATAGAACTTTTTTTTGGTGGCATTTAATCAGCACAGTTTTTTTTGCTAAATACACGAACACAGCTTTCAGAGAGAGCAATTGATGGATGCTCCAGGGGTGCGCCCAGAACTGGATGACCACGCTGTAGCCGTCTTTTAGCTATAGCATGGTTGGGAAGTAGTTAAAATGCAATCCATGTTTTCCTGAATATACCTGTAACATGCCTTCTTACCGGTGCTTTCTGCTTAGTTCTGTTTTAGATACTCATAGATACACAAGCCCTAATGCAGTCAGTATGGTTTTTAAATTTTTCTTCACTTGCTATAGGTTGCTGCAGTTTGTTATAGCTCCATGCCTTCTTTACCACGTCAGCTCTTTCACCTGTATACCTCTAATGGACCAGAGTCATTTTTTCTACTATGTTTCTGTAAATTCAGCAATTTTTTTGTTATTATTTAAAGTGTTAATACACCTTTTCCAAAAAATTAATTTTTTCGGTGATGTTGTCTCACAAAAATATTTTATATTCTACGCAATTTACAGAAAAGATCAGTATTCGTTTAAAAAATAGTGTTATTGTAGATATAAAGTATATATATCATTCCGTTTATAATGAATAGCATGAAAAATAATTGCAAAATTATTTATAAATCAAACAAAGGTGCTTTTTTTAAATAAGGAGTTTTTTTTAAAGCCCCAGTCCACACTGCCGTGACTTTGTTGCCCTCCAACCCCCACCCCTATAATAGCAATGGAACCGTTCTAATCATTGGGACTCAAGTGTGAGGAGCAAGGCATGCTACATATGCCCAATGTATTTCCGTAAAGGTTTTTGGGCACATATAGGGTCCACAACTTGTTAAATGATCTCACATATGTTATCTCTAAATATATTTCTTGATAAAAAGAACATGCTATTCGTCTCAAGGCATTTATGATATAGTAGTGCTAATGTTAAACCACAGCTTATTCAGGATGTGTTTTTGGGGAATCTACAACCTCTTTGCATTTATGATTTTATTACTACTACAACCCCAATTCCAAAAGGTTAGGATACTGTGTAAAATCTACACCAAAACAGAATGCAACGATTTGCAAATTTCATAAACACATATTTTATTCACAAATAGAAAAGACATCAAATGTTTACACTGAGAAATTGTACCATTTTGAGAAAAAAAAAAAGAAAAAGATAATTTTGAAATTGATGGCAGCAACATGTTTCAAAATATTTGCGACAGGGTAACAAAAGGCTGGCAAAGTAAGTGGTACTAACTAGGAAGAAAATTTTTGCATCTAATCAGGTCAATTGGCAACATGATTGGGTATAAAAAGAGCATCTTAGAGAGTCAGAGTGTCTCCTAAGTGAAGATGAGCAGAGGTTAGCCCACTGTTTCTCAACTCCAGGCCTCAGGGCACACTAACAGCCCAGGTTTGCAAGAAAACTGAAATATATCACAGGTGATATAATTTGATGCTCAGTGATTGCAGTATTCTAGTCTGCATCTCTCCCAAGGTAATACTTAAAATCTGGCCTGTTAGTGTGCCCTTAGGACCGGAGTTGAGAAACACTGGGTTAACCAATCTGTGAAAAGCTGCATTTAAAATTGATGAACAATTTTAGAACACACACACACCTACACAGGTTGAACTGGATGGACTATTGTCTTTATTCAACCTCACCTACTATGTAACTATAAGAATAATGTTCTTCAACGTAAAATTGCAAAAAACTTTAAATGGGGACAAGGCCATAATGCAATATTGAATGCCTGTGATATTTGGGCCCTCAGACAGCACTGCATTAAACCAGTAATGATTATGTGATGGACATCACTGCATGGGCTCAGGATTACTTTCCAAATATCACCGTCTGTGAACACAGTTCACTGTGCCATCCAAAAATGCAAGGTAAAGCTCTGTCATGCAAGAAGCCATATCTGATCATGATCCAAAACCAAAGCTCATTTAAAATGGTCTGTTACAAACTGGAAAACTGTTGTGTGGTCCGATGAATCGAAATTTAGATTCTTTTTAGCAACTGTTGGTACTGCATCTTTCAGTCCAAAGATGAGAGGGACCTTCCAGCTTGTTATCAGCGCTCAGTTCAAAAATCTGCATCTCTGATGGTATGGGGATGCATTAGAGCGTAAGGAATGAGCAACATCTGGAAAGGCACCATCAATGCTGAAAGATATACCCAAGTTTTAGAGAAGCATATGCTCCCATCCAGATGATGGCTTTTTAAAAAGGGAAGGCCATTCATATTTCAGCAGGACAATGTTAAACTGCATACTGCATCTATAACAACAGCATGGCTTTGTAGTAGAAGGGTCTGGGTACTGAACTGGCCTGCCTGCAGTCCAGGACTTTAACCAATTGAAAATATTTGGAGCATCATGGAATTTAAAATATGACAAAGACGATCCTGGACTGTTGAGCAGTTAGAATCATATATCGGGCAAGAATGGGATGCCATTCCTCTCCCAAACTCCAGCGATTGGTCTCCTCAGTTCCCAGGCGTTTACAGCGTTGTTAAAAGAAGAGGGGATGCTACACCATGGTAAACATGGCCCCATCCCTACTTTTTTGAGACGTATTGCTGTCATCAATTTCAAAATTACCTTAATTTATTCTTAAAATTGTACATTTTCACAGTTTAACCACTTGCCGACTGCCGCACGACTATTTACGTCGGCAGTCAGACCCTCACAGGCAGAGCGACGTAGCACTACGTCGCTAGCCTGTGAGGGTCTAGGGAGCGAGCGCGCGCCCCCGGAGGTGCGCTCCCGCGCGGTCACGGAACCCCTCGCGCGCGATCATCGGTGCAGAGGGAGAAAGGCAGGCGGCTCATGTAAACAAGCCGCCTGTCATTCTCCCCTGTGTAGAAACAGTGATCATACAGTTCTACTATGTAGGACCGTTGATCACTGTTCCTACACCTCAAGCCACAGCCAATCACAGTTAGAATCACGCCCCTAGGGACACACATAACCCCCTCCCTCTCAAAAAAAGTTAACCCCTTCACTGCCAGTGTAATTTTACAGTAACAGTGCATATGTATAGCACTGATTACTGTAGAAATGTCACTGATAACCCCAAAAATGTCAGTCAAGGGTCCGATCTGTCCGCCGCAATGTCGCAGTACCGCAAAAAAAAAAATAAAAAATCGCAGATCGCCGCCATTACGCGTTAAAAAAAAAAACAGCAAAAATGACAAAAATCTTTCCCTTTGTTAGTAAACGCGATAACTTTTGCGCAAACCAATCAAAATACGCTTTTTGCGATTTTTTTTTTTTTACCAAACATATGTAGCATAAAACAAATTGGCCGAAAAAGTTAAAAAATTGACGCTGTTTTTTTGTTTATAGCGCATGATCAAAAAATCGCACAGGTGATCAAATACCACCAAAAGAAAGCTCTGTTTGTGGGGAAAAAAGGACATCAATTTCATTTGGGTACAGCGTCACACGACCGCGCAATTGTCCGTTAAAGTCACGCAGTGCCAAATCGCAAATTAGGCCCTGGTCAGGAAGGGGGTAAAATCTTCCGGGGCTTAAGTGGTTAAACATTTGATATGTTTTCTATTTTCTGTTGTGAATAAAATATGGGTTTATGAGATCATGAATTATGAATCATTGCATTCTGTTTTTATGTAGATTATACACAGCATCCCAACTTTTGTGGAATTGAGGTTGTAATACTAATATTATTATCGTTGTTTGTTTTATTTTTCAGGATCCCCCTTGTAAAAGTCCATTCAATCCGGCACCAGCTCCGGCAAAAGAATGAACTAGAGGAATTTTGGTCAAATCACCAACCTCATGTCTTCGCCCAGAAGTATAGCCAGTGCTTTCCTGAACAAGTTTCCTTGACAACTTGGCCTACATTCGAGAATCTGTTTGATTATATGAATGTGAGTGTGTTCATGATTCAGTATTGGTTTAATAAATAAAATGATTTTGGTTTACCTTTAGGACACAACATTTATAAGGTCGGACAATGCAAAGCACACATTTCAATTATGGATGGAGATTGGATGCCTCAGCTGCCCATTAACTTCTTAGATCCTTCATGGAGTCCTTCAGCCCCTCCCTCATTGTGGAGTCTCCCCCATTATGTTTACTCCTGCAGGTGGATGTTCACTCCTGCATTCCCCGCATTTTACTATGATTAACACAAATCCAGCTTTGTACATGGCATAACAATAAACTTAGCTATTCAGAACTTCCATTTAGGACAAAAATATGGCCCTCCAGTTGTTCAGGAACTACGACTCCCAAAATGCCTAGTCATGTCTGTGAATGTCAGAGTTTTACAATGCCTCATGAGACGTGTAGTTCCAATACAGCTGGAGGGCCGTAGTTTAGAGATCCCTGATTTAGGATGTTGGACAGACAAACAAAAGGTCGGAGATTCCATCTGCAATCATCTGAAATGGTAGATTGCCCCTGTGGTGGAAGAAGGTATATAATTGGCTCTGCTACTTTAATTTCAGTGGCTGACCACGTGTTGAGGAAAGGTGGTAGGGGATTGCTGTATATGCAGAGATCCTCAAAACTAAACCTGAAAATCTAAAAGCAAGTTGCTAGGTCTAGGTCACTGACTTTGAACAAATATGGAGCCACTGATGTCAGAATCCCAGACCTGCATGCTTTTTCCTGATCAGTAACTATGTAATGAAACTAGGGATAAATGTGACAGCCAAGGAACAAGTGGCAGCTTAAAAATATGAAAAAAGCCACAACAATTCTAATAAATGTGGTGATATACAGTTGTGCTCATAAGTTTACCCTGGCAGAATTTATGATTTCTTGGCCATTTTTCATATGAATGAAAACACAAAAACACTCAGTCCCGGGTCACACTTGTGCGATGCGGGAAGGCTGCGAATTCGCAGCCTGTTCCCGCATCGCAAACGCACATCTGGCAGTTCACACTGCTATATGCGATACGCAGGGGGTGTCAATGAAATGGTAATGACACCCCAGTTTGATCGCATATCGCAGTGCGATCTGACAGTTCGCACAGGATCGGATCGCACAAGTGTGAACCACTGTGCGATCCAATCCTGATGCGGCTGGAAAAAAGGGTCATGTGCGTGTTTGGTGCGGATACAGTGCGAATTCAGCCATACAAAGTGTATGGCTCAATTTGCATCCGCACCTCCGATCGCATGTAATGAGGGAGCAGTGCGCTCCGAATTACATGCAATCGGCGCACTCGCAGAAATGTGAACCGGCCCTCATGGTTAGTGTTTGGCTGAAGCCATTAATTATCAATTAACTGTTTCCTCTTTTTAAATCATAATGATTTATCATCATCACATTTGGAGAGGAGTCAACAAGGCCTATGATGAAAGGTACATCATTCCTACTGTGAAACACGGAGGTGGATCGCTAATGTTTTGGGGATGTGGGAGCTACAAAGGCACAGGAAATTTGGTCAGAATTGATGGCAAGATGAATGCAGTATGTTATCAAATAATACTGGAGGAAAATTTGCATTTATCAGCCCAGTAGTTGCGCATGGGACGTACTTGGACATTCCAACATAACGATGATCTTAACCACTTTAGCCCCGGAGGATTTGGCTGCTCAATGACCAGGTCCTATTTTGCGATTCGGCACTGCGTGTATTTACAATTGACGTCCTTTTTTTCCCACAAATAGAGCTTTTTTTGGTGGTATTTGATCACCTGTGCGATTTTTATTTTTTGCGCTATAAACAAAAAAAGAGCGACAATTTTGAAAAAATAACAATATTTTTCACATTATTTTATATGAAATTCTCAAAAAAAATGTAAAAATCAAAATGTTTTAACATTTTAGGCCAATTTGTTTTCTGCTACATATTTTTGGTAAAATAAAAATCACAATAAGTGTATTTTGATTGGTTTGCGTTTACTAATTCCGAGAAAGACTTTATGTCATATTATTGTTTTTTTTTTTTTTTTACTAGTAATGGCGGCAATCTGCGATTTTTTGCGGGACTGCGACATTGCGGCGGATAAATCAGACCCCTAACTGACATTTTTGACACTTTTGGGAGTACCAGTGACTTTACTACAGTAATCAGTGCTAAAAATATTTACTGTTACTGTAAAAATTACACTGGCATGGAAGGGGTTAGCAGTATGGGTGATAAAGGGGTTAAATGTGTCCCTAGGGGCGTGATTCTAACTGTCAGGGGGCATGGCTTGTAAAGTATCCACAGAGACATGCAATCCTATATAGCAAGATCACATAGCCTATGTGATCACTTCAGAGAGAATGACAGACGGCTGTGTTTACATCAGCCGTCTGTCCTCCTCTCAGCTGCAGGAGATTGCGAGTGGCAGGTGGCCATCTGAGTCGCTGGACACGGACTGGCTCCCCGGCTGACGAGCGGGGGTGGGAGCACGTGGACGGCGGCGCGCGCTCGCCCCCTAGAGTCTCCTGAGCGAGCGACGTAGTACTACGTCGCTTTGCCCAGGAGCGGCTGCCTGCTGCAGTAAAACTGCGGCGGGCGGTCACTAAGTGCTTAAACACAAGGCCAACTCGACCTATCATTGGCTACAGCAGAATAAAGTGAAGGTACTAGAGTGGCCATCTCAGTCTCCTGACCTCAATATCACTGAGCCACTCTGGGGAGATCTCAAACGTGCAGTTTATGCAAGACAGCCCAAGAATTTACAGGAACTGGAGGCTTTTTGCCAGGAAGAATGGGCAGCTTTACCATTTGAGAAGATAAAGAGCCTCATCCACAAATACCACAAAAGACTTCAAGCTGTTGATTAGGGTCATTTGGGTAGTTTCTGTTGTCATTATGATTTAACCACTTGCCGACCGCCGCAAGTACATATACTGCGGCGGTCAGCCCCGGCCAGGCAAAGTGACGTACCGGTACGTCACTAGCCTGTCACCGGCTTGTGAGCCAATAGCGGGCAAGTGCGCGACCGCTGAGGCACGCACCTGCCCTGGCTTGTTCCCTAACAAGTCAGTGCGTGTGACCTGCGGACCCGATGTCCGCCGGTCACTCGCGATCGTTCGCTGGGAAGGGAGAAAGGCAGGCGGCTAATGTAAAAAAGCCGCCTGTCATTCTCCCCTGTGTAAAAATGGAGATCAGACGGTTCTACTATGTAGGACCGTTGATCTCTGTTTTTACACTAGTAGCAATGTCCAATCACAGTTAGAAACACGCCCCTAGGGCACACTTAACCCCTCCCTCTCCAATACAGTTAACCCTTCCCTGCCAGTGTAATTTTTACAGTAACAGTGCATATGTATAGCACTGATTACTGCAGTAATGTCACTGGTAACCCCAAAAGTGTCAAAAATATCAGTCAAGGGTCTGATCTGTCCGCCACAATGTCGCAGTCCCGCAAAAAAATCGCAGATCGCCGCCATTACTCGTTAAAAAAAACCCCACCAAAAATGACAAAAATCTTTCCCTTTGTTAGTAAACGCGATAACTTTTGCGCAAACCAATCAAAATACGCTTTTTGCGATTTTCTTTTACCAAACATATGTAGCATAAAACAAATTGGCCGAAAATGTTAAACAATTTAGATTTTTACACTTTTTTTTGGGGGAATTTCATATTAAAAAATGTGAAAAACATTGTTATTTTTGCAAAATTGACGCTTTTTTTTGTTTATAGCACATGATCAAAAAATCGCACAGGTGATCAAATACCACCAAAAGAAAGCTCTGTTTGTGGGAAAAAAAGGAAGTCAAATTCGTTTAGGTACAGCGTCGCACGACCGCGCAATTGTCCGTTAAAGTCACGCAGTAAAAAAAAATCGCAAAAAAAACCCTGGTCAGGAAGAGGGTAAAATCTTCCGGGGCTTAAGTGGTTAAAAAGAGTAAACACAGTTGATTGATAATAAATAGCTTTAGCCAAACACTAACCATGAGTGAAAGAAAAGTTTTTGTGTTATCATTCATATTCTCGGAAAAATGTAAACTTATAAGTACAACTGTACCTGTAAGGAACCTGGATTGGACAAAGGTTTCCCCCAAGCTGGCCCAGGTCCTGCGATGCTTCTTCACCAGATGGGATACAGTATGCACATAGATGAGACTCCGCCATACTGTGTCACCTCACCCTTTACACAGTACTCACATATTCCTGGCTGGAGGCCTGTTTTCTGAGGTAAAGAATGTCCACTTGAGATGCTTTTTCAACTGTTTACTGTGAAACAACTTGTATAACTCCTTGGCATAGCGACATATCTTCCTCTGTACAGTACATAAATCCAAAGTTTCTTACAGCACATAGCACATTAGTTGCAGAAGTACATCTTATTAAACAGCAGTCACCTTTGTAAGCACGCCATCATAAGTTGCCTGACCACAAGTTCTCCCTTGAGATTTACTGCTGGGCCCAAGCCCAGAAAGCTTCCACACCCCATTCTACAGAGCTGCAAGATTTAGATCAGGGGGGACCTTCACCTCCTCCCTTGTGAGTCCCCCTAACAGGGGTGCTCATCTTGAGCCTCCTGACATTCACAATCCATAGGGGCCTCTCTCTCTAGCACAGATCACTGACCTACATGTAGGTGAGGGGTGACCTTCTCCAATGCATCCTTTCTGGCTAAGACCCAACCCAAAGCTGTTCATAAAGGGCACAGACTCCAGGAGTGAGTGGTATTTCTAAAAGTGGTATTACACCTGACAACATACAGTACCTTCTATTGTACCAATCACCAAGGGGGTCTAGAACAGGGGCAGACTGACTATTAGGGCACTCGGCAAAGTGCAACGTTTCATGTCAGGAGGAAAGTGTTTGTGGGAACACAAATACCCTCACATTATCTGGACATATACAGAGTGATTGGGGGTTGCATAATATATCTCTTATAACAGAAGGTTGTTCTCTTTCAGCAGTACCATTTTATTATGTAATATTTTATCTATTAGTAGATAAGCGCAGACGTTTTTTGATTATAGACATCATTATCTGAGTATGTCCCAGCCCCTCCCCCAGCTTGCGTCACCCTCAGACCACTCCATACATCCAGCTGACAGACATCACTTTGAACTACTTCTTACCCCCCCCCCAGCTGAGTGACATCATTCCATGGTCACTTTCCATTCTCTACATTCCCAACATCCCTCCCTAGTCACCCCAAAGACACTGCCACTGAAAGAAGTCCCTCCACAACTGACTCACCCCCACCAACTGTCTCACATCCCTACCCCACTGGTGCTTGGGGGGACCCTTGCAGTTATTCCCCCTTCCCACCAGGGGATCATGCATGGCTAGAGTGGGTGATCACTGCAACAGGTGGAGGAAATACGTGAAACTGATCTTTTGTGGCTTTCACTGCAGCATCTGAAAGATTGGTTCAGTTATCTCCCCCACCCGCTGCACTAATCTGGATTTCTCTCACTGCCTCACCCCCTGCTGCAGTGCTGGGTTCCCTCCTTTCTTCTCCCGCCAGGAGCAGTTATGGGCACACAAGGGAATCTGTAAAGATGAAGAGCAGGGGAAGTGGCGGGTAAATATGTAACTTACCGGCCTCTTCCTTTTCTAAGTAAACACAGTGAGTGATTGATACTGATCACTCACTATATTCATTCATAACTGAGAATAGTGTGTTTACTATGCTTCAGTTTATGAATGGGCAGGAGCCTCTGTCTCTTGTTCATTCATCTTCAATGCAACTGAGGCTGCAGAGAAAGGGACTGTGTAATCTCTGGCCCTGTCTCTGTCTCAAAAATGAAGACTTCAGGGGGTTTGTTTAGACCCCCAATATCTCACCAAATCCCCCCAACAGAGTTGTGAAAAAAATAAAAAAAATAGTAAAAATAAAATTTGTAAAAAAAATCTGACTTAAGTTTCTAATCAGACTAAAAAAAACACTCCCAATATGTGGCATTATATAGCCATACACACTGTGTACCGCAGCTATGTGCGACGCAGGTCAACTTCTCTCTGGGAGAGGCCCCAGTGGGTTACTTTGCCCAGTGGCCCATGATGCTGTTAAGGTGGCACTGACCATGAGAGGCTCCTGGTACCTTATTAGGTCGTCAGCTTTAGGTCTCCTACCACTCTGCATGTCGCCAAGCTAGGAGCCCCTCCATGAGGCCCTGCCACATTAGTGTTGCATCAGAAAGATGGCTGCCGTGTGGTGGTCATCTTTAAACATGGGGGCCCCATAATCACCTAGGGCGAGGGAGCCCATGAGTTGTCCGTACGCCCCTGGTCACAAACCATATACTGCAAGTCCTAATAACCTGAAAGCAGAAAACCAGAGAGAAATTGCAGCTATTCACTTATAAAAATGTAATGTTAATTCCTTAATCTGTCTTCACCCCTTGAAGACCAGGCATTTTCTGGCACTTTTTGTTTCCACGTAAAAATCAGTTCTTTTTGCTAGTAAATTACCTAGAACTCCCAAACATAATTTTTTTAAAAAACAAAGGCCCTAGAAAATAAATTGGTGGGTTTTGCAATTTTTTTATGCCACAGTATTTGCACAGCAGTTTTTTTTAAATTAAATTTTTGGGAAAAAATACACTTTTATAAACTTAATGCAAAAAAAACAAAACATGACCCAATTTTTTTGTAAAAGACGATGTCACACCGAGTTAATATTTTATTTTATCTATTTCTGGTTCTTATATAGCGCTGTCAATTTACGCAGCGCTTTACATATACATTGCACATTCACATCAGTCCCCGCCCTCAAGGAGCGTACAATCTAAGGTCCCTAACTCACATTCATACATACATAGTAGGGCCAATTTTATACAGGATCCAATTAACCTACCAGCATGTCTTTGGAGTGTGGGAAGAAACCGGAGTTCCCGGAGGAAACCCACGCAGGTACAGGGAGAACATGCAAACTCCAGGCAGGTAGTGTCGTGGTTGGGATTCGAACCAGCGACCCTCTTGCTGCTAGGTGAAAGTGCTAACCACTCCACCACATACCAAACATGCAATGCTTTAAAATTTTGCATGCCCACACAATGGTGACAAACAACGTAAATTTTACTATCTATAGGCAACGCTTTAAAAGCCTTTACAAGCTACCACTTTATATCTACAGAGGAGGTCTAGTGCTAGAATTACTGCAGAAGATCCATCGTTTGCCACGATATGTGTGGGACGATTGCTGTTTGTGTATGTGTGGGACTGATTTTATTTTTTTTTTTTTTTTTTACACTGTTGCTTTAATTTTTTTTTTTTAATACTTTTATTGCTGTCACAAAAAGAAATGTACACATCCTTGTGACAGCAATAGGCATATGGTAATTCCTCATTTGCACTTGAAAGCATTTACAATGCCAAGATCTGCATTTTTGAATTCTTTTGACTTTCAAAAAATGGCTTCTGGGTTACCATAGTGGAGACCCGATCAAAGCTGATTCCAGCTTTGTATCAATCTCCAACTAGCCAGCGGAAGTGCTGGCTAGTAGTTCCGGTCTCCCAGTTGGACGGGAGAGGCTGAGAGAGCTGCGTAGGTGGTGGGAGGGGGGCATCCCCTCCCGCTGCTTGTAATAGCAATCGAGTGGCTAGTTAGCCACTCCGGTTGTTATTACAGGAGAGCCGATCGTCGGCTCTAAAAAAAAAGGCAACGCATCAGTTGAAGTCAAATGACGTAGCAGGTACGTAATTTGGTGGCAAGTAGTTAAAGCAGATTTTTACTCTCCCCTCACACTTTTTTTTTACAACCCCTTCTTACCTGGTGATGAGTTTTGCACATTTCAGATACTCATGCACCCACTGAGCGGATCCAGCGTTGTCCAGCTAAGACCCTCTTCTCTTCTGGCAGCGCCGCCATGTTTTGGTGTGACGCCATCAAAAGGCTGCTGGCTGTTCCGGGTTTTAGCCGACGCAAATCTCAATGATGCTCTTCTAGCCCTGCCCCCTCCTCCTTCACTCAATGAGAGGAATATATGACATTCATATTCCAGAAGTCAAAGGGAGGACAGTGCACATCATTCCCCTAGGCAAGAAAAGGTAAAGGAAAGTGCTATTCATACAGAGAACTGGAGAAGAGGTCATATATTTAAGGGGGGGGGGGGGATCTGCTTTAATATCAGTCTGGTCCACTCCCACTGTCCAGCAGAGGAGGAGGGGCATCACCTGGAGCCATTCAAGATCTGGTGCAATTATAGATGCTTACAAAGAATATGCTGACAGGAGGAGAGAGCAGAGGGATTATTTCAATATTGTGCTATGGCTCTTTTATTGTTAGGGTGCAGGCTGGGGGCACAGAGGTGACCAAGCTGTATTGCTTAAATGCACAAGTGATAAGTCCGGGCACCATCCTGGCTATCTATGTGCAAATTAAGGGAATTTATTCCTTTTTATCAGCAGCAGCCTAATTAAATTAAATTAATTAATTTTGGTTATAATTTAAATTTTTGCACTTATTTTTGCACTAATTCAAATAACTTGTTTATCAATTCATATATTGAGCTTAAGACAGAACACATTCCTAAGCGCAGGTTCACCCCCGTTTTTTCAACCATCCTGGCTATGCTGTCTGGCAGAACAGTGTAAATCTCAGGAACTTTTAGGCACAAATACAAATATATAAGCAGAAATTACAGCTCTCATACGTACCTCACCTATATATTTAGCTGTTTGTCTGGCATTCAGTTTTAATATTTTAGTGTGGGAGTACAGCATTCTTTGCAATATATTAATATTCACATTATCAAAGACTGGGATGGATACACGCAGTATGAGTGACAATTATGTGCATAGGCTGAGACAGACAAACATAGTCAGATATTGATGAAGACAGACTGACAAAGACTGTGCTTGTGTAATTAACTAGAAAAACTGTTCTTTTCAGTACCATTAAGGCCCCTTTAACACTGGCTTTCCGATCAGGTCCGCTTGTCAGTTTTTCAGGCAGACCTGATCGGATGCTCCATGCACCCCTATGGGGCAGCGGATGTCAGCGGTGACATGTACGCTGACACCCGCTGCTATCCAATTTGATCCTGTCCGTGAAATCCAGACGAATGGAAACCCTATTTTCCATCTGTCTGGAGGATTGGATCGGATCGGATGAAAACGGACAGGCAGCCTGTTTTCATCCGATCTCCCATAGAGGAGATCGGGGATCGGACAGGTCTGTCTCTAAAAAATGAGTGGAGACAAACCTGTCATCCGCCTGCTCAGCGGGGAGCGGTGGATCGATCCCCATTGAATAAAACGGAGTCCGCGGGGCGGAAAGCCCGTGTGAAAGGAATGGTTTGAATGTTGGCATCTGTAGAGTATGAGAGGTTGATTTACTAAAGGCAAATAGACTGTGCACTTTACAAAGTGGAGTTGCCCTCTGCAAGTGCAGTTGCTCCAGAGCTTAGTAAACGAGGTAAGGCTTCACTTTGCAAAGAATACCCAATCACGTGCAAGGAAAATAAGAAAAAAAAAAACAGCATTTTTGCTTGCACATGATTGGATGATGGAAGTCAGCAGAGCTTCTGCTCATTTACTAAGCTCTGGAGCAACTGTACTTGTAGAGGGCAACTGCACCTTGCAAAGTGCACAGTCTATTTCCGTTTAGCAAATCAACCCCTTAGTGTTTTGTTCCTGTATCTGATCGTATCTGCTTTATATGGCCACTTCCCTTTTGCATATAAAAAAAAAGTTTCCCCCGTTGGAATGGGACTTTAAAGGCTCAGAGAGTAAACATATACTTGTAATAAAGATCTAAAACATTTTTTGCAGAAAAAGTTTTTTTCTAGTTTTATTGTAGAAAAGGTTTTTTACGTACACAAAAATATCATTAAGTTACACATAGTAAAATTGGGGTAAAATATTGCTCAAAATCACACAATATAACTGCAAGAGTCAGCATGCAGAGGTTGCATAAGCAAACTGACGCGTTTCAGAGTGGACCTTGGCGGAGACCGCTCAGCTGACCGCCCAGGTCCAAGGCTTCCACCCACTCCTCCCTTACCATCTTAGGAGGACATTTCTGGATGTGTTGGCAGTTTTTTGTAATCATTTTTTGTTTTTATGCGATTGATCCTGCCAGATCGTGGGGATACCTTGTAAGTATCAGTTTCTGGACCCACTTTTTGCCATATATATTGTCATATGATGCCTATGTATGTAAATTAAGTTTTCTGTTTAATTTGATGTGACTTTTATCCTTAGACCACACCAACATCACACTGCAGATATTTCCCTGAGGAAGGAGTCTTAGAACTCTGAAACGTGTCAAATTTGCTTATTCAAACTCTGCATGCTGACTCTCACAGTAATATTGTGTGATTTTGCATTGAGCAATATTGTACCCCACTTTTACTGTGTATAACCTTTTGATATTTTTGTGTATGTATAAAACTTTTTCTACAAATAAAATGATAGCTTTTTAATACAAGTACATGTTTACTCTCTGAGTCTTTAAAGTCCCATTCCAACAGGGGAAACTTTTTTTTATATATGCATTAGGGATATGGCCATATAAAGCAGATAAGATCTTCCACTTTTTGTCTTTAAAGTCCCATTCCAACGGGGGAAACTTTTTTTTATATATGCATTAGGGATATGGCCATATAAAGCAGATAAGATCTTCCAATGTTTGTCTTTAAAGTCCCATTCCAACGGGGGAAACTTTTTTCTATATATGCATTAGGGATTTGGCCATATAAAGCAGATACAATCTTCCAATTTTTGTTTTTAAAGTCCCATTCCAACGGGGGAAACTTTTTTTTATATATGCATTAGGGATATGGCCGTATAAAGCAGATAAGATCTTCCAATTTTTGTCTTTAAAGTCCCATTCCAACGGGGGAAACTTTTTTTTATATATACATTAGGGATATGGCCATATAAAGCAGATAAGATCTTCCAATTTTTGTCTTTAAAGTCCCATTCCAATGGGGGAAACTTTTTTTCTATATGTTCCCCGGACATATTAGCTTTATACTATCCCAATAGTAACATGTATTTCTGTGAGAAAGTCTTGCTTTATGTAAATTTTACAGTGGAAGACACAATAAATTATGTCTGTTCATTTAAATACATTGTAAAAGACCTATTTTAAACAGGAATCATTTAACATAAATATGTAGTATTTAAAGTGAATGAGGTAACATCATGATGGAAACCAGACTACACAGGAATAAATACTTCTTCTTTCTGCTATGAATAGCTGTCATTTCTCAAACTCTATTTGATACCTGTCCTTCTATAAAAAAAAAAACAGGATACAATTTTATCTTAGCGAGGACGACTTTTATTTTCTGCTACTTTAACTGGCTAAAGTGGGGTACACACTATAAGATAATCGGGTGAACGATCGGCCGGTTTTCCTTGATGTTTCACAACAAGTCGGAACTGAGGAAAGAAATAATGTATGGAAATTCTCGTACGACAAAGGCTTTTTTTAATTTGATGTTTCTGATCATGCGCAGACTTTCGTATATAATATTTCTTATACGAAAATAGTATACATTACGTGAAAATCATTAAAGTTTGTCCCTTTGGAAATTGTAATTTGCAAAGTCGGAATCAGATGGCGAAAGTTGTGTACACACTATACGAAAATCGAACGATCGTGCCTCATACCAAATGTTTTTTCCGATTTTCTCATGGTGTTAGTCACAAAGCTAAAATGAATTATACAGCACAAACTATAAACTCATCATATGGTATTCACAATTATAATTATCAGGTATAAGCATATTTTTAATTGTGCAGATATTATATAATATTGAAAAAACTGTGTGTCCTGCGCTATGGGATTAAACAAACCTATAAATGCCGCTGTTCATAATCTTACGATCTCAAACAGGTTATTAATAAACACTTTTACTTAAGGCGTACCTATTTTTGCGCTGTGTTTTTATTAATAACCAATTATATAATATTGAACTATGACAACATGGCCTATTTCCACTTTTATCTGGGCTTGTTTACAAGGTTTTTTTTTTTATTACAGAGTTTATCAATACTAGGTTAAAATTATACACACAGCTAAAGGAGTCAAAAGAGCAGCTCACCCCTCTCTACTACTCCTTCCTGCCTGAACAGACAGGTCATATGCAGTTTCAGTTAGAGAGAGATAACCTGGAAGCAAACAGCTTTTCCTGTACTCACTTTTTATAGAATACTGTAATGCTCTGTGATATTGTTTTTATAAATAGTACAAAAGATATAGAACATAAGAATATAAACCTAATAAATGTATGAAAACTGTGCTATATCCTCTTAAAGTGTTAAAGTGATTGTAAAGGTTTTTTATTTTTTAATATTAAAATAATAAACATGATATACAGTACCTATTTGTTCTGTACAATGGTATTGCACAAAGAAGCCCCCCGACTTCCGCTTCTGGGGTCCCCCACAAGGGCTTTCGGCTCCTCATCTTCTCTGTGTGCTCCCACAACAAGCTGCTTGCTAAAGGGGCACACCTGCAGGATTGCTCTTGAGCTGGGCTGTGTGCACCCATAGACCCACACAGTGCAGCTCAGCCCTGCCCCCCGCTCCCTCCTCCTAGTATTTTATTGAGAACAGCAGAAGCCTATGGCTCCCGCTGCTGCCTCTGTGTCCTGTGAGGAGAGAAACCGAGACCAGCTCCACTGCAGATGGGCACAGTGCTGGATCAAGGTAGGAGATAGGTAAATATTAAGTGAGGTGTAGGGGCAATACAGCTGTTAAAAAAATTTACCCCTAATGCAGGGTATGCATTCATGCAAAAATGCCTTGCCTTTAGAACCACTTAAAGGTGGACTCCGAGCATACAAACTCTACACCTTCTCTGCAAAGATTAAATGCTTGCTTAGTCTAGAGATGCAGGGATAGTGATACATACCTTATTGCTGGCTCAGGCAGGTTTCCTCAATCCTTGCAACTGGTCCCCCAGAGCACCTTTTCTAAGCCGTGGTCATATGCTCACCTCTTCACAGGGATAAGAGTTCTGCACTGCATATGATGAGGCCAAGGGATGTCCTCAACCTGGAGCTTGAGAACAGCACTGGAGCCTGCCAGAACCAGGGATAAGGTGAGTAATACACCTTTTTCAAGCACCCCTAGAAAAAACAGCTCTCCAGCTTTACTATAATGAAATAGCAGGGTTGTGTATAGTATACTAGAATTTGAGAATTAGGAATAAACCTGGCTCATGCACCCTTGCTAGTCCATATACAGTTTCCTACTCACACACAATGCTGAGATTCGCAATAGAATATATGATAAGTATTCCCTAAGGAAGACTCATCCTCTAAGGCTCTGATAGGTAGGTTTCCGTGGTTCGGACCTAGGGAAGATGTTTTTTTGAAAACAGGGGGTGACTGAGAGGTTCGCTGTGGAAAATAGTAATTTAATAATAAGCTGAAACCACTGAATCAACTGAGGGCCAAATGGGGCTTGTTCTCAATAGATATATGGAGATATTCATAGTTGTATCATTTCCTCCAGGGTCTGGGTGACATTTGTAGGACCTTTAGGCATGCAGTCAGAATTTGAAGTATTAGGTTTACAGAGGGATCTGGACACTAAACCCTTATTGTTCTCTTATAAAATGCACATAGAAAGCCTAAAGTTTAAAAAACAACTGTAGTGTTTACTCCAGAAGGGGTCACTGAGATTGTGCCAAAGTCTCCCACCATAGTATAGAGGCTTCCAGCCACACAAGTAAAGCCCACACACACACCGACAACTCAGGTTCAGTCTAGGGTAAATCTTTTAGAATTTATTGCTAAAAAACTTTAACAGGAGAGAGGTTTAGGGTCACAGGATACTTCAAAATTACCAGTAGAAATGATAGGAGAACACATCTTCCAATAGTAGCTTTTCTGGAGGTAGTAGAGAATGGCCATATATCTAAAACCCTACAGCATAAGTCAATATAGTCACTTCTGGCACTTAGTTCCTTTCTGGCACTTTCACAACTACTAGTCCCCAGCAACGTCTTTGCTTACAGTGTCTCAGGAGCGGTTTGCCACCCATCATCCACAGGTAGATCCTCTGGAGGCCCAGACTGCAGTTTTTTGTCTTAGTGGAGCTTCCTTCAGGGGCAAAAGCCCCAAGAGAGCCAGAACCCCCGGAGGGAAAAGAACACTCTGCACAGGCTTCCTAAACATATATCACCCCCACAGCCACCTTCTGGATGCCTCCTTCCAGTGACTGGCTGGGGCATGACCAATATTCATACCTGCTCTCTGACTCTCCCTGCCCTATATTCTAGAAGCTTCTTCCAGAAGCAGGTGGAAGAGATTAAACATCCAGCCTCAAAAACCAGCAGACAAAAATATTCAAACACTGCTCCATTACCTACAATGGAACCAAAACTAATTTTACTTAGCAACCTAACTAGGAGGAGGGAGCTACACAACAATTTAGAAAGTAATTACAGCATCATGTGTTATTGGCTTGTTCTAGGTAAGAGATTTCATATCATAAATGTTTTAGTCCCAAACATTGTATGTAGTGACATCTACTGTATAATCAAGTGAGCTGGATATACAAATATGTGAACTGTTTTGTCTCTATTGTTAAGTGTTATAAACACAGATTATATAAAAAGAGAACACTGATGTGAACATGAGCTCCATGGTTATTTCACAAAGCGATAAATTAATTTTTTTTTTTCCAAATGACTCTACCAAGGAGCTCTACAATAGAAATATACTGTATATCCACCATGTGAGCACAAAAATAATCAGCTAAGACACTACAAGCAGTTAATCAGCTGGCAAACTTTTCTGGGGGACATGCCAGTGGATTATATAGCAGCATAATAATAAAATATTACTTTGCTTGTGTTAGATTTAGACACA
Organism: Pelophylax lessonae; assembly: GCF_965119305.1. Taxonomy (NCBI): domain Eukaryota; kingdom Metazoa; phylum Chordata; class Amphibia; order Anura; family Ranidae; genus Pelophylax; species Pelophylax lessonae. The sequence goes on along the minus strand of NC_138771.1, from coordinate 263,984,206 downwards.
CCTCTTAGCAATGCTAACACTATCCAAAGGGAGAATTCAGATAGTAGTTCTCTGTTAATACTTTTTTTAAGGTAAGCTTAAATAAAAAAATTGATGTAAGAACAATGTATTATAAGAGCATTAATCAGTTACTGCCTTCTAGTCTCATCCCAATTCTTAAAACTCATCTTTGGACGAAAAAACAAAAAACAAAACATGCATTCACATAAATGTAATGCCTCCAATCCACCCACCTAACTGCACAATTACCATCCCTCGCTGGTGTCTTTTCCACTAATGGGATATGGTGATCTAGCACTGTCTACCAGTCTGGTTGTTTCCCCTCTTCATTACTCTGCTGCAGCAAGGATTAGAGAAGATGTGGCACCTGACTCTAAGCATTTGAGGAATTTAGATTGGGCACAGTTTTAACCTAAACCTAATCCTTAACCTGCCACGTTATCTTAATCCCAACTAAATCTCAAGCAAAATTTGTACAAATATGCCAATCAATACTATAGTGTAATGGTAATGCCATCTCGGTAATACTAGCAGCTATAATATTATGGCACCAAAAATTTAACACAGACAGTCTTGGTGGTGAAAACCTGTGCCCTAATAGCTGTCTTTGGAAAAAATGCTTGAAACAGCCCTTAGCACAACATTTCAAGTGTTGTGAGTACCACATAGCTAGTTTAATGTCAAACGTCTGACACAATCCCCCGTCACCTCGTATATCAATCTGTGTACTTGTTAGGAAGTCCCAGACATCTCAGGGCAGCCTAAATAGCATTGCAATACCTCTGTCTGCTATACCAAACACATTGGAATGTGACACTGACATCTTTCTATAAATACTCAACTGAAGCTATTGTGCAGGAAAATCTATGGGTTTGCAAGAGATTATGATGGCTGGTAGAAAGGAACCGGCACAAATATGTAAACTGACAAATATGTAAACTGGAAGATAATTTGGGTGATTAAATTGCACATTTTTTTTTTTTTTTTTTAAGATAAAATGACAAATGGTTGGTTGTTTGTTGTAAAAGCATGTAATCACTTGTGATGATATGATTGTAAAATCTATAGAACATTTATTTGCGTTTGCTGCTGTGTGATATTTAGGGCTAAAGAAAACACTCTGTGAATATAAAGTAGTACGACTAACAAATACACATGACATTTTGAAATGCACCAAGGGAAAGCACTATTGAAGGGAAAATATAATAGTTTAGAGAAAATGTAAAAATTCTTTACATTTAAACTAATGTTTTTCTTTATCTTTTTTTTGTGTTTTTTAAAAAGACCTTTGATTTACAAATAAACATTTAATGCTAAATACACCATTGACACATGGATCATAAGAGCATTATGGGTTTTCTAAAGAGAGAGCACAGCGCAAACTTTTTGCGTGTTTCTCTCTCATTCAAATATTGGTTGAAGCTGAATAAAAACATCAGGAAAGAGGGAGGAAAGTTAGGAATGGGCCGCTTTTTTGACCCAATCCATTGTGTGTCAACACCAGGTTTCTTTAGCATAGCAGATATGGATTACCAGGCAAATATATGAAAAAGAGACTAAAGCTCCCTCTGCTGGTTGCATATGAAACGCAAAACATTAATATACAATTTCTCCATTTATCTGACTAAAAAATATATATTTTTTACTATCCCCCTAATGTTTTACTTTATCTTTTTTTTGTGGTTTATAAAAAGACCTTTGATTTACAAATAAACATTTAATGCATAATACACCATTGACACATGGATCATAAGAGCATTATGGGTTTTCTAAAGAGAGAGCATAGCAGAAACTTTTTGCATGTTTCTCTCTAATTTAAATATTGGTTGAAGCTGAATAAAAACATCAGGAAAGAGGGAGGAAAGTTAGGAATGGGCTGCTTTTTTGACCCAATCCATTGTGTGTGCCAACACCAGGTTTCTTTAGGCATAGCAGATGTGGATTACCAGGCAAATATATGAAAAAAACTACCCCTGCTGGTTGCATATGAGACACAAAACATTAATATACAATTTCTCTAATTATCTGACTAAAAAAATATATATTTTTTTTACTATCCTCCTGCCCCCTTCATTGTAGTTAAATGGCAACCTATGCGGACAGATATTCTGAAAATACATTTATAAATGCCTGGCACATCCCCTATGCCTCTGCTCTAAATCAAGGCTGCAGCAGAGGAAGACTGCAATTCAAGGTGGAGGGTTTGGCAGTTTTAAAATATTACTGACCACCAATGTTGTAGGATTGATTTTGGAGGATTTAAAGTGCCAAACCAGTAGTTAATAAATCATTTCTGTCTAAAAAAAAAAATATTTAGCAATATTTAGCTGGGTACAGTGTTGCATGACAGAGTAGTTATCAGTCAACCTATCACAGCGCTGAAAACAGAAAAAATACCTGAAAAAGAAGGTGGTGTAAAATGCAGTTACTGAAGTGTTTACATTTTTTTTTATATTATTTTATTATTGTTTTTTTTGTCCGGATCACAATAAATAAGATGACATAAGAGAAAAAGGAAATATATGCAAAACCACAATACATTACTCTAAAAATAGCAATGCATTAAATAAAATACATCAACATAAATATAATAAATAGATATACAAATAATAATATAAATAAATACTGAATTTTTAAAATCAATGTTTATTTAAATATTATGTATGAAAATTTCCAGCTAGCAGAAACTGTATCAATACTGATGAAAGTGCTTGATTATTATAGGAGTAGTTATATTTTTTTATACATGTGCTATACATAAAGAGACAATGTAACACAGTAATGCAGTAGATTTCTCATTCCAGGCTCAGTACTATGGAAGAATCAGTGTTGGAACTCCCCCTCAAAACTTTAGTGTGGTCTTTGACACAGGGTCTTCCAATTTTTGGGTCCCTTCCTCTTACTGTATCAGTGAAGCATGCAGTAAGTCTTCTATTATCTTCTTTACTGTACTTTTACACATGTTAGTTTCTTTCTGCTCCAATGTGTATGGTAGCTGGTCTGACAGAAGCTGGAAAAGCATGCTGGGAAACCGGGTCCCGATCAGCTTTTATAGCCTATAGCTGAGAGCGCAGAAAGGAGTGTTCTGGCGGGGGGCCTCCCCCCAATGCTGCAGCCACTGCCCACAACCCGCTGCCCCCCTCCCTGTGGCAGCAGTACCTGAGGTCTTTGCAGTTGTCAGCTTGTTGTTCTTAATGAACTACCATGCTGTGGAGCGCCATGGTAGTTCATTGATTTCTTCTGGTCAGATTGTATCTGCTTGCCCATACGGGATGTACAGGTACATAGATATACTGACAGATCTGAAGGAGACCTGCATGGCACCGGTGATCTGCTGATTGCAGCTGCAATGCTTTACAGGCTCCAAAATAAATAAATAAATAAATGAATGTACATTTTTAACCTGCGAAAAATGTGCATTTATTATTTTTTTACTAAAAGGCGAACTTACCCTTTAAAGCTAATGGGAATTCCAAGTGCAATTCAATTTAAATTACAACTTCTCTCCAGTCTAAGTTGATTTTAATTAAAAACAAACCTGTCATGGCAGAACTATAAGGCATTCCATTAGTGATTCCCTCCATCGTATCAATAAATGTACCTTATCTTTTTTCTTATATATTCATTACCTAGGTAATGGTTTTATTATTGCAGTCTCATATATTCCCTGTATTATATAGCACCAACACATTACACAGTTAAGGTGTTACTAAACCCACAACAATAAATCCAGTCTGTATATGCAGTAAAGCATGCTTAATATACTCAATGTGGAACCTAAGGGGTTACTCCTCTGTATTTTCTAAAAAGGCTGTTTAATCCTGTCTTCTCTGATCCTCCCCTTCTTCTACTGTCCCCAATCCATCTACTGATAGTACAGAGCCTTTGGAGTCATTCTGCACATGCTCAGTTTGGTATGTATTGCTAGAAAGCTTTTTTTCTTGGGAGGGTGCATGTGATCAGCACAGGTCCAATCAGCACTGTCCAGACAGAGGGTCAGGAGTCCTGCAGCCTCATAGGACAGTCAGAGTAGAATGAAAACTCCTCCTACAAGCTTTAACCAGACACTGATAGAAGTCACAAGACTGCTATATACTGCTGATGAGAAAAGGTATTTAGCAGTTTATATTTACTAAAATAATTGCATTTCCATGTTCTGTGTACTGTGGGAGACCAGATATAGTGAATGCAGGGTCCTTGGTTTAGTCTAAATAAAGTGACTTGTTTCTTTCTAGCTGTCCATAATACTTTCAAGTCCTTCCTGTCCACATCCTATGAGCATATTGGAAAGACATATAGTATTCACTATGGCACTGGACAACTTGTTGCTGTGACGGGAAAAGACACACTGCAGGTAAGAGGATTTTTCATTAGTAAGATAAGATGTCTACGTTTGCTTAACCACTTGCCTACAGTGCACTTTCACCCCCTTCCTGCCCAGACCGATTTTCAGCTTTCAGCGCTCTCACACTTTGACTGAGAATTACTCAGTCATGCAACACTGTACCCATACAAAAATTGTGTCCTTTTTTTCACACAAATAGAGCTTTCTTTTGATGGTATTTGATCAATACTGGGTTTTTTATTTTTTGTGCTATAAATAAAAAAAGACTGAAAATATTGTGAAAAAACACATTTTTCTTTGTTTCTGTCATAAAATTTTGCAAATTAGTAATTTTTCTTCACAAATTTTGGCCAAAATTTCTACTGCTACTTATCTTTGGTAAAAATAACCCAAGTAAGTGTATATTATTTGGTCTTTGTGAAAGTTATAGAGTCCACAAGCTATGGTGCGAATCATTGAAAATTGATCACACTTGCTCACACCTGATGTACTGAAGGCCTATCTCATTTCTTGAGACACTAAAAAGTCAGGAAAGTACAAATACCCCCCAAATTACCCCTTTTTGGAAAGTAGACATTCCAAGGTATTTAATAAGGGGCATGGTGAGTTTTTTGAAGTTGTAATTTTTTCCCACAATGCTTTGCAAAATGAAGATTTTTTTTTTTATTTTTTTTACTTTTTATTTTTTTTACAAATTGCGGTATTAACAGGTTATTTCTCTCACACAGCACATGTATACTTGCAACTACACCCCAAAACACATTCTACTACTCCTCCTGAGTATGGCGATACCACATGTGTGAGACTTTTTCACAGCCTGGCCACATACAGAGGCCTAACATCCAAGTAGCACCCTCCGGAATTCTAGGAGCACAAATTACACATATAATTTCCTGACAACCTATCGCACTTTTGAAGGCCCTGGAGCACCAGGACAATGGAAACCCCCATAAAATGACCCCATTTTGGAAAGCCAACAGCCCAACGTATAATTTTTGAGGCATAATGAGTCTTTTGAATATGTCATTTTTTTCCACAAGTTTTTGGAAAATGTGGAAAGAAAATGAAAACACATTTTTTTTACACAAAGCTGTCCATTTATGCAATATTTCTAACACATAGCATGTACATAGCAAAAATTGCACCCCAAAATACATTCTGCTATTCCTCCTGAGTATGGCGATACCACATGTGTAACACTTTTACACAGCCTGGCCACATACATAAGCCTAACATCCAAGTAGCGCTTTACACAAAGTTGTCCATTTATCCACTTTAAGACTGGGCCTATTTTTGACACTTGGTGTTTACAAGCTAAAATCATTTTTTTTGCTAGAAAACTACTTGGAACCCCCAAACATTATATATATTTTTTTAGCAGAGACCCTAGAGAATAAAATGGAGATCGTTGCAATATTTTTTATCACACCATATTTGCGCAGCAGTCTTCAAAATGCGTTTTTTTTGAAAAAAAATCACTTTTTTTGAACTAAAAAATAAGAAAACAGTAAATTTAGCCCATTTTTTTCCATAATGTGAAAGATAATGTTACGCCGAGTAATTAGATACCCAACATGTCATGCTTCAAAATTGCGCATGCTCACAGAATGGCGCCAAACATTGGTACTTAAAAATCTCTATAGGCAACATTTTAAAAATTTCTGCAGGTTACTAGCTTAGAGTTACAGAGGAGGTCTAGGGCTCAAATTATTGCTCTCGCTCTAATGATCGCGGCGATACCTCACATGTATGGTTTGAACACCGTTTACATATGTGGGCGGGACTTGCGTATGCGTTTGCTTCTGCGCGCGAGCTAACGGGGACAGGGCGCTTTAATTTTTTTTTTTTTTCCTATTTATTTTATTTATTATTTTTTTATTTTTACACAGTTTAAAAAAAAAATGTTTTGATCATTTTTATTCCTATTACAAGGAATGTAAACATCCCTTGTAATAGAAATAGGCATGACAGGTCCTCTTTATTGTGAGATCTGGGGTCAAAAAGACCTCACACCTCACAACTACACTAAAAAAGAAAAAAAAAAAAAATTGTTGAAAGAGGAAAAAAAAAAAGCGGCCCTTTAAACCGGTTGCTAGGCAACGTCTTTTGACGTAGCTCCGGGTCCTCCAAGACCATAGAGTCGAGTGAGGGCCATCTTGCCCTCACTCGACTTCCTGTCTCTAAGGATCCGGGACCGGATAGTTTTCCCCGCTGCCGGCGGGTCCGGTAAGCTGGGAAAACGTCTGGGACGCGGCAGGAGGGGGGGGGGCACCTCTTTCCCTGCACCGTAAAGGTAATTCCGCTGCGAATCCGCCACTGGGACCACCCTTATCTGAAAGCCGACCGCCCGCCGTTTCAAAAAATACCGGGGTTATGGGGGCTATCTGCTGCCTTAACCCCAGTATTTAGCTTTTAATGGCCGACGCATATAGTCGTTAGGCAGTCAGTAAGTGATTGCATGTATATGGCAAACAGGTGACGATGACTGATGGGGTGACAGGTGACGATGACTGATGGGGTGACAGGTGACGATGACTGATGGGGTGACAGGTGACGATGATTGATGAGGTGACAGGTGATGATTGATGAGGTGACAGGTGACGATGATTGATGAGGTGACAAGTGACGATGATTGATGGGGTGACAGATGACAATCACTGACGGGGTGACATGTGACGATGATTGATGGGGTGACAAGCAACGATCACTGATGGGGTGTCAAGTGACGATGATTGATGGGGTGACAAGTGACGATCACTGATGGGGTGACAAGTGACGATGATTGATGGGGTGACAGGTGACGATGACTGATGGGGTGACAGGTGACGGTGATTGATGGGGTGACAAGTGACGGGCGATGGTCACTGATGGGTGACAGGTGACGGGCGATGGTGCACGGCGGTACTGATGTCAGTCTCTGGTGACCGGTGAACGCCACATGTGAGCGTAGCGATCGTGGGCAGAATCACTGCGATTCCGCCCGCGATCCAGAAATCATTGCAAATCGCTGGACGCCTGTGCGTTGCCTGTGATTTGCAATAGCACCCCAAACGCTGTGCGATGTTGCTGCGATTTCCGCCTGCCGAATCGAGGTAACATCACGCAAACAATGCATGACGCCCCAAAGAAACTCTTGTACCTTTTTTGGGCGTCATGCGTTGTTTGCGCGATGTTGGATTCACAGCCGATCACTTAGAAAACAGTCACTGTCAGTGACTGTTTACTACTGCCGGTGACAGCTGTGTTCCTACGGAACACAGTGCCACCGTCATGACCGCGCTGCGTGCTCCCGATCGCGCATGCGCGGTCATCTCCCGGGCGCCTCCATTGTGATCGGCTGTGTCATTGGAACACAGCCGATCACGTGGGAAACAGCCACGCCCATTGGCTGTTTCCCCCCTGCCGGTGACGGGGGGTGTCCCGGGGACACCCCGACACCGGCAGTGCAGGACGGCGCGTGCGCGATCGCGCGCCTGCCCTGTTTCCTGGGATCACGTCATATGACGTCTTCCCAGGATAATGGTCGCACCGCTCAATTGACGGCGGGCGGGCGGCAAGTAGTTAAGTTTATGTGAACCCTTACCCAGTAAAACAACCGCTTCAGCTTAAAACAGAAATGAAAGACAAAACTTTTCTGTATATATATATATATATATATATATATATATATATATATACTGTATATATATATATATGTATATATATATATATATATATATATATATACACACACACACACACACACACAGTATCTCACAAAAGTGAGTACACCCTCACATTTTTGTAAATACTTTATTATACCTTTTCATGTGACAACACTGAAGAAATGACACTTTGCTATAATGTAAAGTAGTGAGTGTACAGCTTGTATAACAGTGTAAATTTGCTGTACCCTCAAAATAACTCAACACACAGCCATTGATGTCTAAACCGCTGGCAACAAAAGTGAGTACACCCCTAAGTTAAAATGTCCAAATTGGGCCCAAAGTGTCAATATTTTGTGTGGCCACCATTATTTTCTAGCACTGCCTTAACTCTCTTGGGCATGGAGTTCACCAGAGCTTCACAGGTTGCCACTGGAGTCCACTTCCACTCCTCCATAACGACATCACAGAGCTGGTGGGCGTTAGAGACCTTGTGCTTCTCCACCTTCTGTTTGAGGATGCCCCACAGATTCTCAATAGGGTTTAGGTCTGGAGACATTCTTGGCCAGTCCATCACCTTTACCCTCAGCTTCTTTAGCAAGGCAGTGGTCGTCTTGGAGGGGTGTTTTGGGTCGTTATCATATTGGAATACTGCCCTGCAGCCCAGTCTCTGAGGGGAGGGGATCATGCTCTGCTTCAGTATGTCACAGTACATTTTGCCATTCGTGGTTCCTTCAATGAACTGTAGCTCCCCAATGCTGGCAGCACTCATGCAGCCCCAGACCATGACATTTCCACCACCATGCTTGACTGTAGGTAGGACACACTTGTCTTTATAATCCTCACCTGGTTGCTGCCACACACACTTGACACCATCTGAACCAAATCAGTTTTTCTTGGTCTCATCAGACCACAGGACATGGTTCCAGTAATCCATGTCCTTAGTCTGCTTATAGTCAGCAAATTGTTTGTGGGCTTTCTTGTGCATCATCTTTAGAAAAGGCTTCCCTCTGGAACGACAGCTATTCAGACCAATTTAATGCAGTGTGCAGCGTATGGTCTGAACACTGAAAGGCTGACCCCCACACCCCTTCAACCTCTGCAACAATGCTGGCAGCACTTATACGTCAATTTCCCAAAGACAACCTCTGGATATGACGCTGAGTACGTGCACTCAACTCCTTTGGTTGACCATGGCGAGGCCTTTTCTGAGTGGAACCTGTCCTGTTAAACTGCTGTATGTTCTTGGCCACTGTACTGCAGCTCAGTTTCAGGGTCTTAACAATCTTCTTATAGCCCAGGTCAACTTTATGTAGAGCAACAGTTCTTTTTTTCAGATCCTAGGAGAGTTCTTTGCCATGAGGTGCCATGTTGAACTTTCAGTGACCAGTATGAGAGAGTGAAAGTGATAACAACAAATTTAACACACCTGCTCCCCATTCACACCTGAGACATTGTAACATTAACAAGTCACATGACACCGGGGAGGGAAAATGGCTAATTGGGCCCAATTTGGACATTTTCGCTTAGGGGTGTACTCGCTTTTGTGAGATACTGTGTGTTTGTGTGTGTATATATATATATGTATATAAGTATATGTCATTATAAATACTTTTTTTTTCTTTTTAGTGATCACATAATCTGTTCTCACCTGCACTGCATAAGAGACTTGGAGAGCTAGGGATGGAGAAACAGTATTACACTGATCTTCCCATTGAATGGCTGTGTAGGGCGGTGTGCCAGCACAAGTCTTGGCCATTGGAGGACAGGCACTCTGTTCTCCCAGCAAAGCCAGAAAACTGACCATGTTGAGATGAATTGACTCTCATACCTAGCGTGGTCAGTTTGAAACACCAGGTATTTCACAAAAAGGAAGCAGCACAAAGAGAAAAACAGGAAAACAGAAGCGGGGGATCCAAGCTAGAATTAAAGCAACTGATTTATTGTCAAAAAATTTATAGAACATTTACAGTTAGAATCTATTAGATCAGCATGTGAAGCAGAGGGCCCCAGGATAGACACATAACCAGGCTAAGCTGAAGTAGGAGCAACTCCCAATCTAAAAGCCGGTATACAGGGATTTTGCTGTGACAGCTGTCAAATAAAGTGCCAATGGACTGCGTCCTTCGAAACGTTACCGCACCCTATACCCTTCACTTAGAGGTTACCACGAAGCAACAGCTAGGGGCTAAAGATGCTGTCTATTGGCGCTTCTTTTGACAGCTGTCAGAGCAAGATCCCTGTATGCCAGCTATTAGATTGGGAGTTGCTGCCACTTCAGCTTAGCCTGGTTATGTGTCTGTTATGCTGTCCTGTGCTTTCCACGTCGATCTAAAAGATTTTAACTGTAAGTGCGCTATACATTTTTGCCAATAAATCAGTTGCTTTTATTCTAACTTGGATCCCCCGCTCCTTATTTCTGTTGTTTGAGCTGCACTGGATCACTCCGGATTCCTTTGTGAAAGCTGCAGGATTCTATTACTCTATGATTCAGTTGGTTCCCTTGATTCTGGATACTGAAGCTGGGACTTGTGGTACGCTGTGGTGGTTTGTGTATTTTCTTCTTACTATACAGTGAACAGGATACTTTTTAATACAAGTACATGGTAAAGCATGCACATATCAGAAATATGAAATGTTGGGGTAAGCTTTAAAAATTCTTTCCAACTGTGTAGGCAGCTTGGCTTTTGCTATTCAGAAAGTATGGAACTAAAACAGGCGAAGGAAGTGGATACATATGACGCTTTTCCACTGCAGGGTACGGCTTGGTATGGCTCGCTTTGGCACTTTTCCACTGCATAGTACCGCATGGTACGTGTTTGAACGGTTCGGTATGGTTTGGTACAGCGGCCCTTTTCCACTACATGGTACGGCTCGCTTAAACAGTCCCACCTCGGTTGGGGTTCCAAGGGGGCCGTACCTATACCATATCCCACAATCCTTGATTGTTTGTCACTACTAGCCACTGATTGGTCAGAGAATCGTTGTAATCTCACCCACTTACTACTTTAGTGGAAAAGCAAACCGAGCCGAGTAGAGCCTATACAGTGCTGAAACGTGCCGACTTGTACCACGCAGTGGAAAAGCAAACTGAGCCGAGCTGGGCCAAGTAGTGCCGAGTGGAGCTGAGCCGTACTCGCAGTGGAAAAGCGCCAATACAGTAACAAACTGAAAAACTGAAAAAAAAAAATAAAACAACTTAATTTTGGAAAGATCAGTCATTTGAAAGCTCTTTCTTTCTTCTGATATGCACATAAACTATTCCAAGCATGTCAGGTATGCTGTGCAAATACCTTGAACAAATGGTTCTATGCTGTACAGGACAAGGGTCATGTCAGCTCAAACTGTTTGATTGTGCAAAAGTATAAACAGTATTGTAGAAAACCCACACTTGAATTAAATGACCCATAGCAATAAAGAATGTAAATGATTCATTAGTATATGAAACTGGTTGTTAGGTAAAACTGTTCTTCATTTGTTGTAGTTTTTGTAAATCTGCCCTATAGTGGCTTCCTATTAAATTCTTCCTGCATAATCAGTGTGCTATATTTTATGTGATGCTATTGATATTATTTTATTTTAACCACTTTAGGACCGGAGGATTTTCCTGCTTTACGTCCAGGCTACTTTTTGCGATTCGGCACTGTGCGACTTTAACTGACAATTGCGCGGTCATGCAACGCCGTACCCAAACAAAATTTACGTCCTTTTTTTCCCACAAACAGAGCTTTCTTTTGGTTTTATTTGATCATCTCTGCACTTTTCATTTTTTGCGATATTAATAAAAAAATGCGACAATTTTGAAAAAATAACAATATTTTTCTACTTTGACAGTTAAAAAATATCCAATATATTCAATTTTTGTCATATATTTAGGCCAAAATGTATTTAGCTGCATGTCTTTGATAAAAAAAATTCTCAATGAGCGTATTTTTAACCGCTTTATGACCGGTAGATTTTACCCCATTCCTGACCAGGCCATATTTTGCGATTCGGCACTGCGTTAATTTAATGGACAATTGCGCAGTCATGCGATGCTGTACCCAAAATAGAGCTTTCTTTTGGTGGTATTTGATCACCTGTGCGATTTTTACTTTTTGCGCTATAAACAAAAAAAGAGCGACAATTTTGAAAAAATAACAATATTTTTCACATTTTTTATAAGAAATTCCCCCCCCCCCAAAAAAAAATGTAAAAATCGAAATTTTTTAACATTTTAGGCCAATTTGTTTTCTGCTACATATTTTTGGTATAAAAAATCGCAATAATTTTGATTGATTTGCGCAAAAGTTATCGCAGCTACTAACTACGGGAAATTTATGTCATTTTTATTGTTTTTTTTTAAACTAGTAATGGCGGCGATCTGCGATTTTTTTTTTGCGGGACTGGGACATTGCGGCGGACAGATCGGACCCTTGACTGACATTTTTGACACTTTTGGGGGTACCAGTGACATTACTACAGTAATCGGTGCTATAAATATGCACTGTCCTGTAAAAATTACACTGGCAGGGAAGGGGTTAACTTTTATTGGTGATCAAGGGGTTAATGTATGCCTGGTGCTTACTGACGTGTGTGGGGGGAGGGGACTGTGTGACACAGGCACAGATCGCAGGTTCAGCTATGCTGAATCCTGCAATCTGTCCCTGCCTGTCACTTAGGGGATCCGCCCGCTTTGTTTACACAAGCGGGCGGATCTTCACACTTGATCCCCGACGATCGGGGAAGAGTGGCGGTGATCACCGCCGCTCCTCCCCTGGCCCGACTCCCGCTGTGACTGAATATAGCAGGAGCGAGCCTCCGGCGGCGCGTGCGCGCCGCCCACAAGGGGAGGAATCCAGCGACGTAGACCTACATCGTTGGACGATAACGAACCACTTTGCCGCAGTACGCTTACTGTGAGCGGTCGCCAAGTGGTTAAAGAATATCATAGTATTTTCAGTTATGTATGCAAGAATATTTAAACCACAATTAAAATCATTTAATTTAAAAAATTGTGCTACTTAACCATGGAATTAAAAAGAAAACCGTCAAACAGCAGAATTGTTGGAGACAATGGAGAGATGGTAAACGTATTAGTATTACACAGTGCAATTCAAAAGGTTACCTTCAAAATTTGTAATTTCTAGATTTAGAGTGCAGGTGTCATACTTTTTGATGATTTATTTCACTTTAAAGATCTTCTTTTTTTTTTTTCTCATACAGATCAGTAACATGACCATAGTGAAGCAGGACTTTGGCGAATCAATAAATGAACCTGGAAAAACATTTGTTTTGGCAAAGTTTGATGGGGTGTTGGGCCTTGGATATCCTGCACTTGCTGCTGGAAATGCAGTGCCGGTATTTGACCAAATCATGAAGCTGAAGCAAGTGGAGAACTCAATATTTTCTTTTCATTTAAACAAGTTAGTTGGCATTTAAAACCTGTTAGACTCTTTGAGACGATAGAGATACCATATGTGTTTGTTTAATTATTATATATCTTTTTTTATTTCAGAGATAATGATTTTCAGTATGGGGGAGAGCTGATATTAGGGGGAATAGATAACAACCTTTACAAAGGTCCAATTCATTGGATTAACATCACAAAAAAGGCTTACTGGCAAATAAGGATTGCAAAGTAAGTATTTTCCGACTACTACATGGCAATTTTATAACTATCAGTTTATGCACTCTAAAGTATGTAAGAGTGCATAACTGGGATCTAGATAAGCCTTTTTCAACCAGGGTGCCTTGAGGATTCATCAGGGGTGCCCTGGCAAAATGCCTAAAAATTGCCCAAAAACTGAAAATTGTGTACTCACCTTTCGGTAATTTTCCTTTCCTGGTGCATCTTCATGGCAGCATACAATAGGGGTTGTGGCTCCGCCCCCACAACTTGATAGGACTGGTTACCTATAAATCAAAGACAGTGTAACTCTCACCATTTGGGTGGGAATCTGTATGCTGCCATGAAGATGCTCCAGGAAAGGAAAATTACGGAAAGGTGAGTATGCAATTTTTCGTTTTCCTGGCGCATCATGGCAGCATACAATGGGAACTAACTCGCCATACGGAAGGGTGCAAGAAAAATTTTGTAATGGTCAGTAGCCATACGGAAGGGTGCATTTTCAAAATTTTCTGTCGTGAGCTGGGATCAACTAATAAAGTGTAATGAAGGTTGCTGACTTGCAAATAGCCTCAGGAGACACTCGGCACTGCTCTGTCCTCAGAGCTGGCACTGCTCTAATTGAATGTGCTCTTAAGTCCTCCAGAACAGAAGGGTCTTGTGAAGAGTAGGCTCATTTATTGTCTTAGCAGTCTAGGAGATGACTGTACGTGTTGATGCTGACTGGCCATGCCGGAACCAGGCTCGGACTGGCCATAGGGCAAACCAGGCATGTGCCCTGTGGGCCGGGGCTGTCGGGGCCGCATTTCATTCTGGCTCCCGACTCCCAAGGCAGTGGCTTGGGCCAGCGCAGCTCTCCCGGCCTCTCTGCGGCAGCCTCCGCGGAGAGGGCTGCATATCCTTCTGGCAATCTCACTTTCCACTCTCAAGGCAGCTGGGCTGCTCCTTGGTCCGATGCCACTCACCCAGCTTTACCGTGGCGGACCTCCTTTTCAGTTCAGGGCCAGGCTGTCAGAGCCAGGGGGTGGGATATTAGGTGTCAGCTGACCGTGAAGGAGGATGGGCTGAAGGAGACCCCTTTAGCCTCATGTCGGAAAAAGTTCCTGCAGACACCAGGGCCTAGACTGCTGACAAAGTAAGTGCCACTATGCCAGCCTATTTTTCTACAGGATTCATGATAAAAGCATGCTTTTGCACAATGTAAGTAAGGTGTCCTGCATAAAGTGTATATATGATTTTTTTTTTTTTTAACACTGCACTGCATTTACCCAGCCTGTACTAAATATACCACAATTACAAACGCACACTATATATATATATATATATATATATATATATATATATATATATAAATGTTGTGTGTTTGTAATTGTTGTATATGTAGTACAAGCTGGATAAATGCAGTGCAGTGTTAAAAAAAATCATATATACTTTAAATGCAGGACACCTTTTAGGTGCTAGGTAAAATATAGTGGGCCTTTTCTGCTTAACAATGATTTTCAGTCAGGTTGTCATGGTTCCCAGGTGTGGATGTTGAGATTGGGGAGTCTCCCCACTGTGCTCAATGAGAGGGCTCTCATTGGCAGTGGAGGAAATCCAGCCAATGGCACACCCAGGCTTGTATCTACCCCAGAAAGGCAGATTCTGCCGAACAGCATTCTGGAAGTGGGTATAAGTTTGAGGGGAGCGCATGACGCAGCATCTTTGGTGGGAAGCAGAGTCCCAGGAGGGAGAGTACCGCTGTCTCTACGCCTGTCGGAAGAATCGGGTGTCCCAGGCGGCTTGCCTGTGGGGACAGAGGACTGAGCTGAGCTGCAGAGAGGATTCGGTGTGCCAAAGACCAGTGGAGATGAGAGGGGTCAAGTTTCAGGAAAGCATTCCCAGTTCGTGAGTACTGTAAACTGTAGGTGTGTGTGATGCACCTACCTCCCGCCGGTCCTCGTCCTCTGGGCCCTCAGTCAGCCTGTCTTCCTGTTGATGTCCTAGCTGGGACCGGAGAGGAGGTTTGAGAAGGCTCTGGGAGGCCCCAGGGATCATGCCCCCGCTGCTGTTCAGGTCAGGGTGGTGCCGTGGCAGTGGAGGTCTTCTCCCTCTTGGGCTCTCGATCCTCAAGGGTTGGCCGGCTGCCTGTTTGGTGTGTGTGAAGACACCGCAGCTCAGCAGCAGCAGCGGCTGCTGTCGGCGGTGGATTGGCGGATATTTCTCCGTTGCCCTGCACCCCACTGTCACCAGACTGATGGGACTCTTTGGGCCCCACGAGCACTAGGCGCAGAGGAGGAGGAAGGTAAATCCTCCTCCACTTTGAAATATAGGCAGGGCTAGGGAGTCACAGCTGTGACATCACTGGTTGCTAGACGCCATGAGGCTCTAGCAACCAGTGGCCAATAGAGTCTCAGATGGAGGCGGAGGTGGCTATTTTGCTGCCCCCCTGCAAAGTGCCACCCTAGGCCTGGGCCTTGTTGGCCTAGGCCAAAATACAGCACTGCCCCTATCCCCATCACCACTGCCACGGATGTCATCCCTATCCCCACCACCACCGCCACTGATGTCATCCCTATCCCTCCATCACCACCGCAACTTATGTCATCCCTATCCCCACCACCTCTGCCACTGATTTCATCCCTATCCCTCCATCTCCATCGCCACTGATGTCATCCCTATCCCCACCACTACTGCCACTGATGTCATCCCTATCCTACCACCACTACTGATGTCATCCCTGTCCTCACTACCACCACTGCTACTGATGTCATCCCTATCCCACCACCACCATACGAAACTAAATATACATTTTGGGGGCGTCTGTGCACAAAAACTTTGATTTTACTAGACGTGTAACATATCACCCTGCACACTGGAATGACAGCAATAATTCTAGGATCATTATTCATGGTTAACTCTGAACTGATGACCTGTGTGATCTTTAATAGCTTTGCCTATGGAAAATATAGGGTACTGAAATGTGTTTTCAGGCATGCATAGTTTTAAGGATTGACATGTTGGGTATTTATTTACTTGACACAAACTCATCTTTTTTATTTTACTCAAAAATTGGGTAATATATTTTTAATGTGCCCTAAAATTAACTGTTATCTCTTAGCTGGGGTTCACACTAAATGCGGTGCAAATTCACCGGTAGTTGTCATCATTTGTCATTTTGTGTAAAAAAAAAATGGGCTGCTCAGACTAAAATGTCCCAGTCCTGGCCTGGCCGGAACCCACCACAAATTTCAGCTTTCCTGAATGATAAGGTAGTTGTCAAGCAGGTCCTCAGAGTTAGATCAACATCCAAGGCATGTGGTTCTCTCACTTAAACAAGAAAGACGATAAATTGACTTCCTAGTTAAAGTGGAAGAAGAAAGATACCCCATGGATAAAAAGCAGTCTGGGGTTTTAAGACTATTCGGTCCGGGTAGAACGTTAGGTGAGGCTCCTTAAGTACAAAGCCTGCTCTGACACCCTTTTCACAGAGGTTGTAGCAACCAGAAATATGGTCTTTAGGGTTAGATTGCAGAGTGTAGCCAATTCTGTAGGATAGAAAAAAGGCCTTGATAGAGCTGAGGGCCACAAGCAAGTCCCACACAGGGAAAAATGGTTTCCTAGCTGGTCTATTACTTCATGCAAGCCTTTTAAGATTGGCATCACTAAAGGGTTAAGGAATCCTTAAACCCCTGTAAGTGCAGATAAGGCTGAACTTTGAACATATTTGAACCTAGGCCCCTGTTCAGTCCTAGTTGTAAGAACTGCAGGACCATGGTTGATTTAGGTGATAAAGGACTCCAGGCTTTTCCTGTGTGTGATCTCCATAATTTACACATATTCTCTGGTAAGTATTATTCATGGAGACCTCTCTGGCTTGACACAAGGTAGCCACTACCTGCACTGAGCACCCTTGACTTGGTAGCCTCCGCCTCTCAACTCCTATGCCATCAAAAAATAGTCTCTTGGAGCTGGATGGCAAAACTGGCCATGATAGAGCAGATCCGTCATAACTGGCAGAGGCAGTGGGGACTCAATGCTTAACTGTAGGAGAGAGAAACTAGAGCCTCCTAAGCCAAAATGGTATAATTGCAATTATTGATACAGAAAATTCCACTGACAGCCTAAGAATTTTACATTTCCACTGCTGTATAGGCACAGTACCACTCTTGCTCCTCTTATAAAAGGAGTGAAAGACAGAAGGGCTTTGAACACCACTCCTAATAGTTCAAGAGCATTTAATACTTTGCCTCATAAGCTGAACATCTGATGACCTTGAGCAGCCTGCACTTTGAAATGCGTCCGCCAACCTTTCTGGCTGGGGTCTGATGTGATAATTTCCATTCAAAAACAACAATTGGTCAGTTACAAAGAACAAAGGATACTCAGGCACTGTTCTGCTGGAAGAGACTTTGCTCCCAAAGCACCTTTGACTTTCTCTATCAGAGGACAGATCTTCCCTTGTGTAAGTTCTACTGATTTTTTTCTTGTCGCTATTGCAGACAGAAGGACTTTTGTGAATGCCCTTGGAGAGGTGTACAGAACGAGGGGGAAGCACTGAAACTGGTAGAGGAATTGAGGATGGACTGGGACAAGTAAGTAGGTGTCTGATAAACCTACAGAGCATCCAATCTCCCAGCTTTATCAATAATAGAATTGATTGGAGGTTCTCTATCTTACACAACTCCAACTTTCTGTGCTTGTTGAGTCTTTTAAAGTTTAGCACTGGGCACAGATTACCTGATTTAGATTTTTTATTTTTTTGCTAGGAACCTAATCTTCATCTCCTCTGGGCACTTGGAACCTTCACAATTGCTCATTTTTCATTTAATCCAGCTACAAACTGAGTCAGAATTGTTTACTTTTCCATCAAAACTGGTATCCTGGCTGGCTGGAAGAGATGGGAAGTTAGACATCCCTTAACCACTTGCCGACCGAGTACGGTAATAGTACTGCGGCAAAGTGGTTCGTTATCGTCTGACGACGTAGTATTAACGTCGTCAGACACTCCCCCTTCTGGGCGGCGCTTGCGCGCCGCCGGAGGCTCGCTCCCGCTGTTTTCATTCACAGCGGGAGTCGGGCCAGGGGAGGAGCAGCGGCGATCGCCGCTGCTCTGCCCCGATCGCCGGGGATCTAGTGTGGAGATCCGCCCGCCTGTGTAAACACAAGCGGGCGGATCTCCATAGTGACAGGGAGTGACAGATCGGACTGTTCAGCATAGCTGGACATCCGATCTGTCCATGACTCACTCAGTCACCTCCCCCCCTACACGTCAGTAAGCACCAGGCATACATTAACCCCTCCCTCTCCAATAAAATTAACCCCTTCCCTGCCAGTGTCATTTTTACAGTAACAGTGCATATATATAGCACTGATTACTGCAGTAATGTCACTGGTAACCCCAAAAGTGTCAAAAATGTCAGTCAAGGGTCCAATCTGTCCGCCGCAATGTCGCAGTCCCACAAAAAAAATCGCAGATCGCCGCCATTACGCGTTAAAAAAAAAACACCAAAAATGACAGAAATCTTTCCCTTTGTTAGTAAACGCAATAACTTTTGCGCAAACCAATCAAAATACGCTTATTGTGATTTTTTTTTACCAAACATAGGTAGCAGAAAACAAATTGGCCAAAAATTTTTTAAAAAATTGGTTTTTACATCTTTTTTGGGGGGAATTTCATATAAAAAAATGTTAAAAATATTGTTATTTTTTCAAAATAAACGCTCTTTTTTTGTTTATAGCGCAAAAAGTAAAAATCGCACAGGTGATCAAATACCACCAAAAGAAAGCTCTGTTTGTGGGAAAAAAAGGACGTAAATTTCGTTTGGGTACGGCGTCGCACGACTGCGCAATTGTCAGTTGAATTCGCACAGCGCCGAATCGCAAAAAGTGGCCTGGACGGAAGACAGCAAAATCCTCCGGTGGTAAAGTGGTTAAACTTCCACCAATGTAACACCAATATAGCTGATATGGCCCACTGATTCTGAATATTTTTCATCCAGGTGTGTGCGCAAAGCTTCATACAGGCACCCCCTGGATAAATGCCCCCTTAAAAGGACTTCTGCTGTTCTCCTAAGACAGGTGCCTTAGATGTTTAAGGCTTTGACATTGAAGATTGGGTATTTCTCCATTTCCTTTATTAATCTTTTTCCCTGACCGTAGGAGTTTGCCTCCCTGTATCTACTTGGGAGTTGCCGCCTGTATGCTGGACCTTTTCTGATTTTTTCTGTTTTTTGTCAGATTATATTCGCCCTGACCTGCTAGTGGTCACCCTTGAGATGGCTGTATCCTGTCTACTCCCAAATAGATTGGATCCATTGTCTGGTATCTTGCACCAGTTTTATTTTTAAGGTGGGATCCACTGACCATGGCTCCTTGTCGTGACGGCGGGGAACACCGCTCTTGAAAAACATCTATTGACATCTACTGACACATCCGCCGCAGTCTTGTGCCAATTTCAGCTCTTACAAAGCTGTTACCGCCTTGTCTCTCTTCACTTCCTCAAAAAGGGCTTCTTTAAAGGGTAACTTCACTTTCCTTTTCAATCTGCAGGGCTGTATTTTTCTGTAAAATGCAAGGCAATATGGCTATCTGGAGGTGTTCTGTACACAGAATGCCCCCCTTAAACATAATTTCCTGCTTGAGTGATTGGCTCACAGATTTTCCTAGAAGTCTGCATGAAGATATGTTTGTAAGCTGTTTATACAAGCCTTTCTCTCTGACCCCTTCCATTCTTCCTGGATTAACTCCTCCAGTTGTTCAGTGAAGGGAAATGAGTACTTTCTAACCTTGTGGGGAGATTCCTCCACTTCACTCTAGGCAATTACATCCTTTACTGCCCTTGCAAAAAGGCTTTATTGGGCAATCCTCAAAGCCTGCGGGCCCTTTGATGCCTTCTTCTTCCGACAAGCTTTCTAATTTGGACCCTGATTGCCTCTGGTTGGAAGTGCTAGGCAATTCAGCCACCGACTAGGAAATACGGGCTTCATGTATCAACTCCCTGGCCGATTATTTCAAGGCGGCTACCTTCCAGACATCCCCTTCTTTGTCAGTTGTCGCTTCCTCCAAGCAGACTTGACATACTAACTTATCAGGCAATGACTTTCCACCACAAACCCCGCAACCATTAGGGCTGCTAACCTGTGGTGTTTTTAAACAGGGAGCAATAATAATGAAGGGTGAGATGATGACCTGGATGTCTGCGCCTAAATGGTAAATGTTCTGGCTTTTAGAAAGCTCCCTCCATCTTGAGGTCCTTGCTGAGCTGTATCCTGCTTGTTCCAGGCAGACTTGACATATTAGCTTGGCAGGCAATGACTCTCCACCACAAATGCAGCAACTATTAGGGCTGGTAACCTGTGATGTTTGTAAATGGGAGCAATGATAATGAATGGTGAGATGATGACCTTGATCAACATTGCCTGGATGTCTGCTCTTAGATTGCAACTTGTCTTGACCTTTAGAGGGCTTCTTCCATCTTGAGGTCCTTACAGGGCTGTGGATATTGGCTCTCTTTTTCTCAATCTTCACTACTTACCTAATCCCTGCACCTTAAAATCAATAGGTGGTCTGACTGGCCAGCGTTCCCCATAGAAAACGAGCTAAGCAGCAGACTGAAATGAAAAACAGCATGACACAGTGATCCCAGAGCAAGCATTGAGAAGGGGATAGGAAGTAGGGTTGCCACATCATCCCATTAAACCAGGACACACATTAATTACACAGGTTCTGTGGCTGATTAAGGTGGTAATTTAGTGCCTTATGTGCATTATATTAGCCTCAGAACCTGTGTAATTAATATATGTCCTGGTTTAACCGCTTGCCGACTGCTCACAGTATATTTACTGCGGCAGTCAGCCCCTCACAGGCAGAGCGACGTAGGTCTACGTCGCTAGCCTGTGAGGCTCTGGGGAGCGAGCGTGCACCGCCGGAGGCGCGCTCCCGCTCCCGCGTGGTCACAGACCCCCCCGCGCGTGTGATCGGCGGACCCGATGTCCGCTGGTCACTCGGCGATCGTCGGGGGAGAGGGAGAAAGTCAGGCGGCTTATGTAAACAAGCCACCTGTCATTCTCCCCGGTGTAGAAACACTGATCACACGGTTCTACAATGTAGGACTGTTGATCAGTGTTCCTACAGCTCAAGCCACAGCCAATCACAGTAAGAATCACACCCCTAGGGACACACACAGCCCCTCCCTCTCAAATAAAGTTAACCCCTTCACTACCAGTGTATTTTTACAGTAACAGTGCATATGTATAGCACTGATTACTGTAGAAATGTCACTGGTAACCCCAAAAGTGTCAAAAATGTCAGTCAAGGGTCCGATCTGTCCGCCGCAATGTCGCAGTACCACAAAAAAAATCGC
This sequence comes from Pelophylax lessonae, assembly GCF_965119305.1. Taxonomy (NCBI): domain Eukaryota; kingdom Metazoa; phylum Chordata; class Amphibia; order Anura; family Ranidae; genus Pelophylax; species Pelophylax lessonae. The sequence continues at coordinate 263,962,265 of NC_138771.1, read as the reverse complement.
AGATCGCCTCCATTACGCGTTAAAAAAAACAACAAAAATGACAAAAATCTTTCCCTTTGTTAGTAAACGCGATAACTTTTGCGCAAGCCAATAAAAATACGCTTTTTGCGATTTTTTTTACCAAACATATGTAGCATAAAACAAATTGGCCGAAAATGTTAAAAAATTTTGATTTTTCAATTTTTTTTTGGGGGAATTTCATATAAAAAAATGTAAAAAATATTGTTATTTTTGTAAAATTGATGCTCTTTTTCTGTTTATAGCGCATGATCAAAAAATCGCACAGGTGATCAAATACCACCAAAAGAAAGCTCTGTTTGTCGGAAAAAAAGGACGTCAAATTAGTTTAGGTACAGCGTCGCACGACCGCACAATTGTCCGTTAAAGTCACGCAGTGCCGAATCGCAAAATACCCCCTGGTCTTTTAGCAGCCAAATCCTCCGGGGCTTAAGTGGTTAAAGGGATGAGGTGGCAACCCTAATAGGAAGAGCCAAGGTGAAATGCCATAAACAGCACAGTGATCCTAGATCAACACTGAGAAGGAGAAAGCAAAAGCCCAGGTGAACGCTATAAAGGGCACAGTGATCCCAGAGCAACACTGAGATGGAGATAGGAAAAGCTCAGGTGAATGGCATTAAAAGGAAAACATACCTGCAAACAATGATCACATAAGCATTCAGCATACTGTACATGAGTAGAGAGCTCCACCATGTGTTGCCCACAAATGCCATAAAACCCTTTAAAGCTATCACATTTTGCCATTAGTGATGATATCAGTGCCTGAGCATGCTCAGATCGCCATCTTGGAAAAGGGCTAGCCAGGAAACAGTCCACGGGGGGTCGCATCACTTCCTGCCTTTCATACTCAGAGTGTTCTTGCACTGCTGCAGCCATCTTGGAAATGGCAAACGCCCACAAAAAAAGAGAAAAGAGTTGAAAAGCATAAGGAAAGCAAAGGGAAAACGCTGTCACTTAAGTCAAAGCTTGTTTAAAGATTTCTTTGACAGGCCTGCTCCGCCAGAATGGGGCTCCAACCATATAGCTCATGTAGAGGCTGTACAGGAGGGAATTCCACCCAGGGGAGGCTGAACTATGCCCCCCAGACCACCAGAATGGGGCTCCAACCATATAGCTCATTTAGAGAATGTACATGAAGGACTTCCACAAAGGAGAGGCTGAAACTGGCTGGGGCGACAAACGGTAAGGGATACCTCATGACTCCAGTCCTGATCAGGTGAGGACAAAAAGGAGAATGCTGCAAGCCTGCTCTGTCTTTGATTTATAGCTATCAAGTCTTATCAGGTTGTGGGGGCAGAGCCACAACCCCCATTGTATGCTGCCATGATGCGCCAGGAAAATTTAATACAAGCCAGCATGTGGAGGAAGGCTGCCTTTTAGTTACAATGACAGAAAGGCAATCAGTGCAAACACAAACAAATCTATCAATAAAATGCCATCTGAACACTTAAAGGTAATCACAGACCTCAAAAATAAAATCATAAAATGCAAAAGTGCAGCACAAAAAAACCAAATCACATTCCATTAAAAGGTACAGTGCCATCAATCAAGGTAAGGTGAACCACAAAGCCCAGATCACAGTCCAAGAGATCCGCATGTGATAAGACTGAAGTCAGCAGAATGTGTGAATCCCCCCACCACTCAGATGATTGGTTGCTCACCCTTATTCCTGGACTCCTGAACTAAAAGGGAGTCAATAGCATGTGTCCCCTTAGGGGTAATAAGCGGCCAATACAGCAGACACTGATCCCAAGGAAATCCACAGGCACATGAAAATACAAGGAGATCTAAGCACTCTCTGTTTCCACCATACAAACTTTATTAAAAGGACGATTGGCTACTTACATAAAACAGTCAAATTCAGCTTGTGTGAGGAGTCCAGAAATTAAGGTGAGCGAGCAATCATCTCAGTGGTGGAAGGATGGTTACACATTCGGTGTGTCTGCTGACTTCAGTCTTCTCAAATGCGGATCTCTCGGACTGTGATCTGGGCTTTGTGGTTCACCTTAACTTGATTGATGGGACTGTATCTTTTAATGTAATGTGATTTGTTTTTTTTTTTTGCGCTGCACTTTTGCAATTTAAGCCTTTTAGTTCACTAAGTCACAGGTTTTCATTGTGAACCATTACAACCTTCTAGCTGCTGGCATCCTAGCGGCCAATGGCATCATCAGTTATTAAGGATGTCAGTCGCCTGCGCCTCCTTGTTTGACCCTCCCCTGCCACTCTCCATCAGCCTTGTGGTCACATTAGCTGAGTTAAGGAGAAAAATTGAAGGAGAAGAGAAACGCTGGAATACTAGTCAGTACCAGTTTGCAAAAGTGTATTTGCTTTGTAAAAATAAATCACCTCTAACGATGGGTGTCCTACTTGCACTTGTGGATGTTATTGCATTATGTAAAACTATTAGAATAGTTTTTACATTTTAGAATGGGATGCCTTTTCAAAGGTGCCTTGAGATTTCCAGAATTTTTAAAGGGTACTTTGACTGAAAAAAAGGTTGCGAAACACTGATCTAGATTATGGAAGTCAAGACTGGGGCATCAAGGTGAGCAAATATGCTATAGCTAAAAGCCCAAGTGCTGTGAGGTGACAAATTTAAACCCTAAAAATACAAAAAACAAAAATACAAAATAATACTGGGATTATTGATGCATTTATTCCTTTACCATTTTTTATATATCTGCAAGTACTTTATTAAAGTGTATTAAAAACCCCCAAAAAAACAAAATGTAGTATTTGACAGCTTAATAGTCCTTACATTTGGTAGTTACATTTGTTTTTGTTTTTTTTTTTAAGATTTTTTTCCTTTTTATTCACCTGATGATCCTGCCAGTAACACATTTCCTATCCTAGAGAAAATACTTGCTGTACTGTATCTATGGTATCAGTATTTTCACCCTATGCTTGTCATTTGGACCGCAGAATACTTTCCTCTCTCCTCTACTCCGTAACATAGATGGGAAGTGTTCTGTAATTCAGGTTTCAGTGCAACAGAAGCAGAATTCACGGAAAGTTACACAATTGCTGCAGGATCAACAGGTATTTTGTTTACACTTTTGAACAGCTAGGACAAAATGCTAGTATTTGTGTATTTAACAGAGCAAATAAGAAAATGTAATTGTTAGGGTATGCTTTTAATTGTGTGTTTAGCAGAGCAAATTGTAGCAAATAAGAGATGTGTATTGTTAGCGTTTATACACAGTCCAGCATTCTAGTGAGTGCTGAAGGAGCAGAGCGGTGACTGACAGTAATATGCCAAGATGCATAGTGGGTTTTGAAGCCGCACACAGGTAGATGAAATAAAAGGTGTCTTTATTCTTCAAAAAATCATCAAGGACAAACAGACAGTGCGGGAACAGATGAGTCCAAGGTAGACGCGTTTCACAGCACAAACGGCCGCTTACTCATTACCACGGTGAAGGATAACGGAAATCGGTCATTATTTAAGGATGAGCCAGCCAAAAAGTTAATTAGTGCGATTGCTCGCAGCTGTGTATCATCAACTAATTGGTCACGTAAAGAATCCGGTATTTCCGTGATCCGACACCTAGACATATCAGAACACACATGAAACAACTTAAAAAGTGCAAAAACAAATACATGTGTAAAATGAATACATTCAAAATAGATCTGCAAGTGAATGTATGAAATAAAAACAAGTAAAGTTAGCGCAGAAAAAGTTGGAGCACACACACATGCCGATTCAAAGTGGAAGAAAAGCACAAGATTTAAAGCACAAAATAAGACCATCAATATTGGTATATTATCTATTAATATATTGTGCCTCAGCTAGTACAATATGTAGGCAAAAAGAACAAAAAAGGGCGCACTGACCTAGCGCATTATCCTCAATAAAAGGCTTTATTTAGATGACATGTATGCTTTGGGTTATTAACAACTATTTACATTGATTTTAATTGTTTTCTCTATATTGTGACCACATAAAGTATCTATTTAGATACATAGTGTAGCATATTGATATACGTATGAGATATATATATATATATGTATATTTCTTTGTTCGGACTTACAGGTTAAATTAGACGAGGGTCCCACTAAATCCATGTGGATATTGTACAATTGCGATGTTGCGTACATGCGTGTGTGCGTATGTGCATTAGCCTGCAGGCTCCTTGTGGGCTATGTATGTGGTTGTGCATGTGCGCTCACACGCGTACGCAACAGGGCTGCACCACCATTAACAATAAAAACAAGCAGAATATGCAGATGGTTAAATATAAATACTGGTTCCTTGATTCCATCAAACATACAGTGGTCCAAAATGGTCCATGATTGCACATCTAGAAGGGTAGAGGCTTCCCAATCAGAGACAGTAGCATTATCGTGACCTGAACACTGGAATAAATAGAAGCGCCTATGTATAATACAGTAAGATGGGATGCTGTATATTGTGGGCGGTGTTGATGTCTGTCAGGCCAATGCTGTGATGGAGAGAGTTGCCCTGGAGACGGACCGCCCCGCTGTACACTGCCTCCCCCGGTACAGGAAGTGACGTCGGCGGAAGTGACGCCGGCGGAAGTGATGATGGGTGGAACGCATGACGCAATAACCCGGAAGTAGGGCAGCGGCGTGCGTTCCACGGAGCCGGTGATCGGTGTAATGTGACCGATCGGCTCCACGATCCAGTACTGCCTGTGCCCCACCTGTCTAATGAAGCAGGTTAGGGGCACAGAGTGCATTATTAGCCTCCTACCCCTCTTCGATCCCTCCTTCCAGTGTGGAGCCCCCCCTAATAGGATGGAACCATCAAGGGAAAATATGGAGAGGGCAGACCATCAAGGGGAAAATATGGAGAGGACAGAACACCACCATTACGATTAGATGAGTCTCCAGCCTAGACCTGGTACAATAGATGGCAAAGGTAATATATAAAAATTGTGGGGTAACTACCTAATAATAACACTTTTATAGGCTGCTCTCTACTGTCAGTCCAGGGAGTGTCCACAATGATTTTAAGTGCGCCGAGAAAACATTTTTATTTGTTTTTAACATTAGCTCATGGTGTTTTTTATTTAGACTTTGTTGCACTGTTTTTATGCACATGTTTTTATTTCACGCATATAATATTACTATTTTAGCACTTGCATTGTATTTTTATGATTGATGTTTGCCACTGTATACTACTAATAATGTCACAAGAGAAGGTGGGTGGTGCTCTAGCCACACCCCCGGGGGAGGAGGCACTCCTACCTGGGGGCAGTGACTGGGTCGCTACCTCACTACATCATTATTTAAACCAAAGAGACAGTCATGACACAGTGACTCTGAGGAAGAGGCTAGGCCTCGAAACGCGTCAGTCATCTCATCATGGACGATTATATGGACTAAACACGGACTTTTGAGTTATCCAGCTTGATATGCTTTATCTTTATCTACGTCTGTGAGTAGCCATTTTTTATGTCATCTAAATAAAGCCTTTTATTGAGGATAATGCGCTAGGTCAGTGCGCCCTTTTTTGTTCTTTTTGCTTTTAGTATCGGTGGACTACCCCAGTCCGATAAGGGCAGCAAGACTTTAGCCATCTGAGAAGCCAGCTGTCAGTCCCGTGAAGTGTGTGGTCAAGGGGCTTGGATACCAAGCGCAGGAGAAGGGTGGTTACACCTTATTGTTTTTTGGAGTACAATATGTAGACTGGAGAAAACTTCAATTTTAGAAAGGACTGATATGTACACATATATACATGAATATTCGTTGTATTGGAATGTATATGAGTACTGTAATCAAAAATTGAAGGGACCGTGAATAGGATAAAAATATATGTGACGTGAAAAATTATGTGTAGTGAATAAAAAATCTATTGTATGTGTAAAAGTATGTAGTGTGTAAATATATGTATATAATGTAAACGTGCAGTGAGGTACGTATGTGAAATACGTATGTGAAATGTGTGATGTGACAAAAACAAAAAAACATAAAAATAAAAATGGTGAAAAAATGAATGAAATGAAATATGGAAAAATAAATGGCTGTATGAAATATAATATATATGTATAAAAGGAAGTGTGAAGAAAAATTATATATGTAAAATTGTAAATTTTAGGATAAATTCTAAAATAGCGTGATGAATAATATGATATAATAGTGAGAAAATATATATTGGTGGCAAAAAAGTGAAACTGATAGTGAATGACCATCAAATATATAAATAGGATTTCAATATATCCAAATAATATATAAAAAGTGGATAGCCACATTATCGTTGAGTACATATTGTAAATGTATCTATATCAGGATACGAATGTCTGTTAATGTAACCATAGATTTAGCGATATGGAAACGTATATATGATGGTTTACAGACATAAATACACATCGTACACGAGTATGCACACATTGCGCATTTGGAACATACACATGCCGATACATGCTTCGAAAGTGTCTTTCCTTTTATATTTATGTCTGTAAACCGTCATATATACGTTTCCATATCGTTAAATCTATGGTTACATTAACAGACATTCGTATCCTGATATAGATACATTTACAATATGTACTCAACGATAATGTGGCTATCCACTTTTTATATATTATTTGGATATATTGAAATCCTATTTATATATTTGATGGTCATTCACTATCAGTTTCAATTTTTTGCCACCAATATATATTTTCTCACTATTATATCATATTATTCATCACGCTATTTTAGAATTTATCCTAAAATTTACAATTTTACATATATAATTTTTCTTCACACTTCCTTTTATACATATATATTATATTTCATACAGCCATTTATTTTTCCATATTTCATTTCATTCATTTTTTCACCATTTTTATTTTTATGTTTTTTTTGTTTTTGTTTTTGTCACATCACACATTTCACATACGTATTTCACATACGTACCTCACTGCACGTTTACATTATATACATATATTTACACACTACATACTTTTACACATACAATAGATTTTTTATTCACTACACATAATTTTTCACGTCACATATATTTTTATCCTATTCACGGTCCCTTCAATTTTTGATTACAGTACTCATATACATTCCAATACAACGAATATTCATGTATATATGTGTACATATCAGTCCTTTCTAAAATTGAAGTTTTCTCCAGTCTACATATTGTACTAGCTGAGGCACAATATATTAATAGATAATATACCAATATTGATGGTCTTATTTTGTGCTTTAAATCTTGTGCTTTTCTTCCACTTTGAATCGGCATGTGTGTGTGCTCCAACCTTTTCTGCGCTAACTTTACTTGTTTTTATTTCATACATTCACTTGCAGATCTATTTTGAATGTATTCATTTTACACATATATTTGTTTTTGCACTTTTTAAGTTGTTTCATGTGTGTTCTGATATGTCTAGGTGTCGGATCACGGAAATACCGGTTTCTTTACGTGACCAATTAGTTGATGATACACAGCTGCGAGCAATCGCACTAATTAACTTTTTGGCTGGCTCATCCTTAAATAATGACCGATTTCCGTTATTCTTCACCGTGGTAATGAGTAAGCGGCCGTTTGTGCTGTGAAACGCGTCTACCTTGGACTCATCTGTTCCCGCACTGTCTGTTTGTCCTTGATGATTTTTTGAAGAATAAAGACACCTTTTATTTCATCTACCTGTGTGCGGCTTCAAAACCCACTATGCATGCTTCTGGATGGCGGATCTAGCCAGCACCAGGTTGGGCTTGCACCTGAGCGGCTTCCCCTCCCCCCTTTCTTCTACAGTAATATGCCAAGAACTGAGCTATCAAAGACTGCTGATCGCTCAGTTCTCGGGGTAGAAATGGCACGGACTGGCCGCAGAATCAGGGTGATGCTGCAGCCACCTTGGTGAGTATGAATGTTTTTTTTGTTTTTTTCCATTCCTGCCCTTCTCTTTTATTTCACACTGCTTAGCCCTTTCACCATATATACTTGCTGTCCAAATTGCACCCTAGCCCCTTACACATCAACAAACACATACATTGGCTCCGTATATGCAGAAAGACCATGTGTGCAGAAAGACCACTCTCACTCTGCCCCCTCACAAACAGACCGACACCCCATTCTGTCTCATTGTGAAGAATAGCTCCCCCAAAACTCAAATTTCTACTCAGCCATGACCATCACTTCCCTATTATGTGCCTATATAAATGTCAAGGCAAAGTATGAAGTCCAGGTTATATACAGATACATTGAAGACAAGAATCTCTGAAAGCCTAGAACAGACTATTGAAAACCAAAAAATCCCAATCAATGTTTTTGGCCAAAGGTAAAAATAAAATGTGGGGAGATTATGTTTTAGATTTACATGACTAGCTATGTGACTATCTTACCATTTTTGTTTGTCATTCAGCATCAAAGTTAATGGAAAAGTACAATTTTGTCCCAATGGTTGTGAGGCTATTATTGATTCTGGAACCTCCCTCATTACCGGGCCTAGTATTGCCATAAAGAAGTTGCAGAAACTAATCGGAGGTACACCCATGTTATTTAATGAGGTAATATTTTCACTTCCCTTTGATATTTGCTGCAACCCAGATAGCAAGCAATTGTGCAGCAAGTTTTAGTAATGACTTGCTATGCTATTGCTAGACTTGCCAGGCTCCACAAGTTTGTTGCACAATTGCAATAAGTCAGCATTGCATAATTCAAGATCAATTTTCTTTGCAAACATTCTGCAAGTCCGCTGCAAGTTCTAGTTCAGTTATGCTGTGCAAAAGTCACCCAACCACAGGCAGGGCTGCTGTTAGAAATCGCGGGGCCCCGTACAGACTACCTGGCAGGGCCCCCCTCAAGAAAATATTAAAGATATATTTAGCTAAAATTACAACAAAATCACTATTATCAGACACAAATATAACATAACTCGCATAATTCCTGCTAAATCTAAAAAAAAAACTGTTAAATAAAAAAGAAGATGAGAAAAATATACAGGCTGGGCAGTTGGAGCTCAGTGATCAGAGTGACAGAGAGAGAGAAACAAAGTTACAAATAAACTCCTGAGCAGAGATAAGTGCTGGGAGGGGGGCCCACACAAGGGAGGGGGATTAGTGAGGGACGACTGTCTCTTTCTCAACAGATAAATGCTGATAGCAGGGAGAGGGACAGATCAGATTCAGGTGCTGGAGGAAGATTTCTGTATTTGTTGTCCATCACTAATCCCCCTCCCTGTGTGGGCCCCCCTTGTGCTCGGGCCCCCTACAAGAGGGCTGGTGGTCCCCCCCTATCAGCGGCCCTGACCACAGGGGTCACTGTGGCTGAATTTTCATTTGTTAGACTTGCAGTGCTCTTGCTGTAGACTCACCATTGCAACTTTGTTCTTACTAGAGACTTGCCACGCAAATTTGCTACAAAATGGAAAAGCGTGAACTAGAACCTGTGCTTCAAGTGCTCTGCAAGTGTACAACTTGCCAATGAAAATGTGCAGCAAGTTAACAGACTTACAATATAACACTGCCACAAATTTGTGGCAAGTTATCCTTGCTATCTGGGAAGGCTTTGTCTTGCACCACCTAAAGCATCATAAGAAAAGGAAGTATAGCATCCTAGAACGAGAGTGCTTAGATGCATCAGATACTGCCTGTATTGGCTGCCACAAAAGAATACTGGCATGAATATTGCAAATTATGAAATAACGGAATTTTTGTAAAATCTTACCTGTAAAATTCCTTTCTCTGAGTCCTCCGACAGTCGCCGCCTCTTCATATACGTCACAATGGGGTATTAGACTTTGCTCCGAAGGAGTAGCTAGGCAACAGAATATGTTAACATTAAAGCTTTTAATATATCCCACCCTCAAGGGGTGGTCCCCTCAGTCAATACCCTCCTACTTCCTGCAACCATATCTCAGTTTCAGTGGAATAGCAGTAGAGTATATAACCAAAACCCCAAAAGAGGGGCGGGGGCGGCGACTGTCGGAGGACTCAGAGAAAGGAATTTTACAGGTAAGATTTTACAAAAATTCCGTTTTCTCTTACGTCCTCCGACAGTCGCAGCCTCTTCATATTCGTTACAATGGGGACGTCCCAAAGCAGTGCAAACATGAGGGGTGGGAAACGCATCCGCGCCGTAAGGCAACGCAGTCTCCGCATCAAAGAAAGGAACCTTACCAAAGGAAGGAAACCAGCTGGGCAATAGGAAAAAACTTGCTCAACAGGAGCAACAACCCAGGAAGAACAAATAACCAGGGAATAAAAGACATATCCCAACAGCCAGGGATCCCAACAGGTGATCCTAGGGAACAGCCGCACTAAGAACCTTGCGGCCAAAGGAAGCATCCGCCGATGCCTGAACATCTACCTTGTAGAATTTTGTGAAAGTGTGTACGGTCGACCAGGTCGCCGCCTTACACACCTGGGCTACAGAAGCCCCATGACGACAGGCCCAAGACGTACTCAGAGATCTAGTAGAGTGCGCCTTCACAGGCACAGGGGGAACCTTCCTCTGCAAAGCATAGGCCTGTTCAATGGTCTGCCTGATCCATTTGGCGATGGTAGAGGCCGACGCCGCCATGCCCTTCCGAGGACCCTCTGGAAGAACAAACAAGGAATCCGTCTTTCGAAAAGACTCAGTCGATTTAAGGTAAACCCTTATCGCCCGAACAACATCCAAAGAATGTAGTCTCACCTCTTTCGGATGTTTAGGCTTCGCGCACAGCGAAGGCAAGACAATATCCTCATTGAGATGGAATTCCGAAACTCGCTTCGGAAGAAAAGAAGGATTAGGTCGCAAGACCACCTTATCCAAGTGAATAACCAGATACGGAGACTTGCAGGACAAAGCCCCCAGCTCCGACACTCTGCGAGCCGAAGTGATCGCAACCAAAAAGGCGACCTTTTTGGACTACATAGACAACGAGATCTCCCTGATCTGTTCAAAAGGAGCATGTTGTAACACAGAACGAGATTCAAGTCCCAAGGGGGCAGAGGATACCTCCTAGGAGGAACCAGATGCCGCACTCCCTGAACAAAAGTGCCAACCAAGGAGTTGGAAGCCACGGGACGTTGAAAAAGAACGGCCAGCGCAGACACCTGACCCTTTATCGTAGCCAAACGCTGATCGACACCTGTTTGAAGGAAGGACAACACTCGGGAAACCGAGTACGTGCGGGGTGAAAACCCCCTGGACTCACACCAGGCAAAATAGGCCTTCCAAGTACGGTAGTAAACCTTCCCCGAGGAAGACTTCCTCGCGTTGATCAAGGTATGAACGACCTCAGGGGAGAGACCCCTCTCCTTCAGGACCTCGGTCTCAACAGCCAGGCCGTCAAAGCCAGCGACTGTAAAGCAGGATGGTATATCGGCCCTTGAGACAGGAGATCGTCTCGAAGAGGCAGACGCCACGACCGCCAGATTCACGAGGTCTGCGTACCAGGACCGGCGTGACCAATCCGGCGCCACAAGAAACACCGTGCTGCGTTCCGAGTGTAACCTGCGAAGGAACCTGGACAGCAACTGAATCGGTGGAAACGCGTACATCAGCTTGTACTGATGCCACGGGGCCACTAACGCGTCCGACGCGTCTGCCCGAGGGTCGCGCGTCCTTGCCACGAACCTTCTCACCTTGTTGTTGAGACGAGACGCGAACAGGTCCACATCTGGAAGACCCCACTTCGCGCACAACATCTGGAAGACAGCCGGGTGGAGAGACCATTCCCCCTGATCCAGGGTCTGGCGACTCAGATAGTCCGCCTGCCAGTTCTCCACCCCCGGAATGTGAACCGCCGTTATCGCCGGGACATGAGTCTCAGCCCAGGACAGAATGTCGGCCACTTCTCGAGCCGCTCGGGCACTCCTGGTGCCCCCTTGGTGGTTGATGTAGGCCACCGCCGTGGCATTGTCCGTCTGCACCCGAACTGGGCAGCCCTGCAGCCGGTCCGTCCAACGATGAAGACAGAGATTTATCGCACGCAATTCCAGAATGTTGATCGGAAGGGAGGACTCCCCCTCCGACCATGTTCCCTGGGCGGACAGAACGCCCAGAACACCACCCCAGCCCGACAGGCTGGCATCCGTGGTGATCACCGTCCACGAGATAGGACGAAAAGACTTGCCCCCCGACACCATCGGGGACTGGAGCCACCACAGAAGGTCCCTTCTGGTGCGATGGCCCAACGAGATTTGAAGATCCAGAGATTGAGGTCGCCCGTCCCACCTGGACAGGATCTCCGCTTGGAGACCCCGCGTGTGAAACTGGGCGAAGGGAATCGCCTCGAAGGCCGAGACCATCAATCCCAGACATCTCATGCACGTCCGCAGAGACGAGTGCGGAAAGTCCCTGAGGGACCTGACTTCCTCCTGAAGAGTTCTGAGTTTGTCTTCCGGCAGGAAGACCTTCGCCTGAACCGAGTCCAGGATCATTACCAGGTAGGGAAGACGAACCAACGGACTCAGTGTCGACTTTGGAAAATTTATCGTCCAACCAAACTCCTGCAGAGTTTGCATCGTGACAGACAGGTCCTTCTCCAGACCCTGGCTGGTCGCAGACCGAACCAGAATGTCGTCCAGATACCCCAGGACAGAGATGCCCTGGGCTCTCAATAATGCCAGAACCGGTGCAAGCACCTTGGTGAAAACCCGCGGAGCCGAGGCGAGACCAAAAGGTAACGCCACGATTTGGTAGTGATCCTCCGCAATGGCAAATCGAAGGTACCTCTGGTGACCTTCGAAAATGGGGATGTGAAGATACGCATCCTTCAAATCGATGGAGGCCATGAATTCCCCTGGAACCAGGGCAGCCACCACCGACCGCAGGGATTCCATGCGGAACTTGCGAACCCGCACAGAGCGGTTTAGAGCCTTCAAGTCCAGAATTGGACGAACCTTGCCCTCCTTCCTGGGCACGGTGAACAGATTGGAATAAAACCCCCGAAATCTGTCCCGATGAGGCACCGGAACCACCACTCCCTGAGCCCTCAGGTCTCGCACCGCCAGGTGCAGGTCCCGTAAACGCTCTGGAGACAGTTGAAGATTTGAGGGAAAAAATCTGCTCTCCGGCCGAGAGAGAAACTCGATCTTGTAACCAGATCGAACGACCTCCTGAACCCACCTGTCCCGCACGCGGGCCAACCAGGGTTGAAGAAAACCGAGCAAGCGTCCCCCCCACCCCAAAACTGGGTGAGGGCGCCCCTTCAGGCCGCACTGTTATGGGCAGCGGGTCCGGACTGACCGGACTTCTGTTTACCAGACCAGGGCTTCTTTTGAGAGCCTTGTCCCTTGAACGGTTTGCCCTTGTAGTGCGACCGAAAGGCACGAAAGGACCCCTGAGGGGGCCGAAAATTAGCATGCTTCTTCCCAGAAGCCCCCTTAACCTTGGGGAAATGGGGCAAGAGAGTGCTCTTACCCCTGGTGATCCCCTTAATCAACACATCCAAGGACTCCCCAAAAAGGCGAGACCCATCATAAGGTCTTACGTGAAGATTGGTCCACCGACCAACACTTCAACCAAACCAGGCGGCGAGACAACACCGCCACGCTGTGTACACGTGCAGCCAACGGGACTAAGTCCAAGTCCGCATCACACAGATACATGACACCCTGGTGGATTTGATCCACCATATCCAGGGTCGCCGGCGAGGCTGAATCGGCCACTAGGACGCGCCTAAGCATCTGCGTCCAACTTGCGACAGCCTGGGCCGCCATGAGAGAGGCAAACAGAGCTTTAAGCATAGAACCCGTAACAGAATAAGTATGACGGGCAAGAGACTCCATTCTTCTATCCGTGGCATCACGGAACACCGGGGAATCCTCTGCAGGAATCGCAGTGGATTTGTTCAAAACTGCAATTGCGTGATCCACCGGATAACGCAGCTTGAACCTACTTGGCACAGCAAAAGGTTTGCGTAAATTGCGCCATTGTTCCTTAACAGCGCGCTGAAAATCATCATTGCAGGGAAAAACCTGCGGTGTCCTGCGTTTTCTCTGCGTCCCATAAGCCGCCAAGGCAGCGGGGGGACACACTTCATCCTGCAAACGCAGCGTTTGTTTTATGGAAGCAATCAATTCATCCACGATTGCAAGCTCTTCAGGCGAGCCAGGGGGAGAATTATCAACCCCCTCAACCTCAGCGTTCACTGTGCCAGGAGCGTTACCTGGCTGAACGCTCGATGGCAGGCTGGGAAGCCACTGACCCACGACCTGCGACCAGGGGGATCAGCCCGAGACCCAGCCTGCATGATCCTCTTCGTCAGAAGAACTAACTAATGCTGACAAAAAGAACAGCTAAGTAAAGAGAGAGAAAAAACTCAAACAAAAAATCAAAAAATAAGAAAGAGGCTGGGGCACAAAGCCCCAGCACAGAGAGAACCAGCTACTCCTGACAAGCTAGACATTGAAACTGAGATATGGTTGCAGGAAGTAGGAGGGTATTGACTGAGGGGACCACCCCTTGAGGGTGGGATATGTTAAAAGCTTTAATGTTAACATATTCTGTTGCCTAGCTACTCCTTCGGAGCAAAGTCTAATACCCCATTGTGACGAATATGAAGAGGCGGCGACTGTCGGAGGACGTAAGAGAAAGTTTATATTTGGGCCACTGAGCAGAAGCCCCCGTTTCAGAGTCATTGTCACGAGGTACAGCTTGTTCATTCCATCCCACTGCAATCAGGTACTGTCTTTGGGGCCTGCAGTCCAGAAGGTATGTTCCTGAGGTCATAAGTCAAATACGGTATATTTTGCTATATTTTGTGACTTTAAGAAAAAAAGGTTTTATTCTTATTTCCATTTTACAGTACGCAGTAGACTGCAAGAATTCATCTAGTCTTCCAAGTGTGACCTTCACCATAGGACACAGAGACTTCACAATAACCCCTGAGCAGTATGTGATTAAGGTAAGTAGACATATGCATATTAAGCAGTCTGTGCTGCGAGTGTAGATAATATGCACTGCTTAGGAAGCTTGTAACATACTTACATGTTGTTATTTATCATAGGAGCAAACAGCACGATCTGTAATGTGCCTGGCCGGGTTTCAACCCATGGATTTCAATACTAATTCTGAAGCTCTCTGGATTCTGGGAGATATTTTTATGTCCAAGTTTTACTGTGTGTTTGACCGTAAGAATGACAGAGTTGGACTGGCAAAAGCCAGAAAAAAAAGGCATACGCACTCGGACACAAAAACATTGGTATCAACCACCTTTTGAATGTGCCATCTACATGTCCTCTGCATCTTCTCAAATAGGAAAGAAAACATTTTACATTTCTGTATTAATTGAATTACTGCTTTATGGAGAGGGGGATCTTACTGTCAATATACATTCTTCTAATTATACTGTAATTGCCTAATTGTTTAGCTTATGGCGGTTCACTGCAATGCTTTCATATTTCACATGAGAATTGTAAAACATGTACACGTGATAAAGGTCTGACTTCTTTTAAATTACAAAGGCATTTTATGATATATACATATTTAAACCCCTTCACACCTGTGCATATTAGATGCAGCCCGCTAAAGAAAAGTCCTGCATGCTGCATCATTGGTAACGTGATTAAAATGCAATTAGCCAAAAATACAAAGCACAAATGTGAATCAGCCCTTAAGGGATTTTTATTGCCAATACTGGTGTTAATAACATCATGCAAGGTAAGGTGACTTATGCCCCATACACACGTGCAGATTATCTGCAGACTTTTGTCTGCAGACTTACCAAAACCATATAATATGAGGTCAAACCTAAACACTTTCAATTTGTATGCAATCCGGCAGGCCCTTGCACTACATAGAAAAGGTAAGTCTGCAGACAAAAGTCTGCAGATAATCTGCACGTGTGTACGGGGCATTAGTCTCCATTCACAGCGGAGCATTTTGTGAATGTGTGCAAAATCATGTATTTACGCGATCGCATAAGTGTGAAAAAATGCATGTCATGCCAGTTGTGGTGCCATTCATTGGTGAGACTCAATGCAGCAAGACTCACAAGCATGAAAGACAACTAGAAGAAAAGGTTAAAAAAAAATGCACAAAGTGCAATGCTCAAAAAGTTACAGTAGCTTGCAGCCCAATGCGTGTGGCAAAAAAAAAGCATAAATGCACAAAAATACATCACGATTTTGCGCACATACTTAAAATGCCTAGCCTTTCTCAATCTAATGTTTTGTTATTTCTGTTTATAACCATGAACAAAATAGTATGTTAGAGTTATTGTACATGCAAGATTTCTTTAAGAAATATAGCAATAGCTGTAATGGTGTACTGTTAAAAAAAAGTAAAGAAACCCTTGGACCCAATATATATATATATATATATATATATATATATATGGCCCTATAGCAGACATTACCTATTAAAGTTTTTTACATAAGTGCCCACCTATTTTACCACTCCTTCATGGGTTTCCCTGTAAGAACTGCCCCTTTCAAACACCACCACAACATTTCAAAGGGGATTCAAATCAGGACTTTGACTAAACTAGGCCATAAAATTCTTTACTTCTTTTTGAGCTATTCTTTTGTAGATTTTACATTGTGCTTCAGATCATTACAGTGTTAAAAGATCCATTTCTGGTTTAACATCACTTTTTGCACAGATGGCCTCACATTCTTATTAGGCACACTTTGATATTCTGCACAATTATCAATGAATTAATGACTGCAAGCTGCCCAGGCCAGCTAAGCAACCCACGAGATGTAACCTTTCCACCACCTTGTTTGACAGCTGGTATGAGAGTCTTCTCCTGAAATGCTTTATTTGGTTTGTGCCAAACATGTCTACTGTAACTATGGCCAAAAAATCTATCTTTTGATTTAATTGATTTTAAATTAAAGTAAATGTAGGGGCATACTTACTCTCTTTAATAAGCAATTTACAAAACTGCATTTTTGCTCATTTGGATTATGATTATAAAGACACCGTTTCAGTTTTATGTGTCATTTGTTCAAGTATATCACACTTATCTGTAGGTACTGTTTGAATTGACATCCAATGTCTGCCTGTTACAATTAGTTTAAAAAGTCAACAATTTGCATGGGGTATACTGTACTTGCTTTTCCCCATGACTGTAGTGTTGTGGCCCTTCCTATCTTTGTTCTTTAAAGTATATGCAAACCTGATTAGTATACTCTCACATAGGCTTTAACTTGCTTTAACTAAGGGGACCTGCTTCTAAATGGTCTTCAGTTTTGCTCCTGTGTTCCTGATACTCATTCTGACCCTGTTATTCACCTGGTTTCCACGTGACCTGCTTTCTGGATTACTCTTATCTGCTCATGTTCACTATCTCCATTACTGAGAACAGCCTGGAATTCTGACCAAAATTCTGTCCATCAACTCTGTACCTCACTGCCCACAAGTTGTTGACTTCTGCTTGTTTCTGACTCTGATCCTGCCTATGATTCAGTGCCTTCCCTTATCTCATAAGACCACTTGGCCAGAAATGTACTTATTTACTCCACTGTGGTAAGTAGAAGCAGCACTTGATCCACTGGATGGAAAGTTTGTATTCTTGCCAATCTATTCTACATCTGACTTTGGGCCTTCTGAGCCAGTCACGTTTCCTGATGCTGGGGGTCAAAGCATCAATACTGTCTTGCAGAACAGTTGTGTGGACTGGAGAACTGGCAGATGGCAAGCAATAATAAAGATCCCAAACCCGCCCATCCAGGTCTACCACCTTCTCTAGCATATTTTTCAAAGTTTTATTAAATCTTATCACCGATCTGTCAGAGATACCAAGTGCTAGAATCCTGTGAAACATGTCTTGTGAAACAGGTGTGACCAGCAATGTGTGGACTTGCACAGAGAACACCAGGAACAAGTATGGTATAAATAAAGTGATTTATTCAAAATAAACTGATTTATTAAATATAAAGTGAATAAAACTACAATATAAACACACATCCAGTTTTCCAAAACCCCATGACCCAAAACCAATGAATCTAATGAGTGACAATGCTAACAATTACATAAGACAACCAAATAAATATGTACAGGCAGGGGGATATGGCTGGGAAGCGTAGTCAGTATCAGAGCCAGGGTCATACACTGAAGATCAAACAGAAAGCAAGCCAGGACAGGGAGAGGGTACACGGGAGCAGGAACAGGCAGTTGGGTGAGGGAACAGAAACGGACCAGGAGCAGGATGCAGGATACACAGGTTAGAGGCACTTGAGCAAAACACCAAGGCAAAATGGAATAGCCTAGGCAGGACTGAATATGATCTCAGCAGTCAGTGCCAGGTGATGACTAATTGCTAGGAACTGCTGGCTGCTGAGAGAAACCCACTGGACACTGGAACTACAACCTTTAGGTCTGGGAGCCACAGTGCTATCAGCAGGTGAACCCTTTCCTGTCTCTCTATTTGAGGGTGTTACTCAGAAGCTAATTCAACAGCTGACACAATTCTTTCATAATCTGTTACATAAAGGGCGTATCTTGGCTTATTTTGGGAAAATGTGGAACAACTCAGAATAACAGGCAATATAGTTCATCAAGATGTACAGGTATATCGTAGTGGATTTAACTCAAAATTCACAATAATTTTTCACTTCTGCATGTATCCCAAGCCAAAAGACATGCTGCAGAATGTGTTTTTTTTCTGGACTCCAGATTACTGCTTTTTGGAGTAGGAGGTGGCTTCCATTGCTCAGTTGCAGAGCTAATGCCGAAGTCCTCATTGTCAAGATAACATCACCAGATCCACCAGATGGTTCACTGACTTTAGGTCCACTGAGTTCACCTATGCCCTTAGGACTTTCTGGTTCAAGACACTTTTTATAAAATAACTTTTCTTTCAAAGGTGCAGGCTCCCTTGGTTATCATCCCTAGTTATTACCCAGATCATACCTTCACTCCATAGAGTAAATTGTAAATCAGCTATAGACCAGACCGTGAGTAACTTAACTGCAAATTTGCTGAAATAATGCACAGTAAAATTGACAACAGAAAGCAAAATAGTAAAGTGGTATACAGGGAAACACAAAATAAAGGTAAATAGAAAGTGCTACAGTTGGAGCTGTCATGAGCTGTTCCTACGGGGGGGGGGGGGGGATTCTGAATGGTAACCGCCAAAGGTTAACAGGTTTTAAGAATCTTATACAATTCAAACCAACGTAAATACTGTTCCTTTCTGTTCCCTGTGGAATAAATTCTCTCTCACATGGAAGTGGCTTGCACCTTGCAGTACATGTGGTTGTCCGAAGGAGTTCCCAGTCCTGCAGTAGAGATGCAACAGGCGACTCTGGTCTGGATCCAGTAGCAGGTGTCTGTATGCATTGGTCCACCACACTGTGAACTCAGCACTCCAGGTACAGCTGGTGTAAACTGCTCTACAGTGACTGGAACTTACAGGGTAGCTGTGTGCTCTTCTGCTCGCTAGTGACCTGCACACCTGACACGACATTGGAAGGTGTCTAGTGACAGATCACATGCCCAGTCACTGCTGACCTATCAGGCATGGTCCCTCTATACCCAGGATAGTAAGAAGAGCTAGAATCTATATCCTTTCTGTGTTCAGAAGTCCAGAAGATGATAGGAGCCAAGGGGATTGTGAGAAGTAAAGTTAAAAGAGGGGTGTCCTCCACTGAGGAAGGCGATCAGTGGGGCACTCTGCCACAATCCATTACCTGGTACACAATTCTAGATGAAAGTATAGACTTTTCAGATGTCATGCTCACCCTAGGTCAGTAACTAACAAAGCAGTGCATATTTTAAAAACTTCAGCAATAGCAGTTCCCTTTTTTCTTAATGCTCACACATTTTCTCTAAAGTAAGCCTGTGACAAGACTTTTAGACAAGCCCTAACTGACCTATGTAGCTGCAAGCATTGTTTTATAGTTCACCCATAACATCACAATAGAAGCACCAAAGTCATTGAGGTTGTACAATAAAGGCTCTTTCACACTGCTCCATTTTTCCTGCGGTATGTTATGTTTTTGATGCGGTTTTGCTGTGTTTGCAGTGCATTTTTCCCTTGGACATATGACTGGATAAAGCACTTCCCACAGGTGTGTTGCATTTTTAATTTTTTTTTTCTTTTTCAATCTGTTTATTGAATTTTGCAAAGTAATATGGACATTTAATATCAAGTGTCAAGAGTAACATACAGTACATACTTTGACTTTCAGCAGTAAAAAAAAGAAACAAAAGATGGTATCGCTTATTGTAGAAATTCAACAGGAATGGTAATAAGGTGATACAAAAGATAATCACTACCTACAAAAAAATAGGAGAGCAACGAGTTTTATTCAGATTGTTGTACGGGTAGGGAAGTTAGACTATTTCTTGGAAAAAACATTTAAGTGAGATCATGTAACTAGCAATGTTTTTTATTTAAAGTGGTTGTAACACTAAAAAAAAAAAAAAATTAGAGATTAAACAGTTTAGTGCTTGTACTGTCTAATCTGCCCCTCTCTAAGCTGTAAAAAAACTGGTTGATCCTTCCAGTTCCTGTGTCCCCCTCTGTGTTCTGACCACGGTAATCATGACTGCTGAGCCTTGATTACCGTGGTCAGTTTAAATGCCTCATTCATCCGCATCTCTCCTCCCTGGCTGTCAGTTCCTGTGTAAGAGAGCCATCTCCATCCTCCCCTCCCTCCTGCCGCTTATAGAAGCAAAGTAAACTGTAAAAAAAAATGTCACTACCAGCGAGTGACATAGAGGCACCGTTTTCAACAAACATGTACACGGTGTGTTATGGCTGGATAAAAGAGAGAAGCTGGCAGTGAATTTTTTTAAAGGTTTCAAAGGAGTTGGATAATAACACAGAGGGCCTAATCCTTCACCACTCTTTTTTCCTCTACATACACTTATTTGTTTTGTCTGGTTTGATTTTGACCTTTATCAACAAAACATTTCTAATGGCACCGATTAAAAACTAGTTTTTTTTTTCATTTGGACAAAGATTGGGTGCATTTATAAAAACTTCACAAAGGTGTCCATCAAAACTACATAAAAAATTAGTTCTATGCAAATGGGTCAAAATCAAATGTCCTCTGGCTATATTCTCTGCAGTTTGATTTTGTGAATACTGTATTGTGACTACTAGATGGCATTGAGGAGATCTCCTTAAAGCATCAGCGCATTCTAAGGAACACACTACATCATGGCCACTAGATGACACTGAAGAGCAAACTTATTTTAATAGACAAACAGTTATGCTACAAAAAATCTCAGTGTAAATGTATGAAATGTCATTCCTGCCAACAGTTAGAAATGACAATATCTGCTTTTGTCATTTTGGTTTCTAACAGGTTTTTCTTGGTTGCCTAACAGGAAGACAGCTAGACAAATTTATATGCTGTCTGCTTAACAGAGAGCTGTGATTGTTTAGCAGAGGCTGCTCGGTGTGCTCTGGTGCTGCTCATGCTGTCTGGATGTTTCACACTGATCCAGTAGCAATGGAGTATACTGGATAGTGGGTAGAAACCTGGCAGATGAGAGCATAGGATATTATACAGCCCTGTCTAATTAGAAGGGGATGAGCCCCAAGGCATGCTGGGTAACTGTATTTATATCTGAAGAGCACATGGGCTATGGGCCAGTCTTCTTCTACAGAGAGATCCAGGTGGGGAGAGGGCTGTCTCCATTGAAGCTGAAACCCATGGTTCTCTTGCAAGCTGACTTGAGGGAGAATGTTCACGGATCCTGTCTGGTATCAGAGGAAGGTGACCTATGGCCAGGGCCTTGTGAGTACAGACCCCCTAAAGAGATCCTACGGACTGTTGTTGCTAAAATCTCCCTCTTTGTGCTAGAAGTCAGCATACTGGGTGTAAGCTAAAGGGGACATTGGCTAGTGTCTTGAAGAAGCAAGCTCTGCTCGATTCTTTCTACTACAAAGGGACTTGCTTAAATCGGTGTTCCAGCTGGGGAAAAATAAATAAAAGTCAGCAGCTACAAATACTGTAGCTGCTGACTTTTAATATAAAAACACTTACCTGTTCAGGAAGCCCACGATGTCAGCACCCCAGCCGATTTTCGGATCGGTTGCCGGGTGCTGCCACCCCCATTCGTTCTAAGGGAAACTGGCGGTAAAGCCTTTCGGCTTCACAGCTGGCTCTCTACTCTGCATACACAAAGCGCGCTGGCCGTTCTAATGGGCCTGGCGGTGGGGGAAGGAGAAGGGGGGCCGAACTTCCGAGGGATGGCGTGAAGGCACTGTTTCCTGGAAGTGGGGAAGAGTACCTGTCAAAACCAGGTACCTGTTCTCTCCTCCCCCCTGAAAGGTGTCAAATGTAGCACCGGAGGGGGGGAGGAAGCAGATGAGCGGAAATTCCACTTTTGGGTGCTACACAATTCTTTTGAAGAAGTTGTCTTCGCTTGTGAATAGTTCATTTGGCGTATCCCACTAAATCCTTTCTCCTAGCCAAGTTCTCCAAATAAAATATAAAAAACACATCCCCTAGACTGGCCATTGGAGACAACAAGCGGAAGAGTGTATGCACCTGGCTGTGTGAAAATACTCTGTAACTGGCTGTGGATAAATTAGTGGGAGTCCCAGGCACAATTATTCAAACGGCTCCTGCAGGGATATCGCTACATATATATACTTATGGTGCAGTGTTTTACATCGCATATGATTAAAAATAATGGAGTCACAATTTTACCGCAATTAAGAAATGTTTGCTAATATTTTATATGTGTTTATATTTTTATCTGTTATAATGGAACATAGCAAAGAAAGGACATGAAAAATTGTAAGACACTTTATACATATCTCTGTGCTGACTTGGTCTGTTTATATTAAATGTGTGGACACTTTTACACATGTTTCTCAAAGAGTGGGAGGAGGATATATCAATGTGCAATACAAACATACCAGAAAATCAATTTGAGGGTCTCTCATTTACATGGCAACTTGGTATGACTAACAAAAGTTAATATAAATGAACTTGAATATAATTCACTACATAGAATTAAAATATATACATTCTATACACAAGACTATACAGTAATTTGGTTTCCAAAACAAATTCAGACAATTTCAGTTTCTTGCCAGACATGGATTTATGGGCAAGTCTCGTATGCTTGAACCTAAGGTGATAAAGCACCAGTGACAAAGCCCACTGAAGTGCCCAGAATTCAGGGTGCTGGAAGCTTTCTGAATATACTGCATATAGATTACATTAGAGTCTCTCAAGAGGGCTAGGCTAAAAGGTACAAACTGGGGCTTTGAAATAGTAAAAAGTTTCAGTTTTTCCCATTACATCCAAGACACAAATACTAATTAAAGTGGTATGCAGTGTTCATTTTGATGTCAAGTTTGGATTTAGTTTTATTCATAGTCTTTTGACTAAAATGTCACACCGTCATCTAAAATGGTTTAGTTTTAGTGGTACTTTAGTCTACTAAAATCTCCAAGACATTTTAGTAGACTAAAATCTATTGGATTTAGTTAAATTGAAATGCATTATTTTAGCATTTCTCTAGAATTGCCAAACTCATTATACAGTATACTCCTGGAGTAAAATATTATTAACGGTATTTATGGTACTAGGTTTGATCATGCACTACAGACAAAGATTTAGACATTGTGATATATAAAATCTTTATAAATAAAGCCAAGTTTAATAAACAAAAAAAAAAATATTGCTTTTTCACAAACAGAAGTGCAACTTTAAAATATAAAAAAAAAAAAAACTGTAAACTCTATTGGCTGTAATGCCATTGCACATATTACCTGAATCTATTACCAACATTAAATATTAAGAAAAAAAAAAAAGAAAAGCCTTTTTCCTATTTGAAAATAAAATAAGAAAAGCCTTTTTCCTATTTGAAATAAAAAAAATAAGAAAAGCCTTTTTCCTATTTTTTCTTTCTTTCAGCAGCTTAGTAGATGCCCTCTACTTGTTCTTGTGTGGTAGTGCAATAGTGCAATACATGTTTAAACTTTAATCCGCTAAAAAAACTGAAACTTTTATACTTACCTGACAGTAATTTTCCTTTCGTGACGCATAAGCATGACAGCATACACCTATGGGTAGGCTCCTCCCCTCGCCGAATCAGGACTGGTTATATTAGATAAATGAGTCACCTCCCCTAAGGCGGCATTCTCGTAACTAGACTCAAATGCGAAGCCCCAAGGGAGGAACCTGAATGCTGTCATGCTTATGCATCAGGAAAGGAAAATTACATGTCAGGTAAGTATAAAATTTTCAGTTTTCCTGACACAAGCATGACAGCATACACATATGGGATGTAGCACGCCAACAAAGCCCATAAGGGAGGGCCATGCTGAAGTGTTTTAATCAACAGTTTTCTCCACTGTTTTCTGTCCTCCTCTGGTTGAGCCAGACAGACCCATGGCTTTCTAACCGATCAACTATGCAACCATGCAACATATCCTTAGACTCATTTAGAACTGAAGTCAACTCCCCTGTTTCCAATGTCGCTTGATTAACTTTGTAATAGGCTAAAAATGGTTCTTCGTAT
Organism: Pelophylax lessonae; assembly: GCF_965119305.1. Lineage (NCBI taxonomy): Eukaryota > Metazoa > Chordata > Amphibia > Anura > Ranidae > Pelophylax > Pelophylax lessonae. The sequence continues at coordinate 263,937,907 of NC_138771.1, read as the reverse complement.
ATGAACTTAGTTGGTATCCTGTAAAGGAATTCTGAGCCTGTGAATTCTGCCTATGAGCGCGCCACCCATCTGATAATGTGGGCTCTGCACTAGATTGATGGATTCATCTTTGCCCCATAAGCCCCCTAGGTTACTTTGACCCCAGATGATGCCATCATCCTAGTAGACAGTGAAAGTCTTCTTCTGATACCACCAGGCCTGAAGAGGCCACTGTCTGACCTTCTAGAGAAGGACCACTTCCATGTATTTCTTCCACATAGACACCATCGAGTCGGTGACTTCGCCTTTCCAGCATGTCCAAACCTGAAATGTCTATGTCCTGTTCCAGATGAAAGGATGCAGACCTTTGTATGGTGCTGGAAAAGAAGAAGCTATTTTGTTTGATAATGGTAGCAATAAGGTAGTTTATCGCTTGAACGGGAAATACTGCTTTAGTGTCATAGAAAATATTGAGGAAGTCTTGCTCAGAAGAATGGAGGAGTGGGACAACCTTCCCAACACTAGTTGCACTGCCAAGTTCTTAGGGGAAAGAACGATCTGTACAGGCCTTTCGGAATTGGTTTACCAAGATGTGCAGCGGTCCCTGGATCTCAGGAAGTGAGGACCCGACCAAGACTTGACTACCACCTAATCCCCCATCTCGGCCTACTTGCAGACATCTTAATCTTTACAGTCGGGAGCAGAGGATTCCATCCTTAAATTCTGCGAGGTTTCCCATGTTCTGGTGTACCTGAAGTTTGTAGCAGATGCCCTGGCTTCCACAGGGTTTCAAATACTGAAAGGCGAGACCCCTAGAGGAGTCTTCCATACTTGGTCTCCCAGCTGCTAGATCTAACTTGGATTATTTTGGATACAGTTGGCCCCACCGTGTAAGGTCTGAAATCTCAGGAAGGAGAATAGGAGGTTCTTGCACCAAAGACTGTACTTGAGGACACCGCGGCCTGCATGGCCACCAGGACATTGTCCTCATCACAGCTGTACGACTACGGATCCTGATGAGGAGCTTGGAGATGACTGGGTCTGGTGCCTATATAGGCTAAACTGTAGACCCAACTGGATGTTCGTAGATCCACTGCTTCAACTTCTGGGATTGCAGGAATAATTTCCATTTGTGACCAAAGAGGTCACTGTCAGGTTGGAATTCACTGAACTGCTTGCTGGTCTAGGGACACACTCTTAACATTCAAGACTTTGTATCTTACAGTGTCTGATAGGAAGTTCTGGGAAGCCAGAACACAAAGAGCGATGATATGAGGCAGGTTTTACTGTTGGCAAACCTAAATGGGAGATACCTTTGACAAAGATTTATTAATATTGTATTCCTTCTTGCTAAGAAGATGGGAGATTAATATTACCGTCTGTTTGGAGCATAACTGAGGCCTCCTAGGCTGTGTTGCCCAAACAACTTCAACGCTTGGGAATGTAACGCTCCTGCGTTTTATGTATGATGTGGATTTACAGCTGCAGAAATATTCCACTTCAGTAGTCATGTAGAGAAACGCTGAGACACCAATCCCAACTCCCAAAGACTCATCATGTGTGGATGATCTCAATTCAGCAAGTAAATACACACACTCAATAGATGTTCCTAGAGTGACTTATGTATATAGTAACACAGTGATGATAGGCTGAAGAGACAGGTTGGGTAGAGATGGTAGATGACAGACACTTGAAAGGAAATGTTCTTGAAAGTAAGATAGTAGCAGATGGAATGCAGATAGGTTAGTAATCATGTATGGTAGCAGATGATAGAGTAGCAGGTGAACATACAGGAGAGACCAACCCAGTGCAAGAGCAGATGGTAGTAGGCTCAAGAGCTAGCAATCTTAGATAATGCAGATGTAATAATAGTCCTTAGTATGCAGAGCTAGATAGTGTAAGCTTTAGTATGAAGGTTATAGAGGTTTCCCCTGTGGGGTACTTATCACTAGTAGCAATGTAGCAGAGGAGAGGTTCGGCAAGAGCGGATGATCCGGTAGCGGGATACAGGGATCAGCGCAGCGTGGTTCCGACAGCGAGGTATGCTTGCAAGCATGAGAGCTTCAAGACAGGTTAGCATCAAGGCACAAAGCAGGTTGAACGAACACATGTGAGTGAGAGCTGGTGATTTAAATAGCTGTTCAGTCCGGCGCTCAGTGATGACAGCATCAGTCTTAAAGGTGTATGCGCACCTTACCAAAAGAGAATGGTGGGGCGCATACACTTAGGAAAAGAGTAATTAGGGTACCCAAAGGTACCAGAACATTACAGGGAATCACTGTTAGCCACTTCGTCCTCCATTGGCATATGTAATTGACCTTGAGATAGGAGGTCACTTAGGGTAATACCAAGAAAGTAAATAGATTGTGATGATTGGTATGACAGAAAGCTGAAAAGATTAATTAACTAACTATCTTTAGCCACCACCAACGGGACTTGTCTCATATGTGGGGTCATCTACTCTGGAGTAGGAAACTAATCTTCCATTAACTTAGAAGGTCAAATTATAATGTTCTCAATCTTCCAGTGAGTCCAACCAACTGCATGGATTACTGCAGACTACTTCTCGATCATTTGAGACCATGGGATAGAGCTAGGGCCCCAAGTGAGAACCTAATACTGTCACTTTCTGTGAGGGCAACTCTTCAGTATTCTCTGAGTTTCCAAAATGTCATTATTATAATGAGATGAGTTGGCCTTCCCCAGCTGATGGTCCATCCAAATTTGATCTGAGTCTGAATCAGAATTTGCCAGGACCTGGAGAATGTTGAGCCCCCCGCAGGCTGTTGTCAAGCTATGAAACATGCTGCCCTTGCTTCCGCAAGATGGCCACTACTGGAAGCAATTTTCTGGAAAAGGTCTTGAGTATGTGGAAAGACCAAAGGTTGTTGAATGTATCTGAAATAAAAACTCTCAGAAGCATGGGTGTGCTGAAAAGCGTATGTACACATCAGCTAGATCTAGAGAAAACTATAGCTGCTTTATCTGATGGTTTGAGTGATTGTTCTCAATTACTCCATGTGAAGTTTTAGATTTTGATTCTTCGTTCCATTTCCTGCCTAAATCTGCTTTTCGACTAAGAACACTGGATTGATGGCTCACTGTTAGACGAAGATTTGGTAACATTTGCTTAAAGCTTTAAAGAAAATTCCAATGACTTCCCTTCTGCACAGGACCCACCGATCCTGAGCCTCCTCTGCCCAAATTTGCAATAATTCCTGCAATAACACCTACTGGGCAAATTTATGTAAATGGAATTTTGCTGCTCCTAGCGAGGAGCAGACTTGGATTTTGGCGACCAAAGAAAGACTATTATGGATCTTTCAATCTATCCATCTTTGTTTTGGGCCTAGGTGACTAGTCTAAGGGATTAGTCCCAAATCTAGACATCACTGATTCCATCTTGAATAGCAGTCGATTCACTTAGAAAGCGGCATATGCAGTAAGTGGGTTTAAGCCATAGGGCTTGACTAACCACACAAAATACTAGAGGAACAGCATACTGCATCGCTGGTCACTTTAATTTCACTCAGGGATCACACAACGCAGAGGCTTATTACTGGTCCAGTTTGCCATCAACTCTTCTGCTGAGAACCATATAGCCTTGGCTGCTGAAGTGAACTCCCACATAGGCCACACACACACTACCTAATGGTAGAATAAACCTCATTGCCAAATCCATATTGCTGTTCCCATGCCTTTGCAAAGAATATTGCATCATCCGTTGGCAGAATGGCACTTCTGGCTTGTCTGATGAAGATTCCTTGGCCAACTGCCTCTGAAGTAAAGCTGGGCTTTACAGAAAGGATCTTGCTTCCCCTGCAAGCATAAAGACACATGTAGTCAATCTGATGAAAGCTCCTTGGCCCGCTGCTTTTGAGGTAGAGGTACCCTTTGAACAAACTTAGCTGTCTTATTAGCTTAGTACTTGAACGTTAGCGACTAGATATCCACCTAGTCAGTTTGAATAGTGACAAAACATCTGCATTTTTGTTTACGGTCGCCTGTTATGCAACTTGGCATAGCATCTTGGCGGGCACGTCAGCTAACCACACTACTCCCCATACTGCCAAGGATGGTCCTTATTGTGATTTCCTTTAGTCTGCCCCTCCTGCTAGCACCTTGAATGTATAGCCGTTTTCCTCAGAGCCAGAGAGGACCTGTCACTGTTGAAGGAACAAGTTGCCTCTTTTCTATTGGGGAGTGGTGAAGGTATTAGGGCTGGAAAGTTTTACCATCCTTACTGACCGCTTTTTTTTTTTAGTATAGTATACCTACCTGACCCTCATCTTACTGATCATTGCTGGTCCCTGGGTAAGCTCATACCTCAAGGATATGAGCTGCAGGTTTGTGGTCAAAATATTAGCAAATACACATTAGCAAATACACTCTCAGCTGCTGTCCACACATCCATCTGCAGACATTGAAGCAGCAAATAACGTATAGCAGTCATCAATGTTTGGCAGCCAAAAGCAGGCAATAAACGCATAGCAGCCATACAACGCACAGCATTCATTATTAGTGAAGCATTACTATATCATAAGCAGCACAAAGGAAGGGTTAATATACCTCAGACCAATAGCCCTGGCAGGATCACCTACACTAGGCCACTGGTTTGCAAGGTTAAAAACACCAAACTCAGGTATTGGAGCATTAAACAGTAATCCAACCTTCAGAACCAGGCATTGCTGAGTTAAAAGGAAAGACTCAACTTTGCACATTAACACCTATATATATTAGGCCATGCATTAGCAGTACTGCAGACAAAACCAAACCTGTGAGGCATTAATGAAAGCAGAACTATAACAGCAAGTTACCCTACTTTGGCATCCTGACATAATAACCATATATTAATCATGACAAACCATAACAGCCTATGGTTTAGCTTACCTGCCTGTGCAGCACACATTCCTGGCTGGCTCTAAAGTGATGGGAGAGGATTGATTCCTGAACAGAAGGCCACCAATACACCCCAGGCAGTTGCCCGGGGCTCCCAGTCGCTACCATTAGCTGGAAGTTATCCCAACACCATTTTGCTGCTCCCTGTTGACCGCAATTCTGCCAGGCGCCATCCCCATCTACACATCCATCTGGAAAAGGCAGCCTGCAGTAGAGCCACAGGAAGTAGACAAAGAGCCATTTTGGAAGTGAGCAGCCGCCCTAACAACAATGCCAGTGTTTTGCAAGGGAAACAAATATACACAGAGCGCCAGGCTAGCCAATAGCGTGTGGGACCACAGCTCACCAGGAGGAGAGACTGGATTAGTCCCAACAAACAACAAGGCAGAACTGTTTTACCTGCATCCAGAGACCAGTATTCTGCACCCCAGTACCTGGAGCTGGGTGAGGCCTCCCTCGTATAGGCGGTTTACACCCGAACGGAGGGAGCTTCGTCACAGGAGAGAGGCTGAACCTGTGCGGCTGGCCAGATGAATCTGGCAAAGTGAGGACAAAAATGAAATTCTTTTTTCTATAATTATAACTGGTTGAGCTTTTGAGGAACAAAAAGAGAATGTCACCTTAGGGGAGGCGACTCATTTATCTAGTATAACCAGTCCTGATTGGGGGAGGGACGGAGCCTACCCATACGTGTATGCTGTCATGCTTGAGTCAGGAAAGTCTGAGCTATAGGCTGGGGATAGAATTGTGTTGCCGATTTAGATAAGGCCAGCAGAGATTTGATTTTAGTCATAGTCTTTTGACTAAAATGCTATTTTAGTTTTAGTCGTATTTTAGTTATCTAAATTGTTTTAAGTTTAGTCGTATTTTATTTGACTAAAATCTTCGGTACCAGTGCTAGTTTCATTGACAAAAATATTTTCGTTAACGAAATTAACACTGGTGGTGTGTAGGTCAAAGTACCTTTATCCATTTTGATTATTTTTTGCAGGCAGAATGTTGGATGGCCTAGAGATCTGAAACATTTTTTAAACATTACTGCAATAAATTTTATGTCCTGCAGCAATTGTAGCCCTCTTAGCAGACAAGCAGAAGGTATATGAAGTCACTTTGGCCTACATTCCATGGGTTTGCCCAGCTAAGTTCACACTGGCATTAAAAGCAGGCGTTTGAGGGACATTAAAACTGCCTCTCACACACCTACCGTATGTAAATAATACAATGGACAGGATACAGTGCTATTCCCATTATCAAAACATGAAGCGTTAGCGTCGCTTCAAAATTGAAGCCTCATGTCGAGTTAGGAGGTGTTTGAAGCCTTTCAGCGCCTCCTATACAAGTCTATGGTAATGCTTCACAAACGATCTGGCAGGCATTTGCGGCGCGGTTACTGTCACTCCCCATTTAAAAATAGGCATTTATGGAGCAATTTTAACCTGCCCTAACACTCATAAAATGCTACAAAACTGCACATGTGGCATTTGAGGAGCGTTCTTTACTTATTATTAATGCTTGTAAAATGTCCAACATCCATACTAAAACTTATTGACGCGAGTCTAACGCTATCGGAGCATTTGTTAATCAGTAGAAATGTAGTCAAGTGTGAGCAAACCCTAACCTATCACTAGATAATGAAATAGATGTGTTTAAAGGCGTTAAAAAAATAACATTAGGTAAAGGTGGTATCGTCCAAGCCATGTGGTGGGAGTAAGGCCAGTTTCACACTGCTGCACTGTGCTTTGGGGGCAGTGCGGATGTATCAGTGGTTTTTGAGCGTTTTACCTGTAGTTTTGAAAATGCACTATATATGCATCATGGTGCGCTTTAAGAAAACACGCCAAAAACGTGCAACCTAATAGAAAGTCTATGGTGCTGTGGCTAAAACCGCAGGTAAAACATGCAAAAACTGGTGATATACCTGTGCTGTGGCCAAATCGCAGTGTAGCAGTGTGAAACAGGCCTTAAAACCATATTTCAGTGAGTAGTGACTAATTCAGAGCCTGATTTCCTAATAAATTCAAGTTTCAAACTTCTTCTGATGGAACAGTCAATTTTCTGTTACTGTCCTTGGAAATGAGAAAAAAGGCACTGTATTATATAAATGCACTGTGCTGCTTCCAGTAAGAATTACACCATGTTGATAACAAGTATGAAATGACCATGTCAGTAGCCTGACTACAAACATTTGTTCTTAGATGTTTTTGTGCGTTATGAAAGTCTTTCCTCTTGTTAGACAGATTCTCTTGTCCCAGAGCTGCATGTTTCCATTTACAGGATTTAATATTATCTTATATTTTCCCATCTTTCTTTTCATCATGAAAGTCGACTATGTCTGTTTCTTTGGTGTCAATGTGGCTGAATAAATCCAGCAAAACTTCACTGGGATTTGAGTGAGCATCTGAAGCATGTACTCCCTCTTCTAATGGCAAAGAAAGAGGTATATCTTGCAGAGATGTATATGGTGGCTGTAAACTCATTAAAGGGCTTTGTGTTGGCAATATAGTTTCACTTAACCGATGGGATGCAATCTTCTGATCTTTAGTGATGTGCTTTAATTTCTCTTCACCTGTATTCACTGGAACTTGTACTGACCCTTGTTTCTGAATATCTTGTTTGGAAATTATTTCAGGGCTTGGTTGGTCAGTGTTTTTCTGAACACAGTCAGTTTTTTCTCCATTATTTGATATAGGTGGAGGATTTGATTGCAGTCGGGCAGTTTGGACTAGAGTTTCAGAAGATGTAGTAATCACCACTTCGGGTACATGTAAAGCTGAGTTTGGTGTATAACTGTTCTCACTCGAAGGTTGTCTTTCTGAAGTATTTGATCTACTAGACTCCCGAATAACAGATAGATCATTTCTAGTGGTGCCCGGCTTGGTATTTTTATCCATAGATTCGTGCCTCTTACTACCATGTAAATTAGGTCTTTTGACTGGAACATCATGGAAACTCCCTATGTAACTTGTTTCACTAGGAAAGAACGTAGCTGATGCATCACTTCCCTGTCGACTGAAAGTTCTTCTAATTGGAGATTCAGGATGCTCATGGACACTTAAAAACCGCTTGACCCTTCTTAAAACAGAAGGTTGTCTTCTATGCTTCTCTTCATCCAGAAGCCAGTCCTCATGTAGAAATACAGAATCAGGTAGCCTACAGCAGAGAAAAAAAGCAGAAAATAATATATTATTGTTTGTGCGAAACAATGGTTTCCAACCTCCTTTCTAAAGTCCCCCCAAAAGGTTGTGTTTTCAGGATCACCTTCACCTTGCACAAGTGCATTAAATCAATGTTATTAGCTTGGTATTTTACGACAGTTATTTTTTAAGGGAAATTCCCAAACGTGGCCTTTAGAGGGTACTTGAGGAACGGGGTTGGGAAACCTTGAAACAGAATGATGTGTCAGTCAGTTTAAAGCTTAAAGTGGCACTAAAATCTGATTTGAAAAATGTAAAATCTTTTTAAGTTTATATTCCTAACTTCTACCTTCTATTGCTCTCAGTCTTCTTCAAGTCTCCATATCCCTTTCTTTACTGCTGCTGTGATCTGACTTTAGATTGTGGCTATAGGTACACACTATAGAAGGATGTGCTATGTTCATTTTTCATGTCAGAGGTTTACAACCCATTTGAGTAGTAGATGTGTGAATTATTTTTGGAGAATAAGGATATCATTTAGTGTCACTTTAAGTTTAGTTAAATATTTTAAAAAAAATCAGCACCAAGGACGGTACATACATTAAAAAAATAAGCGTCCCTTATGCTAAAGGATGCAATTTTTCTTGGAATTTTAATTTCTCTTAAAATGAGTGACTGATAACATTAGCAAGGTAGAATTGCACTGCTTGTGTGGAATTGTGTGGGAATGTACACATTAGTAAAGCTTCATACTAACTTTGGAAACTTTAGTGTAATTGATAGTTACCCCATATGGACTGTTGATCCCAAGAATGAAGGAATACAGTAGTCAGCAGCAGCAAGTGTGTATGGTGGTCGTGCATCAGATTCATTCCAGTAGATGTCTCTACTCATCTTCGGTAAGTTTGTATGCATCTCATCCACAGCCATTAGGGAAACCTAAAAGTGATTAAACTATTAATATTTGAAAGCCTAGAACAACACTTTTAGTGACACAGCTTCATAGTGCATTTTGTCATCTATCTCATGACCTTAGCCAAGGATAAGGAAGTTTAAGTAGAAGATTATCTACAAGCTTTACTTATACTGCTTCACCACCTACTGTACCTGTAGGTATGGATGTCCACACAACTGTGGCTGCTAATCCAATGATTTGTGAACAGGGTCGGGACCTAAACCCCTTCACAGAAGGCAATTATTCCCCATGCAACTAGTGAGAAATCTTCATACTTAACTATTCTTAGTAAAGTACTATGCTGCATTCCTACAGCTTCACACTTAACAGCAAATTTAGATGGAGATAAAAACATCTGAAAATAGAAGATATCATTTTGGGTCCTACATAATTGATAGCTTTCTATCCAAGGGCTATGGCTTGATATTCGGTCCTTGGAAATCCCAAACAGCAGTAAAAACAAGAACCCTGGATAATCCAAACTCTCACATGGTTGTAAGTTATTATTGCATGCATACAGAGACTAGGCTACAGATCCTGGTGGCTAAGAATCATGGAGGAGTCCAGTGTTAGGCCCCATTCACACGGGGAAGACAACATTCAAATTACCAGGGAATCAGCTCACAGATCCCCTGCTGATCGGAGGGGAATAGGCAGTTTACACATTCATGTCCACTCAGCTTCCGCAGAGCGGACACAGAACCCGCTCTGTTTTATGAGTGGCTGGAGTAAAAGGACTCCACTGTCTGTTTACACCCAACTACCCTCTGCCACTCTGTCTAAACAGAAGGAGACAAATCCTCTCACAAGTCCATTTACACCCGCTTGTTCATAGGAATAGACGTTCAGATCTTATCCTCCTGAGAAACGTATAGGTGGACCTGATCAGATCACCTGTGTGAAAAGGGGCCTAAGGGTTAGCATTTTCTTAAGACATACCTGCATAATACACTGGTAGCTGAGGTTGCTGTGCAATTTGCTGGGCACTTAGAAATGAGTCAGGATGATTCCAGCAGACATTTGTTCTTTATACAGTACATAAGGGCTCCATGAGTGAACACAGACATTTTAAAATAGTTCTACCATAAAAGCAAAGTTTATTGCCCCGACAAGTTAAGAAAGCTTATCATTAGCCTTACAGCCATTGGCGAGGCTGCAAGATAGTCCAGAATTAAAGCAAAAGCAAATAATAACAATGTATACACAATGTAATATTAATAATAATTCTACATAGTTACATAGTGAGGCTGAACAAAGACACCAGTCTATCCAGTTCAACCTATGTTGAGTGTGTGTGTGTGTGTGTGTGTGTTTGCTGTTAATAGTACATCATATACCCCTTTATTTTGTGGTCGTTAAGGTGCCCATCTAATAGATTTTTGGAACTAAAGATGCTCTCTGCTGATACCACTGCTTGTGTAAGAGAATTACACATCCTTACCGCACTGACAGTAAAGAACCCTTTACGCAGTTTAAGGTTAAACCACTTCTCTTCTAATTTATATAAATGGCCACGTGTCTTTTTAAATTCCCTTTCACTGAAAAGTTTGTTCCCTATGCTAGGGTCACCAGTACGGTATTTGCACATTGATATCCCCTCTCAAGCGTCTCTTCTTGAGAGAGAATAAGTTCAATGCTTGTAGTCTTTCCTCATAGCAGAAGTGATCCATTCCCCTAATAAATTTGTTGCCCTTCTCTGGACTCTCTTTAGTTCCAGTACATCCTTCCTGAGGACTGGTGCCCAGAACTGGATGGTATACTCGAGATGGGGCCAGACCAGAGTCTTGTAGAGTGGGAGAATTATCGTTTTATCTCTGGATTGATCCCCTTTTTTATACATGCCAATTTTCTGTTGGCTTTGCTTGCAGCAGCTTGGCATTACATGCCATTACTGAGCTTGTTGTCTACTAGGACCCCCAGGTCCTTTTCCATCTTAGATTCCCCCAGAGGTTCTCCCCCTAGTGAGTAACTTGCGTTCGTATTTCTGGCACCCAAATGCATTACCTTACATTTTTCAACAATAAACCTCATTTGCCATGTAGTTGCCCACCCCATTTTTTGTTCAGGTCTTCTTAGAAGGTTTCCATGTCCTGAATAGAAGTTAATGCCCTGCTTAGCTTAGTATCGTCCGCAAATACTGAGATTGTGCTGGTTATCCCATCCTCTAGATTATTTATGAATAAACTGAACAGGATTGGTCCCAGGAAAGATCCTTGGGGGACCCCGCTTTCCACATCAGACCAATCCGAGTACTCCCCATTTATCCCTACCCTCTGGACTCACCCCTGGAGCCAGTATTCAATCCAGATACCTACGTACCTTAGTTTGTACAGTAAGCTTTTGTGGGGAACTGTATCAAATGCCTTTGCAAAGTCCAGATACACTACATCTACAGGCTTTCCTTTATCTAGATGGCAGCTCACCTCTTCATGGAAGGTTAATAGATTGATCTGGCAAGAACGATTCTTCATAAATCCATGCTGATTACTACCGATGATACCGTTTTTATTACTAAAATCCTATATATAGTCCCTTATCATCCCCTCCAATAGCTTGCAGAGTATTGATGTTAGGCTAACGGGCCTGTAGTTTCCAGGGATTTATCTTGGCCCTTTTTTAAATATTGGTGCCACATTGGCTTTTCTCCAATCAGCTGGTACCATTCCCGTCAGTAAAATTGTCCATAAATTAGGTACAATGGTCTGGCTATTACCTGGCTGAGTTCCTTAAGGACCCTTGGGTGTAAGCCATCTGATCCCAGTTACTTATTTATGTTAAGTTTTTTGAGTCTAGTTCTTCTCTTAACCACGAGGGTGCTTCCTGTGATGTGCTATTAACTTTAACATTACGGTCTAGGGTACTGTATCCTCCCAATTCTTTTGTGAAGACTGAGGAGAAGAATTTATTTAGAACCTCTGCCCTCTCTCTGTCCTTAATAGCCAGATTCCCTTCATCATCCTTTCTGGGGCCAATATGTTCTGGCCTCACTTTCTCACTATTTATATACTTAAAGAATTTCTTGGGGTTCTTTTTTCTCTCTTCCGCTATGTGCCTTTTCGTGTTCAATCTTAGCCGCCTTGATTGTGCTCTTACATTTCTTATTGCATTCTTTGTAATGCTGGAATGCTGCCAATGATCCCTCAGCTTTGTATTTCTTGAAGGCCTTTTCTTTTGTTTTTATATGCATTTTTATACTGGAGTTTAGCCACCCAGGGTTTATTTTAGCTCTTTTAAACTTATACCCTGTCGAAATGAACTGGCCAGAACCCTTATTAAGTATATTCTCAAAGCACTCCCATTTTTCCTCAGTGTTCTTTGTTCCCAGGATTCTATCCCATTTAATATTATCTAGCATAGAGTGCAGTTTAGGGAAGTTGGCTCTTTTGAAGTTCAGTCTTTGTATTACCCTTATGATTCCTATTTCTGTGATTTATACTGAAATGAATTGACCTGTGGTAACTGTTTTCTGAAACGAACTGACCTGTGGTCACTTTCCTGAAACAAATTGACTTGTGGTCACTGTTTCCAATTTTAATTCTAATAATACAATGTAAGTAAGTCACTCACAGGTACCATTATAAAGGCCATGTTTTATGAATACTGTTGTGCTGGAGGAGTAATTTAAAAATAATTCTTACATCACATAAAAAAGTCACATAAGCCTTACAATCCATAAAGTGGTTATAAATCTTAAGTCAATGCAATCCTATAATGCTACATATAGAACCTCCAATTCAGAACACCATTAATTGTGTGCTGTCTCCTTCCATGGTAGATTTTTTTTTTATAATTTTATCATTCAGAATAATATCACCTTTCATAGGCTGTATAACTGTATTTCAGCACAGTCTGGAGAGTTTTCTCAGATCTAAAAAAAAATCATGCAAAATTGCTAACCTGTAAATTTCTGTCTATACACCAGTTAGTTTCAAAGTCATCATCATCTTCTCCAAAAGGGTTAATTAGCTGCTCAGCCACCTAAAATAAAAATACAATGAAAACAAACTGTTTTTGAGGCTTACATTTGTTAACAATTATAGCATAGTACTATGCTACATGTATATTTCATGGCTGTGCTACTATATAGCTCCCAACTGTCCCTGATTTGGAGGCACTGTCCTTCTTTTGGAATAAAGTCCTTCTGTCACTCTTCCCTCCTCACGTGTCCCTCATTTTGGTCTGATGCATTTACCTGTATAAAATGTGAATGCTATCCCTAAAGGGGCTGCTGGCAAGAACTGGTTCTTCCCAAAACAGTGCAGAGGCCACCAATCACCCAAGCAACAGTCCATTCATGTCTGGCTCCAATACACAGTCTATGTGTTGTCTTTTTATAATTTATTGATTAAAGAACTTTAAACAGGAGAGGGGGTAGAGTCATATGGGATACTCCAGGAACCCTGCGTAGTAGCAGGAAGACACACTTCACTGGGCTAGACTTCCCTGAACAATCTTTAGGCCAGTGACCAAGGGTAATGGGCAGAACTAAACCCCTGTAAGAGCTGTCTCCGTAAGAGTTACCACTGAAACTTATTACCCCAAAAGTCAAACAGCACACAGTCACCAGGATCTTGAGCTCAGGTCATTACTCACAATGCCACAGGACAGCTTAAGACTTAACAGGTTCCACCGGACATTTCTATGTCACAGGACAACTGCACAGTTCCTAGCTTCCTCCAGGGTCTTTTTGGCTGCATGATAGCTACTCACTCCCAGTTTCCACTGGACGCTCTTCAGTGAAGAAGAGGTTAATGCTTCCATCAAGCAGTCTTCAGTAACCTCTCCAAACCTGATCTTTAGGTGAAGTCCTTTAGCTAGCTCCAAAGATACTCAGGAATAGCTCTCCCCCCCCCCCCCAGCTTTGCTGCAGCTTGGATCTCGATGAATACCAGCAAAACCATTGTCCAGTGGAACATCCTCAGAGGAGCAGCAGCCTCTGAGGCTATGGAACTTCTCCAGCAGGACAAGAACCCAGCAGCTCCAGACCCCAGACTATTTATGTTCTCCCCTGCCATCTACTGGGCACATTTCCCCCAGGAAATGGCTGGCACTCAATAAATATTCAAACTGTACACCTATTTGTCTCTCCCTGACCTATGTTCTGGAATTGTCCACAAGCCGGGGGATTGATAATCAAACCTGCAACCTGTGAAATCTAGGGAAGCACAAAGAAGTCAATAGTGGCTACAATGATTACAGAGGAGCCAAAATAGAACTAAATTTGCCTGACATCCTAGTAGCCTATCTAGGAGGGTGCTACAAGTGGTTTACAGTGCTGTACCTTTCATTCAATTTCAAAAATTGTTGCCTTTGTAAGTTTCAAAAGCCAGTATAAAGGAATAGTAGTGGTAAAAAAATTCTTGTTTACTTAACCACTTTACGACTGCTCACAGTAATATTACTGCGGCAGAGTGGCTCGTTATCGTCTGACGACGTAGTACTACGTCGTCAGACACTCCCCCTTCTGGGCGGCCGCTGTTTTCATTCACAGCGGGAGTCGGGCCAAGGGAGGAGCAGCGGCGATCGCCGCTGCTCTTACCCGATCGTCGGGGATCGAGTCTGGAGATCCGCCCGCTGTGTGTAAACACAGCGGGCGGATCTCCATAGTGACAGGGAGTGACAGATCGGACTGTTCAGCATAGCTGGACATCCGATCTGTCCATGACTCACTCAGTCACCTCCCCCCCTACACGTCAGTAAGCACCAGGCATACATTAACCCCTCCCTCTCCAATAAAATTAACCCCTTACCTGCCAGTGTCATTTTTACAGTAACAGTGCATATATATAGCACTGATTACTGCAGTAATGTCACTGGTACCCCCAAAAGTGTCAAAAATGTCAGTCAAGGGTCCGATCTGTCCGCCGCAATGTCGCAGTCCCGCAAAAAAAATCGCAGATCGCCGCCATTACGCGTTAAAAAAAAAAACACCAAAAATTACAGAAATCTTTCCCTTTGTTAGTAAACGCAATAACTTTTGCGCAAACCAATCAAAATACGCTTATTGCGATTTTTTTTACCAAACATATGTAGCATAAAACAAATTGGCCAAAAATTTTTAAAAAAATTGGTTTTTACATCTTTTTTGGGGGGAATTTCATATAAAAAAATGTTAAAAATATTGTTATTTTTTCAAAATAAACGCTCTTTTTTTGTTTATAGCGCAAAAAGTAAAAATCGCACAGGTGATCAAATACCACCAAAAGAAAGCTCTGTTTGTGGGAAAAAAATGACGTAAATTTCGTTTGGGTACGGCGTCGCACGACCGCCCAATTGTCAGTTGAAGTCGCACAGCGCCGAATCGCAAAAAGTGGCCTGGACGGAAAACAGCAAAATCCTCCGGTGGTAAAGTGGTTAAACCAGTGGTCTCTAAACTGCGGCCCATTGGCCGGATGTGACCATTTGGTTGCCTTTATCTGGCCCTTAGGGCACTATTCCTCCCACTGAAAAAAGGCAATATTACCACTGACAACAACAATGGGGCACTATTCCTTCCACTGACACCAAACATGGAGCACTATTCATTCTACGGACACCATAGATGGGGCACTATTCCTCCCACTGACACCAATGATGGGACACTATTCCTCCTACTGATACCAATAATGGGACACTTTTCCTCCTACTAATACAAATGATGTGGCACTATCCCTCACACTGATACCAAAGACAGGACACTATACCTCTCACTAACACCGATGATGGAGATTATTCATCCCACTAACCCCCCCTACTGCCCACAGGTGGTATGTAATTATTTTACCCCTGCTGACCACCAAGTCTGATGCATTTTCTACTCCCTTTGACCATAATCACAAAAGTAAACTGGCCCTGATTTAAGCAATCATTTTTTGTGTAATAATTCTCCATGTAACATGGGATGTGGCAAGGATGTGGCCTTTGCCTACATACATTTTGCTAAAAGGTGTCCCTCTTTCCCATCTTAGGAAGTTGGGAGCCATGCTACATGTGTAAATTAGTGTAGCCTGCTATACTGGTCATTATATTACTGTAGATGGAAACCACCTTTTTCTATAAAAGCAGTTATTCAGAAACATGCTCTCATATGGTTATGAAACACCTGCCCAAGTCTAATATCTTTGCATTATCTATAGATAGACAAGCATGCATAATGTATAAACATAGACAGAGAGAAGTAGAGAGAGAGAATTCACCTTTAACCAGCCTGCATAGAAAAAGAACTGAAGCAGAGTGAAAACTGGAATGTAGAGGTCCAATTCATGTGCTGCATAGCCTTGTTCAGGGTCTAAGAACTGACGTCCGATTATACAGGCGAAGAAGAAAGTATATACTGCAAGAGTTACTACCTAAAAAGCATACAGTGGTGTGGATTCGTGTTAACTGTATGCAAAGCGTTGCACAATTAGAAAGTATAATGTACTTCTAGATATAAAGATAATAACCGCGCTAAGCCTAAACAAAAAGCTGCAGCTGTAGTAGGAGTCACTAAAATAGAAATAAATAGAAAAGAGCTGCGCTAATTGATACTGTTTGATATGAGATCAAATAGGTGTACAATAATGAACCAAAATTTATGACATTCAATAAATAACATTCAATAAAAGTCCATCAGACGATGATGTCCCAATACAGTAATAGGGAGCAAGCAGAGAGTGTCCGGTGTAGAAAGGAATCCTCCACCAAATCAATGTGTCTAAAACCACATTACGTGCTGCATGCAAAGGGCTCACACCAGGCTTACCAGAGCTCAATATAGTGTAGGCATATATCATAGATATTCAACGATGAATACCATGGTGTTGGTGCATAGTGTAGCTTCCTGCTGCGCTAAGAGTGGTCACGGGATCAGCTGGGAAGAGGTGCCAGTCTCTTGAGTGGATCCATCGTTGAATATCTATGATATATGCCTACACTATATTGAGCTCTGGTAAGCCTGGTGTGAGACATCCAAAAGAGAGAGACCGCACTCGAGAGATGTTAAATAAAAATCCTTAGGACTCCTTTATTCTCCATAAATCCAACAGACAGCAGACAGACACGGGCAATACACGGACAGACGTGTCGGGTTGACGCGTTTCACGATAAAAATCGCTTACTCATAACCACACACCTTGAGACTGTGGATGCCAGCAACCTTTTGTAGATAAACCAAGTAAAAGGTGGATAGGAATGTAATTGCTTACACCCTGAGTTAATTGATACGAGAAGGCACACAGCTGTTCATTTAGCAGTCCACAATCTCAAGCTGAAGACATTTGATTACAAAACATGTCTCCCTCCTTGCAGGGGGAGGGAGGAGGGTACATACAAACAATATAAAAACACATGTTTTAATAGAAAAAATACATATAAATACATGTATATATATATAGCGGGCTGAAAGAGTCAAAGAAATGTAACAAGCAACACATGACATGTATACTTATAGGGCTTGTCCTCTGGTAGTCAATAATAGCTACATAAAAATTGTCTTTATCCAAAAGTAATTATTGGAAAAGAGTTTCTCCAAGTGATCCATCGGCAACGGTGTAGGGTCGGTACAATAAAATATAAATGAAGAGACACAAGTATCCATATGAATAAAGATCTCTTGTCCATAAATGTTGCCTGTGAAAAACTGAAAAATAGAAAAACACATTGCCGAAGCAGTGAAAAAAGGAAAATTGTATTATACGGAAGTATAAATAAGTGAACGTATCAATGAATGGAGAAAAAATGGAGAAAAAATGAAGTAAAATAAGTATAAAGGTATGAGCATAAAAGCTTCCAATGATACACATGTGTACATAAGATTGTGAATAATATATGGTCATGTGATCAAAAATAGCGTGAAGATGTGGTGACATTATAAAAAACATGATGTGTTAAAGAAATGATGAAAATGTGGACAAAAATATGTCAACCAAAAATGCGAGCCTGGTTTCACTTGTGGAATATTAATTAAAAAATAATAATGATAATAAATGAAACCTGGCATATGGGGTAAATGTGAGGATAAAAGATAAAAGATAAAATGAAAGTATGACGCTATACAAAGAATTTTTTTTATATATATAAAAAAGTACGTGTAGGTGAATAATGTGAAAAAGGAGAGTGAGTGATATAAAATTTAAAACAAATTTAAAACAAATAATGATTGGATGAAAATATAATATAGAAGTTATTATGTAGGAAAAAATGACACCAGAGGACAGACACCTACGAAAACAGCCCGTATATAAATTGTATAAAATCTACATTGACACCGATCACTAATATATGAAGTAATGTAAGGTAATATAATGTGGTTAGATTAGTATCCACATAAATAATGCAAAGAGAAGGCGCGATCATGGGGACCAAAAAACATATATGAAAAAAATATATATAAAAAAATATATATAAAAAAAAATATTATAAACATGTTATTAGAACGTCCCATGGTCGCACTGTGCTCATAGCATACAGGAACTGATGCATATATCAAAAAACCACAGATGAATAATCAAAAATGACAAATGAATATAAATATGAACAAAATTAAACATGATATGGGTGCATCCATAGTAAAGTCCTGTAGAGCAGAAAAATATATAAATGAATAGAATCTATGATCGGTGTCAATGAAGTGGGAAACAACCCCAACCATGGAATATTAAAACCTGAAAATTCAATAGTGTGACACTCAGACACTCAATGAAAGACAACAACAATATGCAGCCAAGGTATAAGAATATGCATATATATGGCCCATTGGAAACTAGTTGCCTAGGAGACACGACGACCACAACAATATCAACTGGTACATAGTAAATGGTCAAATGTGTATCAATATAGGATGAAGCTATGACCAGAGGAGAGTAAAAGGCAAAAAGCAAAAAACAAAAGATAAAAAAAGGGGAAAGTTCAAAACTCAATGAACTTACGGATACACTCCAAGACGGAGAAACACATGTAGAACAGCAAATTTGGAGGCAAACAAGACGGTCTATAGGAGGATCAAAACCACCCAAGGACCGTGTTGTATTGCAAATAATGCGAGCATAATCCGAATTCTGAGGTGGAGTTCATAGATATAATTACATGTGCAAATAGAGACAATCAACCATATATATGCATATTAACTGGAATTAGGTAATATTACACAAGTAGGGAAAAAGAAGGGGAAACTCACTCATAAAAATGAGTGACGTCCCATTCGAAGTTAAGTCCCTGCGGTATACGAGTTTGTAATCTAAAAATCCAAGAGACTTCTTTCTTACACAACAGGTGAAATATATCTCCGCCCCTGATAGGTTTAGTGATGCGCTCTATAACTTGGACCTGTACCAAGGTGGCATCCCCTCCATGATGATTATTAAAGTGACGTGCCACATTCGTGGACTTTAATAGTCGAATGTCACTTAGATGCTCTCTGAACCTATCTTTCAATCTGCGGGTAGTCCTACCCACATATTGTATTAAACAGGCTTTACAGGTTATAAGATATACAACATACTGTGTATTACAGTTAAAAAACTTATCCATATGGAAGATCTTTTTATTAGCAGAAGAGGTGAAAACACTCTTTTGAATAATGTGGGGACAGGTGACACAGTCGGTCATGCCGCATTTGTAATTACCCCTGCAGTGTAGCCAAGTTAAGGACTGGTTATAATTTTTTTTGTTGGATTGATATAGGCTAGGGGATAACGAGTTACCTAGAGTTGTTGCCCTTTTTGCCACTATATTGACCCCTTCGTTTAGAAAATTGGCACAGATATCGTCAGTGCTCAGAAGTGGTAAATGTTTGTAAATAATAGCTTTGACTTTCTGAAACTCCAAACTATAGGGAAGGGATAGTGTGATGGAAGGAACTGGTCTGGTAAATTTGGTACATGTATTGGATTTTTTGTTTGCTTTATATTTGGCATGTTTGTGGGACATGAGATCACGGGTTTTAACCCGATAGTCTCTGGAATTAGAGGATCTATTATTGTCCAAAAGGTCACTGCGGTCACTGTTAAGGGCTATGATGTAAGCTCTATCAATCATCCATCTCGGATATCCCCGGGCAAGAAACCTAGTTTGTAGGGAAACAGCCTCCAATTTGAAATCTGAGATGTTACTGCATATCCTGCGTAATCGTAGAAACTGTCCCACAGGTATTCCTTTGACTGTGTGTATAGGATGACTGGATTTAGCATGTAAAAGACTGTTCCCTGAAAGTGGTTTTCTATACAAATTAGTAATGACTTTGTCATTAGAGTGGCTCAGGGCAACATCCAGGAACTCAATTCTATCTGGACTACTATGTCCCGTAAATTTAAGGTTCAGAGAGTTGTTGTTAAGGTATCCCAGGAATGCCTCTATACTGACGTCCCGATGGCAGACAAAGATCAGATCGTCAATGTATCTAAGAAACAGAGCGATCTGATCTCTGAAGGGATTTCCACCTCCAAAGATGTGGGGTCTCTCCCACCAGCCCATATAAAGGTTGGCGAGAGAGGGGGAGAACTTAGCTCCCATCGCTGCCCCACATCTTTGGAGGTAGAAATCCCCGTCGAATGAAAAGTAATTATGTGTCAGAAGAAAATTTAGCACTTCAAGGATATAAGCTTGAACATCAGTGGTAAGATTGGTACTCTGCGATAAAGTAATTTTAATAGCCTGTAGTGCCAGACTGTGAGGTATAGACGAGTACAGGCTCGTTACATCGCATGTGATCCATACATAATGTTCCTTCCATACAAAATCATCCATGACATTCAATAAATGTTTGGTGTCTTTCAAGAAACCTGGAAGATTTTGAACTAGATATTGTAGTTGCCCGTCCAACCATTCCCCAAGTTTCTCACAAAGGGACCCGATACCTGAGACAATGGGTCGTCCCAGGACCGGATCTAAACCCTTGTGGACCTTTGGGAGATGGTGGAAAATGGGCGTAATGGGAAACTCTGGAACCAGCTTATCAATATCCTTAGTGGAAAAAATACCTAAAAAGACACCTTCCTCTATCAAGGCTGTAAGCTCTTTTTTGAAGCTATTGGTGGGATCACCTTTTAAGAGGAGATATGTAGACGTATCTCCAAGCTGTCTAAGAGCTTCTTGTTTGTACATCTTACTATCCAATACGACCACTGCTCCCCCTTTATCAGCATTTCTGATGACAATAGACTTATGCTTGGATGGCGGATCTGACCTGCACCGAGTGCTGAACTTGCACCTGAGCGGCTTTCTTCCTTGTTTTTGCTTGCATCTCCGTGATATACATTTCGGGAAATATGTGCCATAATTGAATTGGAGGATTTGGCGGCTGAAAACAACGAATTTATACATGGTGCAGATACAGAAGAAACCAAGAAAATTGTTACATCTACCTCCTCCAATTTCTATCCAATACAATCTAGATCTCCCGTCATGGATTTATTCCAGAAATTGGTAGAAAAAGATCTCTTTGCACTGGCGGCTACCACTCCATCCACCATTTCTAAATCTGTAGACAATCTTACCATTAAGGAAAGGGAATCTTTGAAATCCCTTAAAGGGGATAAGTCTATTGTCATCAGAAATGCTGATAAAGGGGGAGCAGTGGTCGTATTGGATAGTGAGATGTACAAACAAGAAGCTCTTAGACAGCTTGGAGATACGTCTACATATCTCCTCTTAAAAGGTGATCCCACCAATAGCTTCAAAAAAGAGCTTACAGCCTTGATAGAGGAAGGTGTCTTTTTAGGTATTTTTTCCACTAAGGATATTGATAAGCTGGTTCCAGAGTTTCCCATTACGCCCATTTTCCACCATCTCCCAAAGGTCCACAAGGGTTTAGATCCGGTCCTGGGACGACCCATTGTCTCAGGTATCGGGTCCCTTTGTGAGAAACTTGGGGAATGGTTGGACGGGCAACTACAATATCTAGTTCAAAATCTTCCAGGTTTCTTGAAAGACACCAAACATTTATTGAATGTCATGGATGATTTTGTATGGAAGGAACATTATGTATGGATCACATGCGATGTAACGAGCCTGTACTCGTCTATACCTCACAGTCTGGCACTACAGGCTATTAAAATTACTTTATCGCAGAGTACCAATCTTACCACTGATGTTCAAGCTTATATCCTTGAAGTGCTAAATTTTCTTCTGACACATAATTACTTTTCATTCGACGGGGATTTCTACCTCCAAAGATGTGGGGCAGCGATGGGAGCTAAGTTCTCCCCCTCTCTCGCCAACCTTTATATGGGCTGGTGGGAGAGACCCCACATCTTTGGAGGTGGAAATCCCTTCAGAGATCAGATCGCTCTGTTTCTTAGATACATTGACGATCTGATCTTTGTCTGCCATCGGGACGTCAGTATAGAGGCATTCCTGGGATACCTTAACAACAACTCTCTGAACCTTAAATTTACGGGACATAGTAGTCCAGATAGAATTGAGTTCCTGGATGTTGCCCTGAGCCACTCTAATGACAAAGTCATTACTAATTTGTATAGAAAACCACTTTCAGGGAACAGTCTTTTACATGCTAAATCCAGTCATCCTATACACACAGTCAAAGGAATACCTGTGGGACAGTTTCTACGATTACGCAGGATATGCAGTAACATCTCAGATTTCAAATTGGAGGCTGTTTCCCTACAAACTAGGTTTCTTGCCCGGGGATATCCGAGATGGATGATTGATAGAGCTTACATCATAGCCCTTAACAGTGACCGCAGTGACCTTTTGGACAATAATAGATCCTCTAATTCCAGAGACTATCGGGTTAAAACCCGTGATCTCATGTCCCACAAACATGCCAAATATAAAGCAAACAAAAAATCCAATACATGTACCAAATTTACCAGACCAGTTCCTTCCATCACACTATCCCTTCCCTATAGTTTGGAGTTTCAGAAAGTCAAAGCTATTATTTACAAACATTTACCACTTCTGAGCACTGACGATATCTGTGCCAATTTTCTAAACGAAGGGGTCAATATAGTGGCAAAAAGGGCAACAACTCTAGGTAACTCGTTATCCCCTAGCCTATATCAATCCAACAAAAAAAATTATAACCAGTCCTTAACTTGGCTACACTGCAGGGGTAATTACAAATGCGGCATGACCGACTGTGTCACCTGTCCCCACATTATTCAAAAGAGTGTTTTCACCTCTTCTGCTAATAAAAAGATCTTCCATATGGATAAGTTTTTTAACTGTAATACACAGTATGTTGTATATCTTATAACCTGTAAAGCCTGTTTAATACAATATGTGGGTAGGACTACCCGCAGATTGAAAGATAGGTTCAGAGAGCATCTAAGTGACATTCGACTATTAAAGTCCACGAATGTGGCACGTCACTTTAATAATCATCATGGAGGGGATGCCACCTTGGTACAGGTCCAAGTTATAGAGCGCATCACTAAACCTATCAGGGGCGGAGATATATTTCACCTGTTGTGTAAGAAAGAAGTCTCTTGGATTTTTAGATTACAAACTCGTATACCGCAGGGACTTAACTTCGAATGGGACGTCACTCATTTTTATGAGTGAGTTTCCCCTTCTTTTTCCCTACTTGTGTAATATTACCTAATTCCAGTTAATATGCATATATATGGTTGATTGTCTCTATTTGCACATGTAATTATATCTATGAACTCCACCTCAGAATTCGGATTATGCTCGCATTATTTGCAATACAACACGGTCCTTGGGTGGTTTTGATCCTCCTATAGACCGTCTTGTTTGCCTCCAAATTTGCTGTTCTACATGTGTTTCTCCGTCTTGGAGTGTATCCGTAAGTTCATTGAGTTTTGAACTTTCCCCTTTTTTATCTTTTGTTTTTTGCTTTTTGCCTTTTACTCTCCTCTGGTCATAGCTTCATCCTATATTGATACACATTTGACCATTTACTATGTACCAGTTGATATTGTTGTGGTCGTCGTGTCTCCTAGGCAACTAGTTTCCAATGGGCCATATATATGCATATTCTTATACCTTGGCTGCATATTGTTGTTGTCTTTCATTGAGTGTCTGAGTGTCACACTATTGAATTTTCAGGTTTTAATATTCCATGGTTGGGGTTGTTTCCCACTTCATTGACACCGATCATAGATTCTATTCATTTATATATTTTTCTGCTCTACAGGACTTTACTATGGATGCACCCATATCATGTTTAATTTTGTTCATATTTATATTCATTTGTCATTTTTGATTATTCATCTGTGGTTTTTTGATATATGCATCAGTTCCTGTATGCTATGAGCACAGTGCGACCATGGGACGTTCTAATAACATGTTTATAATATTTTTTTTTATATATATTTTTTTATATATATTTTTTTCATATATGTTTTTTGGTCCCCATGATCGCGCCTTCTCTTTGCATTATTTATGTGGATACTAATCTAACCACATTATATTACCTTACATTACTTCATATATTAGTGATCGGTGTCAATGTAGATTTTATACAATTTATATACGGGCTGTTTTCGTAGGTGTCTGTCCTCTGGTGTCATTTTTTCCTACATAATAACTTCTATATTATATTTTCATCCAATCATTATTTGTTTTAAATTTGTTTTAAATTTTATATCACTCACTCTCCTTTTTCACATTATTCACCTACACGTACTTTTTTATATATATAAAAAAAATTCTTTGTATAGCGTCATACTTTCATTTTATCTTTTATCTTTTATCCTCACATTTACCCCATATGCCAGGTTTCATTTATTATCATTATTATTTTTTAATTAATATTCCACAAGTGAAACCAGGCTCGCATTTTTGGTTGACATATTTTTGTCCACATTTTCATCATTTCTTTAACACATCATGTTTTTTATAATGTCACCACATCTTCACGCTATTTTTGATCACATGACCATATATTATTCACAATCTTATGTACACATGTGTATCATTGGAAGCTTTTATGCTCATACCTTTATACTTATTTTACTTCATTTTTTCTCCATTTTTTCTCCATTCATTGATACGTTCACTTATTTATACTTCTGTATAATACAATTTTCCTTTTTTCACTGCTTCGGCAATGTGTTTTTCTATTTTTCAGTTTTTCACAGGCAACATTTATGGACAAGAGATCTTTATTCATATGGATACTTGTGTCTCTTCATTTATATTTTATTGTACCGACCCTACACCGTTGCCGATGGATCACTTGGAGAAACTCTTTTCCAATAATTACTTTTGGATAAAGACAATTTTTATGTAGCTATTATTGACTACCAGAGGACAAGCCCTATAAGTATACATGTCATGTGTTGCTTGTTACATTTCTTTGACTCTTTCAGCCCGCTATATATATATACATGTATTTATATGTATTTTTTCTATTAAAACATGTGTTTTTATATTGTTTGTATGTACCCTCCTCCCTCCCCCTGCAAGGAGGGAGACATGTTTTGTAATCAAATGTCTTCAGCTTGAGATTGTGGACTGCTAAATGAACAGCTGTGTGCCTTCTCGTATCAATTAACTCAGGGTGTAAGCAATTACATTCCTATCCACCTTTTACTTGGTTTATCTACAAAAGGTTGCTGGCATCCACAGTCTCAAGGTGTGTGGTTATGAGTAAGCGATTTTTATCGTGAAACGCGTCAACCCGACACGTCTGTCCGTGTATTGCACTGTCTGTCTGCTGTCTGTTGGATTTATGGAGAATAAAGGAGTCCTAAGGATTTTTATTTAACATCTCTCGAGTGCGGTCTCTCTCTTTTGGATGTCTATATGCTTGGATGGCGGATCTGACCTGCACCGAGTGCTGAACTTGCACCTGAGCGGCTTTCTTCCTTGTTTAAGCCTGGTGTGAGCCCTTTGCATGCAGCACGTAATGTGGTTTTAGACACATTGATTTGGTGGAGGATTCCTTTCTACACCGGACACTCTCTGCTTGCTCCCTATTACTGTATTGGGACATCATCGTCTGATGGACTTTTATTGAATGTTATTTATTGAATGTCATAAATTTTGGTTCATTATTGTACACCTATTTGATCTCATATCAAACAGTATCAATTAGCGCAGCTCTTTTCTATTTATAATGTACTTCTAGTCAGCACATACGATTAATATTTGTAGAAGTATTTTTTAGATTGCAGTCTTTTTTCATGTGACTTTAACATTTATACATGCTTACACTTCTTACACTTACACAATCATACTAGTTCCCTTCCTAACAACTGTTGAGATAATAAATTAGCAACACAGGGAATGTATTTATTTACCTAAGCTGGCAATGCATAAGTAGGGTATACACATACTGAAATTCGCTCTGTATACCGCTCTCTGTTCAACAGAAGCCGGTCATTAGACTGGCTTCTGTCGGACAGTCCTGCTAGAAAACCAGCATTCGATCAGCACATGCAGCCAATGGTCAGAAAACAATAGTGCAGCAGGGGAGATCCCTGCATCCATATTGTTGTGTGGATACAGGGATCTGTGAGTTTTTTTTGTTCAATCTGGTGGTTGGAAAAAAAAAACTCTGTATATACCCTGCTATAGAGTTGCATTATGATAAGGAGCTGTAAACCAATACCACTGTTTCGTAATTGCAAAGCAGGAATTTAGAATTGAGCATATAAGGCTACACCCATGCACACATATATTTTTACATTATACATACATCTATCTGATGTCTATCACCTATCACATGCATACCTAAAACAGACTTTACATGTCCTTAAAACATGCATTTACCTGTGTATACACCAGAGGAATGCCAACCCAGTCGTAGCCAAATAGGAGACCACACCAGGACCGGTACCGGTTCATCTCCTGGGGTAAAGCACACATCGTACCAGCTAATAAGTTAATAGCATTTTTGTAGGCTACTCATCAAATACAGTACATAACCCTTCAGAAAGGATGTTGTTTTTATTTGAAACAAAGAACAAGCACTATCTGTAGAAACTGCTTATTTATGCCTGTTGTGTGCACCTGGACCCATAGTTAAAGTGATAATAATGGTTCCTTTGTTTTTCTTTAAATAACACTGTTATACTTACCTGCCCCTTGCAAAGGTTTTACACAGAGCAGTCCGATCCTCTTCTTCTCAGGTCCCCTGCCAATGCTCCTGGCTCCTCCCTCTTGATTAGTGCCCCCAATAGCAAGCCGCTTGCTATGGGGCACTGGTGCGTGCTTGTTCCTGAGCCCCACTCTATCCGTCAATAAAAGCAAAAAAAAAATGAAATGGACCTAAACTGTCATTTCATATTGAGTACACCTCCATCCCAATTGAATACATATAAAAAAGGAGAAGATTGCCCACGGGACTTTAGATGAGGTGGACCCAATAGTCATGAAACTCAAGTTGAAATTTATCTGGTTTATTGTATAGAACCAATATACAAAAGTAAAAAAACATGAATGTTTGACATACAGAAAACAGAACATGGTCATACAAATATATTAAAATGTCTCATAACAGTAATAATATGCACAACAATCAAAAGACAGACATTTGTATTGATGTGCATATTATTACTGTTATGAGACATTTTAATATATTTGTATGACCATGTTCTGTTTTGTGTATGTCAAACATTCATGTTGTTTTACTTTTGTATATTGGTTCTATACAATAAACCAGATACATTTCAACTTGAGTTTCATGACTATTGGGTCCACCTCATCTATCCGTCAATAAGTCACATAGAGCTGCAGCTTGGCCCCACCCCCCTCCCCCTCCCCCCTCCCACTGCTGTGTCTCGGCCATTCACCACGTGATCGGACCGTCCAATGAGAGATGATCTCATATGTAAACATATGAGATCATCTCTCATCGCCAGCGCTCCTTCCTCACACAGAGCTTGCAGTGTGAGGAAGGAGGAGAGCTGTCAGCCGCCGGGGACACACAGGAATGTAATCAGGGCACCGATCACCAGTGCCCTGATTACTAGAGGTAAAAAAAACATACACAAAGTGCCCACAGTGCCCGCCATCAGTGCCCCCCATCAATGCCCACAATCAGTGCCCATAGTGCTGCCAGTCAGTGCCCATCAGTGCCTGCTCATCTAGGCACTGATGAGCACTGACTGGCAGCACTATGGGCACTGAGTGTGGGCACTGATGGTGCTGCCCATCAGTGCTCATCAGTGCCGCCCATCAGTGCTCATCAGTGCCGCCCATCAGTGCTCATCAGTGCCACCCGTCAGTGTCCATCAGTGCCATCTGCCAGTGCCCATCAGTGCCACCTATCAGTGCCCATCAGTGCCACCTCTCAGTGCTGCCTATCAGTGCTGCCTATCAGTGCTCATCAGTGCGGCATATTAGTACCTCCTCATCAGTGCCCATAAGTGCCACCTCATCAGTGCCCATAAGTGCCACCTCATCAGTGCCCATCAGTGCAGCCTATCAGTGCCCATCAGTGCCGCCTCATCAGCGCACATCAGTGAAGGAGAAAATTTTATTTTCAAAATTTACTCGCAGAAAATAAGAAAAACTTTTTTTTTTTTTCAAAATTTTCTGTCTTTTTTCTTTTTTTTTGTAAAAATAAAAAACCCAGAGATGATTAAATACCACCAAAAGAAAGCTCTATTTGTGTGAAAAAAATGATAAAAATTTCATATGGGTACAGTGTATCATGACCGCGCAATTGTCCTTCAAAGTGTGAGAGCGCTGAAAGCTAAAAATTGGCCTGGATGGGAAGGGGGTTTAAGTGCACAGTAGGCAAGTGGTTAAAAATACAAGCAGTACACTTCTAGTACAATTCTCTATGAGCAATGACAACCAGAAATGCGAGTAGCATTCCAGAGTAAAAAGCATCCAATGCACAGCAAACCATCTGAACTCCTCTTTCTGATGCATTTCACGTGCAGTGAGCTTATTACATATTCTCTATGAGAATATAACTGAATATGTCTTTTCTAATTCAGTTTAAGTTTGACAATCTTCGGATTATCATATCCACTTGCTTACTAGTAACTGGCCAATTTGCTAACTTTCTTTTGATATCTGGGATTTTTTTCAGCCATTTAGGGATCAACATTTTCAGGAAAACTTGATTTATTCATACATATCAAAGAAAAAGTTGACATCAGCACTGCTAAATAAAATGTGGCATATAGCAGGAGCATAGCCTAACAGCCCAGAAAATTCTATGTGTAACAATAGAAATATTTTGTGTCTGGAAGCAGTAGTTATTATTACTTTAAAACAGCAAAATGTAATTATTAGGCACACAAAGTATTTTTACAATTAGAACTGGACATTGCTGGAGAAGATAAAATGATTATTGGGCAAATGCAAGGATGTATCCCCATGCAACCAAGCTTCCACCAAGCAAAGCTAGATTTTGTACTTACTGCTCACAAGGAAAAAGTCAGTCAGGAATCACACAAAATGCACTTACATATTATTGGTTCACTAATTCAGCACATGCTCAGGAATAGCCCATATCTGTATTCGCTTTCTGACTCACATTAAGCATTAACTGAAGATCAACGCTGTCATGAATTCTTCCAGCAGACCTGGCCTTTGAAGCTAAATTTCCAAACCAGACGACTGGTACCCAGTACTTAAGGTGAGGAGATTTAAGGTTGTCGAAAATTTTTCGTTCATCTGCTGTCATAAATCCTTTTTGAATACAAAGTAGATAAATATACGTCGCTTAAGTAGTATTATAACCATAATAACAAAAAATAATTAGTAATACTGAACCCAAACAAGCGAGTTTAAAGCAATACTAAATCTGTGGTGAACAAAACAAAAAATTTGCAACTACAAGTACTCACAGTACAATTATAACCAAGGTAAAGGAGCAATATGTAGCTTGTCTCATCAATATTTCTCCTTGTCTGCCATTGTAATTATCTTCTTTACTATTTCTATTAGTATCTTTTATTTATAATGCATCAGCATTACGTAATGGTTAACATAACATAATAATAGGATTTTTGTGACCACCGCAATATCCTTTTCCAGGAGTACATTGAGGGACACAGGGATGCTTAGAATTCTTAGACTGTCAGGTTATACTGCTGCCTACAGGAGAAATGGATACCGGCAACAAAAAGTCATTGGCTAGCATAGGTTAATATCACCCAAAACCATCATGCCTCAGTTTTGTGGCAAAAAAACAACAAGGGGAAGGATCTGTAAATGGGTTTCAAGAAAAGGATTTTATGTTGAGTACAAACAGCCAATTTTCTTTTATGTCAATTAAGAGAATAGAATAGAATTCATAAATTGTCAGGACATTTAAAAGCAGTCTAATAGAGAGGAGGACAACATTGCAACAAAGACTATCAGGCCTAAGAGAAGACAACAGCAAACTGGGGAGTCGCCTAAAGGGCTAACACCCTAAGCTAGCATCAGATGAGACCTGAATGTCAGCCTGGTAAAATTTAAGAAACAATAACAGAAGACTAAGTGATAGCCTTGCAAACAGATACATGATGTGGAAAAGAGCACTCATAGATCTAGTAGAGCACACCCTTACAGGACACAGTGGAACCTGATCCTTAAGACCATAAGTTTTTGTGATGGTCTGCCTGAGTCACTAGGGATGGTGGAGAGAGAAGCTGGTGTGCTCTTATGGGGTCCTTCTGGAATACAAAAGGAATCAGTCTTCCCGAAGAAGCAGTAGCTAAGAGATAGACTCCAGATGTGGTTCTTTTTTGTAAATGCCAGACAGAGGGGCAAGAGAAAAATATTCTGGTTTAAGTGAAAGGTAAAAACTACATTAGTCAAGATAGAAGTCCTGGGCTCCAGCACCACCTTATCTCTATGCAAAACAAAAAGGCATTCCTTGCAGTATAAAGCCACCAGATTCAGATCCACAGAGTTGCAGGGGGATCTACACAATAAAAAAGTCTAAATCAAGCAGTGAAAAACCAATAGTCTCTAAAACAAGAAAGACTGGGCAGAAACCTGGGTCTTGAAAGTGCTGATAGCAAAACACTGATCCAGACTCAGCTGCATGAAGAAAAGGCTTCTTCCCACAGAGAAACTCTTAGGGAGGAAGCCCTTATACTAAGTGCAGCATTCTATCCATGCCCAATGATAAACCTTACATTATATAAAGCCTTCCTAGCAGTTAACATAATAGAAAATACAAATTCAAAGATGTCCCGACACATAAAATCAAGGCATTAACAGCCATGCCATTAAAGCCAGTGAAGTAGAATGTCAAAAATAGTCCTTGAGACAAAGGATATTGACGATCTGACAAAGCCCACAGAGACTCAGCCAGGAGTATTACCAGAAGAGTGTGCAACATCTATTTGGGCCAGTCCAGAGCAAAGGAAATCAGGAGATGAAAAGTATAGATTAAGGTATACTGATTCCACATTCTGCCCCCACATGCTTCACAGGACCTGGAACACCTCTGAGCGTAGGAACCAATCTCCTGATCCAGGCATTGCTGGCTGAGGAAGTCTGCCTACTAATTTCTCTAAGTATCCCACAATAGGGATTCCATGACACTGACAGTGCAGCATGGCTAATAGAAGAGCTAACAGTTTGGTAAAAGCTTACGTTGCAGACAAGAGGCTAAAAGTAAGTGCCTGATAGCAACGCACAGATCACTGGTATAAAACTAGGAAATCTGTGCTCCTTTGAATAAAGAAACCTCTAAGATTTATTATATCCAACATGAATATACCCTTACTTCTTGGCTAACTAGAGAGATTTCAAGGATTTAAATAGCATGAATCCACCAACACTGTTGGCTGACTGGAGAAACTTTAAAGATTTAATATATCCATCATGAATCCACCAGCAGCTGTTGATAGCAAAAAAGTCTTCCATAAATCTCTTCATACAAAGAACAGCACAGCCGAAGAAAACACATCCACCCTCACAGGGCAATGGCTTTTTTGTTGCCATGTCTCCTTTAGGCAGCAGCATAACCCGATAGGCTAGGAATTCTAAGAATTCCTGTGTTCCTCAATAGACAAGAAGAAAAAACGGGTACATAATAAGGAACTTCAAACAAAAAATGCTAAGGAAGGCATGGAAAGAGAAGGGGACCTTACCTAAAAATGCAGGAAATGAGAAATAACAAATACAATCGGAATCTAGTATTAGTGCGCGAAGGTCATGGAAACTGATTACTTAGCAACAAATTATTAGGTTAGACATTAACAAGCAATTTGAAACAAATAGGTTTTGGGGAACTATTCAACGTATGCTCAGTTAATAGAACAAAAATATTTTGTCTGTCCATGGGAGCCACAACATCTGTCAATATCATCCATTTTTAATATTGCTTATGTTAGAAGCAGACCATGGGAGCAGCAAGCAAAAGACCTAAAAGTATATAGTAGAAAAAGTATCACATAAGCCGCAAATCACTGCAAGTCCTCTGTAAAGGAGTATTTGACATTTTCAGGCAGGGCTCCTACCAGGCAAACCCCCCCCCCCCCACCTTGGTTTGGTTAGGGGCGTGGCCTGGTTGGAGCCCTGCCTGAGATTGCTACATTATCCTTTACAGAGGACTTGCAATGATGTGTGGCTTATGGGATATTTTTTCTGCTACATGGTGATGTCTGGAGCTGAGATGAGCTCTGTTCCCAGCCGGCACTCCCAGCAGGTGGCATCGAATTAGGACCCTTTAAAGAGCCTGATCGGTACCTATACCTATTTGGGTCACCTAAAATAATATAGAGCATACAAAACTATTTAAATTGCAGATTTTATACCTGCTTCTACAACATGGTCCATTGTTGGGAAACGTTTGTACACTGCAGTGCTGACTGAACGGAAGATCAGTAAGGAGGTGAGATTAACATAACGCATAAGTGTCCTGCGAAGTAGCCGTCCATACTCATCTCTACCATGCACATTGCTGGAGATGAGAAGCATGAGTCTGTCAGGCCATGGAAGATTTACAAACTGGTTCCACCACCGGTTCACCACAAGAGTAACATAAAAACCTGCAAGCAAAACAAAGGTGTTTATAAAGAAAACATAAAAAGCATTTGTAATGTAAACTGAAAATGTATATAAATCAGAGCTGGCTATCCAATGAAAAAAACTGTTTAATTCAAACCAAGAAGGTAAACATGTCTGCAGGAACAATGGGGTACTTTTTTTTATATGTATTGAGCTATATGTACCATGTTCCATTTGTATCTACCACCTTCTCTGAAAGACATAGGAGAATTACATCTGCCAGTAAACCAACAATTCTTATGTCATCCTGGATTAAGAGCCAGATCACCCAGGAGAATTACATCTGCCAGTAAACCAACAATTCTTATGTCATCCTGGATTAAGAGCCAGATCACCCATAGGGCAAAGTAGCCTGGAGCCTATAGCCAGGGGGACAGTTGGTCAAAACTGTGCACCTGCCATTTGTGACAATACTACACTCTCAGCCTCAAGACATTGGCAAGAAGTAATTTACAGAAAACGTATTGTAAAATAGACATTTAACAACAGTAAAATAAATGGGTATAAAAGTGAATAAAATATTTAACAGAGTTCGTCTGGTTTTTGCTTTCATACAGAGTTCAATCTGCTGCACATTAAGTCCAGTCTGAGGTATAAGATTCACTGCCTCTCATAAATTACTTATAGCAATCCTTCATAGTTTCGATAGAATGAGAAGTGAAGCTCCCAATCAGAGGCGTAACTAGAACCTTCAGGGCCCCGGTGCAAGAAACCATGCAGGGCCCCCCGGACCCCTGGCGGGGGCCCTTTCCTTCAAGCCTGGGGCTCTTCCCACTGATCCTGGGGCCCTTTACTCTTATTGCGGGGCCCTTTATTACAGTCCCGCAGCGGGTCCCTTTCACAAGTTCTGCAGTGGGCCCCCTTCCTGCCATCTTGGGGCCTCCCAACGGTGGTGGAATGCCAGGGCCCGGTCGCAAGTGTGACCTTTGCGATCCTGGAAGTTCACCCACTGGTGTCAGTAGTTTTTATTTCTTGGTATTTTAATGTATTATTTTTTATCATTTTATTTTATTTTTTTTTTACAACGTCACTGACTATGACTCTGTCCATTCAGACAAGGAAGGAGCTGGTGAAGCATACAGGGGAACCAATCTCCTCCATTTTCCTCCCGCAGCTACAGGAGGAAAAAGGTGGACAGTGATTTCTCTACATGCTGCCCCCCCCGCCGGCGCTGCCCCTCCTATCCAGGTGTACAGGGGAGCCACACAGGCCCCCTTGGAGCATGGGGCCCGGTTGCAATCGCAACCCCTGCAACCCCTGTAGTTACGCCCCTGCTCCCAATGTCAGCAGTTTTTTTTTACCCTGAGCCACCTCCCATCCTAACAAAAGAGCTAAGAGTAATGATGTAGAACTCCTGAAGGGTTTTACTATACTTCAGCAGACACCTCCTTAATGCCCATTATTCTTACTACAGTACAGTATACAATATCTATATTTTCTTTTCATACATCAGGGGACATACATATGCAGGCTAGTCAAGTTCTTCAAGGAACTTGCTTGGCCTGAACAGAGTCCTGACCTCAACCCGATAGAACACCTTTGGAATGAATTAGAGCGGAGACTGTGAGCCAGGTCTTCTCATCCAACATCAGTGCCTGACCTCACAAATGCGCTTCTGGAAGAATGGTCAAACGTTCCCATAAACACACTCCTAAACCTTGTGGACAGCCTTCCCAGAAGAGCTGAAGCTGTTATAGCTGCAAAGGGCGGGCCAACTTAATATTAAACCCTGTGGACTAAGAGTGGGATTCCATTAAATTTGATATGCATGAAAAGGCAGGTGTCCCAATACTTTTGATAATATAGTGTATGTTGTGTGAAGTCCTTTGAAGCCAAAATAAGAAAAACTGCTTTGGTGATATCAATGTCGTTTACATAAGTTACCTCAGTTGTGAAGGAAAGAAATGTATTATTGCAGTATTTTTTTAAATATCACTTATTTACTATACTAGAGTTGGCAATAACTCCAGACTTCAAATGTGAAACAGGAGAAGAATGTATGGATTTAATCATTTTAAATTAAGCAGTATAACCATAATAGTTTATGTGGTATTAACCACTTGCCGACTGCTCACTAGAGCAGTACTGCGGCAAAGTGGCTCGATAACGTCTGGCGACGTAGTACTACGTAACCAGACATTCCCCTTTCTTGGCGGCGCACGTGCGCTGCCGGAGGCTCGCTCCTGCTGTGTTCAGTCACAGCGGGAGTCGGGCCAGGGGAGTAGCAGCGGCGATCGCCGCTGCTCTTCCCCGATCGTCTGGGAATTGAGTGTGGAGATCCGCCCACTTGTGTAAACACAAGCGGGCGGATCTCCTAAGTGACAGGCAGGGTCAGATTGCAGGGTTCAGCATGGCTGAACCCTCGATCTGTCCTTGTGTCACACAGTCCCCTCCCCCCACACACGTTAGTAAGCACCAGGCATACATTAACCCCTCCCTCTCCAATAAAATTAACCCCTTCCCTGCCAGTGTCATTTTTACAGTAACAGTGCATATGTATAGCACTGATTACTGTAGTAATGTCACTGGTACCCCCAAAAGTGTCAAAAATGTCAGTCAAGGGTCCGATCTGTCCGCCACAATATCGCAGTCCCGCAAAAAAAATCGCAGATCGCCGCCATTACTCGTTAAAAAAAAAACACCAAAAATGACAGAAATCTTTCCCTTAGTTGGTAAACGCAATAACTTTTGCGCAAACCAATCAAAATACGTTTATTGTGATTTTTTTTTTACCAAACATAGGTAGCAGAAAACAAATTGGCCAAAAATTTAAAAAAAAATTAGATTTTTACATTTTTTTGGGGGGGGGGGAATTTCATATAAAAAAATGTGAAAAATATTGTTATTTTTTCAAAATTTGTGCTATTTTTTTGTTTATAGCGCAAAAAGTAAAAATCGCACAGGTGATCAAATACCACCAAAAGAAAGCTCTGTTTGTGGGGAAAAAAAGGACGTAAATTTCGTTTGGGTACAGCGCTGCATGACCGCGCAATTGTCAGTTCAAGTTGCACAGTGCCGAATCGCAAAAAGTGGCTCAGACGTAAGACAGCAAAAATCCTCCGGTGGTAAAGTGGTTAAACATAAAACCAAAAATGAGAGAGCCCCCACTCTGCATGAAGGAGCACAGGGGGCACCTTTGGACGGCAGTCTGGGGAGAGGAGTATTAGATGTACTAGCAGATTTAGATACACTAAGTAATCAAAGCCAAACTCCAGCTCACACTTTGTAAGCAGTTACAGCAACGTTTTTTTTCCTTTTGGGATAAACGTTTTACATGAGAAAAAAGTGAGAATTTGTTGGCTCGCTTTACTGACCATATGCCAGCCACATCCCTGATATACTAGAATTTGAAAAGAGGTGGTTGGGAGCAGTCCAGATCAGACCAAAGCCGATGGGCTGCAACCCATCCAAAAGTGGGATTTTCTGGGGCTGTAATATGTTCTGTAATTATACATACACATGGACAAATCCATTCATAAAATTGACAAGTTTATTGAAGTACAGACAATAGATACATTAAACTTGGTAGCAAAAAGTACACATTGGATATTGACAAAAGAGAATCAATAGGATTGATAGCAGGTCCTACATGTTTCACCGAGGTGTAGTCCCTCAAATAGCGGCTTCTTCAGGGACCAATTTGTGAAGTCCATCAAAGATTCTAAATAAGGGTATAAGGTAAGTGATACACAAGGGAAAGTAAACGGTGGTATGTACAACAAACATAGCTGCTAGGCATCACACACACAATCTCCCCATGTGTAAACTTATACAGGTTCATAAATATATCTTACCATTTTATCCAAGAAAGTAACATCTGCTGAAAGAAAGAGACATGGCGTCCCCAGGTGGCCAAAGGGAACCTGATGCTCACCCAGCGGAGCCAGATAGCGAGATCCAGTGAAGTCGGGATACCCAGGGATAGGTGAACACTGGACCGGACCAAGCACCGCGGTTAAGTTATTAGGACCCAGAACGGGTATGAGATGCCTGAAGCATCTAAATAAAGGTTTAAAAGACAAGATGGGAGGGGGACACATATGTACAGTATATGTGTCCTGGTCAATACCTTATAGTAAACATATTCATACATCTATCTGGGACAGAATAGAGTAGGCAATATGAACCATCACCCGTGGTCAAGTCAGACCCCCACATATCCTCTTCGAAAGAGCTGTGGGGGGGAGGGGGGTGGAGGAGAAACCCATGGAAACACCAAAAGGCGTTACCTCTTATGGTGTTTCCATAGGTTTACTTTTTGCTACCAAGTTTAATGTATCTATTGTCTGTACTTCAATAAACTTGTCGATTTTATGAATGGATTTGTCCATGTATATGTATAATTACAGAACATATTACAGCCCCAGAAAATCCCACTTTTGGATGGGTTGCAGCCCATCGAATTTGGTGTGATCCAGACTGCTCCTAACTACCTCTTTTCGAACGTTTTACATGAATAAATAAAATAAAAGCTAATTATTGAAAGCACCCCCGTCAGTGTTAAGTGGTTGTTCTCATCCCTTTAACTGCAAAAGAGCTTGTTCTTTTGAAAAACAACAAGCTTACTGGCAGGATCCCCAGATGAGAATAAAAGAAAGAAAGCATAAAAAGAAAACGAATGCAGCCATCACATCTAAGAATTGGCAAGCTGCAATATCATAAATGTTTGCTTTTGGGTTCAATACTGTTTTAGGATTAGTTTGCACTTCTTGTTTGCCTTATTGTTATATTAGTTGCACATACAGTGCCTTGAAAAAGTATTCACACCCCTTGAAATTTTCCACATTTTGTCATGTTAAAAATAAAAAAACGTAAATGTATTTTATTGGGATTTTATGTGATAGACCAACACTAAGTGGCACATAATTGTGAAGTTGAAGGAGAATGATAAATGGTTTTCAAAATGTTTTACAAATAAATATCCAAAAAGTGTGGCGTGCAATTGTATTCAGAGTCAATACTTTGCAGAACCACCTTTTGCTGCAATTACAGCTGCAAGTCTTTTTGGGTATGGGCTCTTTCACACGGTCCGCCTCCGTAGGCGGATCCGTGCTGCTCAGCGGGGATCGATCCGCCGATCCCCGCTGAGCAGGCGGATGACAGCTCCGTCTCCGCTTGCAGTGCGGAGAGGGAAGTGTCACAGCTCCCGCTGCTCTCTATGGGGGATCGGATGAGAGCGGACCGCCTGTCCGCTCTCATCCAATCCGATCCGATCCCTGAACGGATGGAAAAATAGGGTTTCCATCCATCCAGATTTCATGGACAGGATCGGATACGGATGGCAGCGGGTGTCAGCGAAGGTGTCTCCGCTGACATCCGCTGCCCCATAGAGCTGCATGGAGGATCCGATCAGATCCGCCTAAAAAACTGACAGGCGGATCTGATCGGATTGCCGGTGTGAAAGAGCCCTATGTGTCTACCAGCTTTGCACATCCAGGGAGTGACATTTTTGCCCATTCTTCTGTGCAAAATAGCTCAAGCTCTGTCAGATTAGATGTACAGCATCTGTGAACAGCAATTTTCAAGTCTTGCCACAGATTCCTAATTGGATTTAGGTCTGGACTTTGACTGGGCCATTCTAACACATGAATATGCTTTGATCTAAACCATTCCATTGTAACTATGGCTGTATGTTTAGGATCATCGTACTGCTGGAAGGTGAACCTCTGCCCCAGTCTCAAGTCTTTTGCAGACTCTAACATTTTTTCTTCTAAGATTGCCCTGTATTTTGCTCCATCCATTTTCCCATCAACTCTGAGCAGCTTCTCTGTTCCTGCTGAAGAAAAGCATCCACATGATGCTGTCACCAATATGTTTCACAGTGGGTATGGTGTGTTCAGGGTGATGTGCATTGTTCGTTTTCAGCCTCACATAGCGTTTTGCTTTTAGGCCAAAAAGTTCAATTTTGGTCTTATCTGACCAGAGAACCTTCTTCTACATGTTTACTGTGTCCCCCACATGGCTTCTCGCAAACTGCAAACAGGACTTCCTCTGGCTTTCTTTCAACAATGGCTTTCTTCTTGCCACTCTTCCATAAAGGACAGATTTGTGGAGTGCCGGACTAATAGTTGTCCTGTGGACAGATTCTCCCACCTGAGCTGTGGATCTCTGCAGCTCCTCCAGAGTTACCATGGGCCTCTTAGCTGCTTCTCTGATTAATGCTCTCCTTGCCCAGCCTGTCAGTTTAGGTGGACGGCCATGTCTTGGTTGTTTGTAGT
This sequence comes from Pelophylax lessonae, assembly GCF_965119305.1. Classification (NCBI taxonomy): domain Eukaryota; kingdom Metazoa; phylum Chordata; class Amphibia; order Anura; family Ranidae; genus Pelophylax; species Pelophylax lessonae. The sequence goes on along the minus strand of NC_138771.1, from coordinate 263,898,866 downwards.
TGTTCCATACTCTTTCCATTTGATGTTCCATGAGATGTTCAAAGCCTGGGATATTTTTTAATAACCTAACCCTGCTTTTAACTTCTCCACAACTTTATCCCTGACCTGTCTGGTGTGTTCATTGGCCTTCATGATGCTGTTTGTTCACTAAGGCTGGCCAAACATGTTAAATTTTCTTGTACAATTTTCTGTTAGATTTACCAAAAACCATATAATATGAGGCCAAAACTAAACAAGGCTTTCAATTGTATCCAATTAGGCAGGCCTTTGTACTACATAGTTGAAGGTAAATCTAAAGAAAATTGCACAGAAAATTGTATAATGTATGGCCAGCCTAATGTTCTATAACAAACCTCTGAGGGCTTCACAGAACAGTTGTATTTATACTGAGATTCAATTATACACAGGTTGACTCTATTTACTAATTAGCTGAATACAAATGAATGCCACACTTTTCAGAAATGGATTTGTAAAACATTCTGAAAACCATTGATCATTTTCCTTCCACTTTTTCTTCTACAATTCCGTGCCACTTTGTGTTGGTAGGAAAGCATTTGACATTAGTTCCTAGAACTGTTCAGTATGGCTTAGTGCATGGAAGCTTAGTTTAAAGTAAATGCATTATTCTTCTGTATACCCCCTTCAAGAGCTACTTACAGTATATGCAGGAATACATGTTGCATCATAGTTTTAAATGAGTAGACTACAGCATGACTGGATATAATGTAGAGATAGATGACTATGAAGGAACAGCAGCTTTATTGTGCTCTAGCATAAAAATGTTTTTGAAATCTCTTAGGAAGGCTAAAATCCGAAATCCTTATCTAAAGAAAAACTATCACAAGAAGAAAAGACAGCTTGTTAAACCCTCAAGGGGATCCTGCATACATAGAAGATGTCCCCATCTACATCTGTGCATGGATTGCTGGGTTGTGTTGTTGGATAGCTAGCCCACTTGCATAGCTATCCGACAACACTAATCCAAGCAGACAATATTCTGAGTGACAGCTCAGGAGGAGAGGGGGCGTAACAGGCAGTGCACGCAGAGCTGTATTGTGCAACCCAGGTCCATCCCTGACTAGTGTAGTAGCCAGTGTGTGCGGCTGTCAGTTTGTTTTTTGTAAATTAAAACACTGTTTTTTGGAGATGCATTTGTTCACAACACAAGCTGACAATTTCCACTCTCTGTGCCCTGAATAACAGGCTGCAGCTCCAGACTTATGCCTTGTACACACGCATCGATTATTGCCCGGGAATTTTCGGCTAACGTCCGATCGGCCGATTTTCGGCTTGTTAGTATGATGCTTCCGACAACCGACTCCGACTTTTCAGCCGAAAAAAATCTGGTGTGCAGGCTATAAAATTTTTGTTGGCCGTCAACACAACGGCCAATTTTCCGTCAGTCAGTACAGATTTCGGCAGACAAAAATCTGATGAGCAAGACTGGGCATGCTCAGAGAAGAAAAAACACACGGAAAGTAAACCAGCACGACATCACTTCTGAAGTAGATTTTTGTTGGCCGAGAAAATTCGTGTGCAGTCTAGGCACATTCCAACCAACAAAACACCACTCTGGACAAAAGTCGGACGATCGGTCGGCTGATAATCGTTGCGTGTGTACGAGGCATTAGTGTGAGCAGGACAGATGAGGAGACGGGTGTTGCAGAATGGAGAGGGGGCAGTGCTCAGTAACATTGCAACTCCCCCATGGGAGTTCATAGACACCCACATTTTAAGGCTGGGGTGGAAGGGGGGGGGGGATAAAGCTGCAGCCAGCAATTAGAGATAAAAAATATTAATTTTATTTAATATCCGCTGCTCTGATTTTTATTGCGACAAGTGCTAAGCTCACAGTGACTGGGGGATTTGACAAGCTTTTTTTTCTTCTAAAAGATCCTAATAAATAGGCAAGTTATAAAGTAAATGCCCACAATATCCTTCATTCAAATTCTTATTGTTGGCCCTCTTTAGTAACCATGGCCTGGTAAACATTTGCACAGTTGTCTCTCTTTCCACTTTTCCACTCCAACCATTTTCTGTGGCTGCACCCAATTGCACTTTGCCATAAAGATAAATGGGACCTATCCTTAGGGCAGCAAGGCTGGCCGGCTGCTTAACAAGTTTAGAGCAGTAAGCTTCCCCTGAAAAACACAGTTCACTCATTTGCATAAGACCCTAAAGTTGGGGTTGTCTGAAAATGTTAATATCCGCCTTTACAACTTAGCATGTCTACTTAGACAGGGTCTTGACTGGCTCACAATTCTAATTTTGAGCTCGAGGACGCACTGGTGTCTCCGTGCTCCCTGCCAGCCATCCTTCATTCCTCTATTAGGGCGTTACCGGCCCATCTTAAAAATAATATTGTTATCAGAGATACAGTGGTGGCATGGCGGGAGGTACGGAGGATACTAGGACTGGACTGCCCTCTAACATCTTGAGTTACCTTACTATTCAAGGTAATCCCATGTTCACTCCCTCCATTTCACAAGCAGCCTTCAGACTATGGTCATCTCTGGGTCTAACTAAAGTCTCTTCCTTGTACGAGAACCCTACCAACCAATTCAAGCCATTTCAAACACTGAGCCAGGAATTCTCTCTCCCTTCTACTCATTATTTTTTTTAATTTACAAATTTTCTTTTCAGCGGACTTGCTGTGGACATCGGATAAATCCTTTTCAGTGCTTTTCAGTCCTCTTTTGTTGATGTAGTGCTCCATCGAAAAGACTTTTCCATTTCTACCTCATATACACATCTAGTTTTTCATTCCTTAGGCAAGATCCAACAGACATTATTCCAAAAATGGTCTCACATTCTGGGAGATGAATGGTTACCGGAAAAGCTTATCAAGAGTTATAAAAGTGTACATGCCAACATCACTTCAGAAAGCTGGCGCGAAACTCACTTTAGAATAATGCATCAGGCCTATTTTCCATTTTGACATCAGTCGGATGACCCCACCCAATCTCAATGCCCGTGGTGCAAGTTCATGCGCCCCACACTTTTACATCGAGTCTGGGACTGCCCCCACATCAGCAATTTTTGGGATAGAGACCTGGAATTTATCCATCTTATTTCCGGTACCTGCTTACCTAAGGTCCCTGATACTTGTCTTTTCAGTTTCAGCTCCCCCAATCGGCTTAGACTGAACTCTGCTACGTCTATTTTCTTTTTTTCTCTTCTTGTCTTTCTCCTCCCCTATTCTATCCCTTCCTCCGTTTTCCCAGATTTTTCTATTTTAATTTATGTTTTGCTTATTGTTGAACTACTATACATTACCTTGGGTCATTCCCCCCTGGTACTTGTTTGCACTAATACTGTTGTTTTGTATTTGTCTATTTTTGGTATGGATTTTGTATGTTAAAAAAAAATTCGATAAATATTAAAAAAAAAAATGCTAATAGGGTCAGGTTCGATCCATTTCTTAGGCAAGGTGCAAATCTTAGAGCTCCTTTTAAGGGTGGCATTAAACAAATCTTTCAACTCACATAGTGGCCCCTAAATTTTACTTGCTACTATAGTCTCGGTGGAAGCTGTACTGTGGGATAAGATCTGTACCAGCAAACTGTTTGCTCAGTGTCTACACAAGCGCAACCTGCCACTCTGATTAGGGCCTGGAGTTCAGAATCCTCAGAATAGTCAGGCAGCACTGAGGAGATAAGCTCTGTGCCAATTTTTCATCCATTTTTCTTCTACTTGTGAGATAATAATAGATGGAAACACTAGGGATGGGTATATGCGCACAACTATCTGGATGTTGTGTTACAATAATTTGGTTATAACACACAAACCTTCACTGATGCTAGTTAATTATGAGTTTAAGTTTCAAATGAGAAGAAAAGCAAGTGTGACTGTCAAGTGCACTAATGTGTTTAATGAGTCAGAGGAAGGTAGAACTACGAAGCACACACACTGAAAGACACAATAAAGAGTAGCATTAAAGTAGAACTAAGTGCTACCACGTGCCTTTTTCTTATGAGAACCTGGAATTACACACTGGCAAACTGATCAGAACAAATATCAACTAATGGGCCATACACACTATAAGATTTTCTGAAGACTTTTTCCTTTAGATTTACCAAAACCATATAATATGAGGTCAAACCTAAACACTTTCAATTTGTATGCAATCTGGCAGGCCCTTGCACTACATAGAAAAGGAAATCTAACCACAAAAGTTGGATAGTGTGTATCCAGCTTAACACAACGTAACACAAAAATAAAATAATGCTTTTAAGAGAATAAAGTTGCTCACAGACATGAGTTGATCCTTGCCCAATTTGAGTAATTAGGTCAGAACTAAAAATGTATGCCTATTGGCAGTCTACATTCTCTGTGGTCACCACTTGGCTGATTGATCTAGGCTGGACGAAGAATACGTTAAAATGAGTTTTCCAAGGCAGCTGCTACTGGTTCTCCTAAATAGAACACACTGCCAAGTTATCTGCTCAGTATATAAACAGACACACAAGACTGATCTCTCAATATCTTTTTGCCCAGATAATTCTAAAGAATTACAGGATGGCCAGTGGCATCGCTATGGGGGGTTCGGGGGGGGGGGGGGGGGGGTGCAAACCGCACCCGGTGACACCGTCCAGAGGTAGAAAGTGATAATTGATTGCAATGGTATCAGCCCATCTGCTGCCGGCCCAAAACTAGCCTGTGGCAGACTAGACAGGAAAGTGTCCGATGGGGGGATCACACCATGTTGCACTGCACCAGGTGACAGCAACCCTAGTGATGTCACTGAGTCTGGCAGTTAGATCTTCTGACTGTCATGTCTATGGACCACTTTAGTTTTAGTGTACGTAACTGCTTTTTCAATAGAAGATCCAAAATGTGCATCAATGTTGCTGTGATCAGGGTCAGTCGCACTGATAAATACTTCTGTGTAGACCTTTTCCATTGATGACCACTTACCTAAAACAAATGTTACTGGGATTTGTTCAGCATATTTGTCACAGTAAATCGATAGCTTTTCAAAGTAACGCTTTTGAGTTTCTGTAAGAAAAAATCTGCAGCAGAAATAAAGTCAATGTACACCAGTAAATGTAAATTATTTGTAACTTTAAATTACTTAATACATATATATCTTAATTAAAGGAATTTTTATGTATAACCTATACAGTTGTTCATTTAAAATGATACTGTTTTCAGAATATATAAAATTATATATATATATATATATAATAATTTTTTTTTTAATTTGTTTTATATCAATTTATCTTTAGTAAAATACAAGGCCTGTATTTAGAGTGACCCTGTCAATCCAAAATGTTTTGCAGTAGAATATATAACACTCACCCCTCTGGCGCTGCTTTCTCTGTCAGACTCTTTTGACGCTTTCGGAAATTTCGATTTTTTAAGAAAGTCAGAGGGGTTACTTAATGCCCAAGTACTTGTTATTCATATAGCTCCCCTCAATAAATAAATTCCCCTCACACTAAAAGAGTGAATTCAGAGTGCATTGGAGTTAACCCTTTAATTATTAAATACCAGTATGAGGTTAGAAGCACACACAGATCCATAGCTCCTCTGAAAACTGGCCTCCTGTGTACTTGGACATCCACAGCAGACCGTCTACATTCTTCATTGAGAACATAAAAGAATGTCAGCTGTGCTCCCCTTAGCTCTTCTTGCAGTATTTTGTAATAGCCAAAATGCAAAAATGCTTTTTTTTTCTTGCATCTCATTGGGAATCTTTTTTAAAAAAAAAACTTCACCACCTTCACTAAGCTCTGGAGTGAAATCCCTTGCAAAGTGCAAGGGGTTGATATGTTGGTGATGATAATGTACCAGAAGGTTCCAGATCTGACTGTTAAGGTGGATGCTAGGGACTGAGAAGAGCTATACAAGTAAAGGAGTAAGAAAAATGATACTTTTTGCATTTAAAGCAGTAGTAAAGTCTTGTGCAAAAAAAAAAAAGTTTTCCCCTGCAAGGCAAAATCATAATGTGCTAATATGCACCGCCTACTTGCACATTATGAGAAACTTGCCTTAGAAAGAAGCCCTCCAGCAGCTTGCTGTCCCTGCTGCAGGCTCTTCCATCTTCTCCTGGTCTTCCTTCCGGGTTCAGGGACAGGAGACTTGGTCACGGCACACAGCTCTGAAGGAACGGCGCGGGTATGCCATTCCTTCAGAGCACATTTGCTGGTGACGGCACCGGCTGCTGCTTGCATGAATTTCTCTTAAAATTATTGTAAAGTCTCGTTTTTTTTTTCTATTTGAATAACAAACATGTTATATGTACTTGCTCTCTGCAGTGGTTTTGCACAAAGCAGCCTGGATTCTTCTCTTCTCTGGTCCCTGGCTGGAGCTCCTGGCCCTCCCTCCTGTCGAGTGCCCCCACAGCAAGCAGCATGCTATGGGGATACCTGAGCCTAGCTGCAGCTCCATGTATCCATTCAGACACAGAGCTGTGTATAGAATGCATTAAGATAAAAACCTGCCTTTGCAATCACTTTAAATGGTGCACGATTAGGAGATATTCATTTTACCTACAGGTAAGGTTTCTTATAAGCTTACCTGTAGGCAAAAATCACTAGAAAAATGAGAATGCTAGAACTAGAGATGGACCGATTATCGGCAACACCGATATATCGGGGGCCGATATTCATTTTCCCTGATACATCAGAATCGGCCCCTGAGGTTACCGATATTGCCGATATTTAGGGAAAGTGCTTGTCCTGGGGTGATGCCTGCAGCTAGAGGCATCACCCCAGTACTGGTGTCCATAGCCGACGGCCGGCTGACTTGTAATGACAACCGATGCGGCTGAGAAGCCGCTCGGCTGTCATTACAAGGCGCGGGAGGGGATGTCCCCCCCCCTCCCGCTGCCTTCCACGGCTCACCCGGGTCTCCCGTCCCACCAAGAGACCCGGGCATCCTACCTTCACCGCTGCGGCCGAAGAGAAGACCCGGTGTAGCATGAAGATGTGTCCCCTTGAAAGCCGGTATCCCTGCTGCAAGTGCACATGCGCCGGTCTACATGTAAAAAACACAGAAGTGATGTCATGACATCACTTCAGGGAACTCGGCGCCGAATTAAAAAAACTGACAGCATTCAAAACAGCCAAACTTGCCATTTTGAATGCTTTTCAGTGCCGAGGAGGGGTTTGGGGTCTTTTAGACCCCCATATCCCTCCACAAGGAGTACCTTTAGAAAAAAACATTTTTTTTTACATGTCCGAAAATATCGGCCGATATCGACATCTGATGACCAAAATATCGGTATCGGCATTAAAAAAACCATATCGGTCGATCACAAGCTAGAACAGTAAATATGTCAAGCCCAACTCCCAGAAAAATAAAAGACTACTCCCACACTGCAAAACAATACAAAGAGAAGGGCACACTGACCTATCACATTACCACAATAAATTTTATTTCAGAATAATAATGACAGTCGTTATACACGCAAACGCATAACATATGTACACATTTCATAGCAAGTGGAACCAATCGATTCACTATTTTGGCTCTGATGAAGAGGGTTCGCCCTTGAAATGTGTCAGCCAACCACAGACATATCCTGCTCTTCCCACACTACTGGTAGAATGCAGCAGAACTGAAGCGATTGGTTCCACTTTCTATAACATGTGTACATATGTTATGCATATAATGACTGTAATCTTTATTCTGAAATAACATTTTTTTGTGGTAATGCGCTAGGTCAGTGCCCCCTTCTCTTGTTATTGATTTGCAGTCTATAAGGATACCCAATGTTCTGAGGGGGCAGCAAGGCTGCTGGCACTGAGGAAAATTCCTACACTGTACATGCCTCACAGTTCACCATTGGAGCGCAGGAGAGTGACTTTTGTGTATATTGACTACTCCCACACTGCAAAGGATAATTGATAATTTCTGTCTAGGGGGCAGGAAAAGCACTTCCACTTACCCGAACCTCTGCTTCCCCTGCAGATGGTGTTACCCTATGCTAAGACAAGGGACTGTCCCTTAGTCCCGGTTCACACTTATGCGATGCGGGAACCCTGCGAATCTACTGCGGGTTTCCGCATCGCATTCCCAGTGCAGGCAGTTCACACTGCCATATGCGAATCACTGGGGGTGTCAATTGAAAGTTAACGACAACCCCAAATCAGTTCACATATCACAGTGCGAATTGACATTCAGACATGAATCGGATCACATAAGTGTGAACCACCATGCGATCCGATTCTGGTGCGGACCCAAAAAAGGGTCCTGTGTGTGTTTGTGCCCAATCAGATGCAAATTCAGCCATACAATCTGTATGGCTGAATTTGCATCGCACAGACATCGCATTTGATTTTCAGAGCAGTGCACTCCGAATCACATGCGATGTCTGCCATCGCACTAATGCAGACATCCCAAGTCTCCCGCGACTTGCGGGAGTCTCCCGCCTTTGGCCGGCGGCTCACGGACACCTGCAAGTGCCATGCGATCTCCCAGCTGGGAGACTTAGGATGTCTGCCAGGGCCGGGGGTTCAACTATGGGAACTGCACGGTCGCACTTTCTCATTCTTTTAATGTCTTTGCTATGCAGTATGCAGGCAGAGCTCAGGAGAATACAGGGTGATGTCATGAGGGAGGGACTTATGCAGCTTCAGCTTTCCATTGGCTGGGGAGGCAGCAGGGGGTGGTGCAGAACCGCCTCTTTAGCCAATGAGTACACAAAGTACGCTGTCTATCACTACAAGTAAAACTTCATCCCGGCTTTCTGTATAGTGCGGGTGCTGGATGGAGCCGCAGTTGTTACCTGGGGAGAATGCTGGACACAGGCTCATAAAACTGTGACTCTCCTGCAGTGATCGATGAGGTGAGAGAGAACAAGAAAGCGTTTTTCTCCAGTAGAAATAAAAGAAGAACAGGAAGCTTCTAGAACCCTGTGCCCTCCTTTACTAGCACTCATTAATACCATCCATATTCCTGACCTTTTACCAGGGGGAAAGTTATCTGACACCTGTGCATTGGAGGTGTGAGCTTACTGTCTCCATGTTAATAAGACAGGAACATGGATGCCATTATAATGAGTGTTCTTAGACTTGGTTCAAACTAGCAAAACCTCTGAAAAGTGATCAGTAGGGGCTAGTGGATCACTTTTAAGACTGCAGCTAAGCAGCTGGAGATCAAATGGCAGTTTATAATGGTGCTGATGTGCCACAACCATGAGGACCCATTCACACTAGAAACTGCATGTAAATCACATGCGGCGCGGCGGGGGGGGGGGGGTAGGTCGCGGCGGCGGTGCGTTTTTAGAGGTTGGGATGTCTGCTAATGTGAACCGGGACTAAGGGACAGTCTTTATGTCCAGTCCAGGCTTTGCGGCCTGCATCCATTCTGATGACATCAGTAGACTTTTAACCATTGGAATGGAGGAGAGAAGAGGTTTTAGAGACTGCTTTATTAGCATGGACAAGCATGCAAGAGTAGAGGGTTAGGTAATTAAAACTATTTTCCCCATTTCTCTAGACATAAACAAGTACTTGACTCTTGCAGTGCAGGTGCAACCCCATTGTAAGGGAGGATTTTTAACTATCCCAGAGCTCAACTTATTAACACTCAGATAAGGAAACATTATGGGGTGGATTTGCATCTATGCTTTAGGGCAACACGTGGTAAAATGTGTGCTTTACTGCACATTACTGCAATGCACAATAATGCATAAAACTCACTGTGGTGTATTGCAGTTCAATTTATTTAAAATGGCTCCACCAACACATCTTGCTGAGGCACCAAAATGCTTGTGTGTACAGATGTGTGCATTATGATGTGCTGCATTGATAAAAAAAAGTATGTTAAAACCTGTGCTTTAATGCCCAAATTCATATGTATTTACATACAAAATTACATACAAAATTGTAGTGCTGAGGACTTCATGAGAACCAGAGAAACTAATATAAACTATTTTAGTGCTGGTTCTCGTCAGAATTGGTAAGCTGTGCCAATGCTGCCCTCTTCAGACCAGGAAATCTTGAAAACAGACATACACAAAAACAAAAGGGCACAAGGGCCTAATGCACTAGGCCTTTGCACCCTTTCGTTTATGTGTATGTCTGTGCTGTAGTATATTGGCAGCCCATTCAAAATTAGTAGGCTGCCATACAGCAAAGGCATGTGTAGTAATGCATACTGTAGTAACGCATATACTGTATATATATATATATATATATATATACACTGCTCAAAAAAATTAAAGGAAAACTTTTTAATCAGAGTACAGCATCAAGTCTATTAAACTCCTGGGATATTGATCTGGTCATTTAAGTATCAGAGGGGGTTGTTAATCAGTTTCAGCTGCTTTGGTATAAAACTCATGATTTTTTTTGCTAGAAAATTACTCAGAACCCCCAAACATTATATATGTTTTTTTTAGCAGAGACCCTAGGGAATCAAATGGTGGTCATTGCAACTTTTTATGTCACACAGTATTTACGCAGCAATATTATAAAAAGTTAGCTACATTTTTTTGTATAACGTGAATGAATATGTTACGCCGAGTAAATAGATAAATAGTAAATAGAGTGAATAGATACCTAACATATCACGCTTTAAAATTGCCCACACTTGTGCAATGGCACCAAACCTCGGTACTTAAAAGTCTCCATAGGCAACGCTTTCAAAATGTTTACAGGTTACCAGTTTAGAGTAGAGGTCTTGGGCTAGAATTGTTGCTCTCACTCCAACATTCGTGGCAATACTTCACATGTGTGAATTGAACGCTGTTTACATATGTGGGTGCGACATACGTATGTGTTCTCTTCTGCGTATTGTTTATTTAGTTTTATTTTTTTTATTTTTACACTTTACCTTTAACTTCCCGTTAACTTCCCGGTAACTGTCACGCCCGTGCCCCTGAGAGTCATAGAGACTGCTGGGGACCATCTGGTCCTCGATATTCTCTATGGTGTACTTCTGTTGCTGGTGGATTCCTTCTCTGGCTCGCTGATTGCACAGGTGAGCCAGTAGAAGCACAGGAGAGCGGTGGGATGGGGGACTTCCCCTCCCACCACCCGTAAGGACAATTAAGTGGCTGAACCTATCCTGAATCTATCCTCTCCCCTCACCCATACCAGTTCCACCCATCTCCCCTTCCTTAAACCCCAGCTCCATCCATTTACCCTCACCCACCCCAGCTTCATCCATCCCCCCCTCACCTACCCTAGCTCCATCCATCCCCCTCACCCATCCCAGCTCCATCCACCCCCCACACCCATACCAGCTCCATCCATCCCCCACACCCGTACCAGCTCCATCCATCCCCCCACACCCATCCAAGCTCTATCCATCCCCCCTCACCCATGCAAGCTCCATCCATCCTCCCTTCACCCATCCCAACTCTATCCTTCCAGCCCCTCATCCATCCCTGCTCCATCATTCCAGCCTCCTCACCCTTCCCAGCTCCATCCATTTCCCCCTCACCTATCCTAGCTCCATCCACCCCCCCTCATCCATCCCAGCTCCATCAGCCCCCCCCTCACTCATCCCAGCTCCATCCACCCCCCCAACCCATCCCAGCTCCATCCATCCCCCCCTCTACCTTGCCAGCTCCATTCATCCACCCCCCCCCACTTCCCAATGCCTCTCTCCTCTACAAGTCTCGTATATATATATATATATATATACAGTGGGTACGGAAAGTATTCAGACCCCCTTAAATTTTTCACTCTTTGTTATATTGCAGCCATTTGCTAAAATCATTTAAGTTCATTCTTCTTCCTCATGAATGTACACATAGCACCCCATACTGACAGAAAAACACAGAATTGTTGACATTGTTGCAGATTTATTAAAAAAGAAAAACTGAAATATCACATGGTCCTAAGTATTCAGACCCTTTGCTGTGACACTCATATATTTAACTCAGGTGCTTTCCATTTCTTCTGATCATCCTTGAGATGGTTCTACACCTTCATTTGAGTCCAGCTGTGTTTGATTATACTGATTGGACTTGATTAGGAAAGCCACACACCTGTCTATATAAGACCTTCCAGATCACAATGCATGTCAGAGCAAATGAGAATCATGAGGTCAAAGGAACTGCCTGAAGAGCTCAGAGACAGAATTGTGGCAAGGCACAGATCTGGCCAAGGTTACAAAAAGATTTCTGCTGCACTTAAGGTTCTTAAGAGCACAGTGGCCTCCATAATCCTCAAATGGAAGACGTTTGGGACGACCAGAACCCTTCCTAGAGCTGGCCGTCCGGCCAAACTGAGCTATCGGGGGAGAAGAGCCTTGGTGAGAGAGGTAAAGAAGAACCCAAAGATCACTGTGGCTGAGCTCCAGCGATGCAGTCAGGACATGGGAGAAAGTTGTAGAAAGTCAACCATCACTGCAGCCCTCCACCAGTCGGGGCTTTATGGCAGAGTGGCCCGACGGAAGCCTCTCCTCAGTGTAAGACACATGAAAGCCTGCATGGAGTTTGCTAAAAAACACCCGAAGGACTCCAAGATGGTGAGAAATAAGATTCTCTGGTCTGATGAGACCAAAATAGAACTTTTTGGCCTTAATTCTAAGCGGCATGTGTGGAGAAAACCAGGCACTGCTCATCACCTGTCCAATACAGTCCCAACAGTGAAGCATGGTGGTGGCAGCATCATGCTGTGGGGGTGTTTTTCAGCTGCATGGACAGGACGACTGGTTCCAATCGAGGGAAAGATGAATGCGGCCAAGTACAGGGATATCCTGGACAAAAACCTTCTCCAGAGTGCTCTGGACCTCAGACTGAGGCGAAGGTTTACCTTCCAACAAGACAATGACCCTAAGCACACAGCTAAAATAACGAAGGAGTAGCTTCACAACAACTCCGTGACTGTTCTTGAATGGCCCAGCCAGAGCCCTGACTTAAACCCAATTGAGCATCTCTGGAAAGATCTAAAAATGGCTGTCCACCAACGTTTACCATCCAACCTGACAGAACTGGAGAGGATCTGCAAGGAGGAATGGCAGAGGATCCCCAAATCCAGGTGTGAAAGACTTGTTGCATCTTTTCCAAAAAGACTCTTGGCTGTATTAGATCAAAAGGGGGCTTCTACTAAATACTGAGCAAAGGGTCTGAATACTTAGGACCATGTGATATTTCAGTTTTTCTTTTTTAATAAATCTGCAACAATGTCAACAATTCTGTGTTTTTCTGTCAGTATGGGGTGCTATGTGTACATTCATGAGGAAGAAGAATGAACTTAAATGATTTTAGCAAATGGCTGCAATATAACAAAGAGTGAAAAATTTAAGGGGGTCTGAATACTTTCCGTACCCAATGTAAATATATATATATATATATATATATATATAATTACAGACCTTAGATCAGCCGTTCTCATGGTGTGCTCCTCCCCGCCTCCTCCTCCGTGTACAGGAAAAAACAGGAAGGAGGAGGGCTGGGTTCAGTGCACTCAGCACTGGTCTGAGAGTGACTTGTCAGAGGCAGCTGGAGAGAGATGCCGGTTGGCACATGTTGCTTGCGGCGTGCCGAAACCAAGCCGTCTGTACCGCCACGGGCATTCCGGGACATGGACCATTTTCCGGGACGGTCCCGGAATCAGTGCGGTTGGGAGGTATGTATATATATTTAAACTATATAAACACACACACATATACATATGTGTGTATATCTATATACTATATATACAGTGCCTTGCGAAAGTATTCGACCCCTTGAACTTTTTGACCTTTTGCCACATTTCAGGCTTCAAACATAAAGATATAAAACTGTAATTTTTTGTGAAGAATCAACAACAAGTGGGACACAATCATGAAGTGGAATGAAATTTATTGGATATTTCAAACTTTGTTAACAAATGAAAAACTGAAAAATTGGGCGTGCAAAATTATTCAGCCCCTTTACTTTCAGTGCAGCAAACTCTCTCCAGAAGTTCAGTGAGGATCTCTGAATGATCCAATGTTGACCCAAATGACTAATGATGATAAATAGAATCCACCTGTGTGTAATCAAGTCCTCCGTATAAAGGCACCTGCACTGTGATAGTCTCAGAGGTCCGTTTAAAGCGCAGAGAGCATCATGAAGAACAAGGAACACACCAGGCAGGTCTGAGATACTGTTGTGGAGAAGTTTAAAGCTGGATTTGGATACAAAAAGATTTCCTAAGCTTTAAACATTCCAAGGAGCACTGTGCAAGTGATAATATTGAAATGGAAGGAGTATCAGACCACTGCAAATCTATGAAGACCGGGCCGTCCCTCTAAACTTTCAGCTCATACAAGAAGAAGACTGATCAGAGATGCAGCCAAGAGGCCCATGATCACTCTGGATGAACTGCAGATATCTACAGCTGAGGTGGGAGACTCTGTCCATACAATCAGTCGTATACTGCACAAATCTGGCCTTTATGGAAGAGTGGCAAGAAGAAAGCCATTTCTTAAAGATATCCATAAAAAGTGTCGTTTAAAGTTTGCCACAAGCCACCTGGGAGACACACCAAACATGTGGAAGAAGGTGCTCTGGTCAGATGAATCCAAAATCAAACTTTTTGGCAACAATGCAAAACGTTATGTTTGGCGTAAAAGCAACACAGCTCATCACCCTGAACACAACATCCCCACTGTCAAACATGCTGGTGGCAGCATCATGGCTTGGGCCTGCTTTTCTTCAGCAGGGACAGGGAAGATGGTTAAAATTGATGGGAAGATGGATGGAGCCAAATACAGGACCATTCTGGAAGAAAACCTGATGGAGTCTGCAAGTCTGCAAAAGACCTGAGACTGGGACGGAGATTTGTCTTCCAACAAGACAATGATCCAAAACATAAAGCAAAATCTACAATGGAATGGTTCACAAATAAACATATCCAGGTGTTAGAATGGCCAAGTCAAAGTCCAGACCTGAATCCAATCGAGAATCTGTGGAAAGAACTGAAAACTGTTGTTCACAAATGCTCTCCATCCAACCTCACTGTGCTCGAGCTGTTTTGCAAGGAGGAATGGGCAAAAATGTCAGTCTCTCGATGTGCAAAACTGATAGAGACATACCCCAAGCGACTTACAGCTGTAATCGCAGCAAAAGGTGGCGCTACAAATTATTAACTTAAGGGGGCTGAATAATTTTGCACGCCCAATTTTTTCGTTTTTTATTATAAAATAAATAAAAAAGTTTGAAATATCCAATAAATTTCGCTCCACTTCATGATTGTGTCCTACTTGTTGTTGATTCTTCACAAAAAATTACAGTTTTATATCTTTATGTTTGAAGCCTGAAATGTGGCAAAAGGTCGAAAAGTTCAAGGGGGCCGAATACTTTCGCAAGGCACTGTATGTAGCACCCTCCTAGGTAGGTTGCTAAGATGGGTATATTTAGCATAGTGTGGTCATCTCTGGCTTAATAGGAAACTAAGGTAAAATATATCATTTTCTGCCTAACAGTGAGACTAAATTGGTACAGCCAGGGAATCCTGTGTGTTTAACAAGTGTTAATGGATTTGCATTGACTCATCTGTATCCAGGCAGTTTTGGAAATTGCTGGGTGGACAGAAGTGACTCATGCAGATCAGTGGCATGAATATGGATGCCATCCCAGCCAATTGCTGGCATAGGACCCTATGCATGCTGGGAAGGGGTATTTATATTCAGTGAGAAGACATAGGAAGTGGTCTTTGCCTGGAGAGAAGAGTCCATTTGGGGAGGCAGCGCCTTGCCTTCCAAAGCACCCGCTGCCATGCGGCCTCAAGCTGGAGGCCTGAAAGCTGAAGAGCTGACCTACATGTTCTAAAGAGCTGACTGAGGAGAGCCATGCCTGTAAGGATCGGGATGTGAGTCATGTGAGTTCAGACCAAGCATCTAGGGCAGGGGTCTCAAACTGGTGGCCCTCCTGCTATTGCAGAACTACAATTCCCATGAGGCGTTGCAAGGCTGACAGTTACAAGCATGACTCCAATAGACAAAGGCATGCTGCGACTTGTAGTTCTGCAACAGCTGGAGGGCTGCCAGTTTGTGGAACCACAATCAATATGAAACAGTACTATGCCATGGAGGGGAATATCTGCTCTACAGTTGCCAGTGCAAGTGCATTTCCAAGTGATGGCACGGAGAGAGTAAAGGCTGCCTGGGAAGAGGCAGGGGTGCTGTGATAGTGCATGTTGCTATCTGCAGGCGCTCGGTGGAACGCAAGCCGGAACTACCGCTCTCCACTGCAAGCCCACGTGTATGACGGCGTGTCTGCATATGCATGGACAGTTTTTTCTGCTATTTTATCACATCAGTTTGGATTTTTCTTCATTAATTGATTTTTTGTAGTGGTTTTTATTCAACTTTACACCTTTAACTCTTTTGGGACTGTATGTATTTGGAGTGAACCGGGGGCGTGCAATAAACATCTGATCCACATACAATATTGCACTATCCGAGTTTTTTTTGTCCTTTATACCCCGTGGCTGGAGCTGACCCTATACAGGAGGACCACCCACCCGCCGAGCTGTGTTGGAATCCCCTGGAGTGAGCCAGCAACGATATCGGTACCATAGAAGGGATATCCGGGTCCGCCAGGAGGGACGTTCCTGCATCTGGAGATTGTCTCCAAAGCAAGGTAGGTCCTGATGCCGTAAGGCATACAGGACCCACGTCTTCTGGTGAGTCTTAATTTCACTTATTTACCACGGTGAAGGGTCACATCTCATTGGGAAGAAGAAAAGAAGGATTATCAGCACTTTATTTATTTATTAACTGTTTTGGAACTCACATTATTTATTGGACTATCTGATATTTATTTTTACACTTATTTAATCACACATATGGACTTGATTGTTAATATACTTATCATATGTTTATAGACTTCCACGGATTATTGATTTATATTATATATATTTTTTAACGGTTATTTATTCACTATTTATCACAGCAAGCGCTATAGGTAATCGATTTACATTGATTATTTCTTCTACATTTTGCACTAGCACTTTCTATAGCAGCTGCTACCACAATTATCTATAATACTCACTTGTTCACAAATATTTATATATATTTAATTTATTGATCATATTAAGGTGGTACACTTTCACAACTTTGGAATTACATCATACCACTCACTATAGGATTAGGCTCTTATAAAACATCTCAATAGATCCCCTCTTGGCGCAGGTTATATACTTGTATCCTCAGGTATATAATTTTTTCCCACAATCAATATGAAACAGTACTATGCCATGGAGGGGAATATCTGCTCTACAGTTGCCAGTGCAAGTGCATTTCCAAGTGATGGCACGGAGAGAGTAAAGGCTGCCTGGGAAGAGGCAGGGGTGCTGTGAGAGTGCATGTTGCTATCTGCATTTCAGCATGGCTTGCAAATGCTGAAGTAACTGATGGCGGGGAAAGAGTTAACTCAGGGAGCGGGAGTCGGAGCACTAGGAACTTCACCAGTGCTTGCACCTTAGAGGAAGATGTTCACTGCATAACGGCCATTTCTAGAACATTTTCAAGTGGTGAGGGACTGTGTGTGTTCACCGCAGGTATGGAAGCTACTCTTTACATTACAGCAGAGCCGAGTATGGTGGACCGAGTATGTCAGCAAAGACTGTTAGTACTAGAGTAGCAGTGGGCAGTGGGGGAGTTAAACTGGCTCGTGAAAACCTGTTGGGAGGCTGAGAACTCTGATCTTGGAGTATGTGCCACTGTAACATGTCCGCCTGTGCTGCAAGTGGGCTGAGAGGCATGAAGGGGGTTAAGCCAGAGTGCGGGAAGAAGGGTGCTCAGGAGAAGAGCCTGGGCGTGAGTCAGCTTACTGGGGGGGAGCAGGTGGAGCATGTGCCCGAGATCAGGCAATCCAGAGAGAGGGGCAGAGTAATGGTGCCATATTCGGGTGTAGCTGTAGAGGAACCACAAGGAGAGTGCAGCAAGATGGCGGATGCTAGATCGAGCACCGGAGCTGCTGGCGGAGATAGCAGTGCGATAAAATTGGCTGCAACATCCACTGCGGAGATTCAGAAGGTCCAGAGTCTGAAGTCTGTAAGCTCTTCAGGAGAGGGGGAGCTAGGAGTCATGGAGGTGGGGTCCCCAAGTTTTGAGTGTACTGTTGGTTTCCTAGAGGAGGGGGTGGGAGACTGGAGGTCGGTGATGGAGTCTGGATGGGACTGGGAGGCTGAGAGTGATTCCCAGTGTTCTGGACTGAACAGTGAAGAGAGAGAGCACAATGCCCGATTGATTCCGTGTGCCATGAATCTGGGGTGATGCCAGGCCTGTGTAGAGAGAAGGCCTGATTTGTCCCCCCCCTCACACCTTTTGCAGGGTACAAGCACAAAATGAAGTATACAAGAAGTACATACAGAAGAAAGTGATTCTGTATGTGCTGCAAGGGAAAGGAGACCGTGATGCGCTGCCTAGATTCTCCCATTTACAGAGGATAGTCCAAAGGCAAGTAGCTCTGAAGTATGGGTATGATTTTTCATACGTTCCCAGGGAAATCATGGAAGAAGTCGAGGAAAAGAGGGTCTCATGGTGTGAAGAAGTGTGGGATTTCATGCATATTCCAAAGCCCTTTAGGAACCAATCCAATCCTGAATTATAGCAGCAGTTTCTGTCTATCAAACAGAACTGGAGTCTGGATCGTTGTATACATGGATAAAGTATTGGTGGTAAAAACTGGTTGCAAAGACAGGGAATTGTCTGTCACCGTCCAAGACACAAAAGGAGAGGTCAGGATTCCTCACTGAGACTTTTATTCCTGAACCAGTGACGAAAACTTTAATCTTCCTGCTACTGTTGTTGGTCATGAATCAGACCCCCCTTTTCTGTTGCTATGGCCAAAATTAAACTACCAGTTGAGTACTGACATCTAAGGGGTAATTTCCCTCTTCTACAAGTCTGTTCTTCTGCCTCCTTTACATCCCTGCAATGAAAAGGAAGAGAGCTCCACTTTCACCTATAGGAACTCCAAAACAATAAGGTGATACCACCCTTCTCCTGCGCTTAGAATCCAAGCTCCCCGACCACACTCCCCACGGGACTCACAACTGGCGTCTCAGATGGCTAAGGTCTTGCTGCCCAAAACGGACTGGGGTAGTCCAACGGTACTAGAGCTCAAAGAGAAACAAAGAAAGGGCGCACCGACCTAGCGCATTATCCTCAATAATAGGCTTTATTCATGCAACATATAAAATGGCTACTCACTAACACAGGTGGCTCTGAGGAAGAGGCTGAGCCTCGAAATGCGTCAGCCATCATCTCATCGGATTATGGACTAACTTATGGACTACTCCTGACACTGGAGCAACTGAGCTTGATATGATCTTTTTTCACCTGTGTTTGTGAGTAGCCATTTTATATGTTGCATGAATAAAGCCTATTATTGAGGATAATGCGCTAGGTCGGTGTGCCCTCACCTATAGGAACGGCTGAGACTTTTGGAACATCTAAGCGGCTGTTGTGGCCTGAGAACCAATGCCATCTTAAGAACATTATAGGCCCCCCGGGCAATGCAGTGCACTGGGGCCCTGCCTACACAATCACCCACGAGAATAAACATGCAAATTATCAATAAGGCTATATTTATTGGTACAGCAGTGCCAGGCTAATGACAGCTTCCAAGTTCGGCGGCTGGGTCCGGTGAACACACACAGATGTGAGTCAGACTCGACTGCCCTGTGTGTGCCTGTTTCCGTGGAGGTGGACAGGCGTTCCTGCAGTTGAGGGCTCCCCCTCCATGGCCCAAGTGGCCTGACAGCAGCACAGGGCCAACAGGCGCTTGCCACCTGCTAAGTTCGGCGGCGGGATGCACACAGGAGTTGGGACAAATGCTTGACTGGGGCTGGGTCGCTGGGCAGGTGGGGCCCCCCGGGCAAGTGGGGCCCCCAGTCAACTGCCCAGCATGCCCATTCGGTAAGATGGCCCTGCTGAGAACAGCTGCTTAATCCAAGTTCATAAAGCAAAAAGGGGTCTCAGTCTTGTTTCCTGTGAAAGTCTGGCCTTGAGGGGCAAAGTAATGCCAACTGTACTTTTCTTTGCTTCAGGGAGGGGAGTTCCTGGCCAGTGGCGTACCTAGAGCACTCGGCACCCGGGCGGATCCTATATCTGGCACCCCCCCCCCCCCAAACTTTAAAATGTAAAAACACTCACTAAAATTTGTAACGCTTTTAAGGATTTTTATTGCACATATTTAACAGCCCCCCATCACAGTGCCCCTTGCAGTCTGCCCCCCGCCCCTAAACTGCAGACATGATACAAGAGATGGTCAGAGACTGCATACATGATACAAGAGATGGTCAGAGACTGCAGACATGATACAAGAGATGGTCAGAGACTACAGACGTGATACAGGAGATGGACAGAGACTACGGACGTGATACAGGAGATGGTCAGAGACTGAGGACATGATACAGGAGGTAGTCAGAGACTGCAGACATGATACAATCGATGGTCAGAGACTATGGACGTGATACAGGAGATGGTCAGAGACTGAGGACATGATACAAGAGATGGTCAGAGACTGCAGACATGATACAGGAGATGGTTAGAGACTGCGGACATGATACAAGAGCTGGTCAGAGACTGCAGACATAATACATGAGATGGTCAGAGACTGCAGATATGATACAAGAGATGGTCAGAGACTGCAGACATGATAGAAGATAGAATAACACTAGGGGGGCCGCAGAGCACAGAGGAAGCAGAGAGCACTGGAGAGAATTGGGGGAGGGGGGTTTGGAAAGCATTGCAGGGGGGTTGGAAAGCACTGGGGGTGGAGAGCACTGGGGGGGGGCAGGGAAAACCAGAGGGACAGAGAGCATGGGGGGAGGGGGAACTGGAGCGCACTGGGGGTGGGGGGAAACTGGAGAGCACTGGGGGTGGGTAGTCAGGGAGCACAGGGAGGTGGAGAGCACTGGGGGAGCCAGAGAGCATGGGGATGAGCTGTGGGGAGCACTGTGGGGAGCTAAAGAGCCCTGGGGGTGGGGAGCTGAAAAGCACTGTGGGGAGCTGAAGAGCACTGGGAGGGGGGTTAAAGAGCACTGGGGGGGGGGGGCTAAAAAGGGGAGAACTGAAGAGCACTGGGGGGTGCTTGAAAGGGGAGGGGCGCTGGACAGCACTAGGGATGGGGCTGGCTAGCAGTGGGGGACCAGCAAAAGAAGTTGGATAGGGGGAGCGGCGGGGGCAGCTGCATAAAGAGGAATTGATCTTTTCATATTCCTCCTATGCCCGCTTAATGCCTGCAGGAGGGAGAGGATCAGGCATTCAGCGGCTGCAGGAGGAATATAGAAAGATCAATTCCTCTATATGCAGCTGCCTCCGCCATTTCTTTTATCCAGGCACACAGGGAGGCTGCCCAGGCACTTACCTTCTTCCTGCCCCCTGTGAGCAGCGCTGACTGAAGGAGCTGCTACTGCAGCTGCCTTCCAGGATGGAATGGAGGAAATCGACCGGTACCTACATGTCTTCGACACCCAGTGCAGTCTTCAGGGAATTGACAAAGCTGACTGGGTCACTATCCTTATCAGCAATCTGTCTGGTTGAGCACTGGATGCTTTTGAAGCCATACCTGCAGAACTCAAAAAGACTACGAGCGAGTCAAGGAGCGGCTGCTTGCAAGATATGCAATCACCCCCGAAGCTCATCGGTCCAAATTTCGCAGCCTTTGATGGGGAGAAGGTCAACCCTATATGGAGAGGGCTCATCATATGTCCCGATTGGTAGATGCATGGTTCTCCATCTGTCAGGCGACTACCTTAGTGGATGCTGTCCTACTGGTCCTACTGGAACAGTTCTACAAACAATCCCCTATTGAATTGCCCCAGTGGGTGAAAGACCAAAAGCTCTTGAAGGTAGACAAAGCAGCGAAAATACTCAACCAGTATATGGATACCCGAGATCCCACCAACCAGAGCCTCGTAGCTTCTTCAGACCACCGCCAGCCCCTGCCCATATCCAACCATCTGCCCGGCAGTCAGTTACCCTCCCTGCAATGGCCCAACCGGCTATACGGGTGTAATCAAATAGGACGCCAATGAGCTAACTGTTCTCAGAATGTCAACGCCACTTCATTGTACCATACTGTCCCTGGCCCAGCCTGAGCGGCCGGTCATTGCATGGAGGCGGCCTCACCGTCAACCTCAACCGGCTGGAGTGAAGAATTTGGGCACCTCCATGAGGTGAACTCGATCCAAGCTACCGCCGATGACAACCGCAGGCATCATCACAGGCTGTAAGGGTGAATGGGCGACCTGTCCAAGGAGTCAGAGACAGTGGAGCTACTATTAACCCTTGGTGCAGCCCTGAAAGTTACATCGATCAAGAAGACTGGGAGGTTCATAGTTGTGCGAGTGGATGGAGGCAAAGTTTTACGCATCCCTACCTCCCAAGTGCATATGGATTGGGTCTCAGGATCCAGAGACATGGAATTTTGAGTTATGAGAGATTTACCTGCAGATGTTCTACTTGGAAATTATTTGGGGCATCTTTCCTTAAGGATTTATACGCAGAACCCTTCCCTGTGACCACCCAACAGCAATCAAGGCAATCGGAGGAAGCACTCGATGATGGGACCCAGGTAAGACCTAACTTCTCTAACCCTGACCAGACTGTACCACCCGTTACCTGGGCTACCCTGACTGACATTACCCAGGAACTACATATCTGACCTGACGTTAGCTAGATACAGGGAAAGGGCAGGGATGGAACCCGGGAGATTAGGAAGGGAACGAAAAGAGTGCGATCGGGAATTACTTTATCGGGTGACCGAAAGGAAGGGATCTCATCTGGTCCCCAAGTGACAGCTGGTCATGCAGCAGAAATATTGGCATGACCTGCTTAGCATCGGACATGGCATTCCCCTAAATGGTTACTTCGGAGTGAACAAAGCCCATCACTGTTTGACTCAGCTATTATTCTGGCCAGGGACAGGAATAATAATGGGGTACTTTGACGTAGTGGTGGGCTTGAGCACTATATGGCCATATGGTGGAACCAAATTCACATTTTTATTTATGGATTGTCTTCAAATTTGGTAGTAATTTCTTTTGCATGTGTGCGCTATTCTTTTTTAATATACAGGGACAGGAATAACTAGAGACATTAAACAATATTGTTGTACCTGTGATACTTGTCAGCAGGTGGGAAAGAAGGGTAACTGATCTAAAGCTTCTTTGTACCCCTTACCGATCATAGCTGAGCCCTTTAGCCGGATAGCCTTAGACCTGGTAGGACCGTTACCCCCACCCAGTCCCTCCAGGAAGAGAAATATCTTGACGGTGGTAGATTATGCTTCTCATTACCCGAAGGCAATTCCCCTGACAAACATCCATGCAGAGACAGTGGTGGAGGCCCTGCATCGGATCTTTGCCAGGGTGGGTTTGCTTTAGGAGGTTATCTCAGACCAAGGGGCTCAGTTTACTGCGGACCTGACCCGGCAGTTGTGGGAGCTCTCAGGTATTAGGTCTCTACAGAGTTCTCCCTACCATCCCCAGACTAACGGACTATGTGAGCGGATCAATGGAACGCTGAACAACTACTGCAGACATTTGCAACTTCTCACCGGGACTATGAGAAATTTCTGCCCCACCTCATGTTCACTTACAGGGAAGTGCCACAAGAATCTACGGGGTTCTCTCCATTTAAGTTATTGTATGGGAGAGGGGTGAGGAGCCAATGGATTTACTTAGAGTCCATTGGGAAGGAGGTGTAGGGGCTGAGGAGACCTCTGTGGTAGGAAACATACCAGTGTTCAGGGATTGGCTGAGGGAACTCACGGATACCGTGCGGGAGAACCTTCAGACCGTGCAGGGGCGGCAGAAGCGGTGGTATGATCGTACCGCCCAGAATCGTACCTTGGCTGTAGGGCAGCAGGACCAGGCCAGGCTGGTTCTTAGGCAGCGTAAGGACATTTTTTCCACCAAGTCTGGATACACTACTATGACAGTGCACCGAGCGGAGACCCCGGGACAGCCACCTATCCGGGAGGCGGCTTACCGGGTACCTGAATCAGTGAGAGAATGGGATTAGCCAGGAGTCAGCTGTACATCGTTATCTAACCATTGTGTAATGTTTTTGGTAAATATTTGGGCTATTATTCATGTGGTCACTGACCTACTTCTCAAAAGTATAAAAAGCATGTATTGTTCAATAAACAGTTCCCGTTCTGGTTTGCTCCAAAACTGGTATTGCCACTGGTCTCGTGTTCCAGATCTTGGGAAGCAGCTTCTTGGCAGAGATACACAGTCAGGGTGTCCAAAGTTTGTCGCAATGGCCATTTTTGGTGAGGGGTGAGTGTAGCACACTCCTAGGTAGGTTGCTAGGTTGTATATAGTTAGCATAGTGTGGTCTCCTGCTTAACAGGAAACTAAGGTAAAATATAGTTATTCCCTGCCTAATAGGGAGACTGAATTGATGTAGCCACGGAGTCCTGTGTGTTTAACAAGTGTTACTGGATTTGCATTTACTCATTGGTATCCAGGCAGTTTTGGAAATTGCTGGGTGAACAGGAGTGACTCATGCAGATCAGTGGCATAAATATGGATACCATCCCAGCCAATTGCAGGGATAGGGCCCTATGCATGCTAGGAAGGGGTATTTACATTCAGTGAGGAGACACAGGAAGTGATCTTTGCCTGGAAAAGAGAGTCCAGTTGAGGAGGGGGTGCCTTTCTCTCCTCAGCACCTGCTGCCATGCTTCCTCAGGCTGCAGGCCTGGAAGCTAGAGAGCTAACCCGCATGTTCTAAAGAGCTGACTGAGGGAAACCATGCCTGGAAGGATCGGGATGCAACTCATGTGAGTTAAGTCCAAGTATTTAGGGGCTTGTTCTTTTGTAGGCTACAACTCTGTGCTAGGAAAGTCAGCTACTGAGTGCAGCAGAAAATGGATAAGGGGTTAGCGCTATATCTATATCTATATATATATATATATATACATACTGTATATAGATATATATATATATATATATATATATATATATATATATACAGTAAACCCCCCTTATATCGCGGTTCCGTTTTTGCGGTCCCGGTATATTGCGGTTTTCTCTGTAATGTTATTTTACTAATTAAATCATTGATAATTAAATATTTTTGTGTTTTCCATAGCTCTTGCTCTGTCTCTATCTTTTATGTGTTTAAATGTGTTTCTATTGTTTTAAAAGTGTGTTTAAAGACCTTAAAATGCTTTTAAAAGTACAGTGAAAGTTATAAAAACATGCCTACAGTGTATTTATATAGGTTATTTCTATTTCGCGGATTTTCATTTTTCGCGGTTGGGTCCGGAACGTAACCCCCGCAATGGAGGGGAGTTTACTGTATTAGTGAGCAGCCTGAACATTGTCCAAGGAATCTACAATCCAAGTAGAAGAACAAGTCATATGAGGCTGACACACAAATGCAAATGCTAAGTGAGCATGACACCAGTCAGAATAACTAACATAGTTTTGGAATGCCTTGGGGAACTATGGGTCAGCAAGAAACTCAATACCCTAGTGAACATTCTACACATGTTCCGTGGTGAAGTGTTTTTTTCCAGACTTCGTAAACAGGAAATATGATGTTGTGGTGGACCTTAAATGCAGAGTCACATAAGTGGTCATCTGGGGTCACATCTGGTTTGCATCTAATGCACTCTGATAGTTTGGTTTGTAAAATTGATGTAAGTTACTTGTATATTTATTTATTTCAGGTGTTTTTATAGCACTGTCAATTTACGCAGCACTTTGCATATATATTGTACGTTCACATCAGTCCCTGCCTTTAACCACTTAAGCCCCGGAGGATTTGGCTGCTAAACGACCAGAGGGTATTTTGCGATTCGGCACTGCGTGACTTTAACGGACAATTGCGCGGTCGTGCGACGCTGTACCTAAACGAATTTGGCGTCCTTTTTTTCCCACAAACAGAGCTTTCTTTTGGCGGTATTTGATCACCTGTGCGATTTTTTGATCACGCGCTATAAACAAAAAAAGAGCGTAAATTTTGCAAAAATAGCAATATGAAATTCCCCCAAAAAAAAATGTAAAAATCAAAATTTTTTAATATTTTCGGCCAATTTGTTTTATGCTACCTATGTTTGGTAAAAAAAATCGCAAAAAGCGTATTTTGATTGGTTTGCGCAAAAGTTATTGCGTTTACTAACAAAGGGAAAGATTTTTGTCATTTTTGTTGTTTTTTTTTTAACGCGTAATGGCGGCGATCTGCGATTTTTTTTTGCGGTACTGCGACATTGCGGCGGAAAGATCGGATCCTTGACTGACATTTTTGACACTTTTGGGGTTACCAGTGACATTTCTACAGTAATCAGTGCTATATATATATATGCACTGTTACTGTAAAAATACACTGGTAGTGAAGGGGTTAACTTTATTTGAGAGGGAGGGGCTGTGTGTGTCCCTAGGGGCGTGATTCTAACTGTGATTGGCTGTGGCTTCAACTGTATGCAGAGTGATCAATGGATCTACATAGTAGATCCATGTGATCAGCTCTCATACAGAGAGGAGAATGACAGGCAGCTTGTTTACACAAGCTGCCTGACTTTCTCCCTCTCCCCCGCCGATCGCAGAGTGGCCGGCGGCGATCGGGTCCGCCGGTCACACGCGCGGGGGGGTCCGTGACCACGCGGGAGCGGGAGCGCGCCTCCGGCGGCGCACGCTCGCTCCCTAAACCCTCACAGGCGAGCGACGTAGACCTACGTCACTTTGCCTGTGAGGGGCTGACCGCCGCCGTAGATAGTCGTGCGGCGGTCGGCAAGTGGTTAAGAAGCTTACAATCTAAGATCCATGGATGGGTAAAATTTGAAATGAAAATTCATGGGGAAAAAAGGTTCTTAGAAAGTTTGTTTGTTTTTTTAATTAGTCTAATTTTCTAAATTAGATGGTCACATTGACGTTTGTTTTTGACGGCATTGGCAAGAAAATTTGAAGGAGCAGGATAAAAATAACTGGATTTTTGTCTTACCGTAAAATCCTTTTCTCTGATGTTCATTGACGGACACAGCGTCATATCTTCATTTGACGGATGGGTTATGCTGCGGTTCCTAGGAGTAGGACACTAGGCGGAAAAGGGTTAACAAAGTTAACAGAGCTTAACTACGCCTATGGGGAAGTCCCAGGTGTTATACTCCTACTTCCTGCTCTAGGATCTCAGTTTTGTAACAAGCAGTGTCAGAAGAATACATACAGTAGCCCAACTCCACAGAGTGGTGGGTGCTGTGTCTGTCAATGAACATCAGAGAAAAGGATTTTACGGTAAGACAAAAAATCCAGTTTTCTCTTTTGTTCATTGATGGACACAGTGTCATATCTTCATTTGACAGATGGGACGTCCCCAAGCAGTATCAGCATGAGGGGTGAGAAACAAACACAGCAAGAAACAATTCCCAACAGGGCTAAATATAGCCAACCAGGTAACTCAGGAGCACAACCAAGAACTGGAGCTCACTTACCAGAAAAAAACACCCTCAAGAGGCAGAACTCTCTGCCACAGCAGCCTGCAAAACCTTGTGGCCAAAGGCAGCATCCACAGATGCAAAAATATCCACTTTGTAAAACTTAGTGAACGTGTGTACAGACGCCCAGGTGGCCGCTTTGCAAACCTGAACCACTGACGCCTAATGATGGAAGACCCAGGAGGCATTAAGCACCCTTGTAGAATGTACCTTAACAGGGAAAAGAGGAACCTGACCCTTAATGGAATAGGCCTGCACCACCGTCTGCTTGATCCATCTGGAAATGGTCGCAACCGATGCAGCCTGTCCCTTACAAGGACCCTCCGTAAGAATAAACAAGGAATCCGATTTCCGATTGGATTCAGTCGCCATCAAGTACAACCTGATGGCCCGAACCACGTCCAAGGAATGCAAAGCAACCTCCTTTGGGTGCTTAGGCTTAGGACATAACGAAGGCAACACAATGTCCTCATTCAGTTGAAACCCCGAAAAGACCTTAGGAAGGAACGACTGACTGGGACGAAGTACCACTTTGTCCATGAGAACCACCAGGTAAGGCGACCGACAGGACAAGACAGCCAACTCCGAAACCCTGCATGCAGAAGTAATAGCCATCAAGAAAACCACTTTCTGTGACAAGGTAAGTAAAGGAATTTCATGAATATTCTCAAACGGTGTTCTTTGAAGGACAGAGAGCACTAGTTTGAGGTACCACAGAGGCACTAGGGACCGCGCTGGGGAGGCCAAATGGCGAACTCCCTGCACGAATGTGTGAACCAAGGAATTCATTGCCAATGGTCTTTGGAAGAAAACTGCCAAAGCCGGTATTTGGCCCTTAATGGTGCTCAAAGCCAAACGTTGATCAACACCTTTTTGTAAAAACTCCAGAAGACGTAATACCTAAAAGTAGCAGGCGAAATCCCCCGAGACTCACACTAAGTAATATATGCTTTACAAACTCGATGTAAAAATTTTCAACAGGTAGATTTTCTAGCTTTTAACAAGGTAGGAATTACCAATTCAGACAAACCCCTATCTTTCAGTACCTGGCTTTCAATAGATAGGCCATTAAAGCCAGCGACCGTAAAGCAGGATGGAAGATCGGTCCTTGAGACAGTAGATCTTCCCTGAGGGGAAGCTGCCAGGGGGCATCGACTACCAATCTTACCAGGCCCGCGTACCAGGACCGAGGAGGCTAGTCTGGTGCCACCAGAATCACTGGAATCCCTTCTGCCTCGATTCTGCGCAGAAGTCTCGGCAGAAGTTGTATTGGAGGAAATGCATAGATCAGACGATACCAGCCCCAAGGGGTCACCCGAGCGTCTGCGGCATCCGCCAAAGGATCCCAAGACCTTGCAACGAATCTCAGAACCTTCCTGCTGAGAGGAGAGGCAAACAGGTCCTAATCTGGTGCCACTTCTTTTGCCTCCAGGGCACTTCTGGTGCCCCCTTGGTGATTGATATATGCCACAGCCATGGCATTGTCCGATTGAAAACCACACCGGACATCCTCGCAGACGGGACAGGCAAAAGCCTGATGTCTCAAATTTCCAGGATGTTGATCGGTTTCCGGAGACCAAAACCCCTGGGCCGATCTGTGCCCAGGACCCCCCCCCCCCCCATCTGGACAGGCTGGTGTCCCTACTCACCACTGTCCAGAACAGGGGGAGGAAGGATTTTTCTTGACGAAGCGCCGGGGAACGTAGCCACCAAAGCAGCGACCCTCTTGCAACCCAACTCCGGGTCAAATTGTCCAGAGACTGTGGATTCTTACCCCATTTGGTTAGAATCTCCTTTTGCAGAAGTTTGGTAAGGAACTGAGCGAAGGGAAGGGCCTCGAAGGTGGAAACCATCAGACCCAGCATCTGCATGCAGGTCCTCAGAGGCGACTTGCAATTGGATAACAGGAGGCGAATTGCCTGCTGCAATTTCAATCATTTAGTTTCCAGGAGAAACACCCGAGCTGATGCTGAATCCAGAGTCAGCCCCAGAAAGTCCAACATGTTGGACAGAAGCAAAAATTCAGAGCCCAGCCGAACTCCTGCCGAGTTCTCACCATGATGTCAAGATCCTTCTTCAGGACTGATGAGGATTCCGCCCTCAGAAGAAGATCGTCCAGGTACCCCAGAACCTTAATCCCCCGTTGTCTGAGTAAGGCTAACACCGGGGCCAACCCTTTTGTGATGCCCAATGTAAATTGGAATATGAAGGTAAGCGTCCTTGATATTGATGGATGCTAGAAAGTCTCCCTGAAGAAGAGAAGCCAGGACTGAGCAAATGGATTCCATTTGGAATTTTTGAACCTGCACAAAATGGTTCAGGGCCTTGAGATCCAGGATAAGACAAACCTTCTCTTCCTTCCTGGGGACCCGTAAAGAGGTTTGAATAAAGCCCCTGGAAGCATTCCGACTCTGGAACAGGGACTATCCACCTTTGTGAGAACAAACCCCGGGCCGCTCTGAAAAGGCCTTGAAGCCAATCTGTGGACAGACGCAAATTTGAAGGGAAGAACCTTGGCGGGGGCAAAGACCGGAACTCGATCTTGTAACCTGGAACGAATCAACTTGAGAACCCATTTGTCTTGGATGAACGAGATCCATGGATCTGGAAAGAAAAAAAGACATCCCCCACTGCTAGTACGGGTGAGGGCATCCCTTCAGGGGGAGGAAGGCTTATCCGCGAGAACGGAGAGACCCTTTGTTCTGCGAGCCTGTGGGGTAAAAGGGTCGCTTGTGAGCCGACCACGTTTGCGGCGAAACTCTCTGTTCTTAGTAACCTGTGGGAGCAAAGTACTCTTGCCTCCCATGAGACCCTTAAAGATCTCTTCCATGGAGGCTCCAGAGGGTCACCCACAAAGGGAAGATCTGTCAGAACCTTTTTGGAGGCCTGGTCCGCAAACCACCATTTTAACCAGATCATGCGGCGCAAAGTCACTGCTGTCATGAAGCCCTGCAGGCTAACGGGGCTGCATCCAGAGAGGCATTGTAAATATATTGCAATCCCTGAATTAATTGATCTGCCAGCTCCGTCATTTCCTGAGGGTGTTGACCCTCCTTCAAATCCTGGCGTAACAGCTTTGCCCACTCCGTCAAGGTCTGGGAGACCAAGGCTATGGCAAACACTGGTCTCAGAATTGAGCTGGCCATGGTAAAAAGATGGCGCACCAACGATTCAGCCTTCCTATCTACAGGGTCCTTAAAGGACGCAGCGTCCTCCACAGGTAGTAATGTGACTTTATTCAATCTAGAAACCCGGGAGTCCATCACCAGTGGTACTGTCAGTTTCTTCAAAGGGATATCTCCTAGCGAAACGCTTGGGTATCCCAGCCATGCATTTCAGGGACCCCCACTGACTAGCGACAATCTCATTGAAATAGGCAGGGAAAGTAAACACTTTCGTCACTCTGGATGGCCTGCGGGTGCCAAACTGCACCGGCGTGGTCGACGCAGCATTCGCTGTATCCTCCATTTCTAAAGTTTCCCGCACTGACACAATCAGTGCTTCTACCAATGTTTTTTCACGTACCGTGGTGGAGGAAGAGGAATCATCCTCACTGTCAGAGCACTCAAAGTGTGTGGACGCGGACCCCATGGGGTGACTTACGTCCACAGTGGCCATATCAGCTTCAGATTCTGAGGAGACAGAGGAAACAGGAGAGGATAGCGGGGCGCTTTTTGGCAGGTCTCTTTTGTAAAACCATGTCTACTTTTGACACTAAAGATTGTAGGACCACCGTCATGGCCGCCATAGCAGAGTGAGACCCCGAGGATCCCCCCTCTGAGAGTGGGTCTGTTGGTGAGACATGTTCGGTCTGCTCAATGACACCCTGGTGCCGCAATGGGAACACAGTAAAAGTTTCAACAGTAGCTGTGAGAAAACAAACCCAGCAGCGCTGATGCCTGTGGGACTACAGGTCCCAGAATACTGCAATAAAACAGACCAGGTAGGGAGATACCGCCCCAGGACTCACCACCACACCGTGTCTCCGCAGCCAAGGAGCGAGGAAAAGAGGCACCAATCGCTTGCAGAACGCTGCTCTGAGCAGGAGAACAGCCGTGTTACCACTAGAGGCCGCCTACCGCATACTGTACAATGCGGCTACAAGAAAGCATGGCCGCCGGTCTCCGGAAAGATGGCCGCTGATTGGCCACACATGAATCCTCAAGAAGATGGTGGCACCTGCGGGCGCACGAAGCACAGAGTAGAGTACACCTCGGGGAGCCCACTTTGGACCCCCCCTTCCACAGCCACAATACTCCTGGGGCTGATGCACGGCTGCACAGGTACACGGTGGCTAGCCGTTACACCCACCAATCAGCTCACACGATTTCAATTAACCACCCCTGGACACCCCCCCAGGGGGACAAGAGGGGGGACGATAGGCAAAATATGGGGGAAGGCTGAGCATAGCCGAGACCACTGACCCCGGGAGGACCCGCGCTAACCCCTAATTTCCTAAGGGAGAAAGGGGGTTACTCACCATACCTCCTCATCTTGGAACAAGGGGTGCTGCGGGCCCAAGGAACGCTGCGACTCGGACCACGACCAGGTCGTTTGCATCCCTGCGAGGTGTCCCACTCGCAAGGGCGCTCCCCAGGATCATGTCGCGGCCGACCTAGCGCAGGGCTGAGGCCTGCACGTGCTCGCTGGCTGGCTGGACTGGGGTGACCGTAACAATCTAGGATATCCAGTGCATCACCCAGTTTGGCAGTTGATTGCAGTTCTCACAGGAACGAAAAAAAAAAAAAATAACAGAAAGGAAAAAAATTCAGGGAGCTAGGTCCTTATTCCTGACTAGGCAGAAAAAAACTGAGATCCTAGAGCAGGAAGTGGGAGTATACCACCTGGGACTGCCCCATAGGCGTAGATAAGCTCTGTTAACTTTGCTAAGCCTTTTCCACCTAGTGTCCTACTCCTAGGAAGCGCAACATAACCCATCCGTCAAATGAAGATATATAACGCTGTGTCCATCACTGAACGAAAGAGAAATCTGGATGCTATGCTTTTTTTAGCACTCACCACTGTGAACTGCCATGAAAGGGAACAAGGAATTGTCTTGCATTGAGTCTTCACTGGGCAAGTCTTCCCAAAGCACCTTGAGTGAAAAAGCCCTTACAGATGATAAATGCTCTCCAAACATAACATTTGCCTACTGTGTATTTTTAATTGTTGCTGGTCCTGCATCCTGTGTGTTTCTGTGCTTACTCCCCGGCCTCTATGGTATGAATTTCATCAGTATCTTTTTTCATTGTCTTTAAGGGCCAGTTCACACTGGAATCACACAGGAATGTGGCATACGTTCCTGAGAGATTTCTGTGCATTCCCATGAATGTTTTTGCAGCCCTTTTTTTTTTTTAATGGGCTGAAAATTGCACCAAAATGCATTAAAAATAGTGCATGCACTACTTTTTTAAATGCGCCGGACCAAATGCACTGCGCTTGCAATTTGCATTTGGGGTGCCCTTAACAATACTTTGGCACCAGATCAGGCTGCGCATTTGATTGTGATGCAGGAAACATACACAGAATGCTTCTTTCCTGCACCCTTTCTGGTGTGAACTGGCCCTATAAGTGCTCTTCCTCAGAGATTGCTGGTATATTATCTAGCATTTGTTTGTTTGTCTTAGTTTTGCTTACAGTTCGACTGTTTTGTCTACTTTAACATACTTTTGCATTTCTTGCCATACTGAACTCTGGTATTTACGTCTGACTTTGGCCTTCAAGTACTTTGTGCTTGTCCAGCTTGACAAGTTTGTGTATTTTGTGTATCTTTGTTTCTTTGCTGTGCTTTCTTCTGCTTTCTCTGTGTTGCCTTGTCCTATTGTTTTGCTACTATGCCCTCACTGTATCACTTGTACCTTATGTATGTTCACCATGCCTTTATTTTGTTTGTCTGTCTGTTTTTTTTTACTATAGTAAGTCCTAGGTACATCCAAAAACTGTAGGATTAATACTGGTTGTAGGGATGGCTGAAACCAAAAATAACTTTAAAGGGGTAAATGCTCACAAAAGGTTAAACATTTTAAGGGTTAAATGCTTGTTAAATCTAGGGGTAGAGGAAAAGTCTGAACAGGCTTCCAGTGCTCATCTCTTCTCTCCAGCATTCCAGGTTGTGGAGAAGCCCTTGCCATCCTCAAAGGCAATGCATGATTATTGGTCCTGCATTGTATGTGATGGTGTCAGAGTAAGACCACAGGCCAAAGTGCCTTTGGCTTTGGGGGACCAGTCACACAACGTGGAGGAAGCCTGCTGAAGTGAGGAATGTGGTAAGTATTACAGCTTAATATATCAAAGGGAAACCTGCGCTAAATGTGAAACATGAAAAGATAATTTGTGTACCAAATTGATTGAAGTAAAGCAGCTAAACACTGGACCTATAGAAATCCAACACAATATATACCAAATTAGTGTAGCGCTTATAAACAAACAAAAAATGTGTATATGAGTGCCACATAAATCATAAATAAACGTGCTGTGACACAGCTAAAACAATACAGTCCATAGAAACGTGAGTCCCAGAATGGATAATAAATGGAGAGCTATAATCCAAAGATGGAATCCCAATAGATGGTGAGGCAGGAGGGAAGACACCCGTGAGAGGTAAGGAGAGATGGCTGCTTACCAGAATATATGGGCCCCCAAATTAATGGACAGGCCACAAAGGGCTTGGTAGAAAATCAGCATTCAATCGTACCTCCACATACACAGGGATAAGAACATGGATCCATAGGCCAATAATCAACCTTGACTCCAAATGTAAGAAGGTGAAGCGATGGACTCATATGCAGCTCCAACAGTGTGTGATATCATACACATGGGAAGGAAGATTAAGGGAGACCATAGCGTAATCCAGTTAAGTGAACCAAAGCATTTATTAAAATTACACTTACATTAAGGTAGACAGATACAGGCGAAACATTAAAACCGCGGCGTCCCGCAGATGTATGAAGCAAGCCGACGCTCCGAGGGGCGTGGTCAGCGCAGTGTCCGGTACCGCCCTACTGGTTTCGTCATATGTGACGTCGTCCGTGGCGTGGTTGGCCCCGGACGACGTCACATATGACGAAACCGGTAGGGCGGTACCGGACACTACGCTGACCACGCCCCTCGGAACGTCGGCTTGCTTCATACATCTGCGGGACGCCGCGGT
Source organism: Pelophylax lessonae (assembly GCF_965119305.1). NCBI lineage: Eukaryota > Metazoa > Chordata > Amphibia > Anura > Ranidae > Pelophylax > Pelophylax lessonae. Next base: position 263,864,385 of record NC_138771.1, on the reverse strand, counting down.
TTTAATGTTTCGCCTGTATCTGTCTACCTTAATGTAAGTGTAATTTTAATAAATGCTTTGGTTCACTTAACTGGATTACGCTATGGTCTCCCTTAATCTTCCTTCCCATGTGTATGATATCACACACTGTTGGAGCTGCATATGAGTCCATCGCTTCACCTTCTTACATTTGGAGTCAAGGTTGATTATTGGCCTATGGATCCATGTTCTTATCCCTGTGTATGTGGAGGCAAGATTGAACGCTGATTTTCTACCAAGCCCTTTGTGGCCTGTCCATTAATTTGGGGGCCCCATATATTCTTGTAAGCAGCCATCTCTCATTACCTCTCACGGGTGTCTTCCCTCCTGCCTCACCATCTATTGGGATTCCATCTTTGGATTATAGCTCTCCATTTATTATCCATTCTGGGACTCACGTTTCTATGGACTGTATTGTTTTAGTTGTGTCACAGCACGTTTATTTATGATTTATGTGGCACTCATATACACATTTTTTGTTTGTTTATAAGTATTACAGCTTATTCCTCTACCTCAAGACTTTTAGGCCTCATGCACACTGGACGTTTTTACAGCTGCTGTTAGCAGCGTCAGACGTTTTTTTTTGCAGCTGCAGAACGCCCATCCATGTTATTCTATGGCCTCATGCACACATAGAGCTTTTAGGAGCTCCAAGTGGCATAGGCGTTTTACAGCTCCAAAAAAAACCCAGGAACTGTGGGTTCAGGAGCTCCAGCGTCAAGCTGCAAAAAACGTCTGACGCTGCTAAAGGCTGCATAACATTGCTTAACGTGCGTTAAGCCACGTTATACGTTTTTTTTCTTCCATTCAAAATCAATGGCTCCCTATGGGAGCCTATTGATTTGAATGGAAGTCACACCGCAGGTCGGATCAGGGTGACTTGCGGTGCGACCTGCACTGTGAGAATCTTGAGGGGGAACTCCACGCCAAAATGGGGAAAAAAATGGCGTGGGGTTCCCCCCCAGGTTCCAAACCAGGCCCTTCGGGTCTGGTATGGAATTTGAGGGTAGCCCCACGCCGAAAAAACGGCGTGGGGGTCCCGCCCAAAATCCATACCAGACCCTTATCTGAGCATGCAGCCCGGCATGCCAGGAAAGGGGAGGGGACGAGTGAGCGGCCCCACCCCCCCCTGGATCATACTAGGCCACACGCCCTCAACATGGGGGGGGTGTGGGTGCTTTGGGGCAGGGGGGGCTCTGCACCCCCCACATCAAAGCACCTTGCCCCCATGTTGATGAGGACAAGGGCCTCATCCCCACAACCCTGGCCGGTGGTTGTGGGGGTCTGCGGGCAGGGGGCTCATCGGAATCTGGAAGCTCCCTTTAACAAGGGGGCCCCCAGATCCCAGACCCCCTCCCTATGTGAATGGGTATGGGGTACACTGTACCCCTACTCATTCACCACATAAAAGGCAGTGTACGGAAATAACGACACGAGACGTTTTGGTAAGTTTATTAAAAATCTTCATCCGACTCTTCTTGTCTTCTCCTCTCCGGGGTCTTCTGCTTTTTTGCTGTCCGCTCTTCTTGTCTTCTCCTCTCCGGGGTCTTCTTCTCTCCGGGGTCTTCTGCTCTTTTGCTGTCCCCTCTTCTGCTGTCCTCTCTTCTTTTCTTCTCCTCTCCGGTCTTCTGCTCTTTTGCTGTCCGCTGTCGGCTGTCGGCTCTTCTTCCTCCGGTCCTCCTCCTCCGACGTCTGCGGTGATTATGCCGTCTCCGGTCTCTGCAGCTTATTATATAGCCATTAGGGGCGTGGTCCCGATGACGTCATCGGGAGGCCCCGCCCCCTCATGTCATAGATGACGTCTGCTGTGTGCATGGAGCCTAAGTGATATTAAAGTCTTGTTTTTTTTTAAACATAACAATCTTGTTATATGTACCTGCTCTGTGCAGTGATTTTACACAGAGCAGTCCAGATTCTCATCTTCTTGGGTCCCCCATTGCCACTCCTGGCCTCTCCCTCCTACCGAGTGATGCCAAAGCAAGCAGCTATGGCTCGGCCCTGCCCCCTCTCTCTCTTTATTGGCTCACTGACTTAGATTGACAGGAGCAGGAGCCAATGGCACCCACTGCTGTCTCAGCCAATGAGGAGGGAGAGTCCCGGACAACTGAGCCTCTAATGCAAGATCGCTGGATCAAGATGGGACTCAGGAAAGTATTAGCGGGGCTAAGGGGGACTTGTGCACACAGAAGGTTTTTTTTTTAATCTTAATGCATTGAATGCTATAGGATAAAAAAACATTCTGCCTTTAGAATCATTTTAACTAGCATTTAACCCTTGCAGTGCAGGGAGGCCCCACTACAAGGGTATTTTGCTCTGTGGGATTTTAGTGAGAGAGTAGGGCTTTAAAGTGATACTAAAGCTAAAAACGTATTTTAAAACTGTAATGCATTGCTTGAATTAAGGTAAAAACATTTTATATTTCTCTGTCCTCTCCCTTCCCTGTGTAAAGAGGAAGAGAGGGGAGAAGAGATTCAGCGTTGTGCACGGCCGCATCTCTTCTCCCCTCTCTTCCTCTTCACACAGGGACACGAACAGCATGGACAGCAGCTCCTGATGTCCTCAGTATAATGTAGTGGGGAGCAAGTGGGGGACCAGGCTAAGCCCCAATGCGTTCCTATGGAGCGCAGCTCCATAAACATACAGCTTGGGAGCAAGCAGGCACCATGTGAGCCCATAGCAAATGGCTTGCTATGGGGATACGTGAAGAACAGAAGGAGCCAAGATCACAGGTGGGGGACCCAAGAAGAGGAGGATCGGGGCCACACTGTACAATACCATTGCACAGAGCAGCTACTTAATTGCACCTGGTTCCTTAAAAAAAAGCTTTGCTGAAAAATATGTAGAGAATGTTTGATCCAAGTGTGACTTGACCTTCCTGAAATTACTAAGACGTCATTCAGTTATCCCCACTTAAAGCTCTGGATGTCATATGACGTCCAGCGGTAAGGAAATGGTTAAACAAAAGAAATGCTTGAAATATATCACTCTGTGTGTAACACATCTATATAAAATATATGAGTATAACTTTTTGAATTGAATTGCTGAAATAAATTATCATTATAATGATATTCTAATTTTTTTGGGACGCACCTGTACTGTATATACACTCAAAATTCCTGCTGAAGCTGAAGGATAAAAAGTAATAAATAAAGCTCTGTGTGTGAATGAGGTCTTGGGGCACATTCACATAGGTGCTGTGGCCTGTACATTGTGAATCAGTGTTTTTTTCTTTTTTTACGTGGTTGGAGCTATGTGCAGTCAGCCTATGTTATGCTATGGGGAACACAGCCACAGGTCCTAATATGCAGGCGTATGGATGCAGGTATACACACAGAAAAAACAGACAGTGTTTATTTGGGGCCCCTCACCCACACCTGCACACCTATCATATTAGGACCTGTGGCTGTGTTCGTACAGCCGCAGCATCCTTAACCGGTTGCCGACCGCCGCACGACTATATACTGCGGCGGTCAGCCCCGGCCAGGCAGAGTGACGTATCGATACGTCACTCGCCTGTCACTGACTTGCGAGCCTATTGCGGGCGGGCGCAAGACAAGTCAGTGCGTGTGACCGGCGGACTCGATGTCCGCCAGTCACACTACGATTGCTCCTGTAAAGGGAGAAAGACAGAGCGGCTTGTGTAAACAAGCTGCCTGTCAGTTCTCCCTGTGTAAAAGTGAAGATCTGACCGTTCTACTATGTAGAACTGTTGATCTTTGCTTTTACACCAATAGCAATGTCCCTGCACAGTTAGAATCACACCCCTAGGACACACTTAACCCCTCCCTGTCCAATAAAGTTAACCCCTTCCCTGCCAGTGTCATTTTTGCAGTAACAGTGCATATGTATAGCACTGATTACTGCAGTAATGTCACTGGTACCCCCAAAAGTGTCAAAAATGTCAGTCAAGGGTCCGATCTGTCCGCCGCAATGTCGCAGTACCGAAAAAAAAATCGCAGATCGCCGCCATTACGCGTTAAAAAAAACCACCAAAAATGACAAAAATCTTTCCCTTTGTTAGTAAACGCGATAACTTTTGCGCAAACCAATCAAAATACGCTTTTTGCGATTTTTTTACCAAACATAGGTAGCATAAAACAAATTGGCCGAAAAATGATAAAAAATTTTGATTTTTACATTTTTTTTTGGGGAATTTCATATAAAAAAAATGTGAAAAATATTGTTATTTTTGCAAAATTTACGCTCTTTTTTTGTTTATAGCGCGTGATCAAAAAATCGCACAGGTGATCAAATACCACCAAAAGAAAGCTCTGTTTGTGGGAAAAAAAGGACGTCAAATTCGTTTAGGTACAGCGTCGCACGACCGCGCAATTGTCCGTTAAAGTCACGCAGTAAAAAATCGCAAAAACACCCCTGGTCCTTTAGCAGCCAAATCCTCCGGGGCTTAAGTGGTTAAAGAGTAACAGGCAGCTCCAGACGCACAAACAAACTGCTCATTTACACTGTATTGGCTAGAGAACCATGTGAATTAACCCTTTTTTTATTATGGATTACATTTTTTATTTTTTTTGCAATTTTTTATTATTTTTTACAATGCTGTTGGGATTGGGGGGGGGGGGGGGCTTTGGTGAAATATCAGTGGTCTAAACAGAAACATGATGTCTCACTTTTGAGATAGAGAAAGGGGCTGAGAATAATAAATCCTCAGTCCCTTCCCATGCAGCCTCAGCTGCACTGGACAGTGAATGAACAGACGGCTCTGTACAGAGATTCCTGTTTGTTCACAAACTGAAGTATAGTAAACTGTGTTTACTAAGCTTTAGTTATGAATAAGCACAGAGAGGGTTTAGTACTGATCACTCACTGTGTTCATTCAAAAAAGGAAAGGACTGGTAAACATAATATTTACCGGCCCCTTCTCTCGCACTCTATCCTGTAGATCCCCCCCCCCCTTTCAGTCCCCTGTGTGCCAGCAGCAGCCGGTAAGAGAGAAATGGAGGGAAGCCAATAGTGCTGCAGGGTGGCTTGGGCTGCAGGGGGAATCCTGGATAGGGAAAGTGATCAGTGCATTAGTGGCAGGGGCAATAATAAGAACTGATCCCCTTGTGTGTCTCTCCCTGCAGCAGCTGAAAGATGGCAGGAGAAGAGGAGAAGCTGGCTTTCAGATACTGCAGGGAGAGACACACAACGGGATCAGTTCTTGTAAGAGCCCTCCCACCGCATCGATCACCCCCTCTCCTGCCCACATTCGATTTCCATGCTGCCTGGCCCACCTGGAGCCAGTGGCACATGGGGAGCTTAGCGTGTGCCCAACCACAACTGGCACCACTTGTACATATGCCTAAGATGTCAGCTCAACAGTTAAGTTGTGCAGAACTAAATTTGTAAAGAAAAAAATTGCTAGTGGTAGGTGTTTGTGAAAGGAGAGATGCTTCATGGTTTTTCTGCCAAAATCTTTCTCCCTGCCTGGTAAGTTTCCCATCTAAGGATGGAAAAACTGATGGCAGCTCATTGTACAATTGCTATACAATCCCGGAATCTGTACGATTCTGAGAAGAGGAGTTGTGTTATCTTGCCCCGCTCAATCAAGTCAGCTGGAGACTGTTGACCCAGAAGAATCTTAAGAGAAGGTAGAAATGATGGAGCATCAAAGGGGAGCTAAACCATTGCAGTGCTGGTGGGGTCACTTGGCAGGTAAGTCTGCCATAATATGCAAATATGTTGTGCTTGCTTGCATATTATAGCTAAAGACTATCCACCAAAATGCAGACTTTAGTCCACTTTAAAGACAGGTAATACTATGAGAGCCCAATGGTTGTTTCACTGTCATACCCTGTTTAGACAGCACGAACACCAAGACCAATGGACAGTGAAAACCTTTGAATAAAGTTCTTAACAACTTCCACAATTCACAGTCTAAGGCAGGCCATACACAATGCGAATTTCGAACGATCCGTCGTTCGATAAACGAAAGTGGCGCTTACGTACAGCATGCGAGTGTACCATCTATGGGATTCGAAAATCGTACTTCCAAACACTATTTTTTATGCCAGTATGGGAAGTGATGTTGTTTTGACCTTTTAACCACATCTCTACTGTGATACCAACTGTATTTACAACACTTGATGTTTCTTATGTAGTACATGATTTAAGAAAGGTCCATTCAACATGCACAGAGATTTGTGTTTATTCCACTTTACTTGCAGACATGTCTGCACCTCCTGTATGAAGCAGACTTGCTGTACCCTTTTTTCTGCATTGAATGAGGTATAAAACACTGCAGTAGGTCATTATTGGCTGCTTTCTTTATATTTTTTCCTGCCATTGCTTAAAAGGTGTAAAAGGTCCATTATACATGCACATACATTTGTGTTTATTCCACTTTTCTTGCAGACATGTTGGCACCTCAGCAGACTTTGCTGTAACCAATAGTATTTCCTGCATTATTATCATTATATGTTGTAGAAGAACAATCGTTCGTGTGTTGTTGTTTATTTCATTATCTTTTCCTTCCGGTTTGAACTTTTCAGGAATCATGCACAGTTGTGTTTCCCTAGGTCAAATCATACAACTCCCCCATTAATGACGAAATTTGGCCAATTTTCGCATAAAAAAACCCAACATGTTGGATCAGTCAATTTCGGCTGTCATACGAAAATCGCATTTTGCACATACCACAAAACTATAGGAAAGACAAACTATTTTACTTTTGATTTGTATTTTCGTTCAAAATTTGCATTGTGTATGGCCTGCCTTAGCCCTTTTTACACTAAAACCACAAATAGAATGTACACACACAGTTTCTGGCACAGCCGCAAGTTGAACACTCATATGCAGGAAATTTATATTTAGATAATATAAGTGCCTCGCTAATTCCACTTCTAGACATTATTAAAGACAACCCACTCCTGAAATAATTAGCTTACTTGACTTAAGGAAGCACTCTAAATTGCATTTTATCATAATTTAAAACCCTGCATGTCTATTATTGCCATATTGATTTAAAGTGTTACTAAACCCAGGGCCCTGCATACACTATATCTGGTCCCCCAAAGTACACAGAACATGGAAATACAATCATTTTAGTAAATATAAACTGATAAATACCTTTTCTCATCAGCAGTATATAGCAGTCTTGTGACTTCTATCAGTGCTTGGTAAAGCTTGTAGGAGGAGTTTTCATACTGCACTGAGCTGTCCTATCAGAATGCGTGACCCCTGATCCTCCGTCTGAACAGTGCTGACAGGCCCTGTGCTGATCACATGCACCTTGCCATGAAAAAAAGCTCTCTAGCAATACACACCAAACTGAGCATGTGCAGCCTGACTCCAGTAACTCTGTTTTTTGCTGGACATGTTTTGGGGACAATACAAGAAGAGAAGGATCTGTGCATACAGGATCAAACTACCTTTTTACACAATGCAGAGGATTAACCCCTTAGGTTGCACAGTGAGTATAACAAGCATGCTTCACTGCGTATACAGGCTGATTTTACTGTTGTGGGTTTAGTAACACTTTAAGTGCTAAATATTTTTGATGCAAAAATTATGAAAGAGGGATCTGTTCTTCTTCTCTTTTTTTTTTTTATAAATGCAGTCTACTGAAAGATAAATGTGTGGTGGTGCCAAACTTGTATCTTCTGGCAGAAGACGTTACTAAGTGTACACATGTGTTTACACAGGATCCAACACGTTATACCTACCTGCCCTGTGAAGGGGTTTTGCACAGGGGAGCCTGGATCCTCGGGTCCCTTTTTGCTGCTCTTAGCTCCCTCCTAGCAGCTTGCTATGGGGGCACCTGAGCTGAGCTGCAGCTCTGTGTGTCTATTCAGATACGGAGCTGCCATTTGGCCCCGCCCCTCGCTCCTGATTGGCTGACTGACTTTAATTGACAGCCGCGGGGAGCCAATGGCACTGCTGCTGTGTTTCAGCCAATCAGGAGGGAGAGTCCAAGGTGGCTAAGGAACTAGTGGACAGAGATGGAGTTCAGGTAAGTTTTAGGGGGTGCTGGGGAGGCTGCTACACACAGAAGGCTTTTTATCCTAATTAATGCATAGAATGCATTAAGATTAAAAACCTTCTGCCTTTACAACTCCTTTAAACTATATTTCATAAAAAAAGTACATTTAAGAAGCTGTTGCAGTGTAAAATAGCAGAGGTGTCACAGTTTTCATATGCCTCCATTGCAATATTATTCTAATAGACTTATTGTACTTGGCTTTCATTGTCAAATGCTTCAACATTGTGATGGGGCGAAATAAAGAGTGAATGGAACTGGAATCATTACAGTTACATTTTGACTGACAAATTGAGCAGGGTATATATTCCGCGTGCTTATAAATGATTGATATACCCATATCTTGATGACAGAATTATACTACATAAATTGGTACTATCCCCTTTAAAAACAGCTTCAGACAGAAGTGTGGCAGTAGTGCATATGTAAAAAGAAAATGCTCTGTGCCTTTATTTTTTGTGAGTTGTTCTTGAGAAATACTTTTTTCTTTTCTGTATTCATGCCAATGTAAATGTGTTTCCTTGACTAATCTGTTTATAAAATCTGTACCAAATCTGACGTCACCTGGTGGGTAAAATCTCCTAATCACACTATCAGTCTTTAAAATATTATCTGAAGGTTTGCTCTGAAGCTGGATTTTGCCTGTAGTTAATCCTCCGGTACTGTTCCTCACTGGAGCCCCTTCTGAGTGCTCCCCACCATGGTCTCACCACACTGCACCGCCAGCCACCGGCTCTCTGTCCTTTTTTTCCAGTAGCACAGTAAGGAGAAGAAATGTGTATTAGTAATAGCCTGTGTGGATGGGCTTTGATTTGCTTTAACCCATTTGAAGTAAGTCAAATACAGGTCAAAGGAAAGTCAACCGCAGGTCCTATGCAGCCGTCAATCTCAAATGGATGTCAAACTGGTGCCATTGACACAGCCCTGAAGCTTGTCAACAAAGGCAATAGGAGACAAGAGAGGAAGATAAAAAAAAAAATAGCTAAACAGCTACAGTATATTAACCTCCTAACGGTGCCTCCTGACAGTACTTTAAGTGGGCTCTAAAGCCTAGAAGGCACTTATGCATGGAAAGTATGGTAACAAGAACATTTATTTTTGCCTACAGCAACCAGTCACCTCCCAAATGGAAATTCCTGCAGTCCAGAGCTGAAAATTAAACAATGATTCTAAGTGGTTGCATGGGGCCATAAAAAATGTTCTAGCTTCAATTCTTTTCATACATAAGACCCTTTATGGACCTCTGGCACTGTGCCTAAATGTGCTTACCTGCCATCCTTTGTTTGTCCTGTATTAGAGATTCCCCATAGAATATATGATTGTAAAGTGTTTTTAACCAATTGGATTGCTTGTTTTATGTGGTGTTAAACAGTAAACAACTAAATATTTTACATATTTAAAAAAAAAAAAGACATTTCACTAGATAAAAAAGAGACTAAAGTATCTATTGTTCATAAAGGTTTTGTATGCACTGTTAACAGTGTGAATAAGGATATACAACAGAATGTACCTGTATATGACGCTCAGTGTTGTATACAAACTGATGAACAAAAAGAACTCTCTGTAGAGTAATTTATAAATGCTGCCTCTCCACTTCAGCAGTAACCGGTGAAAACCAAAGAATGTAGCATTAGCTACTTTACTGGAATACGTGACAGTCATCTCGGCATATTCCTTCTGAAAGCTGTAATACATAAATGCAATGTATTTTTAATTATAACACATCACAAATGGATGGTCAATGCATAAAAATTTGAGGAGTTGTAATTCAATCCAAAAACTATTTTTTTTTTGGCATTACAGGGAGTACAGAATTATTAGGCAAATGAGTATTTTGACCACATCATCCTCTTTATGCATGTTGTCTTACTCCAAGCTGTATAGGCTCGAAAGCCTACTACCAATTAAGCATATTAGGTGATGTGCATCTCTGTAATGAGAAGGGGTGTGGTCTAATGACATCAACACCCTATATCAGGTGTGCATAATTATTAGGCAATTTCCTTTCCTTGGGCAAAATGGGTCAAAAGAAGGACTTGACAGGCTCAGAAAAGTCAAAAATAGTGAGATATCTTGCAGAGGGATGCAGCACTCTTAAAATTGCAAAGCTTCTGAAGCGTGATCATCGAACAATCAAGCATTTCATTCAAAATAGTCAACAGGGTCGCAAGAAGCGTGTAGAAAAACCAAGGTGCAAAATAACAGCCCATGAACTGAGAAAAGTCAAGCATGCAGCTGCCAAGATGCCACTTGCCACCAGTTTGGCCATATTTCAGAGCTGCAACATCACTGGAGTGCCCAAAAGCACAAGGTGTGCAATTCTCAGAGACATGGCCAAGGTAAGAAAGGCTGAAAGACGACCACCACTGAACAAGACACACAAGCTGAAACGTCAAGACTGGGCCAAGAAATATCTCAAGACTGATTTTTCAAAGGTTTTATGGACTGATGAAATGAGAGTGAGTCTTGATGGGCCAGATGGATGGACCCGTGGCTGGATTGGTAAAGGGCAGAGAGCTCCAGTCTGACTCAGACGCCAGCAAGGTGGAGGTGGAGTACTGGTTTGGGCTGGTATCATCAAAGATGAGCTTGTGGGGCCTTTTCGGGTTGAGGATGGAGTCAAGCTCAACTCCCAGTCCTACTGCCAGTTTCTGGAAGACACCTTCTTCAAGCAGTGGTACAGGAAGAAGTCTGCATCCTTCAAGAAAAACACGATTTTTCATGCAGGACAATGCTCCATCACACGCGTCCAAGTACTCCACAGCGTGGCTGGCAAGAAAGGGTATAAAAGAAGAAAAGCTAATGACATGGCCTCCTTGTTCAACTGATCTGAACCCCATTGAGAACCTGTGGTCCATCATCAAATGTGAGATTTACAAGGAGGGAAAACAGTACACCTCTCTGAACAGTGTCTGGGAGGCTGTGGTTGCTGCTGCACGCAATGTTGATGGTGAACAGATCAAAACACTGACAGAATCCATGGATGGCAGGCTTTTGAGTGTCCTTGCAAAGAAAGGTGGCTATATTGGTCACTGATTTGTTTTTGAATGTCAGAAATGTATATTTGTGAATGTTGAGATGTTATATTGGTTTCACTGGTAAAAATAAATAATTGAAATGGGTATACTGTATATTTGATTTTTGTTAAGTTGCCTAATAATTATGCACAGTAATAGTCACCTGCACACACAGATATCCCCCTAAAATAGCTAAAACTAAAAACAAACTAAAAACTACTTCCAAGAATAGTCAGCTTTGATATTAATGAGTTTTTTTGGGTTCATTGAGAACATGGTTGTTGTTCAATAATAAAATTAATCCTCAAAAATACTCATTTGCCTAATAATTCTGCACTCCCTGTAGATGTCTGATTAGAGGTTTTTACTGCAATTCGGGGCCACATTAGAGAGGTTTTATCCTAATTTTCTGTCCTGTTGACAACAATTTAATCAGAAAAGAAGTAAGGTAAAATCTGCAACAAGGGCACAAAAATAAAAGGCACAGAAATAAAAATCTGACAAGCGTTCTAGCCCCCCCCCCCCACCCTATTAAGAAAATGCATTTTTATTTCTAGCTGTGCTGCCATTCACTTCCTGTCTGATAAAATGTTATCAGCAGTGTAGGAAAAGAGGGTAAATCTCTAACAGGCTTGACACACTTCAATACAAAACAAAGTCCAGGACAAGGATAACTGTTCCCACACACATCAAAATAATATATACACACAAACCCATCAAAGCATGTACTCCACTAGATAAAGCATCACACTGCCTCCTCTGGCTTGACTTCTTTCCATAGTGTATCCTGGTGCCATCTCCTCCTCAGGTAAGTGATGCACAAGCACCCTGCCAGCCACATGATGTAAAAGAAAAAGCATGATTCATCAGACCGGGTCACCTTCTTCTATTGCTCCGTGGTCCAGGCCTAATGCTCACATGCCCATTGTAGGCGCTTTTGGCGGTGGACAGGGTGGGCATTTCCCTATACGCAACAAAGTGCGATGCACTGTGTTCGCTATCTTTCTATTGGAACCAGCGTGGACTTTCAGCTATTTGAGCTACTGTCCGATCTTTAGGATCGGACTACACAGGCCAGCCTTCGTGGTGTCAAAGGTCAATATATCAATTCTGCCAAGCCCACAATAAAAATAAATACATAAGATACTTTGAGCAAGAATATATTTGACAGGGCTGTTTTGTACCAATATAAGTCTGTTTTTATTATATTTTTGTATGCTATGGGTAAGGCTACAGCCGAAATGCGTTAGCATTTTACCATGTTGTACACTGCTGTCATGCTGGAATAAATCGCATCAAAAGGAAGCATTCGTGTGCGTGCTTTTCTTATTACTTGGAAGATACTTCACTGTTGCTGATGATATCAGCAGACACCGCTTCTGATGATATGTTGAGTGATGTAAAAAGCATAAGGCGGAGCTAGAGCTTCATTGTGTCACATCCGGTTTGAGTCTGTGAAGCGCAGAGGGAGCTATGGACTTTCTGGTCTTTTATTTATATATATATATATATATATATATATATATATACGGTATACATATATACTGTATATATGAACGTCCAATGCTTTTTATCTTGTTGTAAGTGCAAGAGTAACTGCCTGTCTCCTGGAATCTCCTCCATGCTCTGGAGATACATAAAACCTTCTGCCAATGGCATGTATTGATGTGCCATCCTGGGGAAGTTGGACTGCCTGTGCAACCTCTATAGGGTCCAGGTATCGTCTAATGCTACCAATAGTGACACTGACCCTAGCTAAATGTAAAACTAGTAAAAAAAAACTGTCAGAAAAGATGGGTAGGGAAAAAAATGTAAGTGGCCTCCACCTGTAAACCATTCCTGTTTTGCAGCTCATCTCATTGTTACTTATCTAGTGCACATGTTGTTAATTTCATTAACCCCAAAGCAGCTGAAACGGATTAACAACCCCCTCTGCTACTTAACTGACCAGATCAATATTCCAGGAGTTTAATTGACTTGATGCTATACTCTGTATAAAAAGTGTTTCATTAATTTTTTTGAGCAGTGTATATACACTATATTGTCACAAATGCGCTTCTGAAAGAATGGTCAAAAATTCCTACAGGCACACTCCTAAACCTTGTGGACAGCCTTCCCAGGAGAGTTGAAGCTGTTTTAGCTGCAAAGGGTGGGCTAACTCAATATTGAACTGGACTAAGACTGGGATGCAAATAAAGTTCATATGCGTGTAAAGGCAGGCGTCCCAATACTTTTCACAATATATTATATATATATATATATATATATATATATATATATATATATATAAATATATTCAGTACTGTGCAAAAGTACATGGCCAGTCCAGCCAACCTTTTCATGGTGAGATGGGAAATTGAGGTATATAAATGGAACGCAACGGCCATATTTGCATTTTTACAAATGTTACATGATATTTTGTTTATTTGAAGCAAAGATATGGAGTCTTTACATCACTTCATGGGCTTCCTTAATCACAATGTATCAAATTGTCATATTTAAAACAGAAAAAAGAATAGCTATATGCCACTTAAAAGTTGTCACTGTCTGACTTGGTTGTAAAAAAGACCACAAGGAGCAATTTGATCGTATGAGGAGGAATTGCAGTAATACGAGTGACTATTTATCACAATCTCGAAGCACTATACAGGAGGTCGGGAGGCTGAACAGAATGAGTTTATTAGAAGAGAGGAAGCAAAATAGTGTTTCTTTCTGTCCATTGTTTACCAACGTCTCCATTTAGCACCAGCAGGTATAGTGTATTATTAAAGGCCATTGGGGCATCTTAAAATATGACTTGGTCCTTAACAAAAATCCTTTCAGATGTCCCACAGGGGATTTTTAGAAAAGCCCCAAATCTTAGGGACAAAATTGCCCTTAATATTGTAAACCCCCCCAAAAAGTGTTAAATTTTTTACTCACGTTAAGGGTTTTTATCTCTGTAACATACGTGTTATCTGTGGGCTTAATGGATGTAATGAAACCAAAAGTTTTTTCCCTCATTTTACAGGAAAGGAATATGATTTGGAATCATTTATCACCTGTAATACAAAATGTGTTGTCTACCTCTTACAATGCCCTTGCAGCAAACAGTAAGTAGGAAGTGTGACTAGGAGATTGAGAGATCATCTCTGAGAGAGTATTTACAATATTACTGTAAATGAGGCTTTAAGGGACACAGTTTGTCATGAGGCATAAAAGTCATAGCCATTAACAAATTGAGAGGCTGCAATTGGACTCAAGAAGTCTCCAGATTGGAGATGTGATGGATCTCCAAATTGAAAACATATGCCCCCATATGGGTTAAATGTCGATTGGGACACCAAATGTTTCACCGATACTAGATAATTTGTCTGCCATGCATTAGTGTATTTTTATTTTTGTAATTTAATGCCTTTTTTTAGATCTATGAATTAAAAACATATGCCCCCTATGGGTTAAATGCTGATGGTTTCATCAATATTAGATCATTTGTCTGTCATTTGTTAGTGTATTTTCATTTTTCATTGTTAAAATGTTAAGCCTTTTCGGATAGGTACTACAATATTCTTATATATAGCCTCTTTTTGATATATCCCTGCAATTTTAACTCATTTTAGCATATGCCTGATTTTATCAGATTTTTATTTTGTTATTTGTGTCTGTATATTTATATTGCTTACTTTGTAGCAATGTTTTTTGCCCACTAATGGGCTCATTTATTTATTAGACCTTTCACCCATGTTTATTCATAAACATCGTCAAATATAAAGTAATCTATTAACCACTTAAGCCCAAAAGACTAAAAGACCAGGGGGTACTTGCGTGACTTTATCGGACCATTGCGCGGTCGTGTGACACTGTACCTAAACGAATTTGACGTCCTTTTTTTCCCCACAAACAGAGCTTTCTTTTGGTGGTATTTGATCACCTGTGCAATTTTTTGATCATGCGCTATGAACAAAAAAAGAGCGTCAATTTTGCAAAAATAACAATATTTTTCACATTTTTTATATGAAATGCCCCCCAAAAAAAATGTAAAAATCAAAATTTTTTAACATTTTCGGCCAATTTGTTTTATGCTACATATGTTTGGTAAAAAAAAAATCCCAAAAAGCGTATTTTGATTGGTTTGCGCAAAAGTTATCGCGTTTACTAACAAAGGGAAAGATTTTTGTCATTTTTGGTGTTTTTTTTTAACGCGTAATGGCGGCGATCTGCGATTTTTTTTGCGGTACTGCGACATTGCGGCGGACAGATCGGACCCTTGACTGACATTTTTGACACTTTTGGGGTTACCAGTGACATTACTGCAGTAATCAGTGCTATACATATGCATACATATGCACTGTTACTGCAAAAATGACACTGGCAGGGAAGGGGTTAACTGTATTGTGGTGGAAACTGCTACAGAAATCCAACTCTCACTCTCGATTGTATCGGCTTCTTTTATTTTTGATCTACAACAACAGGGCTGAAAAATCTACCTGCTCCTCCCTATAGGTGGAAATTAATGGGCTAAATGAACATGGTGTAACTCAGCATTGGAGGTCCCCTTAGAATAGCCTATCAGCTGAAACATTCAATGGGGCAGAGACCTTAGTGCTGATGTCATGTGTGATATCGATCAGCAGTGGCTTTGTATGTGAGTTACAGTAGTTTTGTATTATTATATCAGTCCGTTTGGTGTGCAATGTATGTGATTTTAATGGTGCAATAAATACTACACTATTACTACCCTTTACGGATGTGAGCTTTTTTTGCTGCAGCTTGGATCTGTGCTCGGAAACTGGAAAGAAGGGCATTGTAGATAGATGCATAGGCTACATGGAATGACACCTACTTATGATGACATGCTAAGCTTGCTACACATTTTGTAGCGCATTTTCTGGTGAGTGCTCATTTTATGATGTGGTGGCTGGTGCTTCTTTACACTGGGAAGAGTCTGGCAAAAGTTCTACTGTTTTTTGTTTTTTTTGGGTTGAGCAAGATGGACTTATGTCTTTTTCAACCTGACAGTGTATAAGTCTGAGTCGTTGGTGGAGGAAATATATTACATGTGTTGTTTGGACTATACAGGACTTTTTTTTTTTTTTTTGTACTATCCGCATTTTAGGCACTTTTATACATATATACTTTATTTTTATTGTGATATTTTACTGATGCGTTTATATTTATGCTTATTTTTGCACTATATATAGCTACAGTATATAACTAATTGTGGCACTTTGTGATTAATTGTTGCACTCTGATTGTGTGGTGCTGCAGGTTATTTTATTTACACTGAGGATAGTTCTTAATGTCGTTAGCTGTATGTTTGGGGTCGTTGTCCTACTGCGGAATAAATTTGGGGCCAATCACACATAAGTATGGCTGCTATGGTTTAACTCCACTTAGTGATAGAAAATAAAAATAAATAAATCATACCCTAAATGAAAACTTATGGAGATGTCTATTTTCTAATGTGCATTGTAGCATTTTTATCAAAATTTGGTGCAGTTGCTTTCTGTCCTGAACAGATATCTGTTTGTTTTAGCAAGGTTTTTTTCTTTCAGTGTTGAATGCTGTGTCTAATGAAATCACCTGTGTAGAGAAGTCGGCTGTGGTAGTATTCCTTTAGCAGTGGTTACCCCTTAGGGGTTTTCTCTCACCTAGCAAACAAACAACTGTTACTTTGTCTCTCTGAACAGCTTAAGAAACTTCAGAAGCGCAGTTTGTATTGGGAAGGTTATTTTAAAAAAATGACTGCATGGTTTGAGTAGCAATTGTACATGTTATAATATTTATTTTCTTAACAATGTGGAGTTCTCCCTTAAACTTACTGAGATTTGTTTATTTCTGCAACAAGTCCTCTGCAGCCCTATACCTCTATGCCTTGTCTGTTCTATGCAGGTTAAAGCTAAGGGGGGAAATGTCTTCCTTACTGATACTGTACTTGGATTTCAGCCCTTCTGCGGGTCTCTTAAAGCTAGTGTATGAAAAGCTGACTAATGGACACTTGCGATTAAGCATCTCAAAATCTACATGTATTATGCACACCATAAACTGGGCCTTTGCTACTCATGAATTGGCTGGTAAAACCCTGTGTGAATTTCCTGCCATGTTCAGGCATCCAGGGGGAAAGATGACAGCGACCATCAGGTTGCCACAGGTAGTCAAGACACTCTAAAGGAGTCTGTTACAACTCTCCCTGTGTAAGGATTCTCTACTAAATTTCTCTCTCTGACAATTTCAAGCTTTTCCTTGCAGGACCAGTAAATTGGCCAATTTAACTATCTTCAAACAATTCCCAGGGCTGCTGATAAGCCAGTACAACCGACCCTGTTGTACCGCGCCCGGAATCCTCAGGGGGGCTCAGGCAGCCTCACAGACAGTGTAGAAAAAAAAAGAGGGCTTACTAAATTACAACTTCACTCAGCCTCTCCCACTAGCTTAGGGGGTTGTATTATTGCTATTTTCCCCGCCCCATCTCTCTGATGATGTGCTGGTGAGAGTGGATGGACTTTCTTCTCAGTTTCGGGCACATGTGCAGTGCATTCCGTTCCTGCTCCACTGCTTAAAGTCCCGGCCGCTGGCCTGCCACTGCCCATTTCCTTCCCTGGTGGAGTGATCTTCCTACCACTCAGTAGTCTGCCTGAGAGAGATGGAGAGTGAGAGGCTGTGAGTCAGGCGGCGGTGGGTAGCTGACAGGGTCCACAAGTAGAGGGGTAGCCGGAATTTGTAGCTGCTGCAGAACAGGGGTGCCTGAGGGTGGGTGAAAGATATACTGTAGTGCACTGTACATTACTATGTCACCATCTATAACACACAGGCAGCAGTCAGCAGGTTCTATGACATGGCTGTTGGGTGCTGATTTTGTTAACTTATTTGTCTTATTTTACCAAGATCAGCATCCAACAGCCATGTCATGTGGCACACTGTGACAGTGACAGCCATGATATAGAACTTGCTGCCTGCTGCCTGTGTGTTATCATAATGCTGATGATCCTAACCTGCCTGTGTTGCGGTTAGTTGTCTAGGCTTTTACACAAAGTGGAATCCGCTTCTTCAGTGGGGAATCTGTCCACTGATCCCCCGCTGACCGGAGTGGGCAGATGACAGGTCCGTGTCCACTCAGCTTATGCAGAGCCGACACAGCCTGTTCTGCTTACACCCAACCGGCTGTCTGTTTACACCCGACTGCCCTCCAATCCGGAAACGGAGGTTTAAAAGTATCTAAAGTCTGGTTAGATCCATTGCTCTATAGTAGTAAATGAAGGGTCAGATCAGGTCCATCTGAAAAATGGACAGCTGAACCTGATCAGACCCGTCGTGTGAGCCCACCCTCAACCTTTTCCCTTTATTTGCTTGCCGTCCGCCCTTAGTACATTTACTGCAGCAGGGTTGCATGGGCAGGCTGGATCACATACAAGTACGTCATCCAGCCTGTTACTGCACTTTGTTTCAAGATGGGGTTTGGGGAGTGGCAAGGGGCGCGCGGTCAGGGGTGGGCTTGAGGGTGGGGCTGAAGGGGGCCCCGTCAGGTAGGCTGTACAGGGCCCCACAATTCTATCAGCAGCCCTGACATTTCCTAAAAGGAATATGCAGCTTCGGAAGATCTTTGAGCAGTTTTTGTACCTTCTTTGGTAGGCTGCTAGGATGCCTAAAATGGCAGAGGTACCTGCAATGCAAGTATTTAGCACTTCCAAAGGAGTGCATCGCCTTTTTTCCTATGATATTTAAGCTAGAAGATCATTCTTCAAGAGGGCTGCAAATTGAACAGAAGGACAAAGCAGCAGAATGTCTTAGTGGTCAGCACCTTGCAGTACTGGGTTGCTCAAGTTCAAACCCCAACCAGGACACTTCTACCTGCATTGCAGGATGTCAGATTAGGGCACTTATGGGGAAGAGGTTTTCCAGGATTATGAGTCACCTGTTTGGTTGATGTGGCCTTCATCAGTTTAGCCGTATACATGGAGTTGTCATTGGAGGATGCTGTATCCTTCAAGGGTATACTCAATCAGGATGATTGGGTGTGTCCTTGGGGGGTGTAGCGTCTTCTATTGATAGCCTTGTGTTGGACTTGTCCCTAAAGGATTTATCTGTCTGCAATTGCAGCCTGGGAGCCTGCCTGATCCCTAGCCTCTTTTTCAATGCTATGGAAGTTGGGATGAAGAATATTCTATCCTAAGTAATAATTCTGACAAGTGGGACAATCTGGTCTACATTGCAAGAGTTTATTCTGCCCCTTCAAGGGCTAGCTTTATCTTGATGGCAAATAGCTGGAGATGATTCTACATGTAGAACATTCTTGTCTGCATTGCAAGGGTCTAAACAATCCCCTTAAAGGGCTAGCTTCATTTGATAGCAAATAGCTGAGAATAATTCAACAAGTGGGACAATCTTGTCTGTATTGTGAGAGACTAAACGGTCCCCTTCAAGGGCTAGCTTCATTTGACAGCTAGGAGCTGTGTTTAGTCTGGCCACCTTCCCTCAGAGTACATGTCTGCTAAATGAAAGAGGACTGCAGTCAGTGTCTAACTCCAAAAAGGTTTGCTCCTGCAGTTCCGGTCTGGAGTCCAGAAAGAATTGAAGAGATAAAGAGTCCTCAACCAAGTAGTCAGCAAAGAGCTCCACTTCTGGGAGAGAGGTTGCTTATCTCCCAATTTATTTACTTTTTCTATAACAAAGGAAAACTGGCACAAATTTTTTTTTTTTAAGTTTAGCTGTTTATTTCTTGTACCCACCATAACCGAGCACCAAAGAACAAAGCAAAATAAGTTCTCCTGCTTCTGACAATCGCAGTGATATTGCATATGTGTATATTATTTGTTGTTTGTACCTGTTGCACAGCCTAGAAATAATAGTGCGCATTTAAATTTTTTTTTAGAATCCTGACCATGACCTTTGACCCTTACTTGACCCAAACACTAATCCTAACACTGACCCAGCTTAAACCTTGATCAAGAAACTTTTTCTTTCTTTTTTCTTTCTTTCTTTTTTTTTTTTTTACACAGCTATTTGTTTCTCTCTCTCTCTCTCTTTTTCAGATCCTCAGAGAGTTCTTTGCCATGAGGTGCCATGTTGAACTTTCAGTGACCAGTATGAGAGAGTGAGAGTGATAACACCAAATTTAGCACACCTTCTGCCCATTCACACCTTAGACCTTATAATACTAACGAGTCACATGACACCGGGGAGGGAAAATGGCAAATTGGGCCCAATTTGGACATTTCACTTAGGGGTGTACTGACTTTTGTTGCCAGCGGTTTAGAAATTAATGGCTGTGTGATAAGTTATTTTGAGGGGACAGCAAATTTACACTGTTATACAAGCTGTACACTTACCACTTTACATTCTAGCAAAGTGTCATTTCTTCAGTGTTGTCACATGAAAAGATATAATAAGATATTTACAAAAATGTGCGGGTAGTAATCCCTTTTGTGAGATACTGTGTGTATATATATATATATATATATATATATATATATATATATATATATATATATATATATATATACATACACACACACACACGCTATATTACCAACAGTATTGGGACACCTGCCTTTACACGCACATGAACTTTAAAGGCATCCCAGTCTTAGTCCGTAGGATTCAATATTGAGTTGGCCCACCCTTTGCTGCTATAACAGATTCAACTCTTCTGGGAAGGCTGTCCACAAGGTTTAGGAGTGTGTCTATGGAAATGTTTGACCGTTCTTTCAGAAGCGCATTTGTGAGGTCAGGCACTGATGTTGGATGAGAAGACCTGGCTCACAGCTTACGCTCTATTTTATCCCAAAGGTGTTCTATTGGGTTGAGGTCAGGACTCTGTGCAGACCAGTTGAGCCCCTCCACCCTCAAACTCACTCATCTATAATCCCAATACTTTTGGTATTATAGTGAGTCTGTATATACAGGTAGATATATATATATATATATATATATATATATATATACACACACAGATACAATATATAGTGTATATGTCTTCCATGGTCTAATGTGAAATAGCACATGAGTACAATATTACAAAATGCTAAATTAACCTTCTATTACCAGGTTTTATGTTAACTAGAACTCTAAGAACAGAGAGTGTCTCTATCACTGCACATGAAGCTGACCGACTATTTTAAAGGTTATCTTTAAAAAAGGAAAGGTCTGTATTAAAACAACAGTCCTTGAACATCATAACCCAGACAAATGAAACCAGAAGGAACAGTTTGTACTTTGTCATTTCATGCTTATGTACATGCTACTCAGAAATAAAAGAACATGATTCTCATCTCAATTTGATCATCATACCACTTATTTTATCACCTGTATGTAATATATATATAAATAAATATGTAAATTGTCATCACTTTCTTGCATGTAAAAATGAAAGCATAATAACCAAGCACGTGAATAATGTAAACTATTTAAATCTGAGATGTGTACCATTAGTTGCACAACCAATATTATAATATGATGTTAAACAACATAAAAAGTTTATTCTATGAACTTTGAAGGTATTTAAAGCCGAAAGACATGCAGACCAATATGTCAGGGCTTTCCGCCTGGAGGCCTGAGAGCAAGAAGAAGCCAGGATTTTCCATGGCTCAAATCTTCTAATGACTCTTTCATAAACTAAGGTGTTAGACCTGTACCCATGCATGTATTAATAATATAAGAATCCCTCTTCAAACAAGCTCTTGGATCATGTTAACTATTATTATGTAATGTAATTTTTTTGAATGAAAGGTATTGAGTTAGATAAAAAGTTATATATAGTTATTTTATAGATGTAAGTTAACTTGGTCAATGTACATAATAAGTAAATAAAATGTAATGCACATATTTGTAATATAACTTTTATTATAAATATGTTACTAAGTAAGAATGCTCATATTCATGCAAGTAGCCAATCATTCTAAGATAATGAAAGAAAAGTGTATTGGACTAACCTGATATGGGAATCAGGGCAGTATCCTGGCAAAGTCCTTGCTGAGGTTAAAAAATACTGTAAAGTTCAGAAATGGTACTCTCACAGTTGCCTTCTGCTGACAATCAAGTCTCTTCCCAAGGAGCAGTAAGGAGTCCCTGGAGACCAGACTGACGAGCACAGGAGGGAAGAGATCCTTTCTTGCTTGAAGCCTGTTTGTGCCAACATACACACTGTCAGTTACATCAGAGACTGTTCCATGGGACAAAAACAGCCAACAGCTGCTGATCTTGCGCTCTCCTATTCTATATTTATAAATCCACCTGCCATTCAAAGAAGACCATTGACTAAGTGATCTTTAACTGATCTTCAAGCACATTTAGATATCACTAAAGACCAGTAGATAGCCAATTTATGTAATGCTTTTTGATCTATATAGACATTGATCATCTGCTTTAGGAAACTAAAATCTGATTAATAAGGCTCACTCCAAAACACTGGCCTATGAGAAGAAAAGTATTTGTAAATAATATGTTCACATATGAATTCTTATTCTTTCACAAAAAAAGTAGGGGTGAAGACTGAAAGACTATTCATGCTATTTTACTACAGGTTTAATCTTTCTTTGTACAGTCTTTTACCCATTTGAGACATTTTTTTAAACAATACTTGCAGTTTGATATTTATATTTTATTGGTCATTGTGCAAAAATAGAAAACAATCAAATGATATCTAAAGAAATAAAGTATCTTCTAATATTTCCCCCTCAAAATATGCTTGCATACTAACTCCCATTGGATTTGAATGGGGCCAAACCCCCACTTCCGGGGGTTTTGTCCTATACAGTCTGTGGGGCATTACTGCACAGGTATGGGTACTGCCGGTAAAGATTTACAGATAAAGGCTGCAAACACTAAAGGAGGAAGCCATTGGGAAGTGGGTGGGGATTTGAGACTTACATTATTTATTTAGTGATGTCCCTCTCTCCCTGAATGCAAAATGTTCTCTCGGATTAAACTTTAAAGCGGAGTTCCGGGCAGAGAAATCATTTTTCAGCAAACATACCCCCGGGACAGTCAGGGCTAGTACATTCCACAATGGCTAGCCTCTGATCTGTCCCGGTTCGCACTTACCTTTTAGAAGAAATACTCACTTATAAAATTTCTTCCACAGCGTTTCCACCTCTCTTGTGGGCAGCTGAAGCCGGCGTGGTCCTCTTCGGCGTCTTCTTCTCCCAGAATGCGCCTGCACCGGCCCCTCTCGTCACTTCCGTTGCGGCGCCCGGAAGTGACGAGCGGGGCCGGTGCCGTCGCATTGATTCCTGGGAGCGATGACGTTCAGCTCCCAGGAACCAGTGCAAGCCCGGAAGTGACGGCGGAGCCGCGGCACAGAGGGAGGAAGTGAAGACTGGGTGAGTATATTCGATCTTCAATTACAAGGTGAGTAAATAAAAAAAAAAAACCTAACTATCCAATTCCTTTTCAGGTGAAGGGGAACAAGCGGACGGGCACAAAAAAAAAAAATATCGATTTTGTGCCCAGAACTCCGCTTTAAGTACAAGGTCTGCTTTAAGCCCCAATGTACATTACAATATCACATAACAAATTGCTGTAGGTAAGGGAGTGGAAACAACCACACTGGCCCCCCTCACTACACACAGAATCAGGCCCCGACCCCTATATCCATGGCAAACAGATGGCACCAGAAGTCTGAAAAAACATAGCCCTGCTTTTGAGTGCCTGTGGTGTAAGACTAAGTATCAGAAAGTTTTTAACCAATATATATCTGCCCTCCAAAAATAAAATTCCTGCCTCCTCACTGCCAAGCATACCTACTTCATCACTCTTATTAACAACTTATCATCCTGTCCCTGTTAACTCTTCTCTACCTTTAACTCTCTACTTCGTCCTCCACTGCCTCCACCTACTAACTCACTCACTGCCCAGGAAATCGCTAATCAGTTCAAACATAAGATTGATACAATTTGTGAGATCTCTGCTGTACAGATACCTTCTCCAGTTAACTCTCCTTGTCCACAGGTAAAATCATCACTTCCCTCATTCAACCCCGCCACTATAGATGAATTTGCTAAACTTTTTTCTAACGTCCACTTAACTACCTGGCCCCTGTTACCTTGCAAATGCTACGGTCACACTCTGACTCTTTCCTTCGTGCTCTAATTCACATCTTCAATTTCTCCCTCTCTTCTGGCATCTTCCCCACCTCTTTAAAACATGCAGTAGTCACCCCCCATACTTAAAAAGCCCTCACTAGACCCTACCAACCTTAACAACTAACACCCCATCTCCTTGCTCCCCTTTTTACCCAAACTCCTTGAACGTCTGGTCTACAATCGACTGAGCGACCACCTCACCGAGAATAACCTTGATCCTCTTCAGTCTGGATTTCACCCTGAACACTCTATGTAAACTGCTCTCCCAAAACTCACAAAGGATCTACTAACGGCTAAATCCAATGGACAATACTCTTTACTCCTACTTCTGGACCTCTCTGCTGCCTTTGACACAGTGGACCACCCCCTTCTCCTCAAAAATCTCCATGCCTTTGGTCTCTATTACTGTACTCTTCGCTGATTCTCATCCTACCTATGCAGCTGCGCCTATAGCGTTTCTTACAATTCTGCTTCCTCCTCTCCTCTTTTTTTCTCTGTCAAGGTTCAGTTCTTGGACCTCTCCTATTCTTGATCTTCACCCCTAGGTCACTGATTGCCTTCCATGGCTTCCAATACCATCTCTACACTGACGACACCCAAATTTATCTCTCTACCCCTCAGCTCACTCCTTCAGTCTCCTCACGTATCACTAATTTACTAACAGACAAATCAGCCAGGATGTCACGCCTTTTTTCTCAAACTCAATCTATCTAAAACCGAGCTCATAATTTTTCCTCCCCAACGTTCCTCTTCCCCTGATTTCTCTGTCAAGATTGATGGCACAACTATCAGCCCATCCCCGCATGCCAAGGTTCCAGGTGTAATCCTGGACTCTGAATTATCTTTTTGGCCCCACATCCAATCACTGTTGAAATCTTGCTTCCTCAATCTCCGCAACA
The DNA here is from genome assembly GCF_965119305.1 of Pelophylax lessonae. Taxonomy (NCBI): domain Eukaryota; kingdom Metazoa; phylum Chordata; class Amphibia; order Anura; family Ranidae; genus Pelophylax; species Pelophylax lessonae. The sequence goes on along the minus strand of NC_138771.1, from coordinate 263,839,415 downwards.
TCTCCAAAATATGCCCGTTTCTAACCAATGACACCATAAAGCTCCTAATTCACTTCCTGGTCATCTCTCCCCATGACTACTGCAACTTCCTCCTCACGGAATTACCTTTACCTAGGCTATCCCCCCTTTAGTCCATCATAAATGCTGCTGCCAGACTCATCCACCTTACCAACCATTCAGTGTCTGCTGCTCCTTTCTGTCAATCTGCTGCTGTTGCTTAGAATATTGTCCTGCAAGCTGGAAAATCTGTGTGTAGGGTGAGGCTAAGAGTGTAATGGTCACATATGTCTCTTCTGTGAAATCAGTAAGTGAAAGGTGTGTTGCTGCAGCTGGGACAGCAATGGAGCTGTGAGAGGAGGTAGGTAAGTATTTATGGATGGGGATTCAGTTAGTAGTGCGTTTTTTACCTTAATGCAGGGAATGCATTAAGGTAAAAACTATTTGACTTTATAACCACTTTAAAGTGCTCTTTTTTGCTTGTTCAGAATAATGGAATAATTACATATACTCATAGTGCATAGGTACATTTTAAGCAAAATCATAAGGGGACTATCCAGTAGATCTAACGGTCTGCTTTAACCAATGAAAAAAAAAAAAAATAATAATTTGATAATTCTCAGGAAGGAATTAAATTGAATTCTTACCTCACAGCACAGTCTTGCAATGCAGCACAAATTCTGTCACTCTTGGTCCAGTGACTGCCTTCTGGGTTATAGATTGTTCTTGCCTGTAGATGTTCTGCTTACGTTTTGATTAAAGTGGCTTGATCTTGGCCAGTCCAACAATAGACAATGCAACATTTCTCAAAGGAGTGGCAGTCTCCATCGACAATATCATTTTCTATATATCTTTACTCTAAGAGCCGGTTCACACTGAGGCGATACGACTTCGGGGGGCGACCTGTGAAGTCGCGTGACCACTGTGCACCGTGACTTTGGCGCGACTTGCAGGGACTTCACATAATGGAAGTCTATGCAAGTCGCTCCGAGGTCGCCCCAAAGTAGTACAGGACCCTTTTTCTAAGTCGGAGCGACTTGTGTCGCTCCTATTAGAACGGGTCCTGTACTACTCAATGGACCGCGACCGACCGCGACTTGTCAGGCTGACAAGTCGCCTGACAAGTCGCGGCAGTGTGAATGGGCTCTTACTGTCCAGGATTTTTTTTTCCCCTCGAGAAGGTTTGTTCCAAAAATATAAACACATCTTAAAAATATACAGCTTGCAGCTCATGTTTCATTCCTTGGTCATGTCTTATCACTCTGTAGATCAGCCTGTAGGAGATCACACTTTCCATTTAAAGAATAGTCTTGTTACAGAATAAAACACGTTAATAAACATGTATTAAAGGAACACTAAGCTTAAAATATAGGTTTCCTCATATAAAGAATACAAGCTAGTAATGACATTAAGGCCTTATGCACATTAGACATTTTTACAGTTGCTGTTTTTGGTGTCAGGCATTTTTTTCTACAGTCAGCAAACTCCCCAGGATGTTATCCTATGTGTCCATTCCCACATAGGCTGTTATCAGCTGTTTTTGGCAGGGGCATTTTCTGGCTGGAAAAACCCCCCAGAACTAGTGGGTTTTAAGTTGCGTTTTTCAGCTGTAAAAACGCTCTAACTCTGGTAAAAGCTTAAAAACGCTGAAAACGCCAAAAGACGACGAAAAACGTGGCTATTCACCGTTTATTAACGTTTTTGAGCCATAAGCTGTTGTGGGAATATAGTTTTGCTAAAAAAAAAAAAAAAAGCTAAAAAACACTGAAAAACGCTATTGCAAAAAAGCTGAAAAAAAGCCTTCTACTGCTTTCTACTGATGTTTTGGTATCGTCCAGTGTGCATGAGGCCTTAGAATTGTAGTCTAAGGTCCTGTTCACACCTGAGCATTTTTTAGCTCATAAAACACTCATCTCTGAAGTCTCAAAATGTCCAACAAGCAAAATCCTATTAATTTCATTGGTCCCTGTTCACATATGAGCATTTTGTTACCGGAAGCAAAACGCCTGAAGCTCAAAAAACTACATAAGCTTCTTTTTTGGCAGAATATCAGCGTTTTTGTTAGATGTCAATGCCTGCCTCCAAACACCTGCAAAAAAAGTCTGAAAAAACACCTGAAAAACGCCAGAAAAATTGCCTGAAAATGATACGCTCAGGTGTGAATGGAGCCTAAATGTTTATAAATCTTGCACAATATATCCTATTCATCAAGTATCTGATGGATTGCTGCACTGGGGGAATCAATGGCAGAATATAGAGACAACAAAACAATACATTAGTCACAGAAAAATGAATAGGTACATGCACAAAACAAAACAAAAACAACAACAAAAAAAAAGAGTCCCCTGACCTCAACATCACTAATGGTAATAAAATTATGTACCAATATCTTTGTAAAGGTTGATCTCTGATAACCTTGTTTCCTTGATGGCTCCATGTCAGCACAGCTGGGTATTGCAATCAAAAGAAAAGAACTCACTGTTCAAGGTGTGTAAAAACCTGATGACACCCACCGGTGCACGCCCCGGCTCGCCTCCGTGGATATACGAATAAAAAAGAAAGAATTGGCGGCACTCCAGATGAAGTCAAAATCCAGTTTTATTGACTGGACATCCCAACGTGACAATAGTGACAAGGTAGACGCATTTCACACACTACACTAGTCACTACTGGTAATGATTAAGCACACAGTGTAGTGTGTGAAACGCGTCTACCTTGTCACTATTGTCACGTTGGGATGTTCAGTCAATAAAACTGGATTTTGACTTCATCTGGAGTGCCACCAATTCTTTCTTTTTTATTGGCACAGCTGGGTATGCCCCCCTCATGCTTCATGAACCTGCCGCCTCAACATTCCTTTTTTTTCCTCCAATTTGTAAGGACCTTGGTGTGCTCCTCTACCTGGCTGGTCTAAAGGGCTGGCTGTCCATCCATGCATGTGGGTTTAGGCTGGACGTGGTCCCTGATGTGCCAGCTAAATGACACATAATCCAGGAAGCCCACTGCTGGTCTTTTTATTACGGCTAACAGCCTTGTCTGGGGTCAGCTGAATCTAAGTGAAGTGGGCAGCGGTATCAGCAGAGTCTCCCTTAGGCACGTGCGCCCACGCAGTCCCAGTGTTTACGGTCGCATAGCGGAGGTTGGGTGAGCTTAATTTAAAAATGCTTTGTATCCAAATGAATGCTGCATTACTAGGTATTGTTGTACCTTGCTCCCTGTAGCTGCTATGCTGCTGCTATGGTATTGTTGTACCTGAGCTCCCCATTAAGAGCACTCTGCATAACAGATTTCACAAAGTAATACTCTGTCTGTTCACACATGGCATTAACTGGCTTCTCATGTTCACCTTACTATCGTGCCTTTGTGGCAACCCCCTCAAAAGACCTGCATTCCCAGAGAAGTTGCCTGTGGATGACTGCTGTAGCCAGCTATTGCTTGTTGGAGTATAGGACATCCTTTTATATATTTTGTGCTCTCGAAGTTTCTCAGCCAAAAAAGAAAAAGAGAACAGGGCCTAGATATGGATTACGCCCTGTATAAAAGTCAGCCTAAAATTGTGGTTGGAGAAGTGGAATCTTCTGTGATGTCATTCACTTCTTTTTTTTTATCAATAATTTTTATTAAAGGTTTTCATGAGAAATTGACAAACAGAAATTTCAAAGGTACAGAAAAGAGTACCGTCAACATAAGCATAACAGCTTCAAGTATCCTACTACAATTACAATGCATAAATGTTGAAGAAGAAAGTTCTGGTAGCACAGGCAGTCTTTGCAGAACATATGCCATACATCGTGAAAAATTGACATATGGATACATAGTGTAACTGGGTACCTGACAATACCCAAGCAGGACCGGCATCGGGATCACGATCCCCCCCAATGCGGCAGTTAAAAAAAAAAAAAAAGAAAAAAAATTATAAAAAAACACACAAAAAACAATACAGGTCATTCAGCCCTCTGCCACAATCTGACCCCAGTGCCGCCCATATAACTGCCCATAGGGTAAAAACATCGGAAGGTGTAACTGAGCTAACGGTACATGCCCGTAAGGCTAAAGAGATAGGAATAAGAAAGAAGGAATAGCAAGAGAGAAGAAAGAAAGAAGGCAATAGAAAGAAAATTTAGCAGGACCCCGCCCAGCACCCCCCCCGTCCCCGGACCCCGATGCCCCAGACCCCATTAACTGCTTCCGGTAAGATAACGGAGCCATGGCTCCCACACCTTATCAAACTGCTTCATTTTATCATTTAACATGGCCGACATACGTTCATTGAGCATTATCCATGTAAGTTTATGGCGGAGCTGTTGTAAGGGGGGATGGGTGCGCTGATAGTGTGTTGAAGCTGCTCCCGGTATTCAGTGCTTTTGAATATAGATAAATGTATATGTGGTGTGGGGTGCGCTAAACAACAAATAAATAATGAATATATAACATATATCTATGTGTGAACCAAATCAACAAAAGTAAATATATATAACATATATCAATCTGTGAAGCCAATTAATAATGCAAATCAATTGGTGCATAAACATAAAAGTTCATAAGTGTCCATAAATATTTTGCAGGTGAGTAGAATTGTATTCTATCCGAATAATACGTGTATCCACCACCGAGTGAAATTCATCCTTACCAAACGGAAATAAATAAGGTGCAACTATATTTTCTTGTGCTGAAAAAATATCCAATCTCCTTGTGAACAAACACCACGTGTAAATCACCAAGAATTAGCCTCTTACCAGATGGTAATAGGTATGCACTTGTTCAGTGAAACCACCGCCTTGCTTCCTCTTTAAAATCCTGAAGTGGGATGTAGAACCGCTCTACCTTTCTTTCTCCACTAGATGGCAACGAGTACCAGCAAGAAACACAGCCTCATCCTTCTTTACAAGCTCACAAAACCACCGTGTATTAAAGGAAAAAAAGGGCTAATAGTGTATTACCCTTGAGATTTATTCAAAAAACAGTTGATAATGCACTTACAATTAGATGTCTTGTATTCAGCATAAACATAGGCATACGAATTCCTGCAAAGGCTTGCGGCCGGCTGCAGCACGGACCGCAAGTTGTGTGTGACGTGTGCGCCTCCTAATCTGACCGGTTTCTTCCCATAGGACTTCTACTGAGACAGGAGTACTGGCGCATCGTCACTTCCGCTTTATTTATACAGGTGGAAGCAGATTGTCTAACTTCCGGTGTCTGCAGAGCAGGTAGTATAAAACATTGATCCATAGCACATCCTGGTGACACAGGAAGTAAACACTTCACTTCCTGTCTGCACAGGAAGCAAACACTTTACTTCCTGTCTGCAGAGCAAGTGTCTGCAGAGCAGGTATGCTTTGGAACTTCTGGCTGATAGCAATTTAAGGCAAATTACTTAAATATGGGTAACTTTCCTTGTGTTAAAAGGAATGTATAAAAACATACTTTATTATTTGTTAAAAACAAATGTATAAAAACATCGATCTATGGCACATCCTGGTGACACCGGAAGTAAACACTTTCCTTCCTGTCCTACAACACACTGCTTTAGGAGCGTAGTGGGAAAGGGGTGACACCGGAAATATGTGTATAATAAAATGTATTGAACTATATTAAACCATATGCTCCAATACAAATTTAAAATAAATGTTAAAAGATAACTAAAATATAAAACCTGCCAAAATATATGTGGGGATCAACAGTTATTAATGTGTGCGTTTATGTCCCACTCTATGTTGAGTCCCCGGGGTCTGGAGCAGCCGAGCTCATATATCCAGAAGGTTTCCCTCCTGGATATAGACCTCCTCAGATTGCTCCCCCTCCAGTGTGGTGTATATTTCTCAATAACGATGATTTTTAACCTCTTGGGATTTTTTCTGTGACATTGGGCGAAGTGTTGGGATATACTATGCCCAGGAAAAGCTTTGTGTATGTTGGTCAGATGTTCTCCAATACGTATGGCGGCAGTACGTATGGTTCTTCCAACATACTGGTAATTGCACTCACACTGTAAAAGGTATACAACCCCTTTCGTATGGCAGGAAATAAAATTTCTAATGGGGTACTCTTTACCTGTCACAGTTGAATGAAATTTATTAGTCCTGATAGTTTGAGCTTCTTTACACACTCTGCAACTCCTGCAGGGAAAGAAGCCCTTCATATCAGGAAAAAATTTTGGGATGGTAGGAGGATCAATGGGATTGGGGGCTACCAGATCTCGTAAGTTCTGTGCCTTCCTGTAAATGATAGGTAAATGATTTGCATTATTAATTGGCTTCACAGATTGATATATGTTATATATATTTACTTTTGTTGATTTGGTTCACACATAGATATATGTTATATATTCATTATTTATTTGTTGTTTAGCGCACCCCACACCACATATGGCGGAGCTGGTCGAACGGCAGAACTGGAGATCTCCAGGATCGTGCTAGCGTTACTTTGGCAGCCGTGAAAATAAACGAAATAAGCCTTCTCTGTGCCCCCGCGGCAGCATCCACTTTCAATCCCAGCAAAGCTTGCTGAGGGGATTTAGGCAGGTTCACTTGCGTAAGTGTGTATATAAAGTTATACACCCTAATCCAATAACGGTGCGCCTTAGGGCATTGCCACCAGATATGGAACATGGTTCCTTCCTGACCGCAGCCACGGAAACACAGAGAAGATGCGCCAGGTACAAACTTCGAGATTCTCGCCGGCACCATATACCAGCGCAACAATACTTTGTAGAAAAAAGGAATGTATACCAGCGCTATGGAGTTTTCCGTATACTGAATCAGGCTTAAAAGGTTTAAAAAGGTGGTGTAAGCTGCCTCCAACCTACCTCTGAGGTAGTAAAAATAGAAAGAATTGCAAAAATGTTGGGACCGGCGCTACCACTTATAAAACGTGCATGTGCAAAATAGAAAGTGCATATAGTGCTAAAGGTGCACGCAATAAATATAAATATATATATATATATATAAAGTGCTACGTGCTGTTTATGGGCTGTGCCTTGTGTACCATACTGTAAACATCATATGTTATGCATATACTTATACAAATAAAGTGCAGAGTGCTGATATTGCCAAAACCCAGTGTAGTGATTAAGAAATCAAACAAAGTATGGTGTCGGTAGGTGATTCACCGAAAACACCGCTGCTTACCACACTCTTTTGGCCGATACCTCGACACTTCTTCGGTCACTAAAATAAAGGATAAGCCTCCATTGCGTAGCATATGTTATGTCCAGACAAACAAACGTAGCATCCACTCACAGTTAGGGAGTTCACTATCAGCTTGGAGAGGTGTTCGCCGGACCGCTTCCGCATTCCACCGGCTCAAACACCGTTCCCGGAAGTGACGTATTGACGTACGTGAACCACGCCCTACGCGTTTCGTCATACGACGTCATCTGGAGCGTGCCGTCCATCTCTACTCCCGGTCTTTTTATAGGCTGGGATGGCGCCATCTTGGTGTACCTACTTTGCGACCGAACACGGCGGCCATCTTGGTATACCTATCCCGTAGCCTAGATAATATTTTACTCATCATGTGAACTCCCTTCATGCTGTGTTTGCCGTACTTATAAAACAATAATCTTTATTAAAACAACAAGTACGACTAAACATAAATGACTATTGGTAATTAAAATGAAATTAAAAGTTTGTTAAAATGAAATGTGCTAAAAGTGATGTGTCTGGTTTAATCGGTAGTGAGCCGATACCCAGTGGTGCCGTGATACAAATAAAAATACTCAAAATAATTTTATTGTGGTGACATTGTGATCTAGTGGTGTGTGTTAATTGTACTTAATATAATATAAGCTCGTGGGCCCACGTGTCTACGCAAAATAGTGCTAGACTATAAAGAAGGTGCCAATACATATACCAATCTAATCGGTGAGATAGAAATCGTGCTGAAAAATATTTTTGTTTTTTTTTTTTAAAACAAGATTAATCTTTTAAAAGGCAATTCCTCAGTAAGTCCATCCGCTGTGCTGTAAGTCCATATCTTTGTGAACTTTGTTAGTCTGAACGGGTATGTAGTAAAAATCCATTATAGATCCAAGTTTTTCCAGAGGACCCAATAAATGTTATATAGGGGACCATATACGATAAATATTCCAAAATAGTTAAAAATGATAAAATGGGAAAGATATGTATAAAAAATGTGTATACAGGGGAAAAATTATATATATACTCAAAAGTATGTCCTTAAAACTGTATCTTTAAAAGACAAGAGGCTGTGATTCGTGAATTTCCATACAAAGGAGGACTATTTCCTAAACAATTCCTTAAAAATCCTTAAAAACCCTTAAAATCCTTAAAAAACCTCAAAACCCCAAAAAACCCCCATGCAAATTGAGGGCCTATAGGGAGGTTTATATCAAAAATCAAGGATAAAAGGGGGGGGTAAAAGGATTAAAAGGAGAAGGACTAAAAAGGAGGACTATAAAAGGTCAAAGGAGGATCCAACAAAAGGGGGGGACCCAAAAAGGAGGCCACAGGCTTAAAAAGTTAAAAATCAGTAATAAAACAGTTCAAGTCTATGTCGATATTCAAGCCTTTAGGTTGGAGGGTCTGCATCTGATATATCCACTTCGTTTCGTTCCTTGACACATCTATTTTCTTGTTACTTCCTCTCCAGTTGTTTTTGATTTTGTCGATAGCGTAAAAAACCATTACGGTGGGGTCTTGGGAATGATGGAACTTGAAGTGTCGTGACAGACTATGTTTCTCAAACCCTTTTCTGATATTCTTTACGTGCTCCCTAATGCGGACAAATAGGGGTCTGGTGGTGCGGCCTACATACTGTAATTTACAGGGGCACTCCACCACATAAGTGACGTGAGTGCTTGTGCAAGTGATGGTTTCCTTTATCTCATACATTTTTCCTGTGCTTTGTGCCATAAAAGAAGTTGTTTTCCTTTTCTTTTCCTTAGATGTTTTGCATGGGAGGCATTTTCCACATCTGAAGAAACCCTTTAGGCTGGTTGGAAGATTTATTTGCTTAGGAGGATCAACAACGTTGTGCACCAGCCGGTTTCTTAGGTTTGGTGCTTTTCTATATATGAAAGTTGGTTTTGCAGGGAGGATGTCTCTAAGTGTTGCATCTGCTTGTAAGATAGGCCTTTTAAGCCTGTGGCCTCCTTTTTGGGTCCCCCCCTTTTGTTGGATCCTCCTTTGACCTTTTATAGTCCTCCTTTTTAGTCCTTCTCCTTTTAATCCTTTTACCCCCCCTTTTATCCTTGATTTTTGATATAAACCTCCCTATAGGCCCTCAATTTGCATGGGGGTTTTTTGGGGTTTTGAGGTTTTTTAAGGATTTTAAGGGGTTTTTAAGGATTTTTAAGGAATTGTTTAGGAAATAGTCCTCCTTTGTATGGAAATTCACGAATCACAGCCTCTTGTCTTTTAAAGATACAGTTTTAAGGACATACTTTTGAGTATATATATATAATTTTTCCCCTGTATACACATTTTTATACATATCTTTCCCATTTTATCATTTTTACCTATTTTGGAATATTTATCGTATATGGTCCCCTATATAACATTTATTGGGTCCTCTGGAAAAACTTGGATCTATAATGGATTTTTACTACATACCCGTTCAGACTAACAAAGTTCACAAAGATATGGACTTACAGCACAGCGGATGGGCTTACTGAGGAATTGCCTTTTAAAAGATTAATCTTGTTTTAAAAAAAAAAAAAAAAAAAAAAATATTTTTCAGCACGATTTCTATCTCACCGATTAGATTGGTATATGTATGGGCACCTTCTTTATAGTCTAGCACTATTTTGCGTAGACACGTGGGCCCACGAGCTTATATTATATTAAGTACAATTAACACACACCACTAGATCACAATGTCACCACAATAAAATTATTTTGAGTATTTTTATTTGTATCACGGCACCACTGGGTATCGGCTCACTACCGATTAAACCAGACACATCACTTTTAGCACATTTCATTTTAACAAACTTTTAATTTCATTTTAATTACCAATAGTCATTTATGTTTAGTCGTACTTGTTGTTTTAATAAAGATTATTGTTTTATAAGTACGGCAAACACAGCATGAAGGGAGTTCACATGATGAGTAAAATATTATCTAGGCTACGGGATAGGTATACCAAGATGGCCGCCGTGTTCGGTCGCAAAGTAGGTACACCAAGATGGCGCCATCCCAGCCTATAAAAAGACTGGGAGTAGAGATGGACGGCACGCTCCAGATGACGTCGTATGACGAAACGCGTAGGGCGTGGTTCACGTACGCCAATACGTCACTTCCGGGAACGGTGGTTTGAGCCGGTGGAACGCGGAAGCGGTCCGGCGAACACCTCTCCAAGCTGATAGTGAACTCCCTAACTGTGAGTGGATGCTACGTTTGTTTGTCTGGACATAACATATGCTACGCAATGGAGGCTTATCCTTTATTTTAGTGACCGAAGAAGTGTCGAGGTATCGGCCAAAAGAGTGTGGTAAGCAGCGGTGTTTTCGGTGAATCACCTACCGACATCATACTTTGTTTGATTTCTTAATCACTACACGGGGTTTTGACAATATCAGCACTCGGCACTTTATTTGTATAAGTATATGCATAACATATGATGTTTACAGTATGGTACACAAGGCACAGCCCATAAACAGCACGTAGCACTTTATATATATATATTTATATTTATTGCGTGCACCTTTAGCACTATATGCACTTTCTATTTTGCACATGCACGTTTTATAAGTGGTAGCGCCGGTCCCAACATTTTTGCAATTCTTTCTAACAATACTTTGTAGTTCGCTTCAATGATGGAGGTATTGATCAATGATTTGGAGGCAGCTTGAGCCATATTTCGCCAGTCGACCAGCTCAATGCCCTCCTGCAGGTCGGCCTCCCATTGAACCATGTATGGCAGCTTCACAGAAGAGTCAGACAATATATTGTAGAGTACGGAGATATAGCCGCGAAGCTTGTCATAATTCCGGCAAAGAAATTCCATGGGAGTCATAGTAGTTAAGTCAGAAACCTGAGACAAAGTACCCAAAAAGTGTACGATTTGGTTATAACGATAAAATTCAGATGATGGTAAAGCATACTTCTCAATCAATGCCTGTTTCGTTAGAATGCCCCTGTGGTCACAGAGATCCGCTATCCTTAGAAGCCCCTTATTTGTCCACCATTGGAAGGAGCTGGGAGAGAGACCCGGGGGGAGCCCGCTGTTGTTGAGAACAGGTACCAGGGGAGTGTGGAGCGATTTGAACTTATGTGCTTTGGACAATCTGTCCCAGACGGCCAACGAGTGGGAAAGTGCCGGGCACAATACAGGGGGGCGCTCTCTGGGCGGCAGCCACAATAAATTAGATATCAATTTACCCGGGACAAAGTGTGCCTCCAGCTGCATCCAGATAGGATGGGGGCCCCCAGAGTGGAATTTAGCCAATTGGGCCAATTGTGCCGCATAGTAATACTTCATCAGATCCGGCACTCCCAAACCACCCCTGTTTCTAGGGGTCAAGAGCGTTCTCCTGTTCACCCTGGGTCTCTTATTCCCCCAGATGAAGGACAAAAGTTTACCCTGTAATCTTTGGATATCACGTCTACATAAGGCAACAGGCAAAGTACGAAACAAGTATAAAATTTTGGGCAAGACATTCATTTTGATCGAGTGTAGTCTGCCAAACCACGACGGAGGGTGAAGCAGCCATCTATCCATGTCAGCCAACAGTCGAGTAACAAGGGGCGGATAGTTAGCACTGTACAGGGTGTGTAAGGACGGTGTCAATTGTATGCCTAGGTAAGGCAACGTTTTAGTCTGCCAAGCGAATTGAAAGGAGTGTTGTAATCCTGCGACCGTGGAGTCCTCCAAAGAAATGTTCATTGCCTGCGATTTAGCCTGATTGGCGTGTAAGCCCGATAGACGTGCAAATTGGCAGAGGAGCGCAAAGAGGTTCGGAAGCGTCGTGACCGGCGAAGAGATCAAAGCAAGAATGTCGTCCGCAAACAACATACACTTATGTTCCGATCCTGCACAGAGAACTCCCCTGATATCCGCCGAGGCCCGAATTTTGATGGCTAAAGGCTCCAAGGCGAGCACGAAAAGTAGGGGAGATAAGGGACAACCCTGTCGAGTCCCCCTTCTAATGTCGATCGAACCCGACGCATAACCCTTCAACATTAGTTTCGCAGTGGGAGAACTATAGAGTGTCCTCAGCATGGTGAGGAAAGGAGCGCCGAAACCATACCTCCCCAGGACATCAAACAAAAAATCCCACGAAATGGAGTCAAAGGCCTTGTGAATGTCTAACGAGAGGATCATGCACTTGCGTGGGCCACCCCTATCCCAGTCCGAGTGAATAGCCGATAAGATATCCAGTATGCACCTCGTTTGATCGGAAGTCTGGCGTCCCGGGACAAACCCAGCTTGGTCAGGATGAATATAACTAGATAGGAAAGAGCCGAGCCTAGTCGCCATTATTTTAGTTAGGATCTTTAAGTCTGAATTTATTAACGATATCGGGCGATAATTCTCACACATACTGTGATCTTTCCCTGGTTTTGGGAGGACATGAATGAACGCCGTGTTCTCCTGAGGAGGAAGGTCACCCCCAAGTCGTATCGCATTAAAAAATGCACAGAGATGAGGGGACAAAACGTCCTGAAATTTGCGATAATATAGTCCGGGAAAACCATCGGGACCAGGTGCTTTAGAGGGGTTTAAGCCTTTAATCGCCTGTTTGACCTCCGCCTCAGTGATTTCGCCATCCATCATGTCCTTATGGGATTTGGTCAGTTTGGGCAGCGACATATCCGCGAAAAAAACATCCGTCAAATCCCCGTCGTAAGGGGTAGGCGTGCGGTACAGTTTAGTATAAAAATCGGTAAATTCCGCCGTGAGCAGTTCAGGATTGCGTGAAAGCGCCCCGGATTTAAGGCGTAACTTGGGCAGCGCCGAGGTATATGGGCGAGGCGCTAATTTCCTAGCTAATAGCGTGGTGGGCTTATCACCCATAGTATAATATTTGTGCCGCGACCAACGAATACATTTTTCTGCTTGTGTAGTAAGGCTTAGATTAAGAGACAGTCTTGCCGCCTCGATTTTATGACGTATGTCTACCTGGGGTTGGGACCGTTGTTCGGCCAAAAGGGCCGAGAGTTCCTTCTCCTGCTGTTTAATTGTGCTTTCCCGATTCCGCTTCAGTCTAGCCGCCAACTGTAGCAGTTTGCCACGAATTGTGGCCTTATGTGCCGCCCAAGTGATAGCAGGGGTCGTGTCCGTCGGACAGTTTTCTACAAAAAAAGTACTGATCTCTGTTTCTAGTTCTTTGACAATAAGCGGGTCGTTTAAAAGTGTAACATTGAGCCGCCACGGGGATGGGCCTGGTTTAGACCACAGCCCTGAGAGCGTTATGAGCACCGGAGCATGATCCGACCAGGGAGTGACTAAAATCTTCGCCGACGACACATAGGGGGAGAGCGCCGCGCTCGCGAACACATGATCTATGCGGGAATACGTACCGTGCACATGGGAGAAGTGGGTATAATCCCTCCGAGAGGGGTTAAGTTCCCTCCAGAGGTCTAGCAAGTCACAATCATGGAGTAGACGAGCCAGTTTATGCCCATTCCGCAGCACATGTTTCAATTGCGGCTTTCCCTGGACGGTCCTGTCCCAGGCCCGATCCAGGGGAAGGTTGCTATCCCCCCCCAGGATCACCTTGCCCTGAGCTTTGGGGAGCAGGGTACTCAGCATGCTATGAAAAAAGGCAAGCTGTCCCGTGTTAGGAGTGTAATAAGAGATAAGCGAAGTCAGTTGATCATTGACAAGACCCACTACCATAATATAACGGCCTTCCTTATCCCGCACGACCGTCACTGGAGTAAAAGGGCCCCTACGAGAAAAGCATATGGCCACGCCCCTCTTTTTCTCCGGACCTGACGAAAGGTAAAATTGCGGGTAACGGGCTGAGAGGTATCTAGGGGCGGAGGATTTAGAAAAATGTGTTTCCTGTAACAGCAAAATATCCGCTTTCTGTTTGTGGTAATAGGTGAAAGCTTTGGTACGCTTTGCCGGGGAGTTAAATCCCTGTACATTATGCGATATCAGGGAGTACAAAGAAGAACTATTGGCTGACATTGTGGTCTGGCAGAGCACGCTCACCTGATCGAATCGTCTTCCAGAGGAGGTACCCAACAGCACGAGTCCAGGCACATCCGGGATCCAGGGACATCAAAACGGGGCCAGAGCGCAGGGTCAGGGTCCAAAGGGAAAGAAGGAAAAAGTAAAGATGGTGAAAAAAGAGAAGCACAGGCAAGAGGACAAGTTCCTCCCGCCAAAAGAGCACAATAATACAAAATAATGCAACATAGAAGGGAATTTACTGTCCCCAGTCCCTCCTCCTGGGGTACACTTTGCGAGGTTGCCCCCATCGTAAGACAAGGGCAAGGTCACAAAAGTGGCATGCGGTTGCACCCCAGCCGACTCATCAAAAAACACACGTCAGCGGGGAAAATAGAAGGGGCAACTGCCCCACAACATGGGCCCAATCCCGCCTAATGATAATACTACTCCCCCAAGGGCCCCCCCATCCGGAACCCGGGCCCACGATCCGCCGACCACGGACCCGGACCCAGACCCCGAACACGGTCCGCTCAAATATTGGAACATGAGAAAAAAAAATAATAAAAAAAAAAAAAAAAGAAGGCACAACCTCCAGGCTGGTCCCGGGGTCCCAGAAGGGGAGACAAAAGGAAACGCCAATGTCATCTGCAATGGAACACATCTCCCCCCCCACCGAGGGGAAGCCCGCCGCCCCAGGGACCCCCCCCAACCCCCAATAGGGGGCCCGGAGGGGGAGCACCCCCGAAGCGGCCGGCCGGCCCCCACCCAGCAAGAACAACAAGGCGTGACCCCGGACCCCCTCGTAGGGGCGACCAGGGTCAAGGATGGTCACTGTCACCATCCCGGCCCATCCCAATCGCCGCCGACATAATCGCCAGCGGGCGAAGTAAGGACAGGCCAAGTAACAGCAGCTGCGCCCATGTGGGAGAGAGAGAAGAGGGCAAAGGAGCCAGAAAAGGCCCCCCCCGCCCCCCCCCCGCAGGGGCACAGCACAGTCAAAAAATGGAAAGAAAAAAAACACGGACATCAACATGTGGAGAAAAAAAAAAAAGGAAAGAAGGAATCTCAGTCACTTCAGGTGTTGCGCCCGTTCCTCCTCGCAGAGGGGGGGCCCCTGTGGTTCCAAATAGGGGGCGAGCTGATGGAGTCATGGAGGTCGAGGGACACGGCGATGGATGTGGTTCCCTGGATATAATGCCCAATTCCAGAAGCAAAAGTTCTCCATCCTGAAAGTTCGTGAAAGAGTAGTTCTTGCCTTGAAACGTGAAGGAGAGCCGGAACGGAAACGACCACCTGTATTTTATCTGGCGGTTCAACAGCTGTTGCAGCAATGGTTTAAGGGTGCGCCGTTTCTGCACCGTTGATGGGGCTAGATCAGTAAAAAGCTGTATGGGGGAGCCAAGCAAAGCAAGGTCTTGCCGTTTCCTAGCTGCCGCCATCATTTTCTCCTTTATTCTAAAGTAATGGGGCTTGAGAATGATGTCGCGTGGAAGTCCATCCTGGCGTGGAGCCGCCAGGGCCCTATGGACCCGATCCACCTCCAGCTGGTGAGGTTGGATGTCAGGGATGAGATCCTGCATAAGGGTATGGACCGCCGATTCCAAATCCTGGTGCGATTCTGGAAGGCCTCTGATGCGCACATTATAGCGGCGCGAACGATTTTCAAGGTCCTCAATCTTAGAATAAGCCTCTTCCAATCGTCCATGCAATTCCGATACCAGTGCAGTGTTCTGGTTGACTCTGGACAGGGATCCATCCACCTTGGCTTCTATGGTGTCTAGCCTAGCCCCAAAACTCTGTAAGTCCCTTTTAATGTCCGTGGTTATGATGGAGCAAGCTTTTGAGAGCTCCTGCTGAAGCATGGTGGAGAATCGAGCCAGCAGCACAGCATCCCCAGAGTATGTGGTTGCAGGAGGCTTGGGATCTCTCCCAGAGGGGCTGGGTTGGCTAAAAAGAGACTCAGCCAGGTCTGCCATATTCCTGTCCATGGAGGAAACAGGAGAGTCCGACATTGCAGGGCAATCATGGGGGGTGGAGGGGGAGGGGGGCGATCCCACACTCCGTAGGCCTCCCTCCAGCTCCCCGGAGGATTGGGAGGAAAATGGATCCCTCGGTTCATCCCCAGAGGGTAAGTGGGCAGCCTGGGTAGTGTAGCTGGTGGAGGGCGGATTGCCCTGTGAAGGATCCCGGCCGTTGCGCTCGTGCTGCTTACCCGGCGCCATCTTGGATGGAGGTGTCTGGCCAGGCGGAGTGTGTTTCGCTGCTTCCCGCTTGCCTCCCTGTTTATACTGCCGCTTCCTCGTTGTCCTCCGCTGCATGACAGGCTCACGAGCCCTCGGGTAGGATTTGCGGGCGTGATCTCTCCCTCCCGCCGCTAAAAATCGCTGAAGTCAGGCTGGTGGTGTGCGGAGCTCGGTCACAGCATTACCGCTCCCGTGCCCGCGCGCATGCGCACTTGTCATTCACTTCTGATGACCTAGTGGTTGGTGGTGCAGTCAGACACCAGTAAAGTCGTTTGGGAACCCTATTTCAGGAGCAATTGGCTCAAAGCCAATGGCCTTTTTAAAGGGTCCAAGATGGTGTCCAACATCCTGGTGTTGAGAACGGCATTTTAGCCTCTCCTTTCCTTTGGTTACCTCATGTTGGGTGGACTTTTCCTGGTGAAGTTAGACAGCACAATGACTGTGGCCTATATTCGGAAACAAGGGGGCACTCAGTCTCTGCCTCCTGAAGGAGGTTTCTCTGATTCTAAAGTTGGTCCGAGTCTATCTTCTGCAGCTATCTGCAGCCTCTGTGCCGGGTCAGAACAATCTTCAGGCAAACTATTTGTCAAAAGAATTGTCCAGACTGCTGCAAGTTTTGCGAGAACTAACGGAGCTTTGTAATTTCTTCCAGAGGTAGACCTGTTCACATCCCCAGTCAACACCAAGTTGCCGAAGTTCTATTCCAGGGTCCAGTATCTGCAGGCAATCAGGGTGGAGGTGCTGATCGCAGAGTGGATCTCCAAGAAAGCTTATGTCTTTCTGCTGCTCCCTCTAAATCTCAGCTTCCTGCTAAGGCTGTGGCGGAGGAAGATGACAATTCTGGTGATGATCCCAGATTGACTGAAGGGGACTTGGTAATCTCTGCTCCTACTAATGAGTGTCAAGGATCCACTCCCTCTGCCGGTAATATCCAATCTTCTCCAAGGTCACATTCGTTCAGCACCCGACAGGCTCAAGCTGGTGGCTTGGGTCTTGAGAAGCAGAGGCTAATAGATCTCAGGTGCTTTGTAAAGTTGTGAATACTCTTATGAAAGCAAGGAAGGACAGCACTAACAGTGCCTATAGTAGAATATGGTATAGATTTACAAGATTGCTGCTGATCCCGGTTTTTCAGACTTCTCAAGTCTGTCACGTTCTGAAGTTTCTTCAGACGGGGCTTGATTTAGGTCTATGCATAAGTACGCTATAGGCCCACATTCCCACTATCTCTGCCTTCACTGACCTACAATGGCCATCCAACACTTAATTATACTGTTCTTCAAGCTACAATTTGGTTGAAACCTCCCTAAGGGATTCTTGTTCCCGAAGTGGGATCTCCCATTGGTGTTGGACTTTTTTGCATTAGATGCCTTTAATCAAAGTGGCCCCCTGTTGTACCTCTCACTGAAAATTGCCTTCCTGGTGGCATCATCAGCCAGAAGAGTGTCGGTATTAGCGGCCTTGGGGTTTAAAGAACCCCTTTTCACATTCTTCCCAGACAGGGAAGTTGGTGAAGCTCATCTCCTTGACCTACAAGTTTAAAAGGGTTGGCTGTGCCAGGGGAATCATGACACTCTCCACTAGAAGGGTCTTGACCTTGTGAGTGGCAGCAGGCTAAGTGTTCCAAGAGACAATCTGCAAGCCAATATATGCGTTCATAGTTCATTACTGTATAGAAGCAGCCTTAATGAAAGTTGAGTTTGGCAGAGGCATCCTGGCTTTTTCTACTTTTAGCCAGTTCCACCCTGGGAAAGTTTTTTTTGATAAAAATACCCCCGGGACAGTCAGGGCTAGTGCATTCCACAATGGCTAGCCTCTGATCTGTACCGGGTTGCACTTACCTTTTAGAAGAAATAATTACCTTGAAAATGTATTGTCCAGCGCTCCCATCTCAGGTGTGGGCAGCTTGAAGCCAGCGCGATCCTCTTCTGTGTCCTCTTCCGTTGTCTTCGGTCCCACAATGCACTGCACCGGCCCCGCCGTCACTTCCGGGGCCGCAGCGTCATCCCTGCACAGCTTCTGGGCATGCCCAGAAGCTGTTTAGCAAGGTATGACGGCGCCTGCACTGGAACTGACGTCGGGGCCGGTGCAGGCGCATTGATTCCTGGGAGCGATGACGTTCAGCTCCCAGGAATCATTGCCAGCCAGGAAGTGACGAATCGCCGTGGCCGCCGAGGGGAGGAAGAGGAAGTAAGGTGAGTATATTTTCTTCTAAACCAGGTAAGTAAAAAAAAAAAAAAATTGTCATTATCCATTTGTTTTTCAGGTGACCCCGGGCATGAAGATGGAGGTAAGTATAATTTTAGGGTGGAACTCTGCTTTAAGGAGTGTGTAGCATTATTCCTCCCCTGTGTGGCTAGTTAGTTCCCAGCTGTGCTGACATGGAGCCATCAGGGAAAATGGAAAAGTGAATGATAAATGCTTATTGTAATTTTCCTTTGCTGACAAGCTCCATGTCAGCACAAATCCAACCCAGCTTTGTAGGACTAGTTACAGAAGCTGCCGGACATTGTAGTTTTCCATTCACAGGACCCTGTGAATAAGGGATGCGCCTGGGCGGGCTCGGCCACATTTTTTTAAAATTGTGACAGCTAGCGGGGGGGGGGGGGGGGGGGTTGTAGATGATCCTTGTTCGCTGTCAGATTTGGGAATCAGGAAGGTGCGGGGGCCAGTCTGTTCATAACAAAAAAAGAAATAGCATTTGGTAAAAAGCTAGAAATGGAGCCTGTTGCAAAACATGTCCTGCTTCTGTGTGTGGGCATGTAGCGGGTGGTGGCATATCCTTGCCGACTACTACAAGTTGCAGACCCACAGGGGTTTTTGGGCTATTCCAGGCAGTGGACAGGGTCAATTCGATGTGCACATGTTGGTACCTTTCGCACAGAGAGCACTCATCGATGCCCGGGACCAGGCCGAGACTGTAGTCATATGACAGATCCAACATTAAGGCAGTTCCTCAACTTAGTAAAAGTACAGAGTTCCTCTGTGAAGTGTCTTGTCCCATGTCACTACACACTGTACCTTAATGTAGGTTGCATTTGAAGGGATGCTGTTGAGCCTGCGCCTTCTCCACCAGTCTAGGGTACCTCAGTTACCTCAGTTACCTCACTCCCAGTAACAGCATGGGGTCCCGCCATGCACATAGCGTGGCCCTCATGCGTGCATTCGTTAACTCCTTCACTTCTGTATTCTGTGACCAGCCCATGGATCGCTGTAATGCAGGTTCAGTTCCAGCTGCTACTGGAAACCAACTGCTAGGGAGGGAGCCTAAATGTCGACCCCCTCGCTACCGGAGGATTGTGTCTTGAACTAGTGCTTGCTTACTCTTTGCAACTGCATTTCTCTTCCTTGTTTTGCGGAGTTACCCCTTTTGTAGTAGCTGAGCTTCATATTCCACATGTGCTTTAGAGACCCTGGCTCTTTAGATACGCCAGAATCAACATACACCCCTTTTAAGTAACTTCAAACCAGGCTTAGAACAGTTGATGCAACTTTACTAAAGAGCTTCTTAGTACAGTGCAGCATGAACAATGTTCATATCCTGACCCTATCTACAGTTTGGCTGCCCAGGCATACCTTACAGGTGATAGTCCATAGCTGGCATTTTCTATGTCTTGACTGTCCTCCTGACCTCCGGTGCCTCCAATAGACAGCAAGGTGCAGCAGACCCACAGCATGTCTATATAAAGAGTGTCCAAAATATGTTGAGGGCATGTGGCCTGGTATGGTTCAGGAGGGTGGGGGGCGCTTGCTCGTACCCTCCCTTTCCTGACCCGCAAGGCTGCAACCTCGGATAAAGGGTCTGGTATAGATTTTGGGAGGGACCCTACTCCAATTAAAAAAAAATAATTGGCGTGGGTGTTCCCCCCAAAATCCATATCAGACCCAGTCCCATTGTTCCTACATGTTTTTCCCAACCCTCTATAGCCGAGTTGGAGAAACACTCCAGATAATCCACCAATAGCATTGCATAACATCTAGAGGTAAAGCCCTTAGGAAACTAGATTGTTGTATCATATTAAAGAATGGAGTCTGGGATAACTCAAGAGCAGTTTATTACTATTGGGCCTTAACCAGTTGCCGACCACCTGCCACAGATTTACTGCGGCAAGGTGGCTCGGCTGCCCAAACCGACGTAACTGTAAGTCGGTTGTGGATGGGGTGCGCGTGCCCGCTGTCCCCGCTTTGTTCTAATACGGTTCAGAACCGATCAGTCATCAGGTCCAGGCCAAAGACTTTTCCGACTTTGTCTTCTGCCGTTGCCAGGGGCAACCAGCCCAGTGACCAATGGCAAAATCCCGGATGAGCCCCCAAATGTAGCAGGTTTTCCAGGCATTGGGCCGGTAACACTTCCAACACATTTAAGTTGAATACTCCAGTGTGAGATTGGAGACAATGACCATTCCGGCATCTTTGGTTTGTTTTGTAATGGGGATGGGAAAAGGGAATGAGTGGGAAACTCCTCTGGCTCAACTAGGTTTAACTGGGACACTTCATAGAAAAATGCCTGTTGGCACTGTTTTGACGCCAGCTGAATGCCGGCCAACGCTTCCTGGCGCTTGGAGATACTGTTTTGCTGAACTGTGCTAGAACTTAGACTTTAACACACTGGTTAACTCAGAAGATCCAGGACTGTAATACACTTGACTCTTGACACTCTGTTTAGCCCAAAAGTCCGGTGAACAACTCCCTCCAGCCCTTCACTGACTGAGGTAGCTACTTGTAATTGCTTATGCTGTTGCAACTCTCAACACTGTACACTGCACGCTGTACACTTCAGGGCCCAACCACTGGCGCCCCCTTTAAACTTCAGGGTCCTCTCACTAGGCACCCCTCTAACACTTCAGGGTCCTCTCACTAGGCACCCCCTCTCACACTTCAGGGTCCTCTCACTAGGCACCCCCTTTACCGCTAACTAGCTCCTGGATTCCAGGGACCTTCGCCGGAGTGGTCGCCTTTAAGATGGGCAGACCCCTAGGGGTAGTTCACAGTACTCACAAACTTGGAATGCTTTCCTGGAATTGAACCCCTCTTTCTCTGCTGGTCCTCGGCACACCGGATTCTCTCTGCAGCTCAGCTCTCGCTCTGTACTCTCAGGCAAGCCACCTGATCCTTCTGACAGGAGGAGAGAGAGCTGTACTCTCCCTCCTGGGACTCTGCTTCCCACCAAAGACACTACGTCATGCGCTCCCCCCCACTCCCAGAATCCTCTGCGGCAGAATCTGCCTTCCAGGGTAGATACAGGCCTGAATGGGCCACCGATTGGGTTTCCTCCACTGTCCAATGAGAGTCCTCTCATGGAGCCAGTGGGGAGACTCCCCTCTCAGCAGCCCCACCTGGGAGACATGACAGCCCAGCTGAAAATCATGGCCCTGCTGTTAGGCAGCCAAGGCCCACTATACTTTACCTAGCACCTACCTTGTAGGGTGCTACATGTATCTAGGAAAGAAAACAGGCCTTTCTTAAATCAATCTACTGAGCTGGCCAGAATCACCTCTGGAGGGAGTCTATTCTACATTTTCACAGTTCTTACTGTGAAGAAACCTTTCCATATTTGGAGATGAAATCTCTTTTCCTTTAGACGTAAAGAGTGCCCCCTTGTCCTCTGTGATGACCTTAAAGTGAATAACTCAACACCAAGTTCACAATAAGGACCCCTTGTGTATTTATACATGTTGCTCATGTATAAATACATAGTTAGTTATAGTCTTTTAAATAAAATGCCATTTTAATTTTAGTCCCGTTTTAGTCATCTGCAATTGATTTCGTTTTAGTCATAGTCTTTGACTAAAAGGCCTTTTTAGTTTTAGTCCCATTTTAGACATCGTATTTTAGTCAAGTAAAATCTCCAGTAAATTTTAGTCAAATAAAATAATTTTAACCAACTAAAATCGAATGTGTTTAGTTAAATCGTAATGCATTATTTCAGCATTTTTATAGAATTTCCAAACTCATGATATACTCCTGGAGAAAAAAAAACTAATATCATGTTATTATTTATGGTATTAAGGTTTGAACAAACTCACAGATACAGATTTAGCCACTCTGGACAGTGGTCTGAGCAGGGCTGGCCTTAGGTGCTCAGGCGCCCTGTGCGAGCTAATCCTGTGGCGCCCCTCCTGCCCGTGCGCGCATTTTCTTGAACCTTTTTTGCACTTTATTTGACTTTTTTTATGATCACTAATAACTTAGCCCCCCTTACATCAAAGACCCCCACACAGAGCCCCCCTTACAGAGACCCACCACACAAAGCCCCCCTTAATTTAGAGCCCCCCCTACATCAGAGAGCCCCCCCACACAGCCCTCCTTACATCAGAGACCCCCCCACACAGAGCCCCCCCCTCACATCAGAGCCCCCCCCACACAGAGCCCCCCTCACATCAGAGACCCCCCACACAGAGCCCCCTCCTCACATCAGAGACCCCCCACACAGAGCCCCCCTCACATCAGAGACCCCCCACACAAAGCCCCCCTCACATCAGAGACCCCCACACAGAGCCCCCCTCACATCAGAGACCCCCCCACACAGAGCCCCCCCCTCACATCAGAGACCCCCCTCACATCAGAGACCCCCCCCTCACATCAGAGACCCCCCCACACAGAGCCCCCCTAACATCAGAGACCCCCCACACAGCCCCCCTTACATCAGAGACCCCCCACACAGAGCCCCTTCACATCAGAGACCCCACACACAAAGCCCCCTTCACATCAGAGACCCCCACACAAAGCCCCCTTCACATCAGAGACCCCTCCACACAGAGCCCCCCTTACATCACAGACCCCCCACACAAAGCCCCCTTACATCAGAGCCCCCCCTCCCACACAGAGCCCCCCACATCAAAGAGCCCCCCTTACATCACAGACCCCCCACACAAAGCCCCCCCACACCAAAGAGCCCCCTTACA
This sequence comes from Pelophylax lessonae, assembly GCF_965119305.1. Classification (NCBI taxonomy): domain Eukaryota; kingdom Metazoa; phylum Chordata; class Amphibia; order Anura; family Ranidae; genus Pelophylax; species Pelophylax lessonae. Next base: position 263,816,185 of record NC_138771.1, on the reverse strand, counting down.
TCACAGACCCCCCAAAGCCCCCTTACATCAGAGCCCCCCCCACATCAGAGAGCCCCCCTTACATCACAGACCCCCCACACAAAGCCCCCTTACATCAGAGCCCCTCACATCAGAGAGCCCCCCTTACATCACAGACCCCCCACACAAAGCCCCCTTACATCAGAGCCCCCCTCCACACAGAGCCCCCCACATCAGAGAGACGCCGCTTACCTCCCGCTGTGCAGCCTGATCTTCTGCGCGCTGTGATGGCCGCACGGCACCCCTGTTGCCCATGGCGCCCTGTGCAGTCGCACAGCTCGCACACCCCAAAGGCCGACCCTGGGTCTGAGAAAGCCTGTAATGCTGCAGAGTGCTCTGGACGGTGGTCTGAGGAGGCCTGTAATGCTGCAGAATGCTGGATGGTGGTCTCAGGTCTGAGGGGTGGTCTGTAATGCACAGTGCTCTGGATGCCTGCCATGCTGGTGGTCACTGGTCAGAGGAGGCCTGTAATGCTGCACAGTGCTGGACGGTGGTCTCAGGTCTAGGGGATGGCCTGTAATGGACAGTGCTCTGGATGTCACCATGCCGTGGTCACAGGTCAGAGGAGGCCTGTAATGCTGCACAGTGCTGGACAGTGGTTTCAGGTCTGGCCTGCAATGCACAGTGATCTGGATGCCTGCCATGCTGGTGGTCACTGGTCAGGAGGCCTGTAATGCTGCATAGTGCTGGATAGTTGTCTCAGGTCTAAGGGATGGCCTGTAATACACAGCGCTCTGGATTGCTACCATGCCTATGGTCACTGGTCAGAGGAGGCCTGTAAGGCTGCACAGTGCTGGACAGTAGTCTCAGGTCTGAGGGATGCCCTGTAATGCACAGTGCTCTGGATTGCCACCATGCCTATGGTCACTGGTCAGAGGAGGCCTGTAAGGCTGCACAGTGCTGGACAGTGGTCTCAGGTCTGAGGGATGGCCTGTAATGCACAGTGCTCTGGATTGCCACCATGCCTATGGTCACTGGTCAGAGGAGGCCTGTAAGGCTGCACAGTGCTCTCAGGTCTGAGGGGTGGCCTGTAATGCACAGTGCTCTGGATTGCCACCATACCGGTGGTCACTGGTCAGTCAGAGGAGGCCTGTAAGCTGCACAGTGCTGGCCAGTGGCCTCAGGTCTGAGGGATGGCCTGCAATGCACAGTGATCTGGATGCCTGCCATGCTGGCAAGGCTGCACAGTGCTGGATGGTGGTCTCAGGTCTGAGGGATGGCCTGTAATGCACAGTGCTCTAGATTGCCACCATACCGGTAGTCACTGGTCGGAGGAGGCCTGTAAGCTGCACAGTGCTGGTCAGTGGTCTCAGGTCTGAGGGATGGCCTGTAATGCGCAGTGATCTGGATGCCTGCCATGCTGGTGGTCACTGGTCAGAGGCGGCTTGTGAGGCTGCACAGTGCTGGATGGTGGCCTCAGGTCTGGCCTGTAATGCACAGTGCTCTAGATTGCCACCATACCAGTGGTCACTGGTCAGAGGAGGCCTGTAAGCTGCACAGTGCTGGATGGTGGTCTCAGGTCTGAGGGATGGCCTGTAATGTACAGTGCTCTGGATTGCCACCATACCGGTGGTCAGAGGAGGCCTGTAATGCTGCACAGTGTTCTCAGGTCTGAGGGATAGCTTGTAATGCACAGTGCTCTGGATTGCCACCATACCAGTGGTCACTGGTCAGAGGAGCCCTGTAAGCTGCACAGTGCTGGTCAGTGGTCTCAGGTCTGAGGGATGGCCTGCAATGCACAGTGATCTGGATGCCTGCCATGCTGGTGAGGCTACACAGTGCTGGACAGTGGTCTCAGGTCTGAGGGATGGCCTGTAATGCACAGTGCTCTGGATTGCCACCATACCAGTGGACGGTGGTCACTGGTCAGAGGAGGCCTGTAATGCTGCACAGTGCTTGATGGTGTGAGGGATGGCCTGTAATGCCCAGTGCTGCTCTGGTCTCTGGCAGTCGTCACGGATGGTGCACACAGTCGCTTCAACTCGCTTGCTTACTGGAAACGGAAGCAGGCGCAGCTTCGTGAAAACTGGAAGGTATTAAACGTCCCTGCCTCACATTTTTTGTTGGTTAATGAAAACAGATTTCATTTTTGTCAAAGTTTTCCTCAGTGGACGAGAATGTGGTGTACTTTTGGTTTAGTTTTCGGAACTGTAAAAATGCAGCTGAGGAAAAAATTGTCGTTGACAAAATTAACACTGGTGGCGGCGCATTTCTGCACAGACACATGCAGCTTGCTGTACTTTTTCTCACTACACTGAAATAGTGTGAACTATACCAATAGGATAACCCGAATTCTGAGCTGTCCATGCAGTTGGAATGCAGCACCTGGTGTGAACGGGCATGGAATGGCATGTTTCTAAAAGGATGCCATTTCCTGACAGATAAGTGACGAGGAAAGGATGAATAGGCTCCCGTTCATACTACAGTACACAGCGCACAAGCTCTCCCCCCACCGTCTCCGTTACACACACCGCGGCCTGCTCACAGTTACGCTGGAGCACGGCACCCAGTGACGTCACGCCAACCACACTCCCCTGGCATTTTCCAATTGGAACAATGGACGGTGCGGACGCAGGTGCAATAGCCATCCGTTTTCTGATTGGTGGACCGTGCCCCGTGATGTGAGGAAGGCGGGTCCAGCCGGTGTCGTGCACCTGTTTGCCTTTGTAGGGAACGCGCTGCGCGGTCTCGCGGAGGACTCCTGTGGCTGGTATTGGCCGTTGTTCTCAGGCAGGTAAATGAGCGGGGTCACTGGAGTGCTATTGAAGTGCTGGGGTGTCGGGGTACCAGGGGGGGCAGTGCCTGCTGCTGCTTGCCGTCACGTCTTTGGTGCGGGAACGCGCCGCTGGCATTGTGTTTAGAGATGCTTGTCTGCTGCAGGCGCTCCATGTTTACATTCCGTGCTGTGGGGTGAGACATAGGGCGTCCCCTCCAGCTATTGTCCGCCTGGAGTCCTTCAACTTGTAGCCGTGTATGTGTGCGCGCCTCCCCCTGTCACTATGTCACCCCCCCACCCCCACCTGAGCCGATTAGAGGAGTTCACACAAGGTGATCCATCAGTGACATTCACCCAGCATAGTGATTAGGGGACAGCTCCGATCATCATTAATAACTCAGGATGACTCAGCCGATCAGCACTTACTCCATGTTTTATTGCTTGACTCTTCTCTCCCATACACTTGCAGTAACCTGCCTATCAAATACTGCCCATGTTTCTATATTGGGGGATATCGAAATCTAAAACCCCTTTTTCATACAATAGAATGGGTTTACAGCAGCGTTATGCTAGTATTTAGCCATCTGTGTCCCATTGGATAGATTCCCCTTTACTTCCTGTTCTGTAGAAAGAACAGGAAGTGAGAGCGAATCTCTTCAAAGTGATTGGAAATGTTTCAGTACCAAGTGCCCCTATTGGACCATTTCCACTCGTTCTGTTCTGGTGTCAACTAAGGCCCCTTTCACACTTGTGCGACTTGTCATGCGATTTGGGACTGCAAAATCGCATGACAAGTTGTTCTCCATTATTTCCAATGAGCCCCATTCATATCTGTGCGACTTGAAGTCGCACCGACTTCAAAGTAGTCCCTGCACTACTTTTGGCATGATTTTGATGCGTTACGAGGAAAAGACATTATAAACCCACTCAAAATCGCGGCAACAAAGTCTCGGTAAAATCGTGCAACTTTGAAGTCACACAAGTGTGAAAGGGGCCTAAAGATTTGTCTCTCGCTGGTAAAAAAAAAAACAATAAGTGTATTTTGATTGGTTTGCACGAAAGTTATCGTGTCTACTAACTACGGGAAAGATTTATGTCATTTTTATTGTTTGTTTTTTTTTTTTTTTTTTACTAGTAATGGTGGCGATCTGCAATTTTTTTTTTTGTGCGACTGCAACATTGTGGCTGACAGATCGGACCCCTAACTGACATTTTTGCCACTTTTGGGGGTACCAGTGACATTAGTACTGTAATCAGTGCTATAAATATGCACTGTTACTGTAATAATGACACTGGCAGGGAAGGGGTTAATGCTATGTATGATCAAGGGGCTAAATGTTAGCCTAGGGGAGTGATTCTAACTGTGGGGGGGGGGGGGGGTTGGGCTTGTGAGATGACCATAGAGACATGCGATCCTATATAGCAGGATCGCATGGTCTCTGTGATTATGTCAGGGAGAAGGACAGACGGCTGTGTTTACAAGAGCCATCCATCCTTCTGTCAGTGGGGAAGGATTGCCAGTGTCAGGCGGCCATCGGAGCCGCCTGACACTCGCGCCAGCTTCCCCGCTGATGAGCAGGGGTGGGAGGTGCCGCCTCCTAGCTCCTCCCAGGCGAGCGCCGTACATGTACGGGGCTTTACCTGGGAGAGCCAGTCTGCCGCATTTCATCTGCAGTGGCTGGACGTAAAGTGGTTAAAGTATATGTAAATGATCACCCTGTAAAACAACCCATTCAGTTTAAAATAGAAACAAAAGGCAAAACATTTGTGTATAGATATAAAAATACATTATAAATACTTTTTTTTTCCTCTTTTTAATAAGTGATCACATTCCCTCTGTTCTCAGCTGCATAAGATCTGGGGGAGGAGAAGCAGCAGCACACTGAGGTTGCCAGTGAATGAATGTGCAGCAGGGGTGTGTCAGGTCTGATTTTTGGAGGAGAGTGTAGCTAGAGAACCGACCACGCTGTGCTCTCCTGCTTAGTGTGGTCAGTTTTCAATAGGAAAGCAGGGGGACTCACAGGAACCCCAGGGATTTCACACAAAGGAAGCAATACAAAGAAAACAGGGAACTTGCTCATACAAGTACATGGTACAGCAGGCACATATCAGGAGTATAGAATGTTGGGGTAACAAATGCTTTAACCACTTCAGCCCCCAAAGTTTTACCCTCTTAATGTCTGGACCATTTTTTTACAATAAGGCGCTGCCGAACTTTAACTGACAATTGCGCAGTCGTGAAACGCTGTACCCAAATAAAGTGTGTGTCCTTTTTAGGGTTCAACCAATATAGTTTTTTCAGGGCTGATACCGATTTTCCAACCACCCTTCAGGCTGATAGCCGATATTCTGCACATTTTAAAGTTTTTATTTTTACTGTCCTTTAAAAAAAAAATGTTTTTGATCACTTTTATTGCTGTCACAAGGAATGTAAACATCCCAGGTGACAGTAATAGGCAGTGACAGGTACTCTTTATGGAGGGATCTGGGGTCTAAATTACCCAAAACCCCTCCTTTGCACTTAAAAGCATTCAAAACTCCAAGTTTGACTGTTTTGACTACTGTAATTTTTTTTTTTTTTTTAAATCTGGTGCCTTTAAGTCCCCGTTCACACTGGGGCGACCTGTGAGGCGACCTGGTCGCCTCACAGGTCGCCATAGGTCGCCTTCCATAGGGAAGCTGCGGACCCGTTCTAATAGGAGCGACACAAGTCGCTCCGACTTAGAAAAAGGGTCCGAAGCTTCTTTGGGGCGACCCGGAGCGACCGTCATAGACTTCAATGTTATGAAGTCCGTTCCGGCCGCTCCGAGGTCGCGGCGCGCTGCTCGCACCGTGACCTCGGAGGTCGCCCCGGGAAGTCGGATTGCCCCAATGTGAACGGGGCCTTAGGCTCCAGTACCTGGGAGTGATGTCTTGACATCGCTTGCTGGTTTTTACATTGGAGACCCAATCAGAGCCGAATGCGGCTTTGTTCGGGTCTTCAGCCAGCCTGCGAATGTGCCGGCTTGTAGCTCGGGTCTCATGGTGGGACGGGAGACACGGGCGAGGCGCGGGAGGTGGGGGACATTCCCTTGCGCTCCTTGTAATGACAATCAAGTGGCTGCTCAGCCACATCGGTTGTCATTACAAGAAAGCTGACCATCTGTTTTAAACAACGGTACCGGGGTGATGCCTCTAGCTGCAGGCATCACTCCGGTACAACCACTTGAAGCAATATTGGCAAGTTTGCGACCAATACTCCAAAAAAGTGAATATCGGCCCCACTGATAATTGTTCGATCCCTGGTCCTTCTCTTCCCACAAATAGAGCTTTCTTTTAGATCAATATGTATTCTGCTATATGTTTTGGTTAAAAAAAATCCCAAAGAGCGTATATTGATTGGTTTTAGGGCTGCAACTAATTTGTCTGTCGACTAATCTATCGATTATTTTTACGATTAGTCGACTAATCTAACGATTATTTTTATTTTATTTTTTTTTGCTTAATTGAGTGTTTTTTTTTGATTAGCTAATTAATCCTGTAATTAATACAGAGACCTCTTTATTTTCTGATCAGCAAGGGATTTCACAAGCGGATCCCTTGTTGAAACGCAGATCAGAGGTTGCCCGTGTGAAAGGGACCTTAGAGGCTTTGGGGGACCCTGCACACAGTTGCAGGGGAGCTTCTAGAGCAATAAATAAGCTATTCTAGCTTGTTACTTTGCTTTCAGGCCTCCTTCACATGGTCATAAAGTGGTGTTAATGCCTTAAGGTGAAAAACCTTCTGTGCTGCAGGTTCCCCCGTTTTCTCACGAGTCCGATCCAGCAATGTGCATGAGCGCAGGGGCTCTAGCTGCTCTCTCTACTCATTGGACAGATTGATAGCAGCAGGAGCCATTGATCCTGTGTTAATCCAGTGATGTGGGGGGCGGACCAAAGTACCGCTGTCTGTCATTGGATGCAGCAGGGGATCTCGGGAACAAGCCTGCACGGGTACACCCATGGAAGGCTTTCTGTGGGGGCACCTGAGGAGGGCCCCGGAGTGTCAGCAGTGCATCCCAGAAGAGGATCGGGGCTGCTCTGCAATCATTTTGCACAGAGCAGGTAAGTATAATCACGTTTTGTTGTTTTTTTATATAAAGAGGGTTTACAACTCTGTTAGGCTTATTTAGGTCTTTCAGGTGGCAGACAACAGATGCAGCTTGGATCAGTGCTGCAGCCATCTGGGGGCAGTACGATTTTTTTTTTTTTTTTATCTGAAAAAAAACATACATTTTTTTTTTTTTTTTAAATTTACGCAATCACTCTTGTATCCAATTCAAGACAGGTACTTGCTCTACATAGTTAGTAATTTGTACAACCTCCTTCCAGCTCGTTACAGTGCGGTTGTACACTACAGTCAGGTTGTATGGTATGTAGTCAGCTTTTTGGAGGAAGCATGGCCCAGGTGATTGTTGAATCTGCTCCAATGTCAACATGCTGCCTTGAAAATTGTAGTGGAACAATGACTGGCGTTGCCATGGGAAATGGTCAGCTTCCAGATCTCTGCAGTGATGAGTGGATGGGGTCATGTGCTGCTTTTGTTAGGTGGGTGTGTCTGGGCGGTGGGTGTGTCGCCTAGCATTGCCATCTCCACTAGTGGGCGGGGCTGGTAGGATATCTGCGGTCCAGTTCTGTGAATGGCCGCTTCATGCTGATGACCGGCAGCTCTCATTGGCCTGTGGCTGCGAAGGGGCGGGCTGCGGGTTTTGGCCGTGACATCATTGGCTGCGCCGCTGTGGTTTGAGAGCTGCGGTCTCCCGGAGGATGTTGCCGAGTCTATTGTGACAGCTGGGGCTTCCAGGGCCTCCCCGCCCGCCTACCTACAGGTATCGCTCTGATCTGGCGAGCTGTGCGGTCCTCTAAAGCGGCGCTGCGGCCGGCCAGGGGGCGTGTGACGTCACGTGTTGACGCGTCGACGCCTTTCACGCACGTCAACGATTTTTTGTAGTCGACTACGTCGACTAGTCGTTGCAGCCCTAATTGGTTTGCACAAAAGATATTGTGTTTACAAACTATGTGATAGATTTATGGCATTTTTATTTATTTATGTTTTTTACTAGTAATGGCGGAGATCAGCGATTTTTAGTGGGGCTGCGACATTGTGGCGGACAAATTGGACACCTAACTGACACTGTTTTGGGGACCATTGACATTATTACAGTGATCAGTGCTAAAAATAAGCACTGCTACTGTGCTAATGGCACTGGCAGGGAAGGGGTTATCAGGGGCGATGAAAGGATTAAATGTGTCCCTAGGGGGTGCTTGCTAAAGCCTCGTACACACGCAACGAATTTCCGCTGATCGTTCGTCTGTCTTTTGTCCAGAGTGGTGTCTGTTGGTTGGAATGTGCTCTAGACTGCACACGAATTTTCCCGCACGACAGAATTCTACTTCAGAAGTGATGTCATGTGTTGGATTGCTTTGTATGTGTTCTTTCATCTCTGAGCATGCCTAGTCTTGCTCATAAGATTTTTCCCCATCAAAATCTGTACTGACTGCACGAAAATCGGACGTGTTTTGACGGAGGACAAAAATTTTATAGCCTGCACACCAGGATTTTTTCGGCTGAAAAGTCGGAGTCGGTTGTCGGAAGCACCATACTAACAATCCGAAATTCGGCAGATCGGTCTTCGGACGAAAATTCCCGGCCGAATTTCCACTCGTGTTTACGGGCCTTAACTGTGGGGAGTTGCTCTGACTGGGGGAAAACAGATTTGTGTTCTTATTTATCAGAAACACAAGATCTCTATCTTTTCCCCTGTCAGAATGGCGATCTGCCTTGTTCACATAGGCAGATCGCTGTTCTTCCTATCTTGGGAACGGTCACGGGTAGCCGGCGGACATCGGGTCCGCTGGACCCGCAGATTGGCTCCCCCTCTCTCCAATCAGTGTGAGATCGCGCCCTAGTGGCTTTTGCATGAAATGACGTACAAGTACATGATTTTACGCAATAGAGCCAACCTGCTCGCAATACATGTACGTTTGGTGGTCGGCAAATGGTTAACCACTTGCTTCCCATGGCAATTCTGAGACTTCACTCGTCATGACAGGTCCTCTTTATGAAAAGATTTGGGGTCTATTAGACGTTGGTTCCTCTCTCTCTCTCTCTCTGTACAGGGCAGCCATCGCCGCCATGTCGAATCGCTCCCTGGCACCGTGATCATATGGTAGAGCCCGGGAGGGGGGTGAGACCCCTTTCCGCCACCCGCAGAAGTGATCGAGTGGTTAATTAGCCATTCAGATCACTTCTGCCTTACTCAGAATCGACGGCTGAAAAGAATACTAGGATGATGCCTGTAGGGACAGGCATCATACCGGTATAACCACTGAAATCCAAGGATGTGCAGGAACGTCCATTTGGGGGAAGTGGTTTACTGGTTTACTGGAAGTGGTTACTTTACGAGTCACTGACTTTACTGTGTTTTTAAAATTGGCGCCGCTCGGCGCTAACGCGTCACTGCGCATGAGCGGCATGCCCGGGAATAGCCTAACGTGTTTGGGTTTTCCCGAGCATCGGCGGCGCATTTGCGGTGATGTAGTATTGGCGCCGGGCGGCGCGATTTTTAAATCGAAAGCGGCTCACCGACAGGTAAGTGAGACTCCTCCATAGCCCCTGCATTTCCTCATGCAGTGCTGCGGGCATGGTACACTTTATTAGTGTAGTGCCCACACTACTAAAGACCACTACCTGTTTACCGGGATCCTGTGATGTTATATTTGTGTAAGTAAGACAAAGAAATACACTTATAACAGGGACACCCCCCCCCCCCCCCTTTTCATTCAGCACACAGGAGCAGAGTGGAGGCTGTCCATCTGCTGGAGGTCCTTCCCCTGTCACCTTCTCTTGCTGTTAGAAATGATTCATGCTGACAGCAGAGGAACAAAGCAGCAGACAGAAATGACAGTTAGTGCTCTTAGATGAGACAAGTACTCACTATAGAGGAATATGCTTTTTTCATGTCTGAAGTTTACAACCATTTTAACTCAAGTCATGCCTTGAGCGTTAATGGCTGTCAACTGTCAAGTTACTAAATGGCCGGTATCGTAACTGATCGCATGTGCAGCACCATGACAACTACAGATTGGAGGTCAAGATGGCAGCTTCCTTGGCTGTAAAGGATAGGAGAGTTTAGTTCTGCTTTCACTGTTTTCAGAAAGAGTTAAATTCAAGGCATGGTGACCTGTGAACTCTGTGTCATTTACTCCTGACCCCCTGAACTCTGTGTCATTTACTCCTGACCCCTAAAAACATCTGCATTTAGATCAGTAAAAAAACACAACTGAATAAAAACACCATGTTTTTTGTGGCTGTGGTGGATGAATCCTAAGACAGGAAGTGTGTTACTGGCCATATCACCAGGTAAAAAAAAAATCTTTAATGTACACAATCAGTGCAGCTACTCCAAGGACTGGTAAACTGCAGTATATTAAATTTTTGGTTTAGACATGTTTTAAGAAAGAGGCAAACTTTGTTTTCTTTCTTTTTAACCTGATGAACTAAGTAAGGCCTCGTTCATTATAGCGTACAGCCATTGAGCACCATGTTTACCCACACGGGTATGAATAGGTGTTTTGTGCATTCCTCTGCAAAAAGACCCATTGAATTCCAGTGGGATGCAGCGACTGCACAGGCTCCACATCTGATATCTAGAGGTGCACCGAATGGAAATTTTGCTACTGAAACCGAAAATTCAGGATGCACTTGACTAGAATCAAAAATGACACTTTTAAAAATATATGTATTTTTTATATATATATATATATATAGTGCTTTGCGAACGTATTCGGCCCCCTTGAACTTTTCGACCATTTGCCACATTTCAGGCTTCAAACATAAAGGTATAAAACTGTAATTTTTTTGTGAAGAATCAACAAGTGGGACACAATCATGAAGTGGAACGAAATTTATGGGATATTTCAAAGTTTTTTTAACAAATAAAAAACTGAAAAATTGGGCGTGCAAAATTATTCAGCCCCCTTAAGTTAATACTTTGTAGTGCCACCTTTTGCTGCGATTACAGCTGTAAGTCGCTTGGGGTATGTCTCTATCAGTTTTGCACATCGAGAGACTGAAATTTTTGCCCATTCCTCCTTGCAAAACAGCTCAAGCTCAGTGAGGTTGGATGGAGAGCGTTTGTGAACAGAAGTTTTGAATTCTTTCCACAGATTCTCGATTGGACTCAGGTCTGGACTTTGACTTGGCCATTCTAACACCTGGATATGTTTATTTGTGAACCATTCCATTGTAGATTTTGCTTTGTGTTTTGGATCATTGTCTTGTTGGAAGACAAATCTCCGTCCCAGTCTCAGGTCTTTTGCAGACTCCATCAGGTTTTCTTCCAGAATGGTCCTGTATTTGGCTCCATCCATCTTCCCATCAATTTTAACCATCTTCCCTGTCCCTGCTGAAGAAAAGCAGGCCCAAACCATGATGCCGCCACCACCATGTTTGACAGTGAGGATGGTGAGTTCAGGGTGATGAGCTGTGTTGCTTTTATGCCAAACATAACGTTTTGCATTGTTGCCAAAAATTTAGATTTTGGTTTCATCTGACCAGAACACCTTCTTCCACATGTTTGGTGTGTCTCCCAGGTGGCTTGTGGCAAACTTTAAACGACACTTTTTATGGATATCTTTAAGAAATGGCTTTCTTCTTGCCACTCTTCCATAAAGGCCATATTTGTGCAGTATACGACTGATTGTTGTCCTATGGACAGAGTCTCCCACCTCAGCTGTAGATCTCTGCAGTTCATCCAGAGTGATCATGGGCCTCTTGGCTGCATCTCTGATCAGTCTTCTCCTTGTATGAGCTGAAGGTTTAGAGGGACGGCCAGGTCTTCGTAGATTTGCAGTGGTCTGATACTCCTTCCATTTCAATATTATCGCTTACAAAGTGCTCCTTGGGATTTTTAAAGCTTGGGAAATCTTTTTGTATCCAAATCCGGCTTTAAACTTCTCCACAACAGTATCTCGGACCTGCCTGGTGTATTCCTTGTTCTTCATGACGCTCTCTGCACTTTAAACGGTCCTCTGAGACTATCACAGTGCAGGTGCATTTATACGGAGACTTGATTACACACAGGTGGCTTCTATTGATCATCATTAGTCATTTAGGTCAACATTGGATCATTCAGAGATCCTCACTGAACTTCTGGAGAGAGTTTGCTGCACTGAAAGTAAAAGGGCTGAATAATTTTGCACGCCCAATTTTCCAGTTTTTTATTTAACAAAGTTTGAAATATCCAATAAATTTCTTTCCACTTCATGATTGTGTCCCACTTGTTGATTCTTCATAAAAAAATTACAGTTTTATATCTTTGGCCCTATGCACACGGGGCGTTTTTAACGCCGCTGTAAGCAGCGTCAGGCGTTTTCTTTTTGCAGCCTAAAAACGCCCCTCCATGTTATTCTATGGCCTCATGCACACTCAGACGTTTTTGAGCTGTAAGTGGCCTAGGCGTTTTTAAGCTGCAACAAGAACCCACGACCTGCGCGTTCTGAGGACCAGCGTTACAGCTGTAAAAACGTCTGACGCTGCTAAAAGCTGAATAACGTTGCTATAACGTTGCTTAACGTGCGTTAAGCCACGTTATACGTTTTTTTTTCTTCCATTCAAAATCAATGGTTCCCTATGGGAGCCAATTGATTTGAATGGAGGTCGCACCGCAACACCGCAAGTCGGATCCGACTTGCGGGGCGACTTGCGCTGTGGGAATCTTGAGGGGGAACTCCACGCCAAAATGGGAAAAAAACTGCGTGGGGGTCCCCCCCAAGGTTCCAAACCAGGCCCTTCGGGTCTGGTATGAAATTTGAGGGTAGCCCCATGCCGAAAAAACGGCGTGGGGTCTCCCCCAAAATCTATACCAGACCCTTATCCGAGCATGCAGCCCGGCAGGCCAGGAAAGGGGAGGGGACGAGCGAGCGGCCCCACCCCCCCTGGACCACACCAGGCCACATGCCCTCAACATGGGGGGGTGTTGGTGCTTTGGGGCAGGGGGAGCTCTGCACCCCCCACCTCAAAGCACTTTGCCCCCATGTTGATGACAAGGGCCTCATCCCCACAACCCTGGCCGGTGGTTGTGGGGGTCTGTGGGCAGGGGGCTCATCGGAATCTGGAAGCCCCCTTTAACAAGGGGGCCCCCCAGATCCCGGACCCCCTCCCTATGTGAATGGGTATGGGGTACACTGTACCCCTACCCATTCACCCCATAAAAGGCAGTGTATGGAAATAACGACAGGAGACGTTTTGGAAAGTTTATTAAAAATCTTCATCCGACTCTTCTTGTCTTCTCCTCTCCGGGGTCTTCTGCTCTTTTGCTGTCCCCTCTTCTGCTGTCCTCTCCTTTTCTTCTCCTCTCCGGTCTTCTGCTCTTTTGCTGTCGGCTGTCGGCTCTTCTTCCTTCGGTCTTCCTCCGACGACGTCTCCGCTGATTTTGCCTATCTCCGGTCTCTGCAGCTTATTATATAGCCATTAGGGGCGTGGCCCCGATGACGTCATCGGGAGGCCCCGTCCCCTCATGTCACAGAAGCCGTCATCTGTGACATGAGGGGGCGGGGCCTCCCGATGTCGTCATCGGGGCCACGCCCCTAATGGCTATACAATAAGCTGCAGAGACCGGAGATAGGCAAAATCAGCGGAGACGTCGGAGGAGGAGGACCGGAGGAAGAAGAGCCGACAGCCGACAGCAAAAGAGCAGAAGACCCTGGAGAGGAGAAGACAAGAAGAGTCGGATGAAGATTTTTAATAAACTTTCCAAAACGTCTCCTGTCGTTATTTCCATACACTGCCTTTTATGGGGTGAATGGGTAGGGGTACAGTGTACCCCATACCCATTCACATAGGGAGGGGGTCCGGGATCTCGGGGCTTCCAGATTCCGATGAGCCCCCTGCCCGCAGACCCCCACAACCACCGGCCAGGGTTGTGGGGATGAGGCTCTTGTCCTCATCAACATGGGGGCAAGGTGCTTTGAGGTGGGGGGTGCAGAGCTCCCCCTGCCCCAAAGCACCAACACCCCCCCATGTTGAGGGCATGTGGCCTGGTGTGGTCCAGGGGGGGTGGGGCCGCTCGCTCGCTCGTCCCCTCCCCTTTCCTGGCCTGCCGGGCTGCATGCTCGGATAAGGGCCTGGTTTGGAACCTTGGGGGGGACCCCCACGCCGTTTTTTTCCCATTTTGGCGTGGAGTTCCCCCTCAAGATTCTCACAGCGCAAGTTGCCCCGCAAGTCGGATCCGACTTGCTGTGTTGCGGTGCGACCTCCATTCAAATCAAAAGGCTTCCATAGGGAACCATTGATTTTGAATGGAAGAAAAAAAAAAACGCTGCTAAAAGCAACGTGGCAAAATGTGCAATAACGCCAATGGAAAAAGCTACTGAAAGCACGTTTTTACAGCTGCTTTTTCCGGCGTCAGAACTAACTTTGACGTACATTTTTTCTAACGCCCCGTGTGCATGGGGCCTTAATGTTTGAAGCCAGAAATGTGGCAAAAGGTCGCAAAGTTCAAGGGGGCCGAATACTTTCGCAAGGCACTGTATGTGTGTGTGTGTGTGTGTGTATGTACTTTTTAATCAATGTATATTTTAATGAATATGAATTTGTCAGCCATTATTGGCACCTTTTAGTGCAAGAAAAGCTCAAGAAAAATGCATCCCTTTAAATTCTATACATGTCTTTACACTGGTCTGTTGTGCTTCTGTTGTGTTAAAAATCTTGCTTGCTGCATTTTTGGTCAGTTAAAAACTGCACCAAAAGCGCACCTTCCCATTGAAAACACAGCAAAAATACATCAATAACACACTCGTGTTATGTTTTTGATGCGATTTTTGAGTCCCATGACCTATGAAAAACACACCATAAGCACAGTAAAATTGTTTTCGTAGTCTCTATCGGCAAAATCCAAAAACATAATTTTCGGCCACCGAAATTTCGGTGCTTCTCTACTGACGTCGGTGCAGGGGCACAGCCCTGAATGCAGACATCCATAAAACTGGCTGTATGGGGATGCATGGAACAGGTTTGTATCCCCTTGCTAGGAAGAGTCTGCATCACACAGGCAGTAATGTGGGTACCTAAAGAAGGACCCTGCCTCATTTACACACAAGAGGAGAGAAGAATTGGGACGGGAGCGTCAAGTGAATGTGGTTTTAGGAAAGTAAATAGGGTATTTTTTTTTTTCTTGCCAGCCATAAGTTACATAAAAAATGAGTAACAAACTAAATCCTAACTCCAGCTCCTGCCTTTGACTAAACTGTAAGGCTGCATTCACACCTGAGCGTAGCGTCTTTGAGCATTTCTTTCTAGTTTTTTGGCATGTTTCTTATGTGCAATTTGTTTTTATACAGCGTTTTTGAGCTTTGCTTTTTTTTTTTTTAATTAGCTTATAAAGCTAGGTTTTTTTTTTACCCTCCATGGATATTCCTCCCCAGACCATCACTGACCCACCACCAAACCGGTTATGCTGAACGATGTTACAGGAAGCATAACGTTCTCCACGGCTTCTCCAGACCCTTTCATGTCTGTCACGTGCTCAGGGTGAACCTGCTCTCATCTGTGAAAGCACAGGGCGTTTAGTGGCAGACCTGCCTATTCTAGTGTTCAGTGGAAAATGTAAATCGAGCTGCACAGGGCCCACTAGAGGACGTTTGCCCTCAGGCCACCCTTATGAAGTCTGTTTCTAATTGTTTGGTCCGAGACATTCACACCAGTGGCCTGCTGGAGGTCATATTGTAGGGCTCTGGCAGTGCTCATCCTGTTCTTCCTTGCACAAAGGAACATATACCAGTCCTGCTAATGGGTTGAGGATCTTCTAAGGCCCCATCCAGCTCTCCTAGAGTAACTGCCTGTCTCCTGGAATCTCCTCTTTGTTATTGAGGCTGTGCTGGGAGACACAGCAAACTTTCTGTCAATGGCACGTATTGATGTGCCATCTTGGAGGAGTTGGACTGCCTTTGCAACCTCTATAGGGTCCAGGTATCATCTCATGTTACCAGTAGTGACACTGACCCTAGCAAAATGCAAAACTAGTGAAAAACAGACAGAAATGAGTAGGGAAAAAATTCAGTGGCCTCCACCTGTAAAACCATTCCTGTTTTAGAGGTTGTCCCATTGTTGCCCATCTAATGCACCTGTTAATTTCTTTAAAACCGAAGCAGCTGAAACTGAATTACTGACCAGATCATTATCCCAGGAGCTTAATTGACTTTATGCTGTACTCTGATTTAAAAAGTGTTCTTTTAATTTTTTTGAGCAGTGTATTAATGATTACAGATCTGCAGTAATTTGTGTCTTTCATACATCTCAAAAAATTTGAATATCATCAAAATGTTAATTTATTTCAATAAATCATTTCAAAAAGTGAAACTCCTATTTTATATAGATTCATTACACACAGAGTGATACATTTAAAGCATTTCTTTCTTTTAATTTTGATGAATATGACTTGCAGCTAGTGAATGCATGCCTGACCAGTTCAGTATCTCAGAAAATTAGAATATTACATAAGATCAATAAAAAAAAAAAAAGGATATTAATGCAGAAATGTTGATTTGTTGAAAAGTATTTCCATGTATAGTATGCACTCAACTCTTGGATGGGACTCCTTTTGCATGAATTACTGCATCAATGCTGCGTGGCATGGAGGCGATTAGCCTGTGGTACTGCTGAGGTTTTATGGAAGCCCAGGATGCTTTGATAGCGACCTTTAGCTCTTCTGCATTGTTGGGTCTGGTGTCTCTCTTCTTCCTCCTGACAAAACCAGACAGATTCTCTATGGGGTTTAGGTCAGGCACGTTTGCTGGCCAATCAAGCACAGTGATACCATGATCATTGACCCAGGTATTGGTACTTTTGGCAGTGTGAGCAGATGCCAAGTCCTGCTGGAAAATAAAATCAGCATCTCCATAGAGCTGGTCAGCAGAGCATTTAGTGCTCTAGAATTTCCTGGTAGAGGGCTGCGCTGACTTTGGACTTGATAAAACACAGTGGACCAACACCAGCAGATGACATGGCTCCCCATTTAAAGTTTCAGGAAACCTTTACAGATGTAGTGAGTTAAATAGCTGATTACAGTGTGATACCACGAGTTTATAATATTGAACTTTATATTCTAGTTTTCTGAGATACTTAATTTTTGGCTTTTCACTAGCTGTAAGCAATAATCATCAAGATTGAGAGAAAAGCTTGAAATTTCACGGTGTGTGTGTAATGAATCCATATAATATAAGAGTTTCACTTTTTGAATTGAATTACTGAAATTAACTTTTTAATGATATTCTAATTTTTTGAGATGCACCTGTATGTACTTGGAGTTCAGTTTTAAAGGTTTACCTTTAAAAATATAATAATAATTGCATATATTTTTGCTGTTAAAATGTTGTGGTTTTTTTTTTTTTTTTTTGTAGCTTGGAGAGCATTGCGGCAAAGATGAGCAGATCACAGGTGCAATGTCAGGGTCCTGCAGAGTTAATGGAGAACAGAAAGATAATTGAACTACTAGAGTGCTCACCAGCGTCCTCACAGTTCATTGAGAACTACAAGCCATCTGTCCCTGTGGAAGATAGTAATTTTAGTTTGTTCATTCATTCACAGATCACTGTGAATGATTGACATGGCCGTGTGGATGGCACTTTGAATTGCCACAATCTTTTTAAATTGTGACAGTGGGTGCAGGGAGAATATCCCTGCCCGCTGTCACAGCGAGGGATCAGAGGGGGCAGGGGCTCTTTGGTAAAATGTTACCAAAAGTCAATTTCTCCGGTAAATACTATCTAAGTTGATTATGAACAGGTCTGCAGTTCTAAAGTTACACTGACTTTACACGGCGCATGCTTTTCCTTATCTGCATGCATTTTCCAGATCTGTGGTTCAGTGTGTTAAAGCAACACGATCAAAATGGCAGCCAGGCAACTATTTTTTCAGGAATGTTTAGCAAAATGCTGTTTTCCTTTGTTCGCCTGCAGCTCTGTACAGTCCCACAACAGTTTTCTGATACTGGCCCAAGAACAAAAAGGGTTTGAGTCATTGGATTTACAGGTAAGCCTGCTACTTTCCCCTCCCCCCCCCCCCTTCCTTAAGCCTAGAAGATGGCTTGGTGTAGGAACATGGCAGTCACCTTTCTTACATAAAGACACAGTAAGGACGTTTTGTATATCTTAGCAGCACTTAATAAAGGAACGGCTACATACCTTCTAAATGGTTTACTGGATGTAATCTATATACATCATATAAAAATGATAAAAAAAGAACGCACATATATTTCCATTTATGATATCTTCACTTTTGGTATTTTTTTTGGAGGGGAGTTTAGTACTATTTGCTGTGTACCTGTGCTATTTGCTTTTCTCAGTTCACTGCTGCAAGAGTAAACATTTGTTCAACCTAATCAGATTTTTATTTTTCCTCATTTTATTATGCACACGGGCCTCCTTTTTTATGTAGGAGAAATTGATCTAGAAAGTATAAGCATTTCTCCTGAATCTGGATGTACTGGAATTTATATGCATTAACTGCAATAAACTATGCTCCACAGTCCCGGAACTCCGTAGGTCGCCTTCCATTGGGAAGCTGCGGACCCGTTCTAATGGGAGCGACACAAGTCGCTCCGACTTAGAAAAAGGGTCCGGAGCTTCTTTGGGGCGACCTGGAGCGACCTGCATAGACTTCAATGTTATGAAGTCCGTGCCGGCCGCTGCGAGGTCGCTGTGCGAGCAGCGCGCCGCGACCTATGAGGTCGCCCGGCAAAGTAGCGTCGCCCCAGTGTGAACGGGGTCTCAAAGTTCTTGTTTATGTAAACACAGCAAGAATGAATGCACCAAGACAATAAATTAAAGTGGTTCTAAAGGCTCAATGTTTTTACCTTTAATGCTTTCTATGCATGAAGGTAAAAAAATCTTCTCTGTACAGCGGCCCCCCAATACTTACCTGAGCCCCAACTCGATCTGGTGATGTGTACAAGTGCCTTTAGCTCTCCGGGGACCATGCCACCTCATTGGCTGAGACAGCAGCAGGAGCCATTGGCTCCTACTGCTTTCAATACCAGTCACTGAGCAAATCAGGAGGGAGAGAGCGGGTGGGCGGGCCAGAGCCTCGGCTGTGTGTGTGAATGGAAATGCAGAGCCGTAGCTTGGAAGCAACCCTATTGCAAGCTGGTTTTGCACGAGTTTTGCATTTTCTTTTGCCCGGGGGGTCAAAATATTCCTATCCTATACGCAATTCTTCCACGTTCAGGAGAGCTAGGTTTAACCTTCCCTAAATGCGCCATCTCCTAAACTCTGCTAAAAGCCTATGTGTACAGTGACACTGGCTTTTATGGAGTTAGAGTTTAGGAGCTTTGGCAAAAAAAAAAAGCCAAAAGGACCTAAGCTCAAGTTTAGGAGCTGCTAGTGTAGATGAAGCCTAAGTGGGAAAGAGTTAAATTTCTGTCTCAAATTTTATTTTTAATTTGTATTATACAGGATTTATTTTGCGCCAATAGTATGCACAGCGCTTTATAACATGAGTTACAATACAATTAAATGCAGAAGGAATCGGAGGGCCCTGCTTGTTAGAGTTTACAATCTAGGAGGGAGGGTCAAGTGATATAAAAGGTAATAACTGTGGGAGATGAGTTGAGAAACTAAAAATACAGTTGTTAGGTGGGGGCAGGATTGGCTTCTCTGAAAGGAAGGGTTTTTTAGGAATGACCTAAAGGTGGACAGAGCAGGAAATGGTCAGAAAAATTGGGGTAGGGAGTTCCACAGGATGATACACTTAATAGGAATAGTAAAAATCAGCGCAAACTAGGAATTACTGGCCTCAAAATAAATAATCTACACAATAAAAACCTGATATTAAATATAGTGTTAAATATAATGTGGATATAAAGTGCAATCAGTGAAGCGGCTGCTATCACTATGTATTTTTCACTGCATACCGAATATAATAATCTGATCCAAAAAAGTGCAACGCCACTTATGAAATTTTTTTATAATATATCTATTTAAGTATAAATCGATCTTAAGTGAAATAAATATTTCATTCATAATAATTACAAATGGTGGAAAAGGTCTTTTTATAAGTTTTTTCAATATTTACTTATTTTAAAAGTACTGTGCCAAAAAAAGTGCAAAAATTGTGCAAGATGTATCACAAAATCGAAAAGTACCAGTGCTTGAGAATGAACCTTCTGAGGTGCAATCCTTCACCAATAAAAAGAGTGGGTGCTCCCCTCCCATTCTGACCCCTGTTTTACCAGTGGGTCAGAACTAGCTGATCCCAAAAGGGATATATTCCTAAGGATGATGTTTGGCCGATGATCCTATATTTTTCCAATCTTTTATCCCCTCGACTGTGTCTCCACTGTAAGACAAAAAACGCGACAGATCTAGTGCTCTCCATGTAACACAATTTATTGGAGGACAAATTATAAAGTAACAAACTCACATTAAAAGGCACATCAAGGCTGTTCAAACCAGACAAGCTCAATTGGAATACTCCGGTCTTTAATCAGTATAATCAGCGGGCTCTGCCACATATACGCGTTACGTCATTGGCTAGTTCCAAAGGATGGGAGTGCCTCAGAAGAAATCTTGGAGGCAAGCATGGGAGGAGGAGACGAGGAAGCTCTAGAGCAGGCGGTTTCGGAAGGAACGAAGAGATTGATTTGGTTGCGGTTTTAAGACTAGGCTAGTGATGTAGTTGGGGGCCAAGGTGTGGATGGCTTTGTAAGTTGTTAGTATTTTGAATTTAATTTGTTGGGTGAGCGGAAGCCAGTGGATGGATTGGCAGAGAGGAATGTAGAAATGGTTTTGGAAGCCATGAGAGGCTAGCTTTATACTGTTAAAGCTGAACACTGGACATTTTTTATTTTTTTTTTTACTACTTCCATATTGGGCCTATTCTGGCACTTCTCTCCTACATGTAAAAAACATCATTTTTTTTCTAGAAAATTACTCAGAACCCCAAAACGTTTTTCTTTTTTTAGCAGAGACCCTAGGGAATAAAATGGCGGTCATTGCAACTTTTTATGCCGCATGGTATTTGTGCAGCAATTTTTCAAACGCGTTTTTTTTTTTTTTGGGAGAAAAACTTTTGTGAATAAAAAAAATAAAAAAAAAAAAGAAAACTTTAAAGTTAGCCCTATTTTCTTGTATATTATGAAAGCTGATGTTACGCCGAGTAAATGGATACCTAACCTGTCATGCTTTAAAATTGCGCATAATCGTGGAATGGCGCCAAATTTCTGTACTTTAAAATCTCCATAGGCGGCGCTTTAAAAATGTTTACAGGTTACCATTTTGGAGTTATAGAGAAGGTCTTGGGCTAGACTTGTTTCTCTCATGCTAAGGTTTGTGGTGATACCTCGCGTGTGGCTTAAAATGCCGTTTACATATGTGGGCTCTTCTGCGTGCGAGCACGCAGGGAGGGGGGCGCTTTAATTTTTTTTTTTTTTACACTTTCCCTATAAATTTTTTAATTTTTTGGATCACTTTTATTTTTATTACAAGGAATGTAGACATCCCTTGTAATAGGAAAAGGGCATGACCAGTCCTCTTTATGGAGAGTTGTGGGGTCTTACAGACCCCACATCTCTCCTCTAGGCAGGAAAGACTGAGATAAAAAAAAACGATCTTGGCCTTTCCAGTACATGGCAGTGTTTACAACTGCCGGGCCAGACGTGACGTCCGTTGCTTCTAGCACCATACGGACTACCGCGGACCATCTGGTCCTTGGTATTCTCTACGGTGAACTTCCGCCGCTGGCAGATTCATTCTCCGGCTCACAGATCACCCAGGTGAGCCGTTAGAAGCACTGGAGGTCCCACCCTCCTGCCGCTTGTTGGAATGATCAAGCAACTGAACTGCTGCTATGATTGTTCTTATGGTGGAGGGAATCGCCGACAAAAATATATCTGAGAGGATATCTCAATGATGCCTGCAGCTACAAAAAACAGGACGTCATATGATGGCCTTGGGCTGGAAGTGGTTAACCAAGCAATGGGCTGTGACTTCACACTGCATGGGTTACCTGCTCGTTTTGTCAAGGGGCTTCCAGAAAGCTTTATACTTGCCTGATCCTCCTCTCCAGCTCCAAATGGCACTTCCCCATGATCCAGCAGTAGACTGTTCCTCGTGTCTTTATGTCCAGAGCAGGTCTATCAGTGTGATGATGATGGGAACATTCCCTGCATAAGACCGGGGGGCGGCGGGGGCAGGAACCACAGGGACCGGTCTTGTGCTGGGAGGAAACAGGGACTGGGTAAGTATATCTCCGCTTTCGAAACCCCTAGAAAAAAAAATAATAGTTGAATTGGGAAAAAAAATTGCCTTGCGTTCCGCCATAGGCTGCATTCACGCCTTTATATTTGGAATCATTGACTGATTTGCCGCGATTCTGCCCGTGATTTCAAAATGCCCAAGTGTGAATGACAAAACACACATTTCAGATGCCATCATTTGAATGGCACCTAAAAACGCGGTACGGTATTGACGTGCAATAAATTGCAGCAAACCGCATCACATGAAGCTTGTCACTCTTCTTTTGGGTAAAATGCTTCAGGTGATGCGGGCTGCTGCGATTGAAGTGCGATTTATCGTGCCAGAACCGCACCACGTTTTTAGGTGAATGGCATCTGAAATGTGCATTGGGCGATTTGTCATTTACACATGGGCGTTTTGAAATTGCGGTCAGAATCGCAGCAAATCTGCCCACATTTCAAAACGCACAGGTGTGAATGCAACCTAAAGCCTGGTACACGCTATTAGTTTTTTTTTTTTTTCCAACCCAGCGGGTTGAACAGAAAAAAAAGACCCTTCATCTCTGATCGGAGCTGCTATACTAACTGATAACTCTCCCCCACTGAGCTTTTGTGTTCTGACGGGGACGCCCCCCGCCAGAACACTCCGATCAGCGCTTTCTGCCACTGAGCGGGAGTCTGTTGGATGCTGATTTTACAGCATGCATGTCTAACCGACTGACATACACATGTGCCGAATGTTGGTTTTTTTTTTCTTTGAACTGGCAAATGTCCCCTGTGTACCCAGCTTAAAGGTTGGGGGGGGGGGGTTATTTGTCAATCAATCAGGAGTTAATAAAGGATGCCTGACTAGCAGAGTAAACTTTTCACATCAGATTTGGGGAAAGGGCAGAGTTGTAAAGATTAAAGTGTTTGTTACCCTAAAAAAAAAAAAAAAAAAAAAAAAAAAGAGATACGGTTTCCTTAAAGCATGTTATACAGCACAGTGCTTGTGCTGTGTACTTTGGCACCCTGTATCATCTATAAACCTGGCTGATCCTGCCATTTTCTACCCCCCTCCCCTATAAAACTGACCATGGTGTATCATGGCTGCTGAGCCCCTGACACCGTGGTCAGTGTACAAGCCACAGCTCTCCTCTGTCTCCTGTGTCCTCCTCCCTGCCTGTCTGCTCTGTCAGCACTCGCCCCTCCCCTTCTGCTGCTCTAATATTTATTATAAAATAATCCCATCCACTCTGTAATATAACACTAAGTGCTCCTTTGCCTGTCTTATAGAAAAAAATGTGCTGATCTGTACCTATATCAGAGTGCCTAGCAGTGATCACCTGACCGCTCGGCTCGCTCTCTCTCTCTCTCCTCTTTTCCCCTAGCTTCCCATCCTCCCCGGCTGACGTCGGCTGCAGTGCTCAGCCCCGCAAAATGTGGAACTGTCAGCCGGGCAGAGAAGAAAGCCGAGGGATCATTTGATCCCCAGGAGCCACTTAGAGATAGGTACAGATCGGCATATTTTTTTCTATAAGACAGGCACAGGAGCACTTAGTGTTATATTACAGAGTGGATTAGATTATTTTATAGTAGTGGTTTAACAACCACTTTAAGATCAGCCCATAATTTAGGTAAGACACTAAAGAACAAGAAAAAAGAGCAGCATACCGGAGACACACACACAATGAATCAATTGATCAGTTTTTAGTTGTGGGTGGATGTAAAGCAGCAACCTACCAGAGACACATAGACCCAATGAAAGCAATCTGTCAGTTTTGGGTGGATGTGAAGCAGTAGCATACCTTTTGGAGGGACAGAGAAAAGATGTTCAGATGGAGTAGAGCTGAAGTGCACCAACCTAAATTAAAGTGATTGTAAAGTCTCGTTTGTTTTTTTTTTTTTTTTTTATTAAATTAACATTCTACTTACCTCATTTGTGCAGTTGGTTTTGCACAGAGCAGCCTGGATCCTCCTCTTCTCAGGTCCCTTGTTGCTCCTGGCCCCTCCCTCCTATCTAGTGCCCAAACAGCAAGCAGTTTGCTGCGGGTGGGATGCAGTATTGCTGCAGACTGTCTGTGTAAGTTGACTGCTCGTACAGACAGGCAGTTACACAATGACAGGAAGCATCAATGAACTACCAGATCGCTCAACAGCTCCCTGGTCGTTCATTGAGAACAACAAGCTGACAGCCAGCAAAAGCTGCCGGTATTTGTAGTTCTCCCATTCACAGAATGGCCACATTTTTAAAAAAAGAATTGCAACAGCAAGATTGCAGAGAAGATCCTTGGTACTACAGGCAGCGGATCAGAGAGATGCTGCAGGATGATCCAACATTGTAGCGTTAGTGCAGCGCATGACATGCAGAGAACAACGCATGACAAGCAGAGAACGCCCCATGATTCCGCCCTGTAGTGTGTAACACAAAGACTGCAGTGTAACGCACTGGATTCCTCCTTGCCATGTTTGTCATGTGTTGGTGTATACACTGCAGTGTGTGTGTGCCATGTGTTGGTGTATACACTGCAGTGTGTGTGTGCCATGTGTTGGTGTATACACTGCAGTGTGTGTGTGTCATGTGTTGATGTATACACTGCAGTGTGTGTGTCATGCGTTGGTGTATACACTGCAGTGTGTCATGTGTTGATGTATACATTGCAGAGCGCATTCTAGACTTACAATGACTTCTCCCTCTCTCCCCCAAAACCAGGCTTGGTAGTGAGAAGCTGCTGCACAGTCTGCAGAAGGCTGGGAGGAATGGGGAGGCATGGGGGTAGTGCTGGGCAGGATAGGGGCGGGTTTCCTGAATGCTAGGCTGGATTTCTCACACAGAGACTGACAACCTTTTCAGGAAGTGCCTGAGAGGTTCCAAATTCAGATCCACAAGCAAAACGTCGGTGAAGAACAGAAAGTAGCTGATTGGCTTAGATTAGACTTTCTAAGCTACACAATCAGCAAACCTGAAAATTAATAATATCAAAGTTAAATATGTTTAACATCATGGGCCAATTTTCAATTTTAACTGGAATTCCCCTTTAATTGTACTCTTTCCTTTTCACTTTTTTTTTTTTTTTTTTTTTACTAATTATACTGCATAAAACTTTTTCCCATACTACTATTTTTTTTTTTTTTTTTTTAGTAGCTCGTAAACTGCTAATTTCCACTGGTACTTTTTTACAATTCAGAAGCATGCTTGTTGGATCAAAATCTAGGACAGTTTGTTCCTTTACCCTGTTAGAGATTCAGCAATCTCCTGTTTGTAAGTCTTCTGTTAAAGTCACTGCACCCGAAAGTGTTCATTACTGAATTCTTTACAACACAATACACAGAAGATTGTTGTATGTGTTAAAAACTTGTTAAAATACCATAGTAATCCAAGGGCTACCTTAAGCCCCCCTGATTTATGTGTGTGCATGAGAAAAATTATTTAATGTGAGTGTCATACAAAAAATATAAAATGAATGCAAGACCCCAATGACAAAATCAAAAAGGCCCCTGCTCATGCTTTTAAATATATTGAGATTATATCCTGTTCTTCTAGGTAACATTTTAGATTTAGGAGTACACGGCATGCTGACTTTGACTTGATCTTCTTTCACCTCTCTACTACACAATACTAGTTTTCGTAATTGAATGAGGGAAAGCTAGCAAGTTGGCACTGTTACATCTATGTTGTAGTCAGTCATTGCTAGAATTGGTAGTATAATCCAAGGGGTACATTTTTTATAAAGCAATGAATGGAACTCACCAGTTGTTAATCATTGGGGTTGATTTACTAAAACTGGAGGTTAGGCGGGTTAGATACGCCCGATGAATGATGTAAGTTTGGGTAAGGCGGTCGGACAATTTAGGGGAGACCAATTTACAGGCATCCAGAGCATCACTCCACTCGTCGTCCTCCAGGGGACCCACATCCTCCTCCCACCTAGCTTTGGGCGCATATGCCAGAACCGTGGAGGCCGGCTCGTGTAGCATGGTGTATAGAATCGAGATGAGGTGGCTAGGGTCCGAGCAGCAAACTACTTCAAGGACAGGGACCGGGGGCAAATCGGGTAACGGTTGAGGAAACTGCGTCAAAAATGACTTGTATCTTAGTGCAGACTTCTGGGAAAATTGGTGAGCCAATTACATTTCTGGGGGGGGGGGGGGTTCTGTATGCCATCCGAGTACAGAACACCTCCAGGTAGCCATATTGCATTGCATTTTACAAAAAATTGCAGCGTTGCAGATTGAAAACCAAAGGTAATTTTTAATACCATTCAATTACAATATGACTTGTGTTGCAATTGTAAATGCTATAAGAATTTATTTGCTTTTTTTTTTTCTTTACCTTGAAATTGGAGTTTCCCTTTTAAGCTTTGACCAAAAAAAAAAAAAAACCCTGGAAACTGATTGGGTTCTATACAGAGCTACACCAGATTTTGCACACTCCAGTTTCAGTAAATCCACCCCATTGTTTGCAGTGAATATTTTGTGAATGTCACATTCACTTTTTTATAAATATAAGTTAATCACTTCTGCTGAGTATCATTAGAATAGCCTTTTATTAATGGGTTTTTAATTTTCTTGGCAAAATATTGAATGTGCAGCCTCTTGGAGGGATTGTGAGCCATATATGCAGTGCCTCATTTGCAGATTGTGTCCTACTACTAACACTGAAGGGCTCTTCTGAAGATTATATTCTTTGAATATGATAGGCCAGTTGTCCTGTATGATGACTTTCAACCATTGTTGATAGTTCATCCTTCTATCTGGCAACTGTTGTGCATTGTCCTTACTGTCTGTCTTTTTGTATTGATGTTTTAAGCTCCCCCTGAAACTTATTAATCATGCATGAGCAGCCTCTCATCGTTTTTCAGTGCTCTGTAATTCTACCCCTGTCCAAGACAGATTTTTGTTTTTCTTTGGAGAATATGCGTATCGGTTGCCATTTACTGCAACAAGAGAATAGAATTTCTTAGAGCTTGCTTTTTAGTAA
The DNA here is from genome assembly GCF_965119305.1 of Pelophylax lessonae. Taxonomy (NCBI): domain Eukaryota; kingdom Metazoa; phylum Chordata; class Amphibia; order Anura; family Ranidae; genus Pelophylax; species Pelophylax lessonae. Next base: position 263,789,242 of record NC_138771.1, on the reverse strand, counting down.
GCTAGCTATGGCCACATTGCTTTAAAACAAGCTTGCTTTTTTAAAAGGCATGCTAGCATCTGTATTTTATGTTGCCAATTGGATGTGTATTTCACAGTTTAATGCGTTGGGCCCCTTTCAGATGGGATAGAATCTGTTATGATCAGTAGGGGGTCAGCTCACAGGTCCCCCCCCGCTAATTGGATCAGGGCGGAGGACACATCCGTGTCTGCTCCCTTTCTAAATAGCGGACACTGACAGAGCCAGCGTTGGGGCCCTTTTCAGATGGGATAGAATCTGTTATGATCAGTAGGGAGTCAGCTCACAGGTCCCCCGCTAATCGGAGCAGAGCAGGCGGATGGCACGTCTGTGTCTGCTCCCTTTCTAGATAGCGGACACGGACGGAGCCAGCTTTGTTCTTTGGGCCTGGAGTAAATGAACTCCGCAGGCAGTTTACAACCAGCTCCCCCTAAATGAAAGTGGACCGAGTCCCCTTCATTTTTTTTTTTTTGTACTTGATCAGACTTGGAGGTAGGTGGGTGTAGACGGACAGAAGTGGATCGCAGATGCAGCCTTAAGCCTCGTACACACGCAACTAATTTCCGCCAACCGGTTGTCCGTCTTTTGTCCAGAGTGCGTGTCTGTTGGTTGGAATGTGCTCTAGACTGCACACAAATGTTCCCCTACGACAGAATTCTATTTTAGAAGTGATGTCATGTGTTGGATTGCTTTCTATGTGTTCTTTCATCTCTGAGCATGCCTAGTCTTGCTCATAAGATTTTTCCCCATCGAAATCTGTACTAATGATACGAAAATCAGATGTGTGTTGACGGAGGACTAAAATTTTAATGCCTGCACACCATGATTTTGTCAGCTGAAAAATCTGAGTCAGCTGTCGAAAGCACCATACTAACAAGTCGAAAATCGGCAGATCGGTCGTCGGACGAAATTTCCCGGCCAAATTTCTTATCGTGTGTACGGGGCTTTAGGCTCCTGCAGACCAGTCCTACAGCTTTCTGCACAAACCTTTGTTGAGGCTTTTTCCTGTTTTTTTGAAGGCTCCAGGACTTGTAGATGGACTACGAGTGTGCTGTGCTCATCGGCTCGCTTGTAGACCGTTGTGAATATAGAATGATGGGACTGTGTGAACGGAGTCCTGCAAAACCGCACTGACTGTAAAATGTGAGAGGCTGTGAGGGAGGGGAACCCCCACTCTCCGTCATGAGTTGGATGAGGGAACATGCTTGAACATGTTACACCCTAAATAAAGGTGTAACGCATTCCAAAAGGTGAATTTGGCATTTGAACATTTCACTCTATTTTTCACATTTTTTTAAGCTTGTCTTGCTCTCTATTGTTGCACTTTTTGTCCATTTTATTTTTAAAAAAAATATTTTTTTAAAAATGTATAATGAATATGATTAAATCTAGCAAGGATAGTTTGCTGAGTCAGGTCAAATTGTTTACAAACAAGCTTAGTCCTTGACATGATAGAATATGTTAAAGAGTAAGCCCCCGTTCACACTAAGGCGACCTGGTCACCTCACAGGTCGCCGTAGGTCGCCTTCCATAGGGAAGCTGCGGACCCGTTCTAATAGGAGCGACACAAGTCGCTCCGACTTAGAAAAAGGGTCCGGAGCTTCTTTGGGGCGACCTGGAGGCGACCGCCATAGACTTCATTGTTATGAAGTCCGTGGCGGCCGCTCCAAGGTCGCGGCGCGCTGCTCGCACCGCGACCTCGGAAGTCGCGGTGCGAAGTAGCGTCGCTTGTATGTGAACGGGGCCTTAGTCCACCCTGAAACAAAAAAATCTCTGCATCTATAGATCTCCACAATCTAACATCAACCTATCCAGTCCTGTAAAGAAGAAATCTGTATACTTAATTTTTTGAAGCCAATCCGAACCAATCTCCATCGGCGGAAACTCTGCAGAGGACATGGCCAACAACGGCTGTGAAATGAATGGTAAGGGATGTTACCCAAAGACTTGCTATGGGGCTTCTGTTGTCGGGCGTGTCCTCTGCACCCGCATCCACTGCAATGCCACGGCTGACAGCTCAGTGTGGGATCGGGTCAGATCGGCATATACTGATTTCTTCTTTACAGGGCTAGATAGGTTAGTGTTAGATCGTGAAGATCTATAGATGCAGGGATTTTAGTGTTAGGGTGGATTTATCCTTTAACCACTTGCCGACCTGCCGCTGCAGTTTTACTGCTGCAGGTCAGCTCTATTGCACAAAAAGACGTACCTGTAGGTCGTTTCGTGCAATAGCCAGTAGGGGGGCGCATGCCCCGATTGACCAGAGGGGAAGCCAATCAGCGGGTCAGGCAGACACAATGTCCGCTGGCCACTCGTGATCGTTCCCCATAGGCAGACCGCCATTCTGTCTCTATGTAAACAGGGTAGATCGCTGTTCTGTCACAGATGAACACAGGGATCTTGTGTTCCTACTATTTAGGAACACAGATCTCTATGTTCATCTAATGAGGCCATCACCCACACAGTTAGAAAGCATCCCCTAGGGACACACTTAACCCTTTGATTGCCCCTTCCCTGCCAGTATCCGTGCATATTTTTAGCACTGATTACTGTTATCATATCACTGGTCCCCTGAAAAGTGTCAAAAATGTCAGGGGTCCGATCTATCCGCCGCAATGTTGCAGTCCCGCTAGAAATCGCTGATCGCCGCCATTACTAGTAAAAAAAAAACAAAAAAAAAAATGAATAAATAAAATTGCAATAAATCTTTCCCCTAGTTTGCAGACGCGATAACTTTTGCGCAAACCAATCAATATACACTTATTGGGATTTTTTTTTTTTTAACCAAAAATATGTCTCTTTTTTTTTTTCAGAATTGTCGCTCTTTTTTTATTTATAGTGCAAAAAATGTCAGAGGTGATCAATACCACCAAAAGAAAGCTCTATTTGTGGGTACAATGTCGCATGAGTTAGATTAACGCAGTGCTGTATCGGAAAAATGGTGTGATCATTAAAGGGGTAAAACCTTCTGGTTCAGAAGTGGTTAATGTTATCAGTGAATGTTCTTTTTGTCCTTTTCTTTCTTCAGAACTTTTCGATGAACCACACAGTCACGTGCTCTCCTGTTGTACATTTATTATCAAGATCGCATTAGCATTGCTTTCAGTCTTGTTTAAGAATAGAAAAGCAAAATCTGTATCCATAATATTAAATGAATCAGAAATACATAATTAATGAGGATGTATACTTTTTGTCGCTAACAGATTGGCTGTAATCCTGAGGCTTGCTTTTATAGTTGCAATGTTTTGCTAATGGAGTATTTAGTATGCCCTTTAACTTTGTAAAGCGCTGCACAGACTAGTGTCACTATATAAATCCTGTTTATTAATAAAAATAACTAAATTATAAATGTCATAATTCTTTTTTATTTTACATTTCAATGTGATTTTATTTCTTGTTTTTACCTTACATGCTAAACTCTGTTATGTGATCAGTGACAGTGTATGAGAAAATGATTTGGAAGAGACTTGATCAATTTCTAGATAATGCTATGTTGGTTGACGAAACAGTTATTGTTTTAGTACTAGCTGGGATAATATAGAAAAGGAGTGAGGCCTCTTTCACACGGCCGCTCCAGTTTTTTGCTCAGCTGTGGGACTTTTTTTTTTTTTCACGGAGCGGATGACACTTGTGTCATCCGCTCCGTATGTCCGCATATCATCCCATGCGTTTGCGGATGATATACGGACATAATGTAAGTCAATGGGCATTGCGGATGTCAGCGGATGACACCGCTGACATCCGATTTTGCTTCCTTTCCGTTTTTTGAAAGGAGGAAAAATAGGGATCTGTTCCGTTCCATAAAACGGAACAGAACCGAAAGGAAGAAAATCGGATGTCAGCGGATGGTATTCCGCTGACATCCGCAATGCCATTGACTTACATTATGTCCGTAAATCATCCGCAAAAAAATAGGATGATTTGCGGACATACGGAGCGCCCATGTGAAAGGGCCCTTAAGAATCCTCACTTAATACATGTTACTTAGTTATATAGTAGTTGCATAGTAGTTACAATAGTCCATCCAGTTCAACCTGTGTAGGTGTGTGTAGACGTATTCATTTCCCATACCCCTGAATGTTTTGATCTTTGAGATGTACGTCCAAGAGTCTTTTAAAAGTAGCCATACTCCCCGCAGTTGCCACCATTTGTGGCAGAGAGTTCCACAATCTTTTTGCACATACTGTAAAAAAACCCCTACGTAGCCTGAGGTTAAATCACTTCTCTAATCGCATTTTATGGCCTCATGTCCTCTTCATTCCTTGCGACTGAATAGTTTTTTTTTTTTTTCTAGGCTGAGATCGCCGTTGAGGTATTTGTAGATCGCTATCATGTCCCCTCTTACGCGTCTCTTCTCTAGGGAGAATAAATCAAGCGCTCCTCATAATTAAGCTCTCCCAATCCCCTAATTAGTTTAGTTGCCCTTCTCTGGACTCTCTCCAGTTCCAGCACATCCTTTCTGAGGATCGGTGACCAGAACTGGACAGAATACTACAGATGTGGGTGGACCAGAGTTTTATAAAGTGGAAGGATTATAGTTTTATCTCTGGAATACATCCCCTTCCTTATGCATGCTAATATTCTGCCGGCTTTGGCAGCTGCAGCTTGACATTGCATGCTATTGTTTAGTCTATCTTCTTTCTACTAAGACTCCCAGATCTTTCTCCATTCTTGATTCCCCCAAGGCGTATTTTGCATTTTATGTAAAACAGGAATTTTCTTTTCACGTGATTTGATAATTAACCACTTCAATTCCAGAGCCATTTTTGATATGCTGACGTGCCACTTTTCTGCTGTTAATTGCTCTTGTTAATGCGTCTAATTCAGAAAACATTTGCAACAGTTTTGGTTCTGACAGTGAATTGTACGCCAAATTCCTGTATTTCTAATTTGTGCATTGTTTTATATTGTGGCCTAACACCTGCACTAGATATAAAATAACATACTGACAGTTCGTATAGTTAAGCTATTGAGGACCAACTTTCTTTTGGCAAACGGAGACAGATTTTGCAAACGCTTCTTGCATGCTTTCTAAATGTGATGCGGCATGTACAAGTTCTAGAAAGGTACATTATTTAGTGCAAGCTGCAACACTTTTAGAACATATTCAAGATACCTTTTGCAAAATCTGTCTGTGCCAGTCTTTGAGTTATATTGTCTACAGGCAGAGGCCCCAGAGAATAAAATAGCGGTAGTTCGATTTTTTTTTTTTCCCCCTTTTGTCGATATTGGCGTAACAGTTTATAAAAAAAATATTTCCGTAAAAAAAAGTTTATTTTCGGTCACCTTAATGCAATTCGGTCACCTTAATGCAATATGTTACCTAACTTTTTGGTAAAATATAACAGATGAGGTTATGCCAAGTATATAGACATGCCAAGCCTTAAAATTGCAGGCATCAGTAAAACAGCAACAAACGTCAGTACCCTGTATTTTCCATAGGTGATGCTTTTAAAGACCCTATATCAGTTTAGAGTTAGGTGGTCCTAAAATTATTACAATCACTCTGCAATGCGTAGTGGTAATAGAACATATGTAGGGCAAATTGTGTATCGGGGGGGGGGGGGGGGATTTATTATTCTTGTAGTCCAATGTAGTCATGTGATGGCATATAGGTTGTGACAGGGTCTCTATGGAGACATCAGGGGCCTATTGGACCAGGGGTCTCCAAACTTTTTTTTAAAAAAGGGACCAGTTCATAGTTTGGGGGGGCTGGATTGTGCCCAGTAGAAGTAGAAAATGTTCAAGCAACAGTGGAAGTAAACCATACCTTGGTGGTTATTTGGAGTAAAAAAGTTAGAGCCTGTAGTCAGTAGGAGGAGGAACAGTGCCCCATCTGGTATCAGTGAAAGTAATAGCGCCCCACCATTGGCATCAGCGGGAGAATAGTGTCCCCTTGGTGGTGTCAGGAGGATTAGTGCCTAAAAATCATTGAGAGCATTAGTGTCCCAAGGCCTGGAAAAAGGTAAGCAAAGGGCCGCAGTTTGGAGGCCACTTTATTAAACCTGTGTACTCCACTGGAGCCAATGAGCACAGATCATGCTCCATTAATTGCTTCCCCAGGCAGCACTCTCAGGGAAAGACACTTCTGGACCAGGAAGTGATATAATACACGTCTCTTCCTGATTCCGTCAGTGCGTCTAAAAGCCCCTGATCCCATTTTAAAATTACGCTGGGTCCAACGTGGTTAAGTAAATGTTAGCGCATTTTATTCATTGAAGATTCTTAACTCCTTTAGTAAATCTGCCTCTGTGAGTACAGAAATATTAACCACTTCAGCTCCGGAAGATCTACCCCCCCTTCATGACCAGGTCATTTTTTGCAAAACCGCACCGCATTACTTTAACTGACAATTGCACTGTCGTGTGACACTGTACCCAGACAAAACATATGTGCTTTGTGCTTTTTCCCCATAAATAGAGCTTTCTTTTGGTGGTATTTGATCACCTCCTGGTTTTTTTTTTTTTTTTGCACTATAAACCTAGAACGACCAATAATTTTTGAAAAAAATGTTTTTTTATTTTTTTACTTCCTGCTATAAAACACGCCCAATAACAAAAAAAAAAAAAATTAAAATCTAATTTCTTCTTCAATTTAGGCTAATTTGTTTTCTGCTACATATTTTTGGTAAAATAAATCCCAAAAAAGTGTATATTGATATACATTGTATACAGGATCTATGCCTTCTGAACTGACAGAACATAGGCAGATCGCTGTTCTGCCTGTGTACAGAATGATCAGTGGGTGCCGGCAGACATCGGAATCGCAGGACCCCCTGATCAGCTCCCACTGTGTGGAAATACACCAGAAGAGAGCCGTTGGTGGCGACCTCTCGTGCCTAAAACCCAGAAGTGCAAGATCACGTGTATATATAGGTGATCTTGCGCAGCACGACCGCCCTGTAGCAGTAAATAAACTTTAGGGTGGTCAGCAAGTGGTTAAATTGGGTTCACACACGAAATGAAAGTGGACATTTAAAAAAATGATGTAGCACCCTTTGTAGAAACCTGTTTTTAGGTAGCCTGAACAGTTAATTTGTAATAGTGTTTCTGAAGACTTTCTAGCTCCCATCACATGACTTGTTGTTTGATCATGGTCATGCCCTGTGCTGATGTGTTGCATAGTGTTACTGAGAGCCCATTCACACTAGCACGACTTGTGAGAAGACTTGTGTAGCCCCAGGTCGCTTGACATAACAAAAGCAATGTTAATCAATCAGTGTCGTCTTAATTGGCACGACTGAAGTTGCTCCGACTTCAGAAAAGGGTCCTGTACTACTTTGAGGCGACCTGTGATCCGACTGTCCCATATACTTCAATGGGAGTCGCCTCCTTATCTTAATTGACACGACTTGTTATCAGACTTTCCAGGAAGAAGAAAGAGATTAGCCAGGCATTCCCCACAGACAAAGTCGCCGGTCTCTTCCAAGTCTCTTCCAAGTCATGGGGCGACTTTCTGGTCATGGTAGTGTGAACCGGCTCTAAACCTACAACAGTAAAATCAGGCTATATATGCATATAAAGCATGCTTGTTATGTCTTTTCTGATCCTCCCATCTTCTATGGTCGCTAATACATCTCTTGATAGAACAGAGCCTTGGAGGCACTCGGCACATGCTCAGTTTGGTGTGTATTGCTAGAGATTAAATAGAAACTAATTAGATCCCGTATCTGTGGTGCGGATTTTTTTTATACTTTAAAGTGTTAATAAACACTGTTCAGTCAGAGATGCAAAGTAAGGGCAGGGCTCGACAAATTTGCTATGAATCTAGGAGCCAGCTAAAAAAGTTAGGAGCCAGTTTTTTTTTTTTTTGTAGCGTGCTTTGTCAGGGCAAGTAATTTGCGCACCCTAACTCTAACTTACAGCAGAGCGGTCAGTCAATAACTCCAATGTAACGCATTACGTCAAGGTTATGGGCTGGCCAGAAAGAATGACATTAGAAACCTGTTATAGGGGAAACTCCTTTTTATGCTAGTGCATCATGACTGCGGCATGTAAAATACCCTCATCTGCTGCCTATTGTAGCTTAAGGGTGGCTGTTGGTGGGTGGCAAAAACATGTCTTTACAGCACATTTTTACCACCCACCTGCACATCTAAATAAAGCTTTTGTGACATTTTAAATAAAACACAGAAAAGGATCAAAGAAGTATCACAGCGCTGCTGATCTTCTGTTGCCTCTTTGCAGCTACTTCCTGCCTGTGTGTCCCCCTGTGGTGATTGTGGATAATACACAGGGCTTTATCAGAGGACATAAAAAGATAATTTTAAAGCATGCCTTGCCTCATCTCCCCTCCTCCACCTCACAGCACACCTTAAACAACTTTGCACTATGAGAACAGCAGCTCAGTGTGTCACAGCATGGACACAGAACACACACACAGGCAGCCCCCGTGCTCTATCCTCCATCAGAACTCTTCCCCCCCTCCCTCACAGTAGTGACAGTCTGCCTGCTAGGTCAGGTAAAGGCCCCACGGGCTGCCGGGTCCCCCTCCTCCTCACTCTTCTCCAAGGTCTGAACTACTGTGGGCTCTGGGGGAGGAAGACCAGCCTGATAAGGACGCTACGGGCAGCATAGGAGAGCTCAGAGATCAGCCATTCCGGACCTTACTCTGGCAGAGGAGAGGAGGCCCGCCCCCTCCCCTCTCAAGTTACACACAGCCGGACTTCAGATTACTGCACGAAAACACGGAGACCAGGGAGGGGGAGAGCGAAGCATCAGCTGCCTGACACTCTGAGCTGCGTGTCCGGGCAGTCAGTCAGAGAGTGGGCTGGCGGCAAATCAGGAGCCAGGACGTGGTTTCTGGTCGCCATGGCGACCTGGGTTTGTCGAACACTGAGTAAGGGTCCTTTCACACGGCCGCTCCGTGTGTCCGCAAATCATCCTATTTTTTTGCGGATGATTTGCGGACATAATGTAAGTGAATGGCACTGCGGATGTCAGCGGAATACCATCCGCTGACATCCGATTTTCCTCCTTTCAGTTCTGTTCCGTTTTTTCGAATGGAACAGAACCCTATTTTTTCATCCGTGTAAAAAACGGAAAGGAAGGAAAATCGGATGTCAGCGGTGTCATCCGCTATGCCATATACTTACATTATGTCCGCATATCATCCGCAAACGGATGGGATGATATGCGGGCACACGGAGCGGATGACACAAATGTCGTCCGCTCCGTTAAAAAAAAAAAAAAAGTCCCGCAGCGGACTAAAGCAGCAGAGCGGCCGTGTGAAAGGACCCTAACACTGTTATTCTGTTCCGTTTAATTCATCAGCTGCTCAAAGGGATACTTTTTGTGATTTGATGTCAGTTAAAGCAACCTGACAAGAAAAAAAACATTTAGGCCCCTTTCTCACCTACGGTCCGATCAGATCCATTTCAGGCGGATCTGAACGGATGCCCCATGCATCTCTATGGGGCAGTGGATATCAGCTGAGACATGTCTGCTGATATCCGATCCGGTCTGTCAAATCCGGAGGGATGGAAACCCTATTTTTCATCCGTCTGGCAGATCGGATGAGAACAGACAGGCAGTCTGTTCTCATTTTTAATTTCCCCATAGAGGACAGCGGGGATCTGACACCTCCATCTCCGCACACAGAGTGGAGACGGCGCTGTCATCCGCCTGCTCAGCGGGGATCTGCGGATCGATCCCCGCTGAGAAAAACGGAGTCCGTCGGCGGAACGGACATGTGTGGAAGGGGGACTTAGGCTACACTTGCACAGGAGACTATGCCTGGTGCAAATGAGTGGCAGGAATCTGCCACCTGTGAGCAGCTAACTGCTACTGCCATGCCCTGTACACTTTAATGACAGACCGGTTCAGCTATCTGTGGTGATCGCTGCTGGATGCACTTTGTGTGTACAGGGCTCATTGGTCGCAGCTAGCCGCTCATACAGTGCTCAGCGTAAATGAGTACACCCCTTTTTAAAAGTAAGATTTTAATCCATATCTCAATTTCCAAAATGTTGACAAAACTGAGTTTTATAGAACATTTGTTTAGCTCAATTACACGAAAGTAAGGTTAATATAATTTGGGGTTACAAAATCTTCTGTTTTACTCAAATTAGTTAATGCAAAAATGAATAAAACCCACAGCAAAAACTACTATATCTAGTATTTTTTATGACCTCTATGATTTGTCAGGACAGCCCCAAGTCTTCTAGGCATGAAATTAACAAGTTTGTGACATTGCAACATCAATCTTTTTCCATTTTTCAAGAACCACCTCTTTTAGAGCCTGGATGGAGAGTGATCCTCAACTTGTCTCTTCCGAATTCCCCACAGGTTTTCGATTTGGTTCAGATCAGAAGACCTACTTGGCCCCTGAATCACTTTCATCCTGTTCTTTAGAAATACCACAGTGGTCTTAGATGTGTGTTCTGGATCATTGTCCTGTTAAAAATGTGCACGACGATCAAGGGCACAGAGTGATGGTAGCATATTCTCTTTCAATATAGATCAGTACATCTGTGAATTCATGATATCATCAATGAAATTCTGCTCCCCGACACCAGCAGCACTCATGCAGCCCCACAGAAGGACACTGCCACCACCATGTTTCACTGTAGGCACCATGCATTTTTCTTTGTACTCCTCACCTTTGCGAAGCCATACAGTTTTGAAGCCATCAGTTTCAAACGGATTTATCTAGGTCTCATCACTCCATAGTACAGATTCCAAGTAGTCAACCATGCATGCCATTCCTCTGCAGTGCCCTATTGTTTAATGGGAAACAATAACCCCAGTTTGGCTTTCTACTTCTTTAGCTAACTGCAGTGAACTTGCTAGGCAATTTTTTTTTTTTTTTTTGCTCTCAACCCTTCTCATCAGAAAACACTCCTGTCGAGGTGTTGAACTTCGGTGGATGGCCTGGACATCTCTGTGAGATGGTTGCAGACAGTTCCATCTTTGTTAATATTTTGTATCACTTTTGCTACAGTTTTCTAACAAGTAAAGCTTTGCTGATCTTGAAACCTTCACCTTTCTTGTGTAAAGAAATTCTTTTCTTTCTCAGTTTTGTGACATTTCTCCTCCTCCTCCTCCATAATTCCAAAATGTAAAATGGTACAAAATGGGTACAGATCAGTATATTATTACTCTAGCAGTTGCCAGAGTCTGATGACAACAAGTCGTGTAAGGCAATATCATATATAACCTAGAGGAACAGCCATCAAGTAAAACTAAGGGCTTGATTTACTAAAGACAAATCGACTCTGCACTACTAGTACAGTCGCTGTAGATCCAAGAAGGACATGCAAGGAGAAAAAAAGCAGCATTTCTCTAGCGCTCATCGACAGACGTAGTCCTCGGTGATACACCACCTTCGGGTTATGTTACCTCCGCAGGAGCAGGACTAGACAGGAAATTAAAAAGCTCTGGCCACACCCTAGGGGCAGTCCCAGAGGGTATATCCTCTCTCTCTCTGCCTCAGCAAATCAGTTATTTTCTGTCTAGTTAGGAGTAAGGACCTAGATACCTTGCTGGGATCTTAGGTCCTGGCAAGAAATTTTTTTCTAAAAGGATTTTTGGACAGCTTTTTTTTCTCCGGTGTTCCTGTGAGATCTTCAAGCAAGAAAGCTGAACTGGGCGACGGGCTGGATGTTGAGATCCGGTGGTCACCCCAGTTCAGCCTACGAGCGCGTGCAGGCCATAGCTCCGCGCTGAGTCGGCCGCGACAAAGTCCCATTAAAGGACTGAACCCGCGAGTTAAACGTCTCGCTGAAACGCCAAAGACCATGAGTCACGGCGTCTGTATCGGTCGACAGCCCTCCCGCCCCGGTGGAGAGGGGTACTGTCAGGAGTTGGTGCCCGCCTGGTTCCGGTATGGTGAGTAGTATGTTCCCCCTGTTTTCCCTGACGGGTTTTGTGGTGAACGCGGGCCCCTCTCTGTATGGTAAGAAAGAGTTTCTTTCTATCCTATAACATGTCACAAATCCTCCTACTTTGAGTGTGATTTTATGTGTGCAAAAACCAGGAGGCTTGGTTTGGGAGCTAACAATCTATTGTATACATGTTTTAAAGATGTAATCTGTGGCATTCTGGGTTAAGTATAAGCTACCTACCAGTCAGAAGCCATGGACATGTAGACTGCCTTCCAAGTCAGATCTCCAGCTAATAGCAGGCCTCCCGAACGGCCATGCGGTCCGCCAGGGCCGGTACCGCCAAACACGCCATATCCCCATGCAGAGAGAGTGTTGTGTGCCTGCAGCACACCGCTAGTCAGCACAGGCCGCCGCCATTTTTTTTGCTGGATCGCACGAGCCGCCATTTTGGCGTAGCCTCGTGTCTCCAGCATGGGGGCGGCCATGTTTTAGGTGATTCTACACCTCGTGGAGCTTGGGGGAGGCGCCGGAAGGCGTACAGAGGGGCGGAGCCGCCTCCTTTCTTCCTGGGCAGCCAGCCAAAAGACTTCCTGTTTGTCTAAGACAGCGCTGTAAGCTGTTGCAGTTCAACTCTGAACATCAAGTGGTGAGCCTGGGGGTCTATCTCTCTCTCTCTCTCGATCGATAGGGATCCCTAGCAGGGAACACTAAGGGGTTTTTTGTGGCGCTGAGGGTCAAAAAAAAAAAAAAAAAAAAAGTTTTTCTTTACTTTGAATTATATCATCCAGGAAGTAACTGGAGTTATTATGGACCCTGCCACACAGATTCCCCCACCTGTTTCCCTCGAGGGGGCCTCGGGACCCGCCGGTGTACAGAGTATAGAGTCATTTACAGCAATTTTGGAGTCTATGGTGGCTCGGGTGGAGGCGGCCTGTCAGGGACGGGGGTCAAGGAAGCGACCCCCGCCTACCCCTATACTATCTGACACCTCTGACTCTGATTCAGAGATGGTCACTGCAGTTGCAGGTTCCTCTGCAAGGGCTGCTATCCCAGGTAAAGCCCCCTCAGACAGTGAGGAGGAAGCTTCTTCTCCTGCTATAATTCAGGAAGAAGCATTGGTGGACGCACTAGTTGTGGCAGTGCAAGAAACCTTAAAACTTGAGGCTTTACCGGCAGAGGCAACTGAAACAGAGAGGCCTTTTGGGACTAATAAGCCCATCAAGACGGCGAAGGCTTTTCCTGTACCTAAATGTTTTGGAAATCAGATTAAAGGAGAATGGGAACATTCTAAACGTACCTTTACTATTTCCAAGCGTATTGCTAGACGCTATCCATTTGAGGAATCCATCATTAAGAAATGGACGGTACCACCAGTCGTGGATCCGCCTATTTCCAGGCTGAATAAAGCCACGGTTATTCCAGTGGAGGACACTTCGTCCTTTAAGGATCCGGTGGATCGAAAGATAGAAGCGGAGTCCCGCACTATCTTTTCTCTGATAGGGTCAGCATTTAGACCAGTAATTGTTATTGGTCTAGTTTCCCAGACACTTACAGAATGGGCGAAGATGGTACGCCAAGATCTTAGGGGAAAAGATATTCCCCAGGAGACATCTGATTTGATGGAACAGATCATACAAGGGCTACGGTTTATCTGTGACGCAGCCTTGGACACTACTCCCTTGTTAGGGCATGCATCTAAGTTAGCAGTGATCCTCAGACGTGTGCTGTGGTTAAAATGCTGGTCAGCTGACCTAGGTTCCAAAAAGACTTTGACCAATCTCCCTTTCCAGGGGAATCGTCTATTTGGAGCCAACCTAGATGAAATCATTAAGGATGCCACCGGGGGCAAGAGTACTTTTTTGCCACAGGCTGCAAAAGCTAAGGAACCTCGCAACAAGCGAGGACCTTTCTTTACCGCCCATAAAGGACGCCCGGCTGGTACTTCCGGGAAAGGCAAGACTCCTCCAGGAGGGTTCAAGAAGGGCTGGTCGGACAAGCAGAGGACCAACCCAGCCAAACCCGAAGTAAAGGAGTACACAGCCTGAAGGTGCGCCCCCACCCAATTTCAGGGTGGGGGGACGTTTTCACCGGTATTCAGGACATTAGATCGAGCATCAACCACTACTACCGGTGCGATTCTTCCCTTCCAACATTTAAGTACAGGAAGCGGTAGTTACCGTTCCCTGTATAGATCTTTTCCTTTACCTTTTCCTAAGATTAGTCCCGATACCTCACAGGAATCGGATCTGATTGACCAGATAGGCCAAGTAGCCTCTAGTCGGGTGACTTCGGTCCCTGAGGTTCAACCAGAAAAGATCACCTTGCCTGATAACTATCAGGTATCTGATAAATGTGTGGGAACAGAAAACGACCAGACTTTCTCGGATGGTCGGGGCCAGATACCTCTAGGGACGCCTGGTTCAGATCCAATCAGCGCCAGTGGTCCTAGAAATTCTAGGCTGGCCTCTTCAAGCCGGCCTGGCCGACTTGGACAGGTTAGTCGCAGACGTTCCGTGGGAACTTCGTCTCAGGGAGTGTCTGTAGTCTCAAGGACCTATTTACATTCGTGCTTTACAGTCGCTGGTTTTAATGGCCTGGCCATTGAGACCCAAGTACTGAAGGACAGAGGTTTGTCTACTTCTGTCATTCCTACCCTTATTAAAGCAAGGAAAGCGACTTCCAGCAAAGTCTATTATCACACATGGAAGACTTATATTGCGTGGTGCGAATCTTTAGGATTTCCTCCACGTACCTATTCGGTGTCTCGAATATTGGCCTTTTTGCAACAAGGGGTTGAGCAGAAGCTAGCCTTGAGCACCATCAAGGGTCAAGTTTCAGCATTAGCAATCTTCTTTCAGAAGCCTTTAGCTACCAAATCCTTGGTGCGGAATTTCATCCAGGGGGTGCGGCACCTGGCTCCTCCAGTCCGCGCGCCCTTACCGCCCTGGGATCTTAATTTGGTTTTGTCGGTTCTACAGAAACCTCCCTTTGAAAACATCAGGGAGATTCCCTTGCTTACTTTATCCCAGAAGGTGGTCTTCTTGGTGGCTATTACTTCTGCTCGCAGGGTGTCAGAACTGGCTGCATTATCATGCCAGTCCCCATACCTAGTGATTCATAGGGATAAGGTAGTACTTCATCCTAAGCCATCTTTTCTTCCTAAGGTGGTTTCAGATTTTCATCTGAATGAAGATATTGTACTACCTTCCTTGTGTCCTCAGCCCAAGCATCATCGGGAACATGCGTTGCATTCCTTGGATGTGGTTCGGGCAATCAGGGTATACCTGAAAGCTACGGAATCATTCCGTAAGACGGATTCACTTTTTGTGATCACGGATGGCCCCAGAAAGGGTTTGCCTGCATCTGCCGCGACCATTGCCAAATGGATTAGACAAACGGTGGTACAGGCTTATTCTATTAAGGGTCAGAGTCCTCCGTTCCCTGTTAGGGCGCACTCCACTCGAGCGCTCAGTACTTCCTGGGCCTTTCGCCATCAGGCGTCAGTGGTCCAGGTATGTAAGGCGGCCACTTGGTCGTCGGTACATACCTTTACTAAATTCTATAAAATTGATGTGACGGCATCGGCGGATGCCTCATTTGGCCGCAAGGTTTTGCAGGCCGCAATTTGAGGAGACCGGTGGTCTACCTCGAGGGTTTTTTTTTCTGTTTGAAAAATTTTTTTGTTGAGTCTCATCATTAAGGATGAGCATTGTAAACTTCTAGTTGGCACCGGTTGGGCCTTCTAGATTGGGATTTGATTTCCATTTTCCCACCCCTCAGTTGTGATACTGCTCTGGGACGTCCCGAAGGTGGTGTATCACCGAGGACTACGTCTGTCGATGAGCGCTAGAGAAAAATGGATTTTTGTAAAATCTTACCGTAAAATCCTTTTCTCTTAGCTCATCGACAGACGTAGTCCCCGCCCCTCTGTTTTGGAGTTGGGTTGGGTTAAATTCTCTAAGCACTGCTTTTTCACATAACTGATTTGCTGAGGCAGAGAGAGAGAGGATATACCCTCTGGGACTGCCCTAGGGTGTGGCCAGAGCTTTTTAATTTCCTGTCTAGTCCTGCTCCTGCGGAGGTAACATAACCCGAAGGTGGTGTATCACCGAGGACTACGTCTGTCGATGAGCTAAGAGAAAAGGATTTTACGGTAAGATTTTACAAAAATCCATTTTTTTGCATGCACATAATTGGCTTGATAGAAATCGGCAGAGCTTCCCCTCATTTCAGATCTTCCCCTTAGATCTACAGCGACTGCACTTCCAAGTGCACCTGCAGTGCACAGTGGATTTACATTTGGTAAATAAACCCCATAGTGTCTTAGCGTATTACTCTATATTCAGAATGCAAGTTACTCAATTCAGGAGCTCCATTTTATTTGTTGAAAACTTAGCGAGTAGGGAAGACTGAGGGATAGGTATCAGATCCAAGGAGAGAAAGGGGAATGGAAGGAAAAGGTTAGGAAGGAAGGGGAAGAGATGGGGAGGCAGACCTGGTAATCAGCAACAGTCCTCTCGCTTCACCCCATGCACCCCAAATTGTTTTTTTTTATTTTTTTCAGGCAGTTCTGACCCATATAGGTCAGTTTATAAAAAGGCAGCACCTGGTTCACCAACTCTCTCCACTGCCTAACCGTGGGGACCACATAGGTCTTCCATTTAGGTAGGATACTTTTTCCGTGCGTAAAAGGTTGCATAAAAAAAAAAAAAGCACTGTTGATGGAAGGAAATCTCCAACTGGGAACCCACCCCCAGGCTGGACAACTGTTTAATGAATATTATGTCTCACCTGTAGTTGAATTCTTGATAATCAGGATTTTGTTGTCTAAAATTTAGCTTTGCTTCTAAGACTTTCATTGGGTGTACTCATTTTTGCAACATGGTCTTGAATGAATTTGTTAGGGAAAAATACTTTTTTTTGGTGCAATTAACAAATCTTGGTTGCAATCAATGGCCCGCGTTTGTGGGAGTATTTTGTAGTACAGTGTCCCATAGAAATGTTCATTATGAAAGTAAAATAAATGGTTTTCTGACAAATCAATTGGGGTGTACTTATTTATGCTGAGCACTGTAGATGGCAGAATCAACTGCAGGAATTAGATTCCTGCCACTGTCATTTGCATCTGTGCTAGTCGCCCGTGCAAATATAGCTTTAATCTTTATTGTACAGGGCACAGGAATCCATTCATAGAACATGGGTGTTATGCTGCTACCTTCAGGTGTTTGAACATTTTTGCAAAAGCTTTGCAGAGTCCATCTCCTGGTATAATTTAGGGTTTTTATGTACAGTAACACCATTTTTAAACTAGCTGATTAGGCTAGAAACAGCATTTCTTTTCTTAGTTTTGTAACTTTTTTTTGCCAATGATTACATTTAAAAAATCGTTATTGCAAGTAGGGCTGGGCGATAAAACGATACCGATATGTATCGCGATAGTCACGTGATCGATAGCAATAAAAAAATTGAACGATAAAACGTTCGATATTATAACTTGAAAGTACTATGTTTTTTTCGCCTTTTTCCGCTTGTGCAGCCAGCCCCCGTGTAACTACACACACCCTGGGGCTCCAGCCAGCTCGTAGTCCGCCACACAGGAACCGAACTCCCCAGTAACGGACCACCGCCGCGACTGGATGTGACGTCAGCTGCGGGCGGTGCGTCTGTACAGGGGCTGCGGCGCGCTGTGATAGGTACAGAGAACTCCCCGGCCTGGATGTGACGTCAGTCAGCTTCCGGGAGAGGAAGCGGGCAGTGCGTCTGTACAGGCCAGGGGCTGTGATAGGATAGGTACTATCCTATCACAGCCCCTGGCCTGTACAGACGCACCGCCCGTTTCCTCTCCCGGAAGCTGACGTCACATCCAGGCCGGGGAGTTCTCTGTACCTATCACAGCGCGCCGCAGCCCCTGTACAGACGCACCGCCCGCAGCTGACGTCACATCCAGGCCGGGGAGTTCTCTGTACCTATCACAGTGCGCCGCAGCCCCTGTACAGACGCACCGCCCGCAGCTGACGTCACATCCAGGCCGGGGAGTTCTCTGTACCTATCACAGTGCGCCGCAGCCCCTGTACAGACGCACCGCCCGCAGCTGACGTCACATCCAGGCGCGGCGGTGGTCCGTTACTGGGGAGTTCGGTTCCTGTGCGGCGGACTACGAGCTGGCTGGAGCCCCAGGGTGTGTGTAGTTACGCGGGGGCTGGCTGCACAAGCGGAAAAAGGCGAAAAAAACAATTGTACAAAAAAACGAGTTTGAAAAAAAAAAATAGTACTTTCAATTTAAACTAAAAAAGGTGGCCGGTTACTGGGGAGTTCTGTTCTCTGTACCTATCACAGCGCAGCCCCTGTACAGCCCGCAGCTGACATCACATCCAGGCGCGGCGGTGGTCCTGGTCCGTCAGAGTCAGTGTCAGACACACATATACAGCGCTTCTCCTTCTCAGTCCTCCCTCCACACAGTGAGCTCTCCTCCCTCCCCGCCCAGCCCTAGTTGCTAGGTTACCAAAAGAGGAAGGTTAAGTTTAAAATAAAAATGTTTAAATGTAACATTTTTCTCCTGGTCCTTATTTTAAATGGGTAATAAAAAATATCAATAATTATCGATATCGACCAATATGAAACACTGATATCGTGATACAGTTTTCAGCCATATCGCCCAGCCCTAATTGCAAGACAATATCACCAAAAGTAATCTTTGTTTTAAAACATATGTACAGTATTTTATGTTATCTTAAAGTATTACTAAAGGGAAACTTTTTTTTTTTTTTTTTTTTTTTTATTTACTTTTTAATTTTCGATAGAGTGGAGAGGGTTTAGAACACCTGCCAATTTTTATTGCTGTCTGTGCCCCACGATTCACCCCCCTCTGTTTGTCCTGTTTACCATTATCATTGAAAGTAAGAAAACCCCAAATGTTGGGTTGTAAAATAACCACTTAAGGGCTGCCCCATAGCAGCTATACTGCTTCAGGGTGACCCCCCCCCCCTCCTGTATTTTGTGTTCTGAAAAGCAGGGAATAAAATCTATCACTTCCCTGAGTAAAAGCAGCACACATAGTACAGTGAAACACTGGCTAGGCACACAGTTTAACCCTTTGATCGCACCCTAGATGTTTAATGAGTCATTAGTACAGTGGCCGTGCATAAATTTTAACACTGATCACTGTGTTGGTATCACTGGCTCCCCCAAAGTGTCAGTCAGTGTCCCGACTGTCCGCCGCAATATGACAATCCAGCTACAAGGTTCTGATTGCTTCCATTACTAATAAATATATATTTTCCAATATATACCATAGTTTTTAAATGCTACAACTTTTGCACAAACCAATCAATATACAGGTGGTCCCTGGGTTACAAACATCTGACTTACAAACTACTACTACTTACAAACGGAGAGAGATAACAGGAAGTGAGGAGAAATCTAGCCTTAGGAAGGCAAAATTCACTCCTATAAGTAGGGATGCACCGAAATTTCGGCCACCAAAATTATCGGCCGAAAATGAGCCTATCTCATTTCGGCCGATAATGGGTTAACAGTGCCGAAATTAATATGGCCGCCGTGAGGAAGGAGGAGGGCGCAGCGCAGGGCAGGTTTTAAAAGTCCCGCCTCTGGCCGGCCGCCTGCCTCTCAATTGACGTCCCTACTACGATATCTGTGCATTAATGAAGTGACATGCCAGGTGGGGGGTGGGGCGAGCGGCCGCTAATAGATAGCACTATGATCCTTCCCTGTCAGCTCAGTGGTACTGTGTGTGAATGAGAACTGAGCTGACACCGGGCGGGGGGCGGGAGGAGCGGCCGCTAATAGATACAACTATGTGAGAGCTTCACTTCACTTACATGTCAGAGGAGATACGTGCCTGACATGTAAGTGAAGTGAAGGCTCACATAGTTGTATCTATTAGCGGCCGCTCCTCCGGCCCCCCCCCCCGCCCGGTATCCGCTCAGTTCTCATTCACACACAGTACCACTGAGCTGACAGGGAAGCATCACATAGTGCTATCTATTAGCGGCCGCTCGCCCCGCCCCCCCCCCCCGCCCGGAGTGTCCTCTTCAATTCACGATGTATATGAATGAACGAAGTTAAGGCTCACATAGTTCAAGATATTAGCGGCCGTTCCCCAACGCCCTCCCTCCCGGTGTGTCACTTCATTCATGGACAGAGAGGGACGCTGAGGCTGATGGGGGGGGGGGGGGGGGAGGGGTGAGGCAGCTTACCATTGGTATTAGTATTAATTATGCAGCATGAGGGGGTTAATGTATTGTCACTGATGCATTAGTGACCGACCAGTGGCAGTTAATTAACCCCTTTGTGCTGCATTAGTGCAACCAGTATCAGTGTTAATTAACACTGGTTGCACTGATACTGGTTGCACCAATGCAGCACAAAGGGGTTAATTAACTGCCACTGGTCGGTCACTAATTCATCAGTGACAATACATTAACCCCCTCATGCTGCATAATACTAATACCATTGGTAATTAAATTAACCTATTGCCAACCCATCACAGTACATATACTGTGACAGGGTGGCAGCGACAGGTGTACGTCGCTGCCTGTTTTTGGCGTATGCCCCTCTTCTACTTATTTTAAAATTATTTGGGGAAAAAGTCATTTTCGGTTTTCGGCCAATGGCATCCTGCATTTTCGGTTTCGGCCCAAAATTTTCATTTCGGTGCATCCCTACCTATAAGAGTTCTCATGGGGAAAAAGGTGTCTCTACTGAAGCCTTATAACTAATTTTTGTTTCCCAACAACCCAAAATTGGGACAGAAAGTGAGGTGACAGCTTCTAAACGAGGTACAGACAGCAAAACAAATGATACAGGGGTGTTAACCCTTCCTAAAAAAGAATGGACAGAGGGCGCACCAGCCTAGCGCATTATCTTTTTTTTTTTTTTTTTTTTAAATCAAGAAAAGCTTTATTGAGAAAAATTCACACCATTACATTCAATAAAAGAGACACTATCGGATGGCAGCATCAAACCATAAACATTACATAGTCCACACCATGCCACAGTCCCCCCAAGTTTATCACACATAGGTACAGTTCGATCTACAGAAAAGAGAACATAGTATATGGAAATGCAAATGCAGGGAACTCCCCCACCCCAGACATTCGAACCAGAAATCAACACCCAAGGAATTACAATAACAAACGGTCCAGAACGAGATCATCAGGGGCCATGCCCGGACTGTTCGGCTCGGTTCACACTATTGCGATGCGGGAAGGCTGCGAATTCGCAGCCTGTTCCCGCATCGCACACGCACCCCCGGCAGTTCACACTGCCATATGCGATCCGCTGGGGGTGTCAATGTAATCTTAACGACACCCCCAGTTTGATCGCATATCGCAGTGCGATCGTGCAGTTCGCACAGGATCGGATTGCACAAGTGTGAACCGCTGTGCGATCCGATCCTGATGCGGCAGCAAAAATGCCTCCTGTGCGTCTTTGCTGCGGGTGCGGTGCGAATTTAGCCATACAAACTGTATGGCTAAACTCGCACCGCACAGCTGATCGCATGTCATGTCGGAGCAGTGCGCTCCGACATGACATGCGAACCCGGCACACGCAGTAGTGTGAACCGGGTCTTCAACCATACTCCCCATACCTTTGAGAATTTCTGGGGCACCCCCCGATGTTGGTATATAACCTTCTCCATACGTAAAGTGGAACCTATCTGTTCAAGACACATCCTGTACGTAGGTGTTGCCTGCGCTATCCAGTGTCTCAAGATGATTAAACGGGCCTGAAAGAGCGCCCGAGCGGCGGCATCTCTCAGAAACCTATCCTCCACATCGTCCACAGAGATCATCGTCGCGAAGACCCATAGCATGAAGCTTCAGGGGGGTGTGATGCACTCTAAGTAGGATGTAAAGCTGCGACACCTGGTGGGAGACGTTGAGAGAGCAGCTATGAACTGCCTCCAAGGCCTCCTCCCACAGTTCCCCCGGGATCTCCCCCACATCCTCGCTCCAACGGTCACAAGCCGGGCTCGGGTATTTTTCCAAAAACGAACCCAGAAGAGAGGTGTAGCAGCCGGATATGAAGCCTTTGGTGTCCGTATATTGTTGCATAAGGAAGAAAACAGGAGTCGGGGACAGGAAGAGCTGTCCCCGGGCTGCCTGCACCCCCATCGCGTGTCGCAATTGAAAGTAATAAAACCGCATACTGTCCGGCAGCGAGAATCGCTCCTTAAGCTGCTCAAAAGTCAGGAGGGGCCCCTCCCGCAAAACATGCGTAAGGTGAGTCACCCCGTATACTCGCCACCTATCTGCCTGGTCCAACTTGCATAATTCAGGATAAGTCTAGCGCATTATCTTTAAAACAATTTATTATAAATGGAATTGCATACACATTATACTTACAAGGCAAATGTGAAACACGGGCAGAAATGTAGAGCTCTGAGGAAGGGGGGTCACCCCGAAATGCATAAACGTTTTTTTGGTGGTTCACATCCCACCACGGCCTGCACTAGCGGAAGATGCTCAGTAGAGACTCTTGGTGGTCCTTTATTGTACATTTTACTGCTAGGCTGGTGCGCCCTGTGTCCGCTCTTTTTTAGAGTCTTGTTTGGGTTACTACGACCTGTTGAGAGTGGCAGTACAGCCGGGACAACGCATCAAACCTGAATTGCATTATCAGCATACTAGCCGCAAGACAACCCCTCAAGCGCAGGAGTAATTTCTGTGTTAACCCTTCCCTATGCTAACCAAAACAACTTAAACAATCTTAGCTGGAGCTACACTTAAAAAATGTACCTGCTCGGACTTGCAAACAAATTCGACTTCAGAACAAACCTACAAACCCAATCATGTTTGTAACCCTGAGACCGCCTGTATAGCTATTGGGATTGTTTTCACCAAAAATATGTAGCACTTTTTTTTATTGGACATCTTTTTATAGCAGAAAGTAAAAAAATATATAATTTCTCTATCGTTCATTGACGGACGCAGTCTCTGATATCCATATCGGCTGTATAACCCTTTTTTTTTTGTTCAAAATTGTAAATCTTTTTTTGTTTATAGTGCAAATACCAACAAAGGAAAGCTTTGTTGAAAAAAAATTGATATACATTTTTTTTTTTTTTTTGGATACAGCATCGCACAACAGTGCAATTGTCAATTAACCACTTGCCTACAGTGCACTTTCACCCCCTTCCTGCCCAGACTGATTTTCAGCTTTCAGCGCTCTCACACTTTGAATGACAATTACTCAGTCATGCAACACTGTACCCATAAAAAAATTGTGTCCTTTTTTTCACACAAATAGAGCTTTCTTTTGATGGTATTTAATCACTACTGGGTTTTTTATTTTTTGTGCTATAAATAAAAAAAGACTGAAAATATTGTGAAAAAACGCATTTTTCTTTGTTTCTGTCATAAAATTTAGCAAATGAGTAATTTTTCTTCACAAATTTTGGCCAAAATTTATACTGCTACTTATCTTTGGTAAAAATAACCCAAATAAGTGTATATTATTTGGTCTTTGTGAAAGTTATAGAGTCCACAAGTTATGGTGCTAATCATTGAAAATTGATCACACTTGACCACACCTGATATACTGAAGGCCTATCTCATTTCTTGAGACACTAAAAAGTCAGGAAAGTACAAATACCCCCCAAATTACCCCTTTTTGGAAAGTAGACATTCCAAAATATTTAATAAGGGGCATGGTGAGTTTTTTGAAGTTGTCATTTTTTCCCACAACTCTTTGCAAAATGAAGATTTTTTTTTTTTTTTTTACAAATTGACGTATTAACAGGTTATTTCTCTCACACAGCATATGTATACTTGCAACTACACCCCAAAACACATTCTACTACTCCTCCTGAGTATGGCGATACCACATGTGTGAGACTTTTTCACAGCCTGGCCACATACAGAGGCCTAACATCCAAGTAGTACCGTCCGGCATTCTAGGAGCACAAATTACACATATAATTTCCTGACAACCTATCGTACTTTTGAAGGCCCTGGAGCACCAGGACAATGGAAAACCCCATAAAATGACCCCATTTTGGAAAGCAAACAGCCCAACTTATAATTTTTGAGGCATAATGAGTCTTTTGAATATGTCATTTTTTTCCACAAGTTTTTGGAAAATGTGGAAAGAAAATGAAAACACATTTTTTTTACACAAAGCTGTCCATTTATGCAATATTTCTAACACATAGCATGTACATAGCACAAATTGCACCCCAAAATACATTCTGCTATTCCTCTTGAGTATGGTGATACCACATGTGTAACACTTTTTCACAGCCTGGCCACATACATAGGCCTAACATCCAAGTAGCACTTTTCACAAAGTTGTCCATTTATCCACTTTAAGACTGGGCCTATTTTTGACACTTGGTGTTTACAAGCTAAAATCATTTTTTTGCTAGAAAACTACTTGGAACCCCCAAACATTATATATTTTTTTTTTGCAGAGACCCTAGAGAATAAAATGGAGATTGTTGCAATATCTTTTATCACACCATATTTGCACAGCAGTCTTCCAAATGTGATTTATTTTTTTTTTTTTAATTCACTTTTTTGAACTAAAAAATAAGAAAACAGTAAATTTAGCCCAATTTTTTTCCATAATGTGAAAGATAATGTTACGCCGAGTAATTAGATACCCAACATGTCATGCTTCAAAATTGCGCATGCTCACAGAATGGCGCCAAACATTGGTACTTAAAAATCCCCATAGGCAACATTTTAAAAATTTCTGCAGGTTACTAGCTTAGAGTTACAGAGGAGGTCTAGGGCTCAAATTATTGCTCTCGCTCTAACGATCGCGGCGATACCTCACATGTATGGTTTTGAACTCCGTTTACATATGTGGGCGGGACCTGCGTATGCGTTTGCTTCTGCGCGCGAGCTAACGGGGACAGGGCGCTTTAATTTTTTATTTTTTTTTCCTATTTATTTTATTTATTATTTTTTTATTTTTACACAGTTTAAAAAAAAAAATGTTTTGATCATTTTTATTCCTATTACAAGGAATGTAAACATCCCTTGTAATAGAAATAGGCATGACCGGTCCTCTTTATTGTGAGATCTGGGGTCAAAAAGACCTCACACCTCACAACTACACTAAAAAAGAAAAAAAAAAAGCGGCCCTTTAAACCGGTTGCTAGGCAACGTCTTTTGACGTAGCTCCGGTCCTCCAAGACCATAGAGTCGAGTGAGGGCCATCTTGCCCTCACTCGACTTCCTGTCTCTGAGGATCCGGGACCGGATAGTTTTCCCCGCTGCCGGCGGGTCCGGTAAGCTGGGAAAACGTCTGGGACGCAGCAGGAGAGGGGCACCTCTTCCCCTGCACCGTAAGGGTAATTCCGCGATGAATCCGCCACTGGGACCACCCTTATCTGAAAGCCGACCGCCCGCCGTTTCAAAAAATACCGGGGTTATGGGGGCTATCTGCTGCCATAACCCCAGTATTTAGCTTTTAATGGCCGACGCATGTAGTCGTTAGGCGGTCAGTAAGTGATTGCATGTATATGGTAAACAGGTGACGATGACTGATGGGGTGACAGGTGACGATGACTGATGGGGTGACAGGTGACGATGACTGATGAGGTGACAGGTGACGATGATTGGTGGGGTGACAGGTGACGATGATTGGTGGGGTGACAGGTGACGATGATTGGTGGGGTGACAGGTGACGGTGATTGATGGGGTGACAGGTGACGGGCGATGGTCACTGATGGGTGACAGGTGACGGGCGATGGTGCACAGCGGTACTGATGGCAGTCTCTGGTGACCGGTGAACTTTAGGCTACATTCACATGTGAGCGTAGCGATCATGGGCAGAATCACTGCGATTCTGCCCGCGATCCAGAAATCATTGCAAACAGCGGGACGCCTGTGCGTTGCCCATGATTTGCAATAGCACCCCAGACGCTGTGCGATGTTGCTGCGATTTTCCGCCTGCCGAATCGAGGTAACATCACGCAAACAACGCATGACGCCCAAAAGAAGCTCTTGTACCTTTTTTGGGCGTCATGCGTTGTTTGCGCGATGTTACCGCGATTCGGCAGGTGGAAATCGCGGCATCGCACAGCGTTTGGGGTGCTATTGCAAAAAACGGGCAACACACAGGCGTCCTGCAATTTGCAATGATTTCCGGATTGCTGCGTTCACATGTGAACGTAGACTTATGGGTGTCAATTTCTGGGCACTGATGAGGTGACTGTTGGGTGACATTGGGGGGGGGGCTGAGGACTGTGTGGGGACATTTATTTGTGTGATTTTACTTTTGCAGGTACACAGAGCAGTAACTCACGGTTTCTAGCTCTGCTCTCCTCACACTGGAAACTGTATGAGGAGAGAAGAGCTAGTAACAGTGAGTTACTGCTCTTTGTTTACATTTTGTGATCGGCTGTGAATGGATTCACAGCCGATCACATAGTAAACAGTCACTGTCAGTGACTGTTTACTACTGCCGGTGACAGCTGTGTTCCTACGGAACACAGCGCCACCGACATGACCGCGCTGCGCGCTCCCGATCGCGCATGCTTGGTCATCTACCGGGCTCCTCTATTGTGATCGGCTGTGTCATTGGAACACAGCCGATCACGTGGGAAACAGCCCCCCTGCCGGTGGCGGGGGGTGTCCCGGGGACACCCCGACACCGGCAGTGCAGGGCGGCGCGCACACGATCACGCGCCTGCCCTGTTTTCTGGGATCACGTCATATGACGTCTTCCCAGGATAATGGTCGCACCGCTCCGCCGTCAATTGACGGCGGGCGGGCGGCAAGTGGTTAAAGTAATGCAGTGCCGTATTGCAAAAAATAGCCTGGTCATGAAGGGGTGTAAATCTCCTGGAGGTCAAATAGATAAAAAAAAGTTTTGCCTATAGTTCTACTTTAAGTAATGACCGTTATTGCTGGATCAATAGATCTATAGCAGAAATGTAAAATTGGCTCTAGTGCATAGGTGGCATATTGGCATGAGAGCTGAAGGGGTTAAATGTTACATAGTTGTGTGTACATTTTGAGAAATCCTGCAATACTCCATGAAAGATATTTCTGCCCTTGGATTGTAAATAATACATTAAGGCCCCTTTCACACAGGCGATCCGATCCGCCTGTCTGTTTTTTCAGGCGGACCTGATCGGATGCTCAATGCATCCCTATGGGGCAGCAGGTGTCAGCGATTCTGTCCGTGAAATCCGTATGTAGGGAGAACTACTAGACAGTTATCAGTAAGGATAGGAGAACAGTAACAATATAGTGAAAGGATTCAGTCACCATAGTGTGTCTAATCATTTTAGGCTTAAAAGGAAACTCCATTTTCGTGGGGGAAAAAAATCTGCAAATAAAGACAAAATAATATAGCGTAGACAATTGCGACACAAATCATATTGTAATTGATTAAAAATGACCTTTCCTTTTCAATCTGCAGCTGTTGTAATTTTCTGAAAATGCTAGTGGCACAGAGGTGATCAGTGTGCACAGCACCACATTGGATTTTGGAGTCACGGAGCAATTTTCACGGTTACTTTTGTTACACCAATGGACTTTATGGATATAATTTAAATCGTTTCTGTGACGCAACTATGTGCACGAATGAACTTTTCTATTTTCTTCACTGCACCAACTTTAATTGCACCACTTGTTTTATCACACATGGACTGCTAATTGCACTATATCTACTTGATTTATCTATGTCCATACATTGATTTATTTAGGTCTATATATTTATTGATCACCACACTAGGTTGTTTTATTTCACTTGAAGTATTTTTGCAATTCACCTGTATTTTTTATCATTTTCTATGCAATATGGATTGTATGATTTGAATGCACGGATATTTATTAATATTATATTTAATTATTTATTTATTCACCCAGAATTGAATGGTTATCACATTAGTATATATTGGAGTTATCTGATTGTGATATCAGATCATCTGAAACTACTTTATAGTGACCACCTATTACTGTGATTACTATCGCTTGATACTGTGATTTGGCGTTGTATGCCTGAGAGTAGAAGCTGGATATATATTTTAGGATTTGGATATGTACATGGTCTAGGATTTAGACATATATTTAAGCAGCTCCTTGTATGTGTTGTATGATTCGGATACATACTTGTCACGATTGGGATTTTATTATTTATTAAAGACGGATACACCATTGGTTTTAGGATTTGGATACATACCTTTTTATAACTTTTATCAGAAATATTTTTGTTTGTAAGAGTTGGACACATATTTTAGGATTCAGAATTTTATCTGTATACTTATATTGAAGATACATACACCATTTGTTTTAGGATCCGGATACTAAGCCTTTATGATTCGGAATTTGCTAGACTTTTTCACAGTCGGATTTACTTTGTCATTTTAGCAGTTTTTATATATTCTCACAATTTTTACAGAATTGTGTAAATGATAATTCCCACCATATTTTATCAGAAGAAGATTGTATTACACGTATGCGAATAGGGAACTCACTTTTGAGCCCCTTCTGAGATTGTTTCCCACCAGCGCCGACTCACTTTTGCGATTTGATATTGATTGGTATTTAGTGAATTTACCAGGGCTGGCTGCAGGTGGGATAGGATTTTATCCTAATCTCATTATCATCATCAGCTGCAATACATTCTAGGAATTCCTCCTATTTGAATACCCAAGTGACAGCGCACATATCACCCCCCAATCTTTGCATAATGAGCTAGTATGCATCGCATACTAGCTCATTATGAAATGCTTACCTTAGAACGAAGCCCCGCATTGCCGACCGCTCACCTCTCTCACGGGTGACCTGTTCGGTTGCCCTTCTTGCGGGTTTGCGGCATCCGGCCATCTGATTGGCTGGAGCCGCGATGACGTTACTCCCGCGCATGCGCGCGGGAGGCGACGTTCACGGCACAGGGCTCTGAAGGAATGGCCCAAGCGGCCGTTCCTTCAGAGCGCATGCGCCAGTGATGTCACTGGCTGCATGCAAAGTAAATATCTCCTAAACGGTGCATGTTTAGGAGATATCTACAGTACCTATAGGTAGGTCTTATCATAGGCTTACCTATAGGTACTAGTTGCAGAGGAGGGTTTACTTCCTCTTTAATGCATAGAATGCATTAAAGTAGAAGTCCCCCTTAACACTAAAATCCCTGCATCTATAGCCATCCACGATCTAACCCTAACCTATCTAACCCTGTAAAGAAGAAATCAATATACATACCTTTCCTGAAGCCTATCCAACCCAATACAATGCTGAGCTGTCAGCTGCAGCTGACACGCAGTATATCTGTGTATGTGTTTTGTGTGTATATATATGTATATATATTTCTCTTGTTGCAGGTTTCCTTTTTATTTTTAAACCATGCGTGTAATCCTCAATTTTTAGCAGTGTTTTGTTTTTATTTCAGGTGTGTGGATGATGTGTATACTATGGCTAGTGACCCCTTGGAAGGATTTCATGAAGTGAATCTCGCATCACCCACAACTCCAGATGTTGGTGTTGTTGATGTAAAGCCTCAGGAACCAACTACCTCACCTAATGTTATCTACAGACATTTAAATGTCACTTCAAACCCTTCGCAACCAAACACATTGAATGCATCTGACCTGCCTACACAGCCTGTGTATTCTTCACCAAGACACTCAAGTTGTCGGGATGCTAAAGGGAGAAGGTAACTTCTGCTTAACCACTTCTGGACCAGAAGGATTTGCCCCCTAATGGCCAGGCCATTTTTTGCGATTCGACACTGGGTTACTTTAACGGACAATTGCGCAGTTGTGCAACGCTGTATGTAAATAAAATTTGATAAAGAGTAATTAAAGCGCTAACCAATAAAACATGAAAAAAGCTAGTACCCCAATAATGGCTAAATAGCCAGATATGGGGACCAATGGCTGCCAACATAAAAGTGCATTCACCCTACACCAGAAACAATCCAAAAATAACTATGTAGCGCCAAAGGATAAATACATTAAATATACACCATGAGTGTCAATTAGCAAAACCTCTGTGTCTGTAAATGAATAAATACATATAAAAATCGATCACAATCAAAGTGCAAGTGCTCTTAAATTATGTGATAAGAAAACAATCCAGGTGATAATAGTCACCAACTATTTTGGTGAATAAAACAATTGTTATGATAAAGGAATAATATCACAATAAGTGCTCATGCAAATAAATACTCACACACATGCATACAATAGTGTGAAAATAAAAATAAGTGCACCAGAGTCCATAAAAGTGGGTAATGATCTTCTAAACTGTGTAAGTATCAAGAGACCAAGTGCTGGTGCTTGGATAACTAAAAAGTGCCTTGGTGCATAAATGATAATGCTGGCCGCTCACCTCCTGGTTTGGCTCACAAGTTATAATGAGCCAAACCCGCTTTGTGCACACACAGGTGCTAATAGGTATGGATAGGTAGCTTCCTCCTGTCCTCCCTCTTTACAAAGGTACTCCAGGTGAAAGATGACCAGATCCGCAGTGTCACTGACACAATGAAGGGGATAGGGTGGTCGCCTCCTCACACTTCTCTCTCCACTATCATGTGTAAAAGAAATACAACAATCTAGTGCTCTCTGTAACGTATACTTTTATTGGGGTTAAATAAAACAGGATCCTGCACACGCTGTAGTACCCATATCACTGTCCATGCCCGCACTGGCTGAGTGCCAGCTCATGTGAGTGGTTTTTCTGTTTTATTCTACCCCAATAAAAGTATACGTTAAAGAGAGCACTAGATCGTTGTATTTGTTTTACACATGTATCGTATCATGATGGTGGAGAGAGGAGTGTGAGGAGGCGACCACCCTATCCCTTCATTGTGTCAGTAACACTGCGGATCTGGTCATCTTTCACCAGTAGTACCTTTGTACGGAGGGAGGACAGGAGGAAGCTACCTATCCATACCTATTGGCACCTGTGTGCGCACAAAGTGGGTTTGGCTCTTAACTTGTGAGCCAAACCAGGAGGTGAGCGGCCAGCATTATCATTTATGCACCAAGGCGCTTTTTAGTTATCCAAGGACCAGCACTTGGTCTCTTGATACTTACACAGTTTAGAACAGGGATCCTCAAACTACTGCCCTCCAGCTGTTGCAGAACTAAACCTCCCATTAAGCATTGTAAAACTGACATTCACATACATGACTAGGCATGATGGGAATTGTAGTTCCTGAACAACTGGAGGGCCATAGTTGGAAGACCCCTGGTTTAGAAGATCATCGCCCACTTTTATGGACTCTGGTGCACTTATTTTTATTTTCACACTATTGTATGCATATGTGTGAGTATTTTTTTGCATGAGCACTTATTGTGATATTATTCCTTTATCATAACAATTGTTTTATTCACCAAAATAGTTCTTATCACCTGGATTGTTTTCTTATCACATAATTTAAGAGCACTTGCACTTTGATTGTGATCGATTTTTATATGTATTCATTTACAGACACAGAGGTTTTGCTAATTGACACTCATTGTGTATATTTAATGAATTTATCCTTTGGCGCTACATAGTTATTATTTTTGGAATGTAAATAAAATTGATGCACTTTTTTTCCCACAAATAGAGTTTTCTTGGTGGTATTTGGTCACCTGTGCGGTTTTTATATATATATATATATATATATATATATATATATATATATATATATATATATATATATATATATATATATATATATATATATATATATATATATAAAAAATTTTTTTTCACATTCTGCTATATCATTCCCAAAAAAAAAAAAAAAAAATTGATAATCAAATTTTTTTCATCCTTCTAGGCCAATTTGTATTCTGCTACAAATGTTTGGTAAAATAAAATCGCAATAAGCGTATTTTGATTGGTTTGCGCAAAAGTTATCACGTCTACAAACTAGGGGAAAGTTTTGTCATTTTTATTTATTTTTTAGTGCTGGTTCATATTAGTGCAATCACAGAGATTGCATGTAATTCGGAGCGCACTGCTCCTAAATTACATGCGATCTCTGTGAGGTGCAAATTTCAGCCATACAGTTTGTATGGCTGAATTTGCACCGCAATTGCACTAAACACGCACATGAACCTTTTTTTTTTTATCCGCAGCAGAATCGGATTGCATGGTGGTTCACGCTAGTGCGATCCGATTCTGTGAGAACTTGCAGATCACACTGCGATATGCGATCTCAACTGGGTGTGTCGTTAACTTTTAATTGACACCCCCTGCGTATCGCATATGGCAGTGTGAAATGCCAGGGGTGCGGATGCGATGCGGGAACACGCTGCATATTAGCAGCGTTCCCGCATCGCAGAAGTGTGAACTGGGACTTACTAGTAATGGAGGTGATTGGTGATTTTTAATGGGATTGCGACGGACAGATTGGACCCCTTACTGACATTGTTTTGACACTTTTTGCGGGACCAGTGACATTACTGCAGTAATCGGTGCTAAAAATATGCACGGTTACTGTAATAATGACACTGGCAGGGAACGGGTTAACCCGGGGGGATCAAAGGGTTAACTGTGAGCCTAGGACCGCTCCCACGAATCGAAGTACCCATATGTTGGTTCACGCAGCCGAGCCATTCAGCCGCAGTATATCTGCAGTGGACGGTTGGTAAGCTGTTAAGCAAATCATTGAAGGCTCTTTTACATTTTCCAGTCATCTGTGGTGCATTGTGCCATACACTATCAAACTAGCATACAATGCACCACACAAAATACTGTGCATTTCACCAAATGCATGATCCTTTAATGCACATTCGCACAATGTATTGATGTAAAGCCAGCCTTAGAAATGAGTTGGAAAAATTTGGAGTTTTTTTTTTTTCCCTTTTTGTACATTTTCAAATGTTATATACATCTATAAAACATATATTTCTTTCAAAGCCAAATTATCATTCGAGAATATATTTTATTATAATTGAAATGGACTGTGTATTTTAAACATGTCATAGGACCTTAAAGTGATTGTAAAGTCTGTTTAAAGAAAAAAAAAATAACCAACATAACTGGGTCCCTCTTCTGTGCTCCTGGCCCCTCCCTCCTTTTGAGTGCCCTCACTGCAAGCGGCTTGCTATGGGGTCACCCGAGCCAAGTCACAGCTCTGTATATCTATTCAGACACTGAGCCATGACCCGGCCCCACCCCCTCTCTCTCCTGATAGGCTGCCTGACTTTGACAGGAGCGGGAGCCAATTAAGCCCTTCTGCTGTCTCAGCCAATGAGGAGAGGAGTCCTGGGCAGCTGAGAAACTCCTACAACTTTGCTGGATAAAGATGGGCTCAGATAAGTATTAGGCGGGGCTGAGGGGTGCTGCTGCACACAGAAGGTTTTTTTATGCATAGAATGCATTAAGGTAAAAAAAAAACTTCTGCCTTTTACAATCCCTTTAAATAAATGAATAAGGTTTTAGTGTTTTTAAGTAAGCAAACCAGTGAACTAAAATGTATGCATGTTTGTGTGATCTTATTTACAGCACCAGCTCATCAGATACTTTGTCATGTTCTACCTCTGGATGTCAGACATGTTCACCCAAACACAGTCGGAGGAAGGACAGCAACCGTGCAGAGAGAGAGTTTTTGCAAGGAGCAACACTGACAGATGTAGTGGATGGGCCAGATGATGTGCTTAACAGCAGTACAGACAACCTGTCCCGCCTGCGGAGTCCATCTGTTCTGGAAGTCCGAGAAAAAGGATATGAACGCCTAAAGGAGGAGCTTGCTAAAGCCCAGAGAGTAATAAAGTGCACATCGCTAAGCTTATGATAATTATTGTATTAGACACAGTCTCATGTTTTAAAACTATATTTAGCTGTAGTCTTAGAAGTGTTAGCTAAAATATTTCTTTTGACCAACTTTGAATTATGAGGGTGCTTGTCGTTGTGCTAGCCATCCTATAACAAAATGGTGTAATTGGCTCTGTATTGATTGAAAAAACAAAAACTTCTTAAGGCTCGTTCACACGTGTGTCAGCACCCTTCATTGCCTGCCTTGAGTATTACAATAGACACCACATAGTGCTGTACACGCAGGAGTGGTAGTCCATTCATTTCAGTAGTAATGTTCCGTAACTGCACCTTTAGCCGCAACTACAGCATTTACGGCGTGTTAGTGAAGCATTTATAAAATGTTAGCTGGGGGAGAAGAATGGAGGTTTCGGTATCCCACAATGCACTGGGAAATAGCGAACTAGGATAGAGCAACTTAAAGACTTTTCCTGTTTGTACAGAGCAGCCATGTGGGTAACCCAATTTGCTTCTGTGTGTAGGCAAAAGCATCAGCCAGCCAGCAATATTGACAATGCCAGACAGGAGCAGAGGCATTGAGCATTATTGCCAGTGGCAAAGCTTGTTGTATTTAAGACCTCGCCAGCAAGTGTCGGTATGTGGAAGGGACAGTGCTAGGAAGTGTCATGAAGGCTGATCTTAATGTATTGGCACTCCTAGAAGAGGTGGAACAACATCTGGAACTATAAGATTCAAATATCCAAGTCACCAAGTAATGATATCCTTAGATTGGGAGCTGGACCAAGCCAAGTGTAAAAGAGATTAAAGTATACAAATCCATCTTGCAGAGAATTCACAAAAATGCCTTCTCTCTAGAGATGTAAAACTTCCGGAAGTTTTGAAGCCATGAGGAAAAATAGTTTAAAAATTCAACGTTGAGTAGTTTTACAAATTGAAAGTCATTTTCAGTTTTTTGTAATGCGGATCCAGAAGCATATATTGCCCTTGCAAGAGCTTGACCAATTTTCTCCTGATTTTGAGGTATAATTTTCTCTAGAAGTGAATGCATTGTGTATTTTTGGGAGGCAGTGGTTTTCAACACTTCCTTACTTGAAGATGCTACCAGTGAGGAAACACTTTGTGATGATCCAGATTCAGCAGAAAGAGAACTCTGGAGGTGAAAAGCTAATCGCACTTTCATTATTGGCCTCTTTATTTCATTCCATAAAAAAATACTTTATGTCCTATTGTAGGCAAGGATGTCTGACATGCAAGGATGTATTTTGTCACCATTTGTAGCATTTGGAAAAGACTATTTCTTCTCACAATATTTGCAAATTGCAGCGTTGCTCTCAACAGAAATTGCATTGTGGATGTATTTCCAAACTCTAAATGTTGGTTTCACCATTTTACTGAGAGGAGAAAAAAAAAACAATTTACTGACCAGACTATGGGTAAACATTATGCTATGATGGTGGATAACATTATTAGGAATGATTTAAAGGTTATAAAGATAAACTAAATTTTAAAGGTATGAATCTAGACAACTTTACCCTCTTACCTGTCAATTAAGGCCTGAGCAGACAAACTCCTACGCCTAAAATTGGCTACTGTATCACAACAGTCACCTAAATGTAGGAGGTACAAGATGGAGCCCACAGGCAAACTAAACTGGAGCCTTTCCCCTACTGTACCTCCTAGTACCAGAAATTCACATTTCTCTTATTTGAGAACTGCATTCAAAAGTACTGTACAGTGTTACTTGACCTGTATTCCAGGGTTTGCTTTGTCTTAAACTGAGAGAACTTTTTACATAAAGTCTCAGAAATCTTTAATTGGGGTCTATTTATCGGTATTTAGTTTTAATACCATGTCATAGATATGGTATTTATGGTTGTAAAAGCACATGTTCCCCATTTTCAGTTTTTCAGGAAAAAAAGGGAAAAAAATCTACTTTTTCCCATGTTTTTTTTTTTTCCCCAGGCCTTCCCATCTCCCATTGCTATCAGACCCCAGCCTAACATTTCCTCAGGGTATATAATTTTCTCTTTAAGAACTTCCCACTAGAAACATTTGTCATTTAACAAGCATTCTTTTTGCTTTTTCAACACTTCAAAAACACAACAGAAAAGTCAAATATATGTCATAAATGCTATAGACGTTTTTATGAGCGTTGCTTCATTCTTCATAATCGACACACGTGTGAACGAGCCCTTAAAGAGAAGCCAAACTCTGCAAACTGTGCCCAAAAAGGCAGACAGGGGACAAAAGACTAGGCAGCAGTAATGATTGTTGGTTTTCTGCAGCTGATCTTTTTCCCATTACTGACCTATCATGGCCTTGTATCATGCTTTGTCGTTGTGTGGGGGCTGCCATCTTCAATGAATCTTCATTAGTCCTATCCGCCTTCAGCAAAGAAAAAACCTGAAGCACAATAGTGATATCCCCTGAGATTAGCAGTCCAAGACAGCAGTGTCTTGGATCTCGCACTTCAGATATACAACTATAAGACTATAGACACAGGATTGTCTAGACAACCTCATATACCAAGAATGCACTGCTATTTTTCAGGAGTAATTCAAGACAAATGTTACTTTTAGGGTAATGCTTAGGCACAATTAACATCCCTAAATCTTCCCTATAACAAATCTTCACTTTGAGTTTAGGTCCACATTAAATATTGTGTATTGGAATTGTACAGTTCTGATAATTGGTGGTTTCCTGCATGCCTGCAGAGACACAGGCACAAGCACAGCAAATCTAGTTAGATTTGGTGAATCTTTTTTATTTCCAATAGTTCATGTTCCCATCGCACACCTTCCCGGATATAGGCACATCTGTTGTGGATGCTGCAGTGATCACCAGCTGGACACTGGGTCTATCACAGATAAACATACATATTCGCCAACACACCATGGATCTTGCAAAGCAGTCCGAAGAAACTTTTTTTTGCGAAAGGATCACAGCAGAATAAGTGCAACGTTTCGGAGTCACGCAGGACCACTTCGTCGGGCATGTGATGCCCTATCATATGCCTGACGAAGGGGTCCTGCGTGACTCCGAAACCTTGCACTTATCCTGCTGTGATCCTTTTGCAATAAAATGTTTCTTCGGACTGCTGTGCAAGATCCATGGTGTGCTGGCAAATATGTATGTTCATTTGTATCCCTATGTGATTTAGAGAGGATTGAAATGTATTGCATGAACTACAGAATAACATGTAACTTCTCTGGTTATTGTATCATTTGAAGGAGCTGAAACTAAAAGATGAAGAATGTGAAAGACTTTCTAAAGTGCGGGATCAACTTGGTCAGGAGCTAGAAGAGCTTACAGCTAGTCTGTTTGAAGTAAGTGCTTTATCAAACAAAGTGCAAAAAAGAACGCAGGGGAGTTTGTCCTATCAATATCCTCGCAGAGACTGATAGGGGCTTTTTTTTTTTTTTTTAATATAGGAAAGCAAATTTCTCTGTCGCTCATTGACAGACGCAGACTTTTTGATTAATATCAGTAGGTATTTACTGCCCCCTATAGGAGTAGGACACTAGGCAGGAAAAAAGTTCTGGCCACACCCATGGGCAGTCCCAGGGGGTATATCCTCTCTCTCCCTGCTATAGGATGTCATTTTTTTTCTGCCTAGTCAGGAGTAAGGACCTAAGTTCCTTGCTGGGATCTCTGGTCCTGGCAAGCTTTTTTTAGATAAATCTTTTTTTAGTTAGCTTTTTTTCTCTAATTGTTCCTGTGAGATCTTCAAGCAATTATGCTGGATCTGGGCGACGGGCTGGATGTTGAGATCCAGTGGTCACCCCAGCCGGCCTACGAGCGCGTGCAGGCCCTAGCTCCGCGCTGGGTCGGCCGCGACATAGTCCCACTGAGCGGGGACTGGCCCCGCGAGTTAAACGTCTCGCCAGGTCGCCTACGACCAGTTTGAATCTGAGTCGCGGCGTCCGTGTTGGCCGACAGCCCCCCCACCTCGGTGGAGAGGGGTTCTGTCAGGAGTTGGCGCCCGCCTGTTCCGCTATGGTGAGTAGAATGTTCCCCCTCTCCCCCTGATGGGTTTTGGGGTGGACGCGGGCCCCTCCCCGGAATGGTCGGACCCTCATGATTCCGGGTTCCCCTCTGTCCTGTTACGCACCCCCACCTATCTGCCCCCCTCACTAGTGGGTTACAGGCCACATATGGGGGCGGTGGGGGGCGCCGCCGGTGTTGCCCTAAAAACGATCGTGCGGGGGGGTTAATACCTGTGCTTTCAGGCCCATCTACCGATCCGTAGGGTAGGCACACAGGGGTCCCCTGTTGGCACTGCGGACCGCACGAGGCCGCCATTTTTCCGTGGGCCGCCATTTTGTTGTAGCCTTCATGTCCTCTGCATAGGCGGTGGCCATCTTGGTACACCCAGCTCGTCTGGCTTGAGAGCTGAGCAACTGTAGGAGTTACTGAGGGCGTGTAAGGGGGCGGAGCCCCTCCCTAGACCCAGGAAAATCACTCTACAAAGACTTCCTGTCAGATAGACAGAGCTGAGAGCAGTCCTGTTTTGAACTCTGGTGCATCATGTGGTGAGCCTTTTGGGGGTCATTCTTCTCTCTCTGCGGGGGTCTCGAGCACGTGACCACTGAGGGGCGCTGTAGCGCTGGGGGATTCTTTTTAAAAAAAATAAAAAAGTTTTTTCTTTTTTGCAATTTTGTCATTTTTGGCTGACAGGTTCCCCTGGCGTTGCCATGGACCCTGCTGCACATGAGTCCCCATCTGATCCCCTCGAGGTGGCCGCAGGGCCCTCCGATTTTTCCACTCACCATTGATGCGCTTTCGGCGGTCCTGGAGTCATTTGTGTCCCGGGTGGAGGTGGCCTGTCAGGGACGGGGGGCTAAAAAACTTCCCCCGCCTACCCCTGTCTTTTCTGATGCCTCAGACTCTGATCCTGAGCTGGTCGCTGCTGCTGCGGGTTCCTCCTTTAGGGTTGATGTCCCACGCTCCTCTGACAGTGAGGATGATCTTCCTGCCTCTGCCATAGCACAGGACAAGGCACTGGTGTACGCACTGATTAGGTCAGTCTGGGAGACCCTAAAACTGGAGGTTGCACCAGTGGAAGTTTGCCTTTGGCATTCGCAAGCCCTCCAAGGTGGAAAAGGTGTTTCCCTTTCCCAAATGCTTTGATGATATTATTAAAGATGAGTGGGCCCATCCAAAACGACCCCCTGGGATGCCTGAACGGATTGCTAGGCGCTACCCGTTTGAAGAGTCCCTCCTTAAAAAATGGACGGTGCCACCTGTGGTGGATCCGCCGGTTTCCAGACTAAATAAGGCCACGGTTATCCCGGTGGAGGATTCCCCGTCCTTTCGGGATCCAGTTGACCGCAGGGCGGAATCTGTGTTCCGTTCCATATTCTCCCTGGCAGGTTTGGCCTTAAGGCCAGTGTTTACCATTGCTCTGGTTTCACAGACATTGACGGAATAGGCCAAGCTATTACGCCATGACCTGGAGGGGAGAAGTCTCCCTCCTGCCGTGCCGGAGTTGCTGGAGCAAATAGTGCAGGGGCTACAGTTTGTTTGTGATGCCGCACTGGACGCTGCCCCATTGCTGGGGCGTGTGTCGATCTCGGCGATGGTCCTCCGGCGCAGGCTATGGTTAAAGCGCTGGTCGGCGGATCAGGCTTCCAAAAAAGCATTGACTGATCTCCCTTTTCAGGGGGATCGCCTGTTTGGTGCTACCTTGGATGAGATTATTAAGGATCTCACTGGGGGCAAGAGCACCTTTCTACCACAGGCTAATAAGGGTAAGGAACCTCGTCGCAGACAGGGACCTTCCTTTACAGCTCACAAGAAGTTTATTCGCTCCTCCGGGGCGGGCGATAAGGCAAAGTCCTCCAAAGCCCCCCGGGGGGTTTCAAGAGATCCTGGTCTGGTAAGCAAAAATCCGGTCCTTCCAGACCTGAGGATAAGACTGCTTCAGCCTGAAGGTGCGCCCCCACCCAGATCAAGGGTGGGGGGGTGTCTTCGCCGGTTCCCGGACCCATGGCTTTACAGTATTCAAGACAAATGGGTTCACGAGGTCATACGGTCGGAACACAAGATCGAGTTACGATCGCTTCTACCGGTGCGGTTCTTCCCTTCCAATATGCGACTGTCCCCGAATCGCCTAATGGCTCTGTTGGGGGCAGTGCAGCACTGGATGCAAATGGCGCCCATAGAGGGTGCCTATCTTCACGTTCCCATTTACGCAATACACCAGCGGTATCTGCGCTTTGCGGTGGGAGCGGACCATTATCAGTTTGTGGCGTTACCCTTTGGTCTCGCCTCTGCTTTCCGGGTCTTCACAAAAGTTTGGGCCCCAGTCCTGGCGTTGTTGCGGCAGCGGGGCATATCGGTCCTGGGCTACCTGGACAACCTCCTCTTCTGTGCGGAGTCTCCGCATGCTCAGTGTCATACGCGGACTCTCCAAAAGGAGATTCTTCTCAAATGGAACTGGAATTCCGATTTCCTGGACAATCGGATCCGGCTGAGCGAGCGGACCAGGTAGTTTCTGGTTTGGGAGCCTCGGTCTCCGATGCTCAGTCAGGGGAAGCCCTTTTTTCCGTAAGTATCCAGGTTATCGATAAATGTGTTGGAACTGAAAGCGATCAGGTTTTGCCTGGTTCACCGGACCGAGCATCTTCAGGGCTGCTCGGTTCGGATTCAGTCGGACAATGCCACGGCCGTGGCCTATGTCAACCATCAAGGGGACACCAAGAGTGTTCTAGCAGCCTTGGAAGTGGCTGGCATGTTTTGGGCGGAACAGTTTGTTCCGGCTCTGTCTGCAGTTCACGTTTTGGGTGTGGAAAATTGGCAAGCGGACTTTCTCAGCCGTCAGACCTTGGATCGAGGGGAATGGCCTCTTCATACAGAGGTGTTTCACCAGTTGTGCCTTCATTGGGGCACCCCGGACGTGGATCTGTTGGCATCTCGGCTCAACAGAAAAGTGCAGAGGGTTGTCGCCCGCGATCCTCTGGCGGATGCAGTACCAGCTGTGGGGGCAGTACCAGCTGCTGTATGCCCTTCCTCCTCTCAAGTTGTCACCAAAACTTCTTCGCAGGATAGAAGCGGAGGGAATTCCAGTCATCCTTGTGACTCCGGATTGACCTCATCAGGCCTAATATGCCGTCTTGGGTCAGGCTGGTCGCAGACGCTCCTTGGCAACTTCCTCTCAGGGAAGAGCCACTGTCTCAGGGACCGATCGTCCATCCTGCTTTACGATCACTGGCTTTGATGGCTTGGCTGTTGAGAGCCAGGTGCTGAAGGACAGGGGCTTGTCTGCTTCAGTTATCCCTACTCTGATTAAAGCGAGGAAAGCGACTTCCAGAAAGGTCTATCATCGCACATGGAAGTCTTCTATCGCGTGGTGTGAATCCCTTGGGTTTCCTCCACGTTCTTACTCGGTGGCTCGGATATTGGCCTTTCTGCAACGGGGGGTTGAGCAGAAGCTGGCCTTGAGCACTATCAAGGGTCAGGTCTCAGCATTGGCAATCTTCTTCCAGAGGCCACTGGCTACTCATTCTTTGGTGCGTAATTTCATCCAAGGGGTGCGGCACCTGGCTCCTCCGGTTCGCGCGCCCTTGCCGCCCTGGGATCTTAATTTGGTGTTGTCGGTTCTCCAGAAACCTCCCTTTGAAAATATTAGGGAGATTCCCTTGCTTACCGTATCCCAGAAGGTGGCCTTTTTGGTGGCTATCACTTCTGCATGCAGGGTGTCGGAACTGGCCGCATTGTCCTGTTGTTCCCCATATCTGGTGGTTCATAGGGATAAGGTGGTTCTTCGTCCGAATCCATCCTTCCTTCCTAAGGTGGTTTCAGAGTTTCATTTGAATGAGGATATTGTATTGCCTTCCCTGTGTCCTAAGCCCAGTCATCCTCGGGAGTTTGCATTACACTCCTTGGATGTGGTTCGGGCAATCAGGGTGTACTTGGCTACTACTGACTCTTTTCGTAAGGCTGATTCACTTTTTGTGATCACGGATGGCCCTAGAAAGGGGTTGCCTGCGTCTGCCGTGACTATCTCCAGATGGATCAGACAGACGGTGGTGCAGGCTTATTCTATTAAGGGTCGGGTTCCTCCGTTCCCTATTAAGGCGCACTCCACTCGGGCTCTTAGTGCTTCCTGGGCCTTCCGCCATCAGGCGTCGGTGCTTCAGGTTTGCAAGGCGGCTACCTGGTCGTCGGTTCATACTTTTACAAAATTTTATAAAGTTGATGTGCTGGCATCGGCGGATGCCTCTTTTGGCCGCAAGGTTTTGCAGGCCGCTGTTTGAGGGGACCTTGGTCTACCTCAGGGGTTTTTTGTTTTTTTCCAGTTGGGTCTCATCCTTTTGTTCGATGAGTCCTTGATGCTTCTGGTTGGCTCCGGTTGGGCCTTCTGGATTGGATTTTTATTTCTGTTATCCCACCCCTCATTTGTGGCACTGCTTTGGGACGTCCCTACTGATATTAATCAAGAAGTCTGCGTCTGTCAATGAGCGACAGAGAAAACTGGATTTTTGACTTACCGTAAAATCCTTTTCTCTTAAGCTCATTGACAGACGCAGGACCCGCCCCTCTATTTTTGAGTTGGGTTGGGTTAAATTCTCTGACACTGCTTGGTTACATAACTGACATCCTATAGCAGGGAGAGAGAGGATATACCCCCTGGAACTGCCCATGGGTGTGGCCAGAACTTTTTTCCTGCCTAGTGTCCTACTCCTGTAGGGGGCAGTATATCCCTACTGATATTAATCAAGAAGTCTGCGTCTGTCAATGAGCTTAAGAGAAAAGGTTTTTACGGTAAGTCAAAAATCCAGTTATGACAATATAACTTGTGTATATGCATCCATTTTCTTTCTGCTGAACATTGGCTCTGTCTTCTCTTCTAAATGTATTTATACAACCTTTCTAAAAAGTTCACTCAGCTGACCTTTCTTTTTTTGTTAATGTTGGAGGCAAAGATGAGGGAATTATCTATTACTGCAATCTAAAAAAGATTTTTAAAAAGAAC
This sequence comes from Pelophylax lessonae, assembly GCF_965119305.1. Lineage (NCBI taxonomy): Eukaryota > Metazoa > Chordata > Amphibia > Anura > Ranidae > Pelophylax > Pelophylax lessonae. The sequence goes on along the minus strand of NC_138771.1, from coordinate 263,746,728 downwards.
TATACCGTTAGTTTATATGAGAACTATTGTACAATGCAATTGTCCGCTTTGTTATAACCCTTATGATGATATATTTTAGGAGTCCCAATATTTTAACGTAAATTAAAACTATTACATAATGTAAGGTGATTAGTATAACATCGGATTCTTTATGGACTAGTAGGTTGACATTTTGAGAGGGTGTGCATTATAAAGTATCCATATAATCAATGTTTTTACACTTACATGTACATTGTACACCTATATGTGCACCTATTGGGTTTCTGTTTAATACCTTTGTACTTTAATATCTTTGTGTTGTTGCTTCCAAAGTAAATGGCCTTCATGCGCTGTATGTCTGTCCCAAAATCCCATGTTACTAACACATGACCATGGAAAACCATCTTGTTAAAAAAAAAAAATGTTGTGCCAAGGGAAATACAGTATTGCTGACAACTTGAATATGCTAGTTGATAGGCCGTCATACTTGTTCATTGGCTTCAAACCTATTAAGTTTTTAGCTAGAACAATTGAGCACCAAGTAAAATTAGAGCTCCTTATCTGCCTTCTTGAAGCAGGTTAGTGACTTGTTGCCTGACAGTCAGATAAAAAGGAGAGACTAGGAATGCCAACCCTTAAAAATGCTTCTTAGATGCATATATTATTGCAATATATGGCATTAAGTAGATTGCAAGTCAGTTTTTTATGTATTTTTTTTCTTTTTCTGTAGAATATCTATAAAGGTTTTTTATAGCTTTTTGTATTCCCATTTGAATGTTAAATTGGCAAACTGACACCAAGTATCAATGGGGCCAGGTTCCAACTAAGGCCTCATGCAGATTGGGTATGTAAGGCCACTTTTAGAAGAGTCTTGTGTTTTTTCTGCCTCTAAATGCCCCTCCGTGTTAGCCTATGTGTGAGTGCACACACAGGCATTTACAGGCAGAAAAAACCCTACTGTCGAGCGCATTCAGGAGCAGTAATGTTTTGCCAGAAAAAAACTGACACGCATAAACAAAAGTAAACGCATTTAAACATTTATTGCTAGACCCGTCCGTTCATTTCAGTGGCCAGAATAAATTATTCTGGCCAATGAAATGAACACTCAAATTCTTGATATGTCTAAACACACCTATATGTTTTTTTTTTTTTAAAAGCGTGGCTTTTCTCCTGCCAGGAGAAAGACATTTAGAAGAGCTGAGAAAATGCCCGGTATGCATGAGGCCTAAATATTGATGGTGTACAACAGAGCTTTATTACAGCTATCTTTGCTCTGTAATTGCTCATTTATAAAGCAGTCATCCTAATGAGGAAAGTGTTTCCTTTGTGACACAGGGGTCAGTACACGGAGAGCTTCAAAAACTAGCACTGCATCAAGGGAAGATTGTTGTATAAATGAAGGTACACAGAAACAGCGTGAAAATATGAAAACATACTTGTTGTGCCCTCATTCACGTGATGATCTCCCTCTAGTGCTACGTTACAAATTATTTGCATTCCTGAGCTAAGAGCAAAAACTTACCACACTGACGCATTGTTTTCTTTTAACTTACTGGCCAGCGCAGCCATTGTTTTCCTATACATTCCTAAACTATTAACTGTCTGCATCATGCGATAAATAATGAATGTGTTTTTCTTTTTTAGTAAATTGACTTTAACCACTTCCAGTTGGGGTCAATTCTGACACTTATCTCAGGCATGTAAAAATTTGCGTATGTTTTTGCTAGAAAAAAACTAACACCACCCAAGCATTATCTATTTTCTGAAAGCAAAGGCCCTGGAGAATAAAATGTTGTTTGTTGCAATTTTTTATGTTATTATATAGGATTTATATAGCGCCGACAGTTTACGCAGCACTTTACAACTTAAGGGTAGCCAGTACAAATACTATACACTTTAATACAGTAGGAATCAAAGGGCCCTGCTCATTAGAGCTTACAATCTAAGAGGGAGGGTCAAGAGATACAAGAGGTAATAACTGTGGGGGATGTAACTGTGGTGGGTGGGCTGATAGAGAAAATAAAAGTACAGTTGTTGGGTAGATGCCAGATAGGTTTCTCTGAAGAGATGTGTTTTCAGGGATCGTCTGAAAGTAGACAAAGTAGGAGATACTCGGACAGATTGGAGTAGAGCATTCCAGAGAATGGGAGAGGCTCAGGCGAAGTCCTGGAGGCGAGCATGGGAAGAGGTTACAAGGGAGCTAGAGAACAGGAGGTCCTGGGAGGAACGAAGAGAACGAGTTGGTTGGTATTTTGAGACCAGATTAGTGATGTAGCTGGGCGCCAAGTTATGGATGGCTTTGTAAGTTATGGTTAGAAACTTGAATTTAATTGGTAGAGTGACAGCCAATGGAGGGATTGGCAAAGAGGGGTAGCAGACACAGAGCGGTTTGCATGGTGGATGAGCCTGGCAACAGCGTTCATGATAGACTGAAGGGGGGGGGGATACCTTTTTAAAGGTTTTGAAAAGGATTTGGTGCCTCAGGCCAAAAGTGGGACTTTATGGGCTTAATAAAACAATTTGTATAAAATTTATAACAATTTATTAAATAAGAGCAACAAAAGAAATTATAACACACTGTCATGTGTTTGGGTTATAGACCCATTAGTGATAGTGAGTAAGTTGAGAAATTGGTGACACGGTGATATAGTGACATATGAATATATCTCTCTGCTGTTCCACGCTTTGTAATTCAGCTTGGAGTGTGCAGAGAGGGAATATCCTGGTTTCCTATGCGTTTCAGCTTTACAAATAGAGCGCCTTTATCAAGGAAGATTTTTCACCATATCTGTAAATACAATAGGTAATAGATCAAAACACTATGCATTGCATGGGGTGAAAAAATCCCATTTTCGCATAGTTTTAATACATACTTCAAAAGTGTGCCTGATCCAGGATACTTTGCTTCTGATTTTTTGTTTCACACTAGGAATTGTGTGGGTGCTGGTGTTTAGGTATATAATACAGTGAGGGTATTACATTTTATAAAATAATATCTTCCTTTAAATGAAAATATATTTATTTGTACTTACTGGCAGCGTGACCGCTTGTGGCTAAAAAGTAGGGTCAGCCCCGGTCAATTTCTGGTTTTTCCTGGTGTGTGTGTGTGTATATATATATATATATATATATATAAACTGGTAAGGTAAAAAATAAAGCCAGATATTTCAGAAAAGAAAACTGGATTTTTATTAAAGAACGAAAAAGGAGAAAGTCATCCCATACATTAAAAGATCTGTATTAGGGACTCGTTACCAACTCACTTTTGATTATATTGTTTAGGATCCAATGGAAATGATCCAGCAGCAGTGGGTCCAATAGGTCTGCCTGTCTCCCTCATTCAGAGGGAAGTGGTGCCTTGTTACAATTCCCTGGCCTTTTATTGTGGCTTGCGCATGCGCAGTGTGTGCGCAACGTAATGCCACGTCTACAGACCCGACTTCCGGGTCTGTGTGTCAGGAGAGCGTGCTTCAGCCGGAGCTGCGCGCGCACCCGATTGAAAAACATAGGGCGGATCGCTGCAACGGTCGCCGACACAGAAGGAGAAATCTATCTCCCCTAGGGGATCTCAGAGGGGAAAAAGGATGTACCGCCCTCTGCTTTCTCATGGTACCCCCGGTTTTGTGATATACCGGGGTTACCTGTGCCGGGTGTGATATTTCAGATCAGACTAGTGGTTACATGATACAGGCAAAAAATAATAATAAACAATAAAAACTAAAATACTGACATGAGCAATAATTATGCTAAACAGTATGTGGGAATGTAGAATATAAAACTACCTGCGCTGCTCCACAAACCAAATATATGTATGTATGTATATATATATATATATATATATATATATATATATATATATATATATATATATATATATATATAAATAAATAATGTGTATAAAGTGCTAGTGCTTAACTTAATATACACGATAACTGTATCAAAATCACCAATCAAATATGCATAAATAATAAACGTGAATAAAATATATCAATAAATATAAACTGTTATCTTATTCTTTCAGTTAATCATGTGCTCAGAAAAAAAATAAAAAATATATATATATGTATAGCGACAGTCTTTGTGCAAAAAATATAAGTCCAAAGTGCTGCGTGCTCATATAAAAAGTGCTGGTGCTCTCTGTACACGAGTAGGTGCTCCCCTCTTGGTCCCCTACTCACCAGAAGCCAAATAATACAGCGCTTTCAAAATCTCCTTTGCAGATAAATGCCTTATAGGACCAACAATTCGACAGCTTTGTGGATATACTGTAGATCACAACATCCAGGTGATGCTCAAAAAAGAAAGAGATGCTGGCTTTTGATAACGCTCTGTGTGTGGAGCGAAACGCGTCAAGCCGTTCGTCCGAGTACATACTACGCCTGACTGCATCCAACTTCCGGTATACGGGGACACGGGGAGTGAGTACAGCCATTTGAGTGGCGACCCGTGGGATAGTTTTTCAAGCGTTTGAACCTCTGCTAAATAGTAAGTGTAACCTGTATTGTGTGCATCGAATAAAGTGTTTACATACTTCACGATGCCAGCATCTCTTTCTTTTTTGAGCATCACCTGGATGTTGTGATCTACAGTATATCCACAAAGCTGTCGAATTGTTGGTCCTATAAGGCATTTATCTGCAAAGGAGATTTTAAAAGCGCTGTATTATTTGGCTTCTGGTGAGTAGGGGACCAAGAGGGGAGCACCTACTCGTGTACAGAGAGCACCAGCACTTTTTATATGAGCACGCAGCACTTTGGACTTATATTTTTTACACAAAGACTGTTACTATACATATATTTTTTGCACAAAGACCGTCACTATACATATATATATTTTTTATTTTTTTTTCTGAGCACATGATTAACTGAAATAATAAGATAACAGTTTATATTTATTGATATATTTTATTCACGTTTATTATTTATGCATATTTGATTGGTGATTTTGATACAGTTATCGTGTATATTAAGTTAAGCACTAGCACTTTATACACATTTATTTATTTATATATATACATATATTTGGTTTGTGGAGCAGCGCAGGTAGTTTTATATTCTACACTTTTTAAGGCACGTTCCTTTCTCATACCAAGCAGCAGCTCACTTTACTGTATGATAAGAATAATAATCTTAATCCTCAGCGCTAGCCTTTTATAAATTATAGTATGTGGGAATATACAGAAAATATATATACACAATATGATACAGCAGTATATATGGGGAGGAAACAATGAATATGGGGGCTTGTAGATGGGTATCGGGGTGGGATTCCCAGATGCTAGAATCTAAGGTTTCTAGGATGCGCTTTAAAAAAAAAAATTTTGTGGAGAAGCCACTTGGATTAGGGGTTGGTGGCTGATATGTCGAAGGGGGGATTTTTAACCATAGCATAACCTCAGAAAGGAGGGGGTATTGATTGGTTATTTTCATGTAACAAGATTGATCATGATTAGATGATATTAGAAGTTTGCAAGGTGGATGAGCCTGGCAGCAGCGTTCATGATAGACTGAAGGGGGGATACCCTTTTAAAGGTAAGCAAATGAGAAGGGGGTTGCAGTAATCGAGACGAGATAACCAGGGAGTGGATTAAAAGCTTTGTGGTATCATTGGTTAGGAAGGGACGTATCTTGGAGATGTTGCAGAGGTTGAGGCGGTAAGCTTTGGACAGTGACTGGATGTGTGGCCGAAAGGATAGTTCAGAGTCAAGGATTATACCTAGGCATGGGTGGACAGGTTGTTAGTTGTGCCGTTGATGTTGACAGAGAAATCAGGGGAAGAGGAACGTTTGGGAGGAAATATCATGAGCTCGGTTTTGGATAGGTTGAGTTTGAGGAAGGGATGTGACATCCAGGCTGGTATGTCTGTTAGTAAGCTGGTGATGTGTGAGGAGACTGATGGAGTGAGCTGAGGGGTGGAGAGATAGATTTGGGTGTCATCAACGTAGAGATATTGAAAGCCATGGGAGGCAATCAGCTGACTCGGGGAGGAGGTGTAGATTGAGAAAAGGAGCGGTCCAAGAACAGAATCTTGGGGGACCCTGACAGAGAAAGGAAGAAGAGAGGAGGTAGTAGAGTTGTAAGTGGCACTGAAGGTGTGTTGGGATAGGTAGGATGAGAACCAGTGAAGAGTACAGTCACGGAGGCCAAGGGAGTGGAGTTTTTTGAGGAGAAGGGGTGGTCTACGGTGTCAAAGGCAGCAGAGAGGTCCAGGAGGAGTAGTACAGAATAGTGTCCATTGGTGTTTGCTGTTAGTAGGTCGTTTGTGAGTTTAAGGAGAGCAGTTTCAGTGGAATGTTAAGGGCAAAATCCAGACTGAAGGGGATCAAGAAGATTGTTCTTAGTCAGATGGTCGCTTAGTCTGTTGTAGATCAATCGTTCAAGGAGTTTGGAGGAGAAGGGGGAGAAGGAGATGGCAAGTAGATTGTGCAGATTGGTGAGGTCCAGTGAGGGCTTTTTTAGGATGGGAGTGACTAGCGCGTGTTTTTAGAGAATTAGGGAAGATGCCAGAAGAGAGGGAGCGCTTGAAGATGTGAGTTAGAGAGCGTGGAATAGAGTCAGAGGGTGAGCGTAGCATGTGTGAGAAAGCAGGATCCAGGGTGCAGTTGGTTAGATGGGTGTTAGATAAAAGTCCAGCAACCTCATTAATCCTAGCAGGGTGGAACGAGGGAAGTAATGATTGTACCCGTGGATATGGGTTGTTAAGTGGGGGAGGTTTCTGCACAATGGAGATCTCCTCACGAATTGTATCGATCTTATTTTTGAAGTGATTGGCGATCTTCTGGGCAGTGAGTGAGGTGAGGGTGAAGTTGACGGAGGACAGAGTAGAGAGTTAAAGGTAGAGAAGAGATGACGGGGACTAGAAGAGAATGTTTGGATGAGCGTGAAAAAATGGGTTTGCTTGGCAGTGAGGAGGTAGGAATAGTATTTTTGAAGGGCAGATTTTTTTTGGTTGAAGTCTTCCAGGGACTTGGTCTTATGCCACAGGCGCTCAAGAGCTCGGCTAAGTTTTCTGAGACTTCTGGCCTTGTCTGTTTGCCAGGGTTGTAGCGCCCCTGGCCGAATTCTGCGTGTAGTGAGGGAAGCAAGCTTGTCTAGGGAGGATGACAGTGAGCTGTTATAGATGGAAGTGGCTAGGTTGGGGCATGCCAGGGGTGACATTTTGTCATATAGATGGTCAGTAGCAGAGTAGAGCATAGAAGGGTTGAGGTGGCGAAAGTTTCTAAGGGTAACTGTTAGGCGGTTGGAGGGAGAGGAGGTGGGAGAGTGTGAAACTAATAAGGTGGTGATCAGAGAGTGGGAGAGGTTTGTTGGAGAGGTTGCATGGAGTGCATAGATAGGAGAAGACAAGTTCAAGGGTGTTGCCAGTGGAGTGTGTAGTAGCCTGTATCCATTGCTTCAGGTCAAGAGATGAGGTTAGACTGAGAATTTTAGCAGTATTAGTATTAACAGGGATGTTGGAGTCCCCAAGAATGATTGTGGGGATTTCAGAAGAGAGAAAGTAGGGTATCCAGGCAGAGAAGTCATTAAGGAAGGTTGATACTGGTCCAGGGGGCCAGTAGATGACAGTGATTCTTAAAGAAACAGGAGAAAATAGATGAATGCAATGGGCCTCAAAAGAGGAGAATGTCAGAGAGGAAGGTGTGTGAAGTACCTGATAGATGCTTTATGGGGCTAGAAGGATTCCCACTCCACCTCTCTTCCGTCTACCTGGTCTAGGGGAGTGAGTCCAGAGAAGGCTGCCATGGGAGAGGGGAAGCAGGAGAAGTAGTATCGGAATTATGAAGCCATGTTTCGGTGATGGCGAGTAGGTTAAAGGAATTTGTGATGAAGAGGTCGTGGAGGGAGGCAAGTTTGTTACAGAAAGAGCGGGCATTCCAGAGGGCACAGGAGAAGGGGATGCTGGTATTGGGAAGAAGAGGAATGGAAACTAGGTTCTGTGGATTGCGGCTGCTGGCAGAGGGTGTAGGGTGGTGGGAGTGTAGTGAAAAGCCAAATGGAGGCCCTGGGTTTGGGGATAGGGGAGGCAAGGAGAAGGGTGTGGGAGTGTGATTTATATGAAGGGACATGCCCCAGAGTCCTGGAAATTTCCTCAGTATGTGGATGTAAAATTAGCAAGAGTTGGTAGGAGCAGTAATAGGGAGAGAAGACCGGGGGGTTTTATAAGCTGTGGGGTGGAGAAAAGGGGGGGAAGGTGAGCGAGTTTGAGAAGAGGACACAACTGTCAGCAGAAGTGGCAGAGAGTGCATGTTACAAAGTGTGCAAAGAGCTAAATAGAGAGACAGGGTCACCTGCAGTCTGATGCTTGTTGGTGTAGTTTGCTGTGTATGTTCGCCTTGTTCAATCGCCTTGTACTGCAGCCATGCTCCTGGTATCGCCGCTTGTTCCTGAGCACATACGGTTAAGGATGGGAAGTGGTTAATGATTTATCTATTTATTTATCCATTTTTTTTTTTTTTAGCGTTTATCTTACAAATTTTCTAAATTTGAAGTATTTAGCGCACACTGCAATAAAAGCACTAATGCTGTGTCACCCTTAGCAGTTTTCCCTTATCTCCTACTGTATTACTAGATCCTAAATTGATGGAGCATAAACTATAATAAAACCTGATAAGGATTCTGAAGTTTTCCTACTCTAAAACAGAATAGTTGTTGAGGGGAGTACCGTTTTTAAGATATGTCTAACAGTTGCCTTTTTTTTTTTTTTTAATCCTAGGAAGCACATAAAATGGTACGAGAAGCAAATGTTAAACAAGCCACAGCAGAAAAACAGCTTAAAGAAGCACAGGGGAAGGTATGCAGTAACATTTTGTAATTTCTTGGTACTTTCCGGCTTTGTATAAATAAACTCTGTGACTGACGCAGTATCGGACCCCAGTCATTTTTACTAACTTGTGACAAATGGCTGGTCAAACTATACTGTCTCTGATTCCTGGCAAGGAAACTCCCAGCCTCACCTTGCACAAAGATTTTTCAGCTCGCAGGACCACTGCCTAAGTGCCAGCAGACCGTTAATTCTTTACTCCTCCCAGATATTGTATTGTAAATATCCATTGTTCATCATAACAATTATGACTTATTAATAAATGTCTATAATACCCACTTTCACCACAGACACCAGTCACCACAGACAGGAATAGGCTTAGTGCATTTGAGATTGCATTAGCAATTTTAAAATATTGTTTAATACCAAAGAAAAAAAACTAGTAAAACAGTGCAGACAGAATATTTACAGAAAAAGGGGTTACAGCGGAAAAGCGACAATAATACAACAGAAAATAAAAAGGGATTTAAACTTGAAAATGCTTAAGAGTCCTGATTCTGAGTTCAGCAGATTCCTGTCGATGAGCATAAGATGGATCAATGTCCCTCATAAATCTTGACTGATTGTCATGGTGATATTATGAATGTAAGGATTATTACTGAGTGGATTGAGTAATCACCGCGCTGAGCACTTGCACTTTTTTGGTTGGAAGCTTGCACAAAGGACTCACTTTATATTGCATATTTATTGCACTATTCGTTTGGAAGTTTGCACAAAGGATTCACCTTATATTTATTGGACTTTTTTACCTTGGACTTTTTATATGAAATAAGATTTGATTATTCTCACTTGCTATATTTGTTATTAATATCAATTTTATGAAATTTATTTTCACTTTAATATATATTGCAATTAATTTAAATCAAGCGCTATAGGTAGTCAATCAGACTGCAGCTGCTACGAATACACAATTTTATACAAAAAATTATTTTATTCACAAAATTAATTGTTCTTCACAGGAATTTATTATTTATTTCACATATTTATAAAATAAACACGTGGCGCGGGGCATATACACTAGTATATTCCTTACATATTGTAAAAACACACCAAAATGATAGTGATAATAATCCACGTTCTATTTTACCATTTGATAGACCCTTCTGTCATTTTTTTTTTTTTTCTAAAACCGTATTGAATACCATTTTGAGCTGCCATTTCCTGTGAAACGTGATTTGTATACAGAAAGTTTTCAGCAATGTTTTTTTGATGCAATGTTCTATTTTCTGTGTTACCTGTAGTTGATGATTCCATATATTTAGGTTAATAAATTGGGGTAAATGTATGGTCTTTTTATTGATAAAAGGTTTGTGTGTAATTTTAGGCATGCACCCTAAAAGCTACATTTTAGTTTAAATTTCATTGTTGTCTTTGGGTTTTCTGCATAAACAGGATATTTGTTCATTAATTTATATGCTTGCTTAATCTAAGCCATCAATATTACAGATTTGCAAAAGTGTAATTTTTTAAATTTTTTTGTTCTGTTTGAAACTGGTTTTAGATTGATGCACTACAGGCAGAAATTGCAGCTTTGAAGTCTCTTCTCTCAACATCCCCAACTTCCCCCACAAAAGAACTACAGCCCGGAGGGAAGGTTCCATTCAAAAAAGGCCATGCCCGAAACAAAAGCACTAGCAGTGCTATCGGTGGCAGCGCTATGGACCTCACTGTAATGCAGCCAATAGTGAAGAAATCTAAAGAGGTAATTAAAATAGTAATTTACAGTTATTCCAATGCAGAACAGTGTTCTGTTCCTTTTAAACGTTGCTTTCTCTTTTTTCTTTATCTATAAAAAAAATGACTGATAAATATCTCTGCTATGAACTACCCAGTTTGGTATGTATTTCTTTAATCAGAATGATCCTGGTTTTGGGTGGATAATGTACTGAGCAATGTCTCTATCACATGTGCTATTTAAATGCAATGGACATTCTTTGGCTAGTTAGAAAAAGATAGTATTGGGGAAAGCACAAACTAATTATGAGGCATTAATATTATATTATACAGGATTTATCTAGCGCCGACAGTTTGCGTAGCGCTTTACAATGTTAGGGCAGACACTACACTTACAATACAATCAGAGGACCCTGCTGGTTAGAGCTTACAATCTAAGAGGGAGGGTATAATAAATCCTTTATTACAACTTCAGCAGAAAGACATCAGTGCTGCTTCAGATCTCTTGTGTGTAATAAAAGGGACAAACGTAAACTAGCTGTAACAAATTGGAATATTGTACATAAATAATTTCTTATGAAAATGTGATTTATTCTTAGATTCTTAAAATGGTGTTCTTGTTTGCACAAAGAGCCTCCTTGGATAGAGTTTGTTACTTTGGACGTAATGCAAGTAAGAGGATTTAGTTAATTAATATGGGATAGTTTTCGAAAGCAGTGAATGTGACCTTTACCACAAATTTGTTGCCTCCCTGGCGCATGTGCATTAAATTAGTGATTCATTCACCTGCTGTGAATGTTTGGTAAATGTCACATTGGCTGCTTTGTAAAAAAAAATCCTTGTGTACATATATTGAAGGGAAGGGTTGTGAGATCTCCAGCACTGAACCTTTCTTTATATCTGTTCCAGTACACAATACTTAGTATATGTGATAACCTGCAACAGTTGTACAATTCGGTATGTGGGTAGATCTGGAGGAAGTTAGATCATTTACACCTAGAGAAAATACAATAATGTAGCTAGACATTTTCCTGAATGTCCGGAGTATCTTACTCTCTCCAGTCATACAAGACAAATTTAAGTGTTTTAGGAAAGGTAAAGATGTTTATTTTCTCAATGGCACACAAAAGTATTTTGGATCTCTTTGTTTGCATATCCGAATCCTCTCATAAAAACAAGATAAGGGGTCATGTGGGCTCTGTAGCTTAGGTTTAGCCTTTAGCACTATTGGGGGTTGTAGTACATCAGATCAGGGCCCCAGCTTTCTTTTCTCTGATTGCCGCCCCATTCTGACTCCCTTCTTTCCTCTGGTTCATTAGCCAGTCATTGGCCACACCTGCCTCAAACTTCCTTTTCAGATTAATGTTCTGTCACATTGCCAGACTTTGTGCACAGAATTTCTGACCTTGTAGAAGCCTTCTATCACAGTCATCACAACTGTGCCCCTTCGACCTTCCCTCAGGAATCTGTCTTTGACCGTGAACCAGACACTGTGTAGGAGGAGGATGTATCGCCTTCTGAGGCATCAGATCAAGATGATATGCCTGCTACACGCTCTTCCTCTAAGGCTTGGTTCACACTGCTTCGACCTGCGGTGTGACTTTGCCAGGAGACTTCCTGGCGTCTTGAGTACTACTTTGAGTCACAAGTCTCATAGACATCCCCTTGAAGTAGTAAAGGAATCTTTTCTAAAGTCTGAGCGACTTCAGTAGTCCAAATTAAGACAGCTCTCATTAAATAACATTAGATTTCACGTCATGCGACTTGGGGGTCTCACAAGTTGGATCCCAAGTCATGGCAGTGTGAAACTAGCCTTAGCTTAGCAAGATGCTGATTAAAGCTGTATGCTTTTGTTTAGCATTGGAGCAGCCAGAGTCTGCTCACCCCAAGGTATCCCAGTATAAGGTTTCTAAAATTGCCTGTAGTAGCTAAGCCCTTGAGGATAATCCTTTTTTCAAAGTTTGTAAGGCTATTTTTGCCATGGCATGCCCTGCCATGCAACCCGCAGTTGAGTCTGTTAAACCATTCCTGTCTGGATTAGGCGTATGGCCCCAAACCCTAGTTCCATTCTAATGGTTTCCTTTGTCCATTGTCAGCTGGATTTTTTGCTTTCAGTTTTACACTACTGTGTAAACGGCTTGGCAGATAGTTTGCCAGATTTCCAGGATGAGCTTTCTTTTATATGTGCATGATTCTCAGGCTTAGAGTGGTTCTAAAGGGTAAAGGTTTTTTTACTTTCATGCATTCTATACATGAAGGTAAAAAATCTTCATTATGCAGCTCCCCCTTCAGCCCCCCAATACTTAACTATGCTTAAACTTGATCGAGTGATGTTCTCAAGAGCAGCAGCTCTCCCAAATTTCTCGCTCCTCATTGGCTCTGAGATGCAGCAGGAGCTATTGTCAATCACAGCCAGTGGGGTGGGGGGGGGGGGGGTCTGTGCTGCGCTTTTTGTGTCTTGGGGACACAGAGGGGGGGCTCGGGAGCAAGCATTGCAAGTGGCTTGCTATGCGGGCACTTGGTAGGGAGGAAGGGCCCAGAGCGTTGGCGGGGGGACCCAAGAAGAGGATGATTGGGACTACTCTGTGCAAAACCATTGCGCAGAGCAGGTAAGTATAGCATGTTTGTTATTTAAAAAGGAAAAAAAAAAAGGCATGATCCTTTACAAACACTTTAAATGCAGATGCAGCAGAACTTCTTGCAAGAAACTTCTTGAGCAATTGCCCTTTGAAAGCGTACGCCTGATTGGGCCCTCCTTGGATAAGTATATCATGGAAATCACGTAAGGTAAGTGTACTCTCCTTCCCAGACAAAAAAGGCTTGCGCTTCTACTAGTAGGTCTACTCCTCAGGTTAGGGCGGTTTATTTTCGTCTCTCTACACTAAGCGTAGGACAGAAACATACTTTTCTCTGTCGCTCATTGACAGACGTAGTCCTCGTTGATTCAACACAACTCGGGTTATGCTGCCCTCTACAGGAGTAGGACTAGACAGGAAAGAAAACATTCTGGCCACACCTTTAGGGGCAGTCCCAGAGGGTATATCCTCTCTCTCTGCTACAGCAAATCAGTTTTTTTCTGTCTAGTTAGGAGTAAGGACCTAGATGCCTTGCTAGGATCTTCGGTCCTGGCAGGATTTTTTTCTTAGAAAGATTTTTTAGACAGCTTTTTTCTCCAGTGTTCCTGTGAGATCTTCAAGCAAGAAAGCTGGAACTGGGCGATGGGCTGGATGTTGAGATCCAGTGGTCACCCCAGTTCAGCCTACGAGCGCGTGCAGGCCATAGCTCCGCGCTGGGTCGGCCGCGACATAGTCCCACTGGACGGGGACTGACCCTGCGAGTTGAACGTCTCGCTTAAACGCCAATGACCATGAGTCACGGCGTCCGTATTGGTCAACAGCCCTCCCACCCCGGTGGAGAGGGGTACTGTCAGGAGTTGGCGCCCGCCTGGTTCCGGTAGGGTCATGCCAGTCCCCATATTTAGTGATTCATAGGGATAAGGTAGTTCTTCATCCTAAGCCATCCTTTCTTCCAAAGGTGGTTTCAGACTTTCATCTGAATGAAGATATTGTACTACCTTCCTTGTGTCCTCAGCCCAATCATCATCGGGAACATGCGTTGCATTCCTTGGAGGTGGTTCGGGCAATCAGGGTATACCTGAAGGCTACGGAATCGTTCCGTAAGACGGATTCACTTTTTGTGATCACGGAGGCGGCCACCTGGTCGTCGGTACATACCTTTTACAAAATTTTATAAGATTGATGTGATGGCATCGGCGGATGCCTCATTTGGCCGCAAGGTTTTGCAGGCCGCAATTTGAGGAGACCGGTGGTCTACCTCGAGGGTTTTTTTCTGTTGGAATTTTCTGTTGAGTCTCATCTTTGATGAAGCATTGAAAACTTCTAGTTGGCACCGGTTGGGCCTTCTAGATTGGATTTGATTTCCATTTTCCCACCCCACATTTGTGGTACTGCTTTGGGACGTCCCGAGTTGTGTTGAATCAACGAGGACTACGTCTGTAAATGAGCGACAGAGAAAAATGGATTTTTGTAAAATCTTACCGTAAAATCCTTTTCTCTTAAGCTCATTGACAGACGTAGTACCCGCCCCTCTGTTTTTGAGTTGGGTTGGGTTAAATTCTCTAAACACTGCTTTGTGACATAACTGATTTGCTGTAGCAGAGAGAGAGAGGATATACCCTCTGGGACTGCCCCTAAGGTGTGGCCAGAATGTTTTCTTTCCTGTCTAGTCCTACTCCTGTAGAGGGCAGCATAACTCGAGTTGTGTTGAATCAACGAGGACTACGTCTGTCAATGAGCTTAAGAGAAAAGGATTTTACGGTAAGATTTTACAAAAATCCATTTTTTTTGAGAAGGCCTCTTTACAGTGATGAGGTGCCCCCAATTCTCAAAATCCAGACCCTGAGTTCAGAATATTTCCCGGGCCAACAAACCTTTTTTTTTTTTTTTTAAAGTAACAAAACATGTCATACTTACCTGCTCTGTGCAGTGGTTTTACTCAGAGCACCCCTGTCTACTCGGGTCCCGCTGTGCTCTGGATCCACCCCCCCCACGAGTGCACCCATAGCAAGCCGCATGCTTGCTCTTGAGCCCTGCTCTGTGTGTCTGAGACACACAGAACGAGGCTTGGCACCGCTCCTCGTCACTGGCTGTGATTGAAAGATGCGGGAGCCAATGGCTCCTGCTGCTGTATCTGAGCCAATGAGGAACAAGAGCGCCTCTGCTCTCGTGCACATAGCTGGATCAAGATCCGGCTCAGATATGTATTTAGGGGGGCTGTGGGGGAAGCTGCATGCAGAAGGTTTTTTGTACCTTATTCCATAAAATACAGTAAGTTAAACAAACTTCTACCTTTACAAGCATTTTAAAGGATAGGTCCACCCTAAAACTAAAATCCCTGCATCTATAAATCTCCGTTGTAACACAAACCTATCCAGCCCTGTAAAGAAAAAAATAGTATGCTTACCTTTTTTGTAGAGGACAAAGCCGACAACGGAAGCCCTATAGTAACTCTTTGGGTGACGTTGCATTCTATTAATTTCACAGCCGTTGTCGGTCGTGTCCTCGGCAGAGCTTCCGCCACTGAAGATCGTGTCAGATCGGCTTTAAAAAAGATATGTATATGGATTTCTTCTTTACAGGGCTAGATAGGTTAGTGTTAGAATGTGGAGATCTATAGATGCAGGGGTTTTAGTTTTAGGGCAAACTTATCCTTTAAGGTTTATACTGGAACCTCTTTTTTGGTTCCCAAACTGAATGGAAGAGTTTGCCCATTCTGGTTCTGATAACTTTCAATCTGTTCCTATGTGTGGAGAGGATTTGTATGAAAAATGTCACGTCGTTCATTGCCTCCCTCCTGGGAGATTTTCTGGCTTCAATAGACATCCTCAATGCCTATCTACACATTCCCAGTTTTCTGTCTCATAAGTGCTGGGTTGGGCAGTCAGTATTGCCCATTTGTCACCTTTCTATTTGACCTTTCTATGGCTCCCTGGGTTTTCACCAAGGAGATTGCCCTGGTTTTGGCTCTGCTCCGTGCTCAAGGAATTCACATTGTGAGGTACCAGGACTGTCTCTTGTTAAAGGATCAGTCCATGCTTTACCTGTCAGCCAACATCCAACAGAATGTAAAGGTTCTGCAGAGCTTCATTTGGATCTTCACCTCCAGGAGTCATTGCTGGACTAGATTAAAAATTCCTGGATCTGAAGCTGGTCACTTCTCTTTGCAAAAATTTTCTGTCTCAGGGAAAATTTCTGTTCTTTAAAGAATATGTAAACCCAACATTTTGAAATTCCAGATATGTGCCTGTTGTACTATGTACTTGTATGAAAAAGTATCCTCTTCCCTTTGTATTGCTTCATTTTTGTGAAGTGCCTGGTGTTTCTTCCAGTCCCTGAGCTTTCCTATCAAAAACTGAGCACACTAAGCATGAGAGCACAGCATTGTCAGTTCTCTAGCTGTGCTTGGAACTGAGCCTGCTCTTCGATGATAATACTTGCTCTGACCCCCCCAAACCCCACACAGCCATTTACTGGGAAGATCAGTGTTCTGCTGTTTCTCCTCTCCTAGATCTTATGCCGCTGAGAACAGAGTAAATGTGATCAATTATAAAAAAGGGAAAAAAGGTATTTATAATGTATTTTTATAGCAATACACAGATGTTTTGTCTTTCATTTCTATTTTAAACTGAATAGGTTATTTTTTCAAGGTGAGCGTTTATGTATACTGTACATTAATTTTAATGCCTGAGCCCTTTGGTCCAGGTGAATCCGTTAATTCAAACTTGCATAAGGGTCTTGTTCCTCATGATGGTCTCTTTCGAGGCAGTGACATACACCCGGTTTCCCTCCAGACTGTTGCAACTTAACCTTCTGGACACGTGGAAAAAAAACGTTTCGCTCCTTGGACTGCCCTATGCGCCTGACCTCCAGGGTCAGATTTTCCTTGGCTTGGTAGATTTCCAGTGTCACCCTGGAGTTAGAGAAACCCTTTCCACCACAATTATGGCAAGTTCTCATAACAGATGTCAGTCTGTTGGACTGGGGAGCAGTCCCCCTTGTTGGGGGAAGCTCTGCATCCAATCTACATTCTGTAACTTGGAGCAATTTGGTTGTCTCTTCGATGTTGCGAGGATACGCAGCAGGAATCCATTCAGACAATGCCTCAGCTTTGGGTTAACCATCAAGGAGGCACCAGAAGTCTCCCTTCCCTAAGAGAAGTGGATGTGGTCCTCTCTTGGGCATAACGTTAAGTTTCAGCCCTGTTTACCGTCCACATCCCAGGAGTAGAAAATTGGCAGACGAACTTTCTCAGTTGTCATCCTCTGGATTCACGGTAATATGTTTTCTATCCAGAGGACTTTGCCAACAGCAGGGGATCTCTTGGCATCCAGATCCAACAACAAACTAGACGGGTTTGTTGGCAGCTCCAGGGACCCTTGGACCTTGGTAGAGATTGCTCTGGTCACTATGTGGAATGCGTTCAACCTGATCTATGCCTTTCTTCCCTTCCAGAATCTCCCTGCCCTTTTTCACAGATCGACAAAGAGGGTAATTTGGTAATTTTCATTGTACCAAATTAGTCCAAGAGGACAGGGTACACAGACATACTCAAGCTCCTGGAAAACGCTCCGTGAGCTCTTCTGGACTGTGTGAACTGTCTGTTCATAGGGACAGTGTTCCATCCTGATTCTTGGTTGCTTGCTGTAATGGCATGACAGCCACAGCCTTGATGGTCAGGGACCTTTTGGATTTAGTCATCCCTACCCTCTTGTAGGAAGTCTACTTCACATAAGGACTATAGTATAGATGAAGATGCGCTGATCAAATGTGGGGATTGCTGCACCTAAAATAAAGTGCGCTATCCTATACATACATACATACATACATACATACAGTTGTATTCAAAATTATTCAACCCCCCAATGCTGTAAAGGGTTTAGGGAATTTAGTGTACATTTGTAATTGTATTCAGAATTAAATCCTACAAGGACTTCTTAAAGAACCATATGCAACTAAAATGACATCAATTGGTTTTGTAATACAGTAGTAAATGTGTTTTTTTTGTGAATTATTCAACCCCTTAAAGACTACCACTCTGAAGAACAGAAGTTCATTGAAGTGTTTTCAATCAGGTATTGAAAACACCTGTGAATGTCAGGGAGCAGCAATAAAGCCTAATGAGCACCAATTAGACCGCTTTAAAATGACTGTGATACTCGGCTCCTTCTAGACATTTACTGGTGTGGTTACAAACATGGTGAAGTCAAGAGAATGGTCCAGGAAGACAAGAGAAGAGGTGATTACTCTTCACAGGAAGGGCAATGGCTATAAGAAGATTGCAAAGATGTTAAACATACCAAGAGACACCATAGGAAGCATCATTTGCAAATTCAAGGCAAAGGGCACTGTTGAAACGCTACCTGGTCGTGGCAGAAAGAAGATGCTGACTTCGACTGCTGTGCGCTACCTGAAGCGTAGAGTGGAGAAAAGTCCCCGTGTGACTGCTGAGGAACTGAGAAAAGATTTGTCAGATGTGGCTACTGAAGTTTCTGCTCAGACAATACGGCGCACACTGCGTAATGAAGGCCTCCATGCCAGAACTCCCAGGCGCACCCCCTTGCTGTCTCCAAAGAATATGAAGAGTCGACTGCAGTATTCCAAAATTCATGTGGACAAACCACAGAAGTTTTGGGATAGTGTTCTGTGGACTGATGAAACAAAATTAGAACTGTTTGGGCCCATGGATCAACGCTATGTTTGGAGGAGGAAGAACAAGGCCTATGAAGAAAAGAACACCTTGCCTACTGTGAAGCATGGCGGGGGGTCAATCATGCTTTGGGGCTGTTTTGCTTCTGCAGGTACAGGGAAGCTTCAGCGTGTGCAAGGTACCATGAATTCTCTTCAGTACCAGGAGATATTGGATGACAATGTGATGCAGTCCGTCACAAACCTGAGGCTTGGGAGACGTTGGACCTTTCAACAGGACAATGATCCCAAGCATACCTCCAAGTCCACTAGAGCATGGTTGCAGATTAAAGGCTGGAACATTTTGGAGTGGCCATCACAGTCACCAGACTTAAATCCGATTGAGAACCTCTGGTGGGACTTAAAGAAAGCATTTGCAGTGGAGGCTTTTGCCCATGACGAATGGGCGAAGATACCCGTAGATCGCTGCAAGACACTTGTGTCAAGCTAGGCTTCACGTTTAAAAGCTGTTATAACTGTAAAAGGATGTTGTACTAAGTACTAAGATTGAATGTCACTTGGGGGTTGAATAAAACTGATAATGATGTGAGCACAGAAAAGACATTTGTGGTTATTTCATTATAAATGTTATGTTATATTTGTCTGACCTACACGTGCCTCTTTGATTTAATTGTAAGCAGGATGACTGAATGATCAAAATCAATGTCAAACTGGCCAAAACAATCGATTTCAGTGGGGGTTGAATAATTTTGAATAGAACTGTACATACATACATACATACATACATATGATCACAAATAATCAATAAATGTGTGAGTGAACAACAGTAACCCAATAGTATTGTGAATGTAAACCAACATACAAATTGGCCAAGTGCACAAAGGTGATGGTTCTGTGAAAAAAAATGTTTTTGAAAACAAAAAAATCAAATCGTTTGTGATCCAATTGCTGTGAAACAAATAGGATTCATATGAGACTTATCCAGAATTTTTATTTTTGAGTTACTCTCAAGGACGTATTTCTTTATTTGTGTCAAAGGAAATGGATCGCATATGATTTGAATTTTTTCTTCCTTTAAAAAATATTTTTTTTTTTATAGAACCATCACCTTTGTGCACTGGTGCACTGAGCCAATTTGTATGTTGGTTTACATTCACAATACTATTGGGTTATTGTTCACTCACACATTTATTGATTCTTTGTGATCGTATGTATGTATAGGATAGCGCACTTTATTTTATTTTTACATTTCACATAAGGACTACCATCACACTTGGAGGGCCTAAATTGCTTGCTGCAAGTCAAGGAACTTTCATCCTTTAAGTACTTAATGGGATGTATCATGCTATTCTTCCACTCTGGACCAAACCAGAAAATTGGCCATAAGTGCCATTAGGGACAGATCTGGGCCTTGGCCATTCTGTTTCAGAAACCTTTTGGCCTTTCACTCCTTAACCACTTCTGGACAGGATTTACCCCCTTAATGACCAGGCCATTTTTTGTGATATGGCACTGCGTTACTTTACCTGACAGTTGCGCGGTCGTGCGACGCTGTGCCCAAATAAAATTGATGTCCTTTATTTCCCACAAATAGAGCTTTCTTTTGGTGGTATTTGATCACCTGTGCGATTTTTTTTTTTTTTTTAATTTTTTGCGCTTTAAACAAAAAAAAAAAGAGCGACAATTCTGAAAGAAAAAAAACTACTTTACTTTCTGCTATATAACATTCCCAATAAAAAAATCAATCAAATTTTTTCATCATTTTAGGCCAATTTCTATTCTGCCACATTTTGGTAAAAAAAAAAAAAAATCCCAATAAGTGAATATTGATTGGTTTGCGCAAAAGTTATCGCGTCTACAAACTAGGGGAAAGATTTGTCATTTTTATTTATTTTTTTTACTAGTAATGGCGGTGATCAGCAATTTTTAGCAGGACTGCGACATTGCCGTGGACAGATTGGACACCTGACATGTTTCACACTTTTGGGGGGACCAGTGACATTACTACAGTTATCAGTGCTAAACATAGGCACTGTTACTGTACTAACGACACTGGCAGGGAAGGGGTTAAAACCAGGGGCAACCAAAGGGTTAAATGTGTCCCTAGGTGGTGCTTTCTAACTGCAGGGGGGGAGGGGCTTTCTGCATGAACACAGAGACCTGTGTTCCTAAATAGGAGGAATACAGGATCTCTGTGTTCATAACTGATAGAACAGCGGTCTGCCGCATTTACAAGGGCAGATCCGGGTGCCCTGGCGGCAATCACGGCCACCGGACCCGCTTATCGGCTTCCCCTGTAGCAAATGGGCGGACGCGCACCCTCCGCTAGCGGCCCTGCGAAGCGATGTACAGTTACGTCGTCTCGCGGGACAGAGCTGACCTGCCGCAGGAAAACTGAGGCAGGCGGTCGTTAAGTGGTTAATTAATATACCAAAGGAAGAAAACGCTGCTCCAGGTGTGTGATGGTAGCTTGGAGGTGGAATATCCCACAGAGTGCTAGCCCTGGCCTGCCTCCGTGGAAAACTTGTAAGAAAAGAAATGGCCGCACATCCAGGAATTCCAATTGCCTTTAATTTCCAAAGTGATGACACCAAAGACACCAACATATGGTCACATAGACGCGTTTCACACATACATCTTGTGCTTAATCATTACAATGACAACCGCCTATAGATCTTAAATAGACCGCCTAATAATTGCAGGTGTTCTGGGGGCGGGGATAATCAGCAGTTGCTCACAGCCCAATTAATCACCTAAATTCAGCCCCAAAGAGCATCTGAGTAGTGATTCAAATACGAAGTCAAACTGAAGTTCCAACTTCTCGTGCATATCGTGAACTGTCCCATACACACAAAGACATGGACCAACAATCACCTAGAAAATTGTAGAAAAACACCAATGAAAATATTGGAAAAAAAGAAAGAGAAAAAACCATAATGAATGTAAAAACATCTATCTGGTATACGCACATATGTGCATGTAGGTGCACACCTGCACATACATGGACACATTTCACATGCATATACTAAAGACATATACATAAAATCATTATTCCCTCCATGGAATAAACTATTCCCACTTTAAGGATGCATAAAAGAATGCATCCATGTATACATCGTGAGAAAACCATCTCCATTATAGCACCTGTATGGACACGCGTGTTTCAATAGAATTGTAAAAAACGTGTGGTAAATCACTGTAAATTATGCATATAGATACCGATACGCCATAGTGTCAGTTTTTAACCAATGTGCCCTGCCCACACAGGAGAACCAGGAGATATCAAAAATATAAACATAATAATCAATAAAGGATCATTGATCATATAAAAATCCACAGCAGAGGAGGGACCAATGCAGCACATAATCAGATCATATTGTATATAGACATGCCTAAAGATGGAACATACGTGTGTGTGTATGTATATGTATGTATATATATATATATATATATATATATATATATATATATATATATATGGCATCCCAATGTATGGAGGGGGTCCCATTGGGGCTCATTCATAAAAATGACTGGCATCCCATTTGAAGTTGAGCCCGAGTGGGATGCAACTCTGCAGATGGAAGATGCAGAATACTTCCCTCCGACATAGGGATCGGAACGTAATTACAGATGTGGGGCAGTGGGATGTTCCTGTTGCAGCCACATTCAGGATGGCACTACATTTAGGTCCATTGTTAATCATAAAGTGTATGATATCGGGTTCTTCTTTAACTGCAACACTAGTTATATAACTAATATAACACTCACTTAAATTTCCTATCATACACTAACATCTACCCAGGTACTTTTAAGTGGAGGTAGCAGCTTTATTATACACCTTCTTTTTCCTAACAACTAGTCCATTGCGCAGATACCCCTCTTTAATTTTTTCCAAACAGTAAAGCTAGTCCAATTTTTTGTATAATGTGAAAGATGTTACGCCAAGAATTGTGATCTTTATTCTAAGCAACTAGAATCGTGATTCTCATTTTATTCAGAATCGTGCAGCTCTAGTGTATTCCTATGTTTGCACTAAAAGCGTGCCTCCAGCATAGAGACCAAGCTGTTGCTGACATTTGTGGGTCTTGTTCTAACAATTGGGAGCCCGGAAAGCTATAGATTGGCTAGATTGGCAGTAGCTTGTGATTGGGCATCTTAGTGATCCTGTGAAAAGAACCCTCTCCTGTACTCTTTGGCCTCATTCACATGGCATAACGATCATAATACCCATGGGAAGGGCCATTTTCATTTGCTTGGGATGCATAGGTGTTCCATGCAACCCCATGCAGGCACCCTGTTAAAATATTGGCAGGCGACCGCAGCACGAAACCCCAAGCGCATTCCAGAGTGTACATCCATGCGGGACCGATGCACGGAACAAGTCGCTCCGACTTGGAAAAAGGGTCCGGAGCTTCTTTGGGGCAACCCGGAGCGACCTGCATAGACTTCAATGTTATGAAGTCCGTGCCGGCCGCTCCGAGGTCACGGCGCGCTGCTCGCACCGCGACCTCGGAGGTCGCCCCGGGAAGTCGGATCGCCCCAGTGTGAACGGGGCCTTAAAGGGACATAATAAATGGAACTGATGAAAATGGACAGCATCCGTTTACATCTATTCCGATTTGTCTAAACAGAAAAAGTCACAGTCTTGTTTTGTTTAAAAAAACAAAAAAGACCTGACTGGGCACATCCTGTAGCCAGAACATACATTGTGGTCCATGAAAAACTGACAACTGGATCTTTACTTAGCGCCTGTGTGAAAGGGGCCTTAGGGGAGAATCAGGAGATAATGTTTCACATTTACCACCAAACTGAAGGTCCATTTGTCCTGAAAAAAATAAGCAAATTCTCTTGAATACTTTGGCATGTGTAAAACTGTATTTATCTTTGCAACTTGACAAAGTTGCTAAACTGTGTTTAGGCATTAGGATTTGTTTTAACCTTTGCCATTAGAGGGTTTAACGAGCTTGTTCACTCAAACTCCATATTTTGCTATGGGAAGATAGTAGGTTCAATTTTTTTTTTTTTAAACATCTTTTTAGTCTATAGTGATAGGATTTTAAAGCGTAAGCATCAAGGTCTTCCACTGGATGCGGGGGCTTTTTACTTCTTCTATTGCAAACTCTTTTGTTGTAAAACAAAAAGTTCAACAAGGAGAATGAGAAAGTGAATATATACTCCAAAAGGGGTGTATATCCCTCGCGCCTATGGATGTCCAAGTTGGGAGGAGGGAGTTAAATAAATAAATGTATAAATGCTCGTGGGGGAGGGTGGAGGGGTAATAGCAGCTGCTATAGGATAAAAGGTAGATAAAGAGTAAAGACTTGATATAGTGCTTGCTAATACTAACCAGAAATGGACAATTGCTTGTCAATGTCCTTGGTTAGAAGTGGTGGAAAAATAAAGTACTCAGGAATAATTGAGCATGTGCGTAATAAAAAGATAAATAAATAAATATCACAATATATAAATATCACAGTAAGCCCCCATTCACATTAGGTCGCTCCGACTTGGGGGGCAACCTGTGAAGTCGTGTGCAGCGCGACTTCGGCATGACTTGCAAGGACTTCACATAATGGAAGTCAATGCAAGTCGCCTCCAGGTCGCCCTGAAGTAGTACAGGACCCTTTTTCTAAGTCGGAGCGACTTGTGTCGCTCCTATTAGAACGGCTCCTGTACTACACAGTGGGAGCGACGGTGCACGACTTGTCAGGCTGACCAAGTCGCCTGACAAGTCGTACCAGTGTGAATGGACACTTAAATCATGTAAGTGCCTTAATAGTGCCAAAAAATAGTGCAAATATAAAGTTCATAAGTGACTTCGGTGAATATGCAGGTACAAATTGAGTGCCAATAGGGAAAGTGCAGGTGCTTTGTGCTGGGTCCTCCAATAGTCCAAATGCTGGTAATTGTGGTGTCAACCGTGTGGAATAATGGGGGGTATACACTCACCAGAAGTTGTGGGTCTTGGATACCGTACAGCAGTGGTCCTCAACTCCGGTCCTCAGGGCCCACTAACAGGCCAGATTTTAAGTATTACCTTGAGGAGATGCAGACTAGAATACCGCAATCACTAATCAGCAAATTAGATCACCTGGGATGTATTTCAGTTATCTTGCAAACCTGGCCTATTAGTGGGCCCTGAGGACCAGGGTTGAGGACCACTGCCGTACAGTATTAAGACCTAATGAGCCTTATGGCCACTTAGGCCGGGGAGGTAACTGCTGAGCTTTGTAGTCCCATACGATCCGGAATCCCTCTCCTGGATGGTCTGGATCTAGTGTTTTCTCTGCGGCAGGACAGCAGCTCGCTCTTGTTCGGTCCACACCCAGCTTTATATTTGGACTATTTTTTGGCACTATTAAGGCACTTACATGATTTTACTGTGATATTTATATATTGTGATATTTATTTATTTATCCACATTTATCTTTTTATTACGCACATGCTCAATTATTCCTGAGTACTTTCTTTATTTGTCCGCCACTTCTAACCTAGGATATTGACAAGCAATTGTCCATTTCTGGTTACTATTAGCAAGCGCTATATCAAGTCCCAAATACTTTGGGATTTTACTCTTTAAGGAGAATGAGACCTCCTTCTAATATCTACAGAGTCCCAATAGATATTAAATGCTGTTGTATGTAAGCTATTTTGCATAAACAAGCCACGTTTCAGGCTAGTGATACATAGGGGTGTTTTTTTTTTTTTTTTTTTTTTTAATCTGCGTTTTTGTTTTTTGTTTTTTTGATCAGCCTAAAATTATATTTGGTAATATTGCTGCTTTTTGCAAATTAAATTAATAAAATTATGGTAGTACAGGATTGTCTTTTGAAATAGTCTCTCTCCTTGGCTAGCTTAGACAGACAGTGTTTTTGTATTTCTACCTATGTATGACACTATGCTATGTTACTATATTTATATATCTTGTAAGGGCCTTGTGGAGTAATGATTTATTGGAGATTATTGGTAATGATTCTTGGCATTCCTTCCGTTGCTGGAGTCCTACTCAGACCCCTATTAATGTTGTATGTTGGCATCATTACGTACTGGCTGCCAAAAATATTGGGATAGTTTCCAAGGTGGTGTGCAGATGCGGTTCAGAGAACCAAGTCTTAGCTATGCTGAAATGACATCCTAAACTTTTCAGGGTCTAAAGAAAGATTGTTTTTATCCCTGCAATTAGGCGCAAAACTGAAGCCTTTAAGTTTAGTTTGTGTTACCTATTAACACAACAAAGACCAGTGCTTCTTGTAATATCTTATTTGTCATCCAAGAAATAAATAGGCAGTTATTTCTGGTTTTGTCCTCTGAAAGCATTAGTAGCTCATATGCTTAATCAAGGTCTTGGTACTTTGAGGAGGTAACAAAAAAAAAAGCATTTAGGTTAGGGGGAGGGAGGCTAGAACTTTACTTGCTACATGCTTGTTCCAGGTCAGTGAGTCAAGTACTTTGGAGAGCTATAGCGGGGTTCCAGTATTTTCAGAGGGGGGTTTGCAGTATAAGGTGGGAGCAAAGGTTTCTTGTAAAACTAGCACTTCAGCTTTTCAGTATGTTGTCTCGTTATCCTGAGCTATTTGTAATTGTGAGCATTTTTCTATTAACTCTACTAATGGTCCTGCTTGGGAAAAGTGTCCAGCCTGATTTTTGGCTAGGTTACTAGTCTATTTGAAGCATCTTGCAATGATGGATTATGCCTTTAATATTTTTTATAGCTAATGTCCCCTCTTTCCTGTCTTCCACGCCTGGATGTACCTCTTTAACCGCTTGCCTGGAGAATAACATGGTGGCTGTTGCAATTTTTTATGATGCACAATATTTGCACAGCCATTAAATACAAATTGTTGTGAAAGTGCTGAGAGATTTCTCTGTTGATCTCTACTCTTCTAAGATTACTGCTACCCCCCGGGAGATTACGCATTTCCAGGAGGGTTGTGATCTTCCTGTCCTTTCTGCCTCGGACGCAGCTGTGCTCAACGCCCCCCTGACGGAGGCTGAAATTTACACTGCCTTAAAATCTTCACAGAATGGCAAGTCTCCGGGAGCCGATGGTATCCCTACGGAGGTCTATGTTAGATATGCAGAACAGTTGGTGCCCCGTCTGCTCCGGGTCTATAACTTGGCCCTGCGAGAGCGTAGGCTGCCTCCATCTATGTCCGAGGCTGTTGTGGTCCTTATACTGAAACCTGACAAAGACCCTGCCCTACCTGACTCCTACCGCCCTATATCTTTGCTTACTGCTGATATTAAGATCCTAGCTAAGGTGCTGGCGACGCGTTGTCCCTGGTTGTCCACAAGCTCATACATCGGGACCAATCTGGCTTTATCCCTGCTCCCTCTACAGCTCTTAACCTCCGTCGTCTTTTCCTCAACTTGCAGGTACCGGTCGACAACCCGGGTAATAGAGCTATCTTTTCTTTAGACGCAGCTAAAGCTTTAGACAGTGTCGAGTGGTCCTACCTCTGGGAAGTGCTTCGCCATTTTGGAGATGGGGAGTCGTTCCTTGCCTGGGTGCAATTGCTCTATTCGGGTCCTACGGCTAGGCTGCGGTTTAACGGTGAGCTGTCTGAGCCTTTCTGTCTCCATAGGGGTACCCGTCAGGGTTGCCCGCTATCTCCTCTCCTGTTTGCAATGGCTTTGGAGCCCTTGGCGGAGCGGATCCGGGCCTCCTCCGAGATAGTGGGGTTCAGACGTGGTGCTCGTGAGGACATTGTTTCTTTGTATGCGGATGACACTTTGTTATACCTAGGCGACACTCAGGCCTCCTTAGATGCCGTCATGTCTCTCATTGACTACTTTGGTTCCCTCTCGGGCTTTTCCATAAACTGGGATAAGTCGGTCCTGCTCCCCTTAGATCCTCTTCCTGCCAGGGCGGCCGCGGTTTGGGTGGTGGATAGGTTTAAATACCTGGGTATTCATGTGTCCCCCGACCCGACTGACTATTTGGAATTGAATTTGGTACCTCTGCTGCAGAGAATTCGGTCTAAATGCACAAGCTGGTGCAAATTGCTGCTGTCTGTTGCTGGCCGTGTCAATCTTATCAAGATGGTTTGGGCTCCCCAGCTGCTATATGTCTTCCACAATACCCCCATATGGATACCTAGAAAATGGTTTCTCAGGATCGAGTCACAGTTTCGGGAACTTATTTGGTGTAAGAAAGTGGCCAGGGTTAAACTTGCCTCTCTCCAGATGGCTAAGGACGGTGGAGGTTTGGCGGTCCCCAACCCCCGGGTGTATTTCCTAGCCTCCCAAGTCCAGCACATGGGCGGCTGGGGGATTGTGGACCCACAGGATTCCATTGGGGCCCTCTTGACTCCTCTGGACTCTGACACCCCGGTTCTTGTCCATCTGGAGGCGGGATTTGCGCATCTGCCGGCCAACTTGCCGACGGTGTCCCTGCTCCGTTTAGTGTGGCGATGTGTGAAGGACATGTTCCGGGTTGAGGGCTTGCTATCGGAGACCCCGATCTGGGACAACCGGAACTATAGAGAACTTGCCCGTCTGGAGGGCTCGGAAATCTGGAGGAATCTGGGGATCCGATTTATGACACAATTGTATAGGATGCAGGTCCTTAAATCTTTCCGGGACCTGGAAGAGGAGTTCCGGGTACCTAGACAGCATTTTTTCAGGTATTTGCAACTCCGGCATGCGCTCTTGGCTCAGGCCAGGTTTTCTCCCCTATGGCTTACCACCCACAGAATTCTGGGGGAGGTACTCCGGGCCTCCGACAAGAAGGGCATGATATCTGAGGTGTATGCCGCTCTGTTAGGCTCGTTTCAAGACCCGGCCGCCCTCCCTGCCAGAACGGCGTGGGAGGAGGACCTTGGTCCCATTGATGGTGAAACGTGGGAGCTATGTCTGGCCTCCATTCCCTTAGTCTCGGTCTCGGCCTCTCACAAGATCTCGCACCTCATGTTGTTCCATAGGGCGTATAGAACACCTGTTAAGCTCCATAGGTGGGGTCACAGACCTACCCCTCTCTGCCCAAAGTGTGATCGGGAACTGGGTACACTGATGCACATGCTGTGGCGCTGCCCCAAACTCTTTAGATATTGGTCTGCGGTTATAGAAACGATATGCAAAGCATATAATTTTCAGCTATTGCGGGATCCTTTGATCTGTCTTCTTGGGGCCCTGGAGGTTGAATCCCTGACTCCTAATGCACACGTAGCTGTTCTTAGGCTACTTTATATGGCTCGTAAATTAATTGCCAGGTACTGGATTTCTTCCAGAGTCCCGACAGTGCAGCAATGGATTGCACAGGTTAATAGCTCTCTTATTAGAGAAAAACTGACCTATCAGCATAGAAAAGCACATAAGAAATTCCTGTCGCTGTGGCAGCCCTGGTTGGATGATCCGGCCCTGGCTCCCCCACAACTAGTCATGCACAGGCTTCTAATGGGTTAAGTTGGTTTACACCTCAAGAATGTTTGACTGCTACTGCTCGGTGAGGCTTCCCCCCCCCTTTTTTTTTTTTCCCCCTTCCCTTTCCTTCCTCCTCCCTACCTTCCTTCCCCCTTCTCCTTCAATGATTCCACTTGGTGCCAATCTTTCTACAGTTACTCTTGCCCAGTTAGGGCCCCTAAGTGCCTCCCTCAGTACTGTTTATAAGCCCTTTTTTGCTGCTTCCTGAGGGGGTACTCCTCAAACCTACTTGTGGTATGGTGGGCAGTGGAGAGTTCTCGATTGCTCGCTAGCACTTAATTCAGGATTGGACAGTGGGTTGCATATTTGATTGCTCTATGGGTTGTTATTTGCACATTGTACTACCTTATTTTCTGTACAATATTGGTTGTTTACAGAAGAGAAGAGAGAGAATTTTCATTTGTTATGTACGCACTTACTACTGTATGTACAATGTTTAACACTGTGTTTATTTTTCTCAATAAATTTGTTTACTTTTTGAAAAAAAAAAAAACAAATTGTTGTGAAATACACTTAAATGATTCGTAGCACACAAACACAATATAAATACAGATGTTGCTCGGGCGATGGAAATGCCGACATCCCTAATGTAAACTTGGAAAAAAAGCTGTCAGGACTTGTCGTTTTCCATTCACAAAACACTAAATAAGTGATGTGGGCATTTTTTTTTTGACCGATAGTGTGGGGGAGAAGTCAAAGAGGCGTAGCGGGTGCTGGTCCTTTTTGTTACATAATATGGGTGTACTATGTAACATATTATGAGAGGTGAACTTATCCTTTAACTCTTAGGCCCCTTTCACACATACGGTCCGTTCAGTTCATCAGTTCAGTCACATCAAAATGTATCCGTTTTTCATCCATTTTTCGTCAGTTGTTATCCGTTTTTCATCCGTTTTTTGTCAGTTATCTGTTTTTCGTCCGTTGTCATCCGTTTTCGTCCGTTTTTCGTCCGTTGTCATCCGTTTTTCGTCCGATCCGTTTTTTTGACGGATGAAAAATAGGGCATTCATCCGTTCAAAAAAACGGACATTGACGGAAGCGAATGAAAACAGATGTTAACTGATGAAAATCCATTGTCATCAATTTTTACATAGAGATACATTGATGTCCTTTTTTCATCCGTCAACGGATGGATGAAAAACGGACAAACGGACAGCATGTGTGAAAGGGGCCTTAAGGTGTTATTGACTATTTTCACATACAATGGCCAAATTAATCCAGTAAGAGGCAGGAGTGTATTTGTTGGTGCACTATTGCATGACTCTTGCAGGTGGGTTCACAGATTGAAGAGTGAAGTAACACCCCCATTTATATAAATTTGTTGTGGACACTGTGTATGAATACAATAAATTGGTCACAAATTGCTCAGCATATAGGCTACTTTCAATGGAATATTCTAAAAATAGTTTTTATAAATAGTTTTTTGAATAGGTTTTATTTTCACATGAGATTTGTCCAATATTAATTTTGTATGGTATGTTGGTGGGTTTTGAAAATATCACTTGTATGTTGTTTTTATTTAAACCATGCCTTTGAATACGAGTGCCACAGACTTCTAACACAATTTTTAGGTTATCTGAGTGAACGGCTCTCTTGAGGTCATTCCACAGAATCTCTGTGGTGTTGAGGTCTGGGCTCTGACTTGGCCACTCCAAAAAGCAAGCTTTCTTTTTCTGAAGCCAGTCTGTGGTGAATTTCTAATGGGTTCACACAATTTTCCTGCCACTATGTCTTTGTTCCAGAATCCTAATTTTAGTCATAGAAAAAGTGTTTGTGTTTTTTTGTTTATAAATAAAATAATTTTGCAAGACAGTATTGCCAAAGAAAATCCCTTTTTGTCCTAAAAAAAAAAAAAAAAAAATGTGTATGTATGTGTGGGAGCTGCAGTGGTTAATAATGTCACTGAATGTTCCATGTGCCAATACGAATGAGTACACCCCAACTCTTTTTTTTTCAGAAAACCTTTACTTTCTTGTCAGAACCAACATTTTCTATGGGGGCACTATACTACAAAATACTCCCACAAATGCGGGCTGTTGATTGCAACCAAGATTTTTTAATTTGCACACACAATAAAGAAAAGTATTTTTCCTAACAGATTTATTCAAGACCATGTTGCAAAAAAATGAATACACCCCAATGAAAGTCTTAGGAACAAAGCTAAATTTTAGACAACAAAATTCTAATTAACAAGAATTCAACTACAGGTAAGTGTAGTTATTCATTAAACAGATGTCCAGCAGAGAGTTAATTATGAAAGGGCGTTACTTAACAAAGAAAACTCCTTCCTGTTTCATGCTTTTAGTAATGGCACCACATGGAAGGAAATGTCACAAGGCCTGAGAAAGAAAATAATTTTTCTCTTACGTCCTCCGACAGTCGCCGCCTCTTCATATTCGTCACTAATGGGGTTATTGACCTTTGCTCCGCAGGAGTAGCTAGGCAACAGAATATATTAATATCAAAGCTTTTAGCATATCCCACCCCCAGGGGGTGGTCCCCTCAGTCAATACCTCCCTGCTTCCTGCATACCAACTCAGTTTCACTTGCCTAGCTCAGGAGTACGCAGGCTGTTCCTGTGCTGGGGCTCTTAGTCTCAGCCACTTTTCTCTTTTTTGATTTTATTTTAAGTTTTTTCTCTTTCTTTTACTTAGCTGTTTATTTCCAGCATTAGTTAGTTCTTCTGATGAAGATGATCGTGCGGAGCTGGGTCTCAGTCTGGCCACCCTGGATCCCAGGGCTCAGGGCCAGGGGCTTCCCAGCCTGCCATCGAGCGTTCAGCTTAGGTTTTGCCCTGGCACATTGAACGACCCATCCCTGTTCGCTGCAGGGATGCTATCGGTGAGGTGGCTACCTCACTGGACGCCATTGCGGTTTCGCACCGCAACTCCAATGCGTCATGCTTGCGACACTCCCTGATAAACTCCACAGACACGACGTGGTTCTGCACTCAGTACTTTATTTTCTCCTCCACACTAACTAAACAGGAAGGGGAAATACAGTGTAATATTACTCTCTTCGACATTTTCATCTTCTGCTAGCTTTACTTCATTTCTCTGATGAGGACAGTCTTTGGCCCAATGGTACGTGTTCTGACAAATTACGTATTTTGTTTGCTTACCATATTTGTCGAGCGGGTTTGTACCTTGCTGTGGCTGCCACTGTCTATTCTGTGACTGGCTGTTGTTCCGTCTTAATTTACCTGGTGGCCTCTGCTCTGTGAAAAACGCCGCATCTTGAGTCAAGCTGCCTCCACTTGCTCCACTGGTTTTTCCTCCGAAAATCCGTTTTAACGCTGACTTCATGGATGCAAATGTTAAATCCGTGCACGCTGTAAGTGCTAGCTGCCTACTCTTCTCTTCAAGACAAGCCGTGTCCAGTAGTTTAAATGCTAACACAGCGTCAGGCAAGGTCATGTTGTATTTCTTCATGCGGTTGTATCTCTGCTCAAAGTCTATGATGTAGTCTGCCATGGACATCGCGCTGTCTTTGGAAATCGAGTCGAAATGAGAGTACGCTTCATAAGCGCGGTCTTTTTCTTCTATCAAGAATACAGAGTCCAGCTTAGCTAACAAGGTTTCCATACCATTGTCTTCATTCAGATCGCTCGCGGGTATTTCCAAAGCGGTCTCTCTGGCTCGCCTCTCGAGCCCTAACACCACCGCTAGTGCCTGCTTCTTCTTGTCCAAATCCGTAACAAGTTTCCAAATACTAATTTCATTTTTCCAGCACTCGTATGGTCTGATTTCGTCAAACTTAGGTGGTACTCTATAGTTGGAAACCATCCTCTGCTACCATTGATAAACTCCACAGACACGACGTGGTTCTGCACTCAGTACTTTATTTTCTCCTCCACACTAACTAAACAGGAAGGGGAAATACATCATAGAATAGGAGGGAACACTGAAAAAGATGCAGTAACCAAAATGACCACAAGATGGCAGTATATTAAACAACTATATCCCTTGTACATGAAGTTAACACTCCCTGTCCTCAGTACTGCGGTTTGGTCGCTGGAGCAGGCTCCCCACGCCATCCGGACTGGCAAGTGTATCTCTATGTGGGGACCTGTCTTTTTTGGGTGTCAGTCTGGGACTGTGTGACCCTGCATGTCTGTGTGGCTGCTGTGCTCCCTGTCAGCTCCTGTGTGCACTTGCTGCCTGTGTGTGGGCTGTGAGGGGGGGGGCTCTCCCGCTCTGCTGGGTGTCAGATGAAGCAGTAAGATTTTAGACATGCTGTGCGGCGATCCGCCATTTTTTCTGGGGCAAAAATTATGGTGGCAGGTCCTGTGAGGTACTGCACGCGTTTTTGGCGCCAAACGCCGCCATTTTGAGCGGCGATCGATCCCACATGTCAGCGCCATATTCTCTTTGCCCAGGGTTTTGTCCTCAGCCAGCGGCCATGTTTGTGTAGCCTTGCAGAGGCTTCATAGGGGCGGTCAGTCTTGCATCACTTCCTTTTCCTCTGGGACAGCGATCGGTGCAGCAGCCTGTGTGAGCTCTCCAGGTTTTATATCTCCTTTTTTTTCCTGTATTCCTTGCCCAGTTTCTTGTCCCTGTGGGGGTCAGTGTGTTCAGTGGGTGCGGTGGGCGGCGCTCACCGCGATCTTAAAGGGGCAGTATCCTTTATTAATTTTTTTGCTGGGGCATGGATTCTCAGGATTGCAAGTTTCCTCCCACCCTGGTGGGGGGCCAAGGGGCTGCTGCTTCCCCCAAGGGGGCTGATCTGGCCACTATTGTGGCTAACTTAGCTGCTCAGGTGCAGATGCTGGTGGCTGATCGATCCACAAAAAGGCCCAGGGTGTCTATTTCCTCTGATTCAGAGGGCGATGGGGCTGCTATGGCTGGAGTGCCCTTCTCAGGGTCTCACTCATCCCTAGACCTTGTGGGGTCTGACGGGGAGGCTGAGGTGGAAGGGGTTGATAATTCTCCCCCTGGCTCGTCTGAAGAGCTTGCACTCATGGATGAGTTAGTTGCTTCTATCAAGCAAACGCTGCATTTGCAGGATGAACCATGTCCTCCTGCTTTGATGTCCTCTTATGGGACGCAAAGGAAACGCATAACATCGCAGGTTTTTCCTTGCTCTACGGAATTTCAGCGCGCTGTTGATGAGCAATGGCGCAATTTAAAAAAGCCTTTTGCTGTGCCAAGTAGGTTCAAGCTGCGTTATCCCTTTACACCAGCTACTGATGAGCGTTGGTGTGTGCCGCCTCAGGTGGATCACGCGGTGGCGATTTTGAATAAATCGATTGCGATCCCTGCTGAGGATACCCCGGTGTTCCGGGACCCGACGGACAGGAGATTGGAATCTCTGGCCCGTCATGCCTATACGGTTGCTGGCTCAATGCTGAAGCCTATTTTTGCTTCCATTATGGCAGCCCAGGCTATTGCGGATTGGACGCAGGTGCTCAGGCGCACCCTGGTGGCTGACTCTGCCCCGCCGACAACTTTGGCTATGGTGGATCAGATTCATCAGGGTGTCATGTATTTGTGTGATGCGGACTTAGATATGGTCCCTTTTGGCTGCGCGTCTTTCTAGTGTGGCGGTATTGAACCGTCGCCTGATATGGCTGAAATGTTGGTCGGTTGACCAATCTTCCCGCTAGACTTTGGCTAATTTGCCCTACGCGGGATCGCGCCTTTTTGGCGACTCTTTGGATACTCTGATAAAGGGTATTTCTGGGGGTAAGAGCACTCTCTTGCCCCAATCTCACAAGAATAAGTTTGTTCGCGGTAAGAAGAATGCTTCGTTTAGGCCCTCTCAGGGGTCCTTTCGTGCCTTTCGGTCGCACTATAGGGGCAAGCCCTTCAAAGGCCAAGGCTCCCAGAAGAAGCCGTGGGCGGGTAAGCAGAAGTCCGGCCAGTCCGGATCCACTACCCATAACAATGCGGCCTGAAGGGGCGCCCTCACCCGTTTCTGGGGTGGGGGGACTTTTGCTCGGTTTTCTTCAACCCTGGCTGGACCGCATTCGGGACAGGTGGGTTCAGGAAATCATTCGATCTGGATACAAGATCGAGTTTCTCTCTCGGCCGGCGGGCAGATTTTTCCCCTCAAACCTTCAGCTGACTCCGGAGCGCTTGCAGGATCTGCACCTGGCGGTGCGGGACCTGCGGGCCCAGGGAGTGGTGGTTCCGGTGCCTCATCGGGACAGATTTCGGGGGTTCTATTCCAATCTGTTCACTGTGCCCAGAAAGGAGGGCAAAGTACGTCCGATTCTGGACTTGAAAGCTCTGAACCGCTTTGTGCGGGTTCGCAAGTTTTGCATGGAATCCCTGCGCTCGGTGGTTCCGGGGGAATTCATGGTCTCCATCGACTTGAAGGATGCGTACCTACACATCCCCATTTTTGAGGGTCACCAGAGGTACCTTCGATTTGCCATTGCGGAGGATCATTATCAATTCGTGGCGTTACCCTTCGGTCTCGCTTCAGCTCCGCGGGTTTTCACCAAGGTGCTTGCGCCGGTTCTGGCTTTACTGAGAGCCCAGGGCATTTTGATGGTTTCGGCCTTCGAGGTGATTCCCTTTGCCCAGTTTCACACACGGGAGCTTCAGGCGGAGGTCCTGGCCAAATGGGACGGGCGTCCGCAATCTCTGGATCTGCGGCTGTCGTTAAGCCATCTCACCCGCAGGGGTCTTTTGTGGTGGCTCCAGTCCCCGGCGGTGTCGGGGGGCAAGTCCTTTCGTCCTTTGTCGTGGACGGTGATCACCACGGATGCCAGCCTGTCGGGCTGGGGTGGTGTTCTGGGCGTTTTGTCCGCCCAGGGAACTTGGTCGGAGGAGGAATCCTCCCTTCCGATCAACATTCTGGAATTGCGAGCGATAAATCTCTGCCTTCTACGTTGGACGGACAGGCTTCAGGGCTGTCCAGTTCGGGTGCAGACGGACAATGCCACGGCGGTGGCCTACATCAACCACCAAGGGGGCACCAGGAGTGCCCGGGCGGCTCGGGAAGTAGCCGACATTCTGTCTTGGGCCGAGACGTACGTCCCGGCGATCTCTGCAGTTCACATTCCGGGGGTGGAGAACTGGCAGGCGGATTATCTGAGCCGCCAGACCCTGGACCAGGGAGAATGGTCCCTTCACCCGGATGTCTTCCAGATGTTGTGCGCGAAGTGGGGGTCCCCAGATGTGGACCTGTTCGCGTCTCGTCTAAACAACAAGGTGGAAAGGTTTGGGGCAAGGACGCGCGATCCTCAGGCGGACGCCTCGGACGCGTTAGTGACGCCCTGGCATCAGTATCGCCTGATGTATGCCTTTCCACCGATTCAGCTGCTGTCCAGGTTCCTTCGCAGGTTGGCCTCGGAACCAAAAACGGTGATTCTGGTGGCACCGGACTGGCCTCGCCGGTCTTGGTACGCAGACCTCGTGAATCTGGCGGTCGACGCTCCGTGGCGTCTGCCACTTCGAGAAGATCTCCTGTCTCAAGGACCGATATTCCATCCTGCTTTACAGTCGCTGGCTTTAACGGCCTGGCTGTTGAAAGCCAGGTCCTGAAGGATAGGGGTCTTTCCCCTGAGGTCATTCCCACTTTGATCAAGGCTAGGAAGGCCTCTTCGGGGAAGATTTACTACCGTACTTGGAAAGCTTACTTTGCCTGGTGTGAGTCCAGGGGGTATTCCCCTCGCTCATACTCGGTGTCGAAAGTGTTGGCTTTCCTTCAAACGGGCGTGGACCAGCTTTTGGCGTTGGCCACGATTAAGGGTCAGATTTCTGCGCTGGCCGTTCTCTTTCAACGTCCTGTGGCGTCTAACTCTTTGGTTAGCACCTTTGTTCAAGGGGTGCGACATTTGGTCCCTCCTAGGAGGGAGCCTTTGTCTCCATGGGATTTGAACCTTGTTCTGTCCGTGTTGCAACATGCTCCTTTTGAAAATATCAGGGAGATCTCGTTGTCTTTGTTGTCCAAGAAGGTTGCCTTCTTAGTGGCGATCACTTCGGCTTGCAGGGTGTCAGAGCTGGCGGCCTTGTCCTGCAAGTCTCCGTATTTAGTGATTCACTTGGGTAAGGTGGTCTTGCGACCTAACCCATCTTTTCTTCCGAAAAGGATCTCTGAATTTCACCTCAATGAGGACATTGTCTTGCCTTCGCTTTGCGCGAAGCCTAAGCATCTGAAGGAGGTGGCCTTACATTCCTTGGATGTTGTTAGGGCGATCAGGGGTTACCTGTCATCGACTAAATCCTTTCGCAAGTCGGATTCTCTTTGTCCTTCCTGAGGGACCTCGGAAGGGCATGGCGGCGTCGGCTTCTACCATCGCCAAATGGATCAGACAGACCATTGAGCAGGCCTATGCTTTGAGGGGGAAGGTTCCTCCCGTGCCTGTGAAGGCGCACTCTACCAGATCTCTGAGTACGTCTTGGGCCTGTCATCATCGGGCTTCTGTGGCCCAGGTGTGTAAGGCGGCGACTTGGTCGTCCGTTCGCACCTTCTCTAAATTTTACAAGGTGGATGTTCAGGCATCGGCAGATGCTTCTTTTGGCTGTAAAGTTCTTAGTGCGGCAGTGCCTTAGGGTCCCTTGTTTGGGTCCTTGGCTGTTGGGGTGTTTTTACCCCTAGGTTACTTGTTTTTTCCTGGATTGTTGCTCCTGTTGAGCACGTTTTCCTGTTGCCCAGTTGGTTCTCTTACTTTGGTAAGGTTCCTTTCTCTGATGTGGGTATTGCGTTGCTTTAGGCGCGGCTGCTGTTTTCCCACCCCTCATGTCTACACTGCTTTGGGACGTCCCCATTAGTGACGAACATGAAGAGGCGGCGACTGTCGGAGGACGTAAGAGAAAATGGAATTTTTGTAAAATCTTACCTGTAAAATTCCTTTCTCTGAGTCTTCCGACAGTCGCCGCCCCCGCCCCTCTTTTGGGGTTTGTTTATGTACTCTACTGCTATTCTACTGAAACTGAGTTGGTATGCAGGGAGGTATTGACTGAGGGGACCACCCCCTGGGGGTGGGATATGCTAAAAGCTTTGATATTAATATATTCTGTTGCCTAGCTACTCCTGCGGAGAAAAGGTCAATAACCCCATTAGTGACGAATATGAAGAGGCGGCGACTGTCGGAGGACTCGGAGAAAGGAATTTTACAGGTAAGATTTTACAAAAATTCCGTTATTTTTGCAAGAAAGGTGAAGGCTACAAGAAGATCAGCGAAGCTTTACTTTTTAGTCAGAATACTGTGGCAAAAGTTATACAAAAATTTAATAAAGATGGAACTGCAACCATCTCCCAGAAACGTCCAGGCCCTCCACAGAAGTTAGCACCT
The DNA here is from genome assembly GCF_965119305.1 of Pelophylax lessonae. NCBI lineage: Eukaryota > Metazoa > Chordata > Amphibia > Anura > Ranidae > Pelophylax > Pelophylax lessonae. The sequence goes on along the minus strand of NC_138771.1, from coordinate 263,708,361 downwards.
CGACAGGAGCGTCTTCTGATGAGAAGGGTTGAAGAAAATCGCCATGCAAGTTTACTGCAGTTAGCTAAAAACGTAGAAAGCCAATCTGGGGTTATTGTTTCCCGTGACCCAATACGGCATATGCTGCAGAGGAATGGCATGCATAGGTGTCGTCCACAAAGGAAGCCTCTTCTAAAGCCCATGCACAAAAAAGCCTGCTAATAATTTGCCAGTGCCCATGCTGAAAAAGACTGCTGGGAATCTGAAGTGATGAGACCAAGGTAAATGTTTTTGGAATAGATGGCTTCAAAACTGTATGGCGTTTGCAAAGGTGAGGAGTGCAAAGAAAATGCATGTGCCTACAGTGAAATGTGGTGGTGGCAGCGACCTTCTGCGGGGCTGCATAAGTGCTTCTGGTGTCGGGAAGCTGCATTTCATTGAATCACAATTCATCATGAATTCACAGATGTACTGCTCTATATTGAAAGAGAAGATGCTACCATCACTCTGTGCCTTTGATGGTCGTGCACTTTTCCAACTTGACAATGATCCAAAACACACATCTAAGGCTACTGTTGCACTTCTGAAGAACAGGGTGAAAGTGATTCAGTGGCCAAGTATAAACAATGTGTTTAACAGCGCTGCTTTGAGGTAGATAAATAAATGTATATAAATCCAAATACATAAATTCCAAATACCAAAAAAATACTGGTAGTTCATAAAAGTCGATCCATATAAATAAAATAGATAATCAAAAGTTTGTGTTGACAATAAAGAAAAAAAGTTGATTGAACTGCCCGTGCCGGGAATAAAATAAATGTGTGATCACACTGTGCTCCCCTCCTGTGTCCCTACTCACCAGACATATGGGGGGGGGGGGGGAGGAATTGAGCATGGATTATGATCCAGCGTTGGAAGTCTGTATGTAACGTATTGCTTCTTAATGCGTCGGTCTTTGTATAGAAGTTTGCCGGGTAGTAGCACCCAGGTATGCGGAATATGCAATTTAAAGGAAGATCTCCATAGTGTAAAACCGTATTTTATCCAAAAAGGAGTAAAACAATCAACTTACATTTAAAACACAAGGTAATCTGCAAGTTCTGATCGTGTGGTGAGCGCCGCCTCGGCTTGCGTTCCAACCACCGGATGGGACGTCAGACGCTGCATTCCCGCTTTACGCGTTTCCCCCTCCCACTGGGCTTCTTCTGAAGCTAGAAATAAGCGTCATGCGTCTGACTTGTATATCTAAATCTTCCACTACACCCAATACATATTACTACACCCAACTATAGACGGCATCCGCTGGAAATGTCTCCTCCTACTACACCGTACACTATAAGGCGTTAGCCGAAAGTTACCACGAACTCCATCTTAGTACTCCCCTTCACCCTAATCAAATATCAATACATGAACAAGTATATCCACAAACAAATGTATAGCATTTCCAGATGTTCCTCATATATATCTGGATTTGATGCAAAGTGCTCAAACATAATGTATGATAGAGTAATCATAAACTAAATATATGTACAGTAAATCTGAAAGTGTAGGTGTGTATATAGACATTTCCGGCTGATGCTGTCCATAGTTTGTTGTAATAATTTGTATTGGGTGTAGTGGGAGGAGATTTAGATATATAAGTTGGACGCATGACGCTTATACCTAGCTTCAGAAGACGCCCAGCGGGAGGGGCGAAACGCGTAAAGCAGGAATGCAGCGTCTGACGTCACATCCGGTGGTTGGAACGCACGCCGAGGCGGCCCTCACCACACGATCGGAACTTGCAGATTACCTTGTGTTTTAAATGTAAGTGGATTGTTTACTCCTTTTTTAATAAAATACGGTTTTACACTATGGAGATCTTCTTTTAAATTGCATATTCCGCATACTTGGGAGCTACTACCCGGCAACCTTCTATACAAAGACCAGCACATTAAGAAGAAATACGTTACATACAGACTTCCAACGCTGCATCATAATCCATGCTCAATTCCCCCCATCTGTCTGGTGAGTGGGGACACAGGAGGGGATCAGAGTGTGATCACATATTTATTTTATTCCCGGCACAGGCACTTGTCAATTTTTTTTCTTGTAAGAACTATTTGTCAACACAAACTTTTTAATATCTATTTTATTTATATGGATTGATTTTTACAAACTATTTATTTGAAATTTTATGTATTTGGATTTATATACATTTATTTATATACCTCAGAGCAGCGCCGATACTCACATTGTTTATCTTTTAAAGGAACACCCACCTTTTATCAGCAGCAGCTTATGATTGCCATTTTGCTCTACTCATTTAAACATTTGGCCCCTTTTTTTTTTTTTTTTTTAACATTAACAAGTTTGAGCAGCGCTGATACATATATAATTTAGTGGCCAAGTATGTCTCCTGATCTGAACCCAATCAATGCCTATGGGGAATTCTAGGAGACAAGTTGAGCATCGGGCTCTAAAAAAAGTTTTAAAAAATGGAAAAAGTTAGATGTTGCAATATTTCACCAGCTTTTCATTCCATGCATAGAAGACTTGGGGCTGTCCTTACAAATCATGGAGGTCATACAAAAAACTAGATGTAGAAGTTTTTGTTGTGGGGTGTATTCCTTTTTGCATCAACTAATTTTGAGTAAAACTGAAGATTTTGTAATCAAGTTATATTATTAACCTTACTTTCATATAATGGAGCTAAACAAATGTTCTATATAATGCAGTTTTGACAACATTTTGGAAATTGTTCTTATGTTCATTGAGATATTGATAAAATCTTAGTTTTCAAAAGGGGTGTACTCGTTTATGCTGAGCACTGTGTTTTTATAGGCAATGCATTGTAATTGTGCATTTATGTATATTGGCAGTTTTTTCAATAGAGGATGCATTTTGAGATGTTAATAGGAGGATTCATGCTTTTCTAATGGTATTACAACACTTATGTTTCATATTGTAGGTTGATTTAACACTTTACCATGAATTCAAAGTGTGGAAAGAAGAGCCTTTGATGGACAGAACATGCACATTCTTAAAACGAATTTATCAAGAGGATATATGTCCCTGTTTAACATTCCCAAAAAACGAGGTAACTAATAGTCTTGCTATTTTATTGTTCACAATTTTATTGTTCACAAGAAGTGATTTGTTTTATACATTTTTTTTTTTCAATACATATTTTATTGATTTTGAGAACTTTTTTTTTTTTTTCCCCAAAAAGCTCCTGCAATAAAAAAAAAAACCTCATTACAAAACCCACTTATTAAAAAAAATATTAAAATACCACACCAAACTGTGCATTTACATATTTGAAACATTACACATTTCAATCTAACCCATCCAACTGGTCCAAAAATCCCCAAGCCTATAACCTCTTTAGTTTTCTAACTATTCAGTATCAGACTAGACAGAACCTGTTTAAAGTCCCACTTTGCTCATAGGTCAACTGCTCTAGCTTCAAATTAAGATTGACTGCTGACATCCATTCCCTCATTGTCCGTGGATGTAGCGAATTCCCTTTTTTGTACAATCAATTTTCTAGCAAGAAACAATGACCTACTAAGCCCCAGTCTCACATTAGCTTGACTTTCTGAATCCTACAGATGTCACACGATGCACATGTCTAAATTTCAAATATACTGGGGAAATAACTAAACATCGTGCACCATTCTAATGGCACAGAGAACTGTCGGCAGTGGTACCACTGTGGCAGTGTGCCACATTAACTAAGAAGCTAGACCTGTAGCAGGTCTATCTGTGCTGCCTGTGCTAGCTTCTATTTCAGAGTGAAATAGAAACTAGCGCAGGATCTGCATCTAATTAACAGTGGGAATATGGCAGTTTTCCATATAGAAAACTGCTGCAGATTCCCATGAGGACTGACTTATTATGTGGGATGTCGGCAGACAGCTCACATCCCTGTCTCTGCCAGTTCCATCATTACACTACACAAGCAGAGCCTGTAGGGTATATCAAGTAATGTTCTAGTTGCCCTTCTTGGGGCGATGGTTTCCATAAGACACAACATGCAGAATCTATGTCTTTGGGTACTCGAATAGCAGTTACCTCAAGCACAAATTGGAGTACCTGTGACCAATATACCCCTATAACAAAGTAGATCCAAAAAATAGAAAATTAAATCTGCATGTGAACTGGAGCAACTTCAACATGCGCTGGAATGGTCAGTTGATAATTTGCCAAGCCTAGCTGGTGTGAGGTAGTGTTGATGAACAATTTTGAATTGCGTGAGTCTATCTCTAGCCAAAATTAAATGACTAAATGGATATTCCCATATTTCATCCAAGTCATTATCTGGGTTGGGCAGGTACAAGGTCTGACTTCGTTACATTGAAATGAGTGAGGTGGGTTGTTGCTGAGCCTTAGGAAATACCTAATCTCGCAAAAGCAAATGCAAAGAATCACTCATCTAAGTAGGGCTGGGTGTTAAGAGGCCGACTCTAATCTCGCAAAAGCGCTTCCATGCTGGTGGATGCTAGACAGAGTGAGGCTAAATCAATCTAGGAGGTTTAAGCATGGCATCATTTAATATATTGGAAAAGTACCAATTAGGAAAGGCACATTTAAATTTCAAGCCCTCAAATGATGGAAATTTATCAAAAAAAAAAAACACAAACAAATCCCTCAAGACCTTAACTCATGTTGATGCCCAAAGCCTGCAAAATGTTGCACCTGCTTGGTTAAATATAAAGATACTACTACAAAGTTACTCTGTGCCTGAAAATTGACATTAGTAGAATCCACATTTGGTGAATACACATTTAATGTGTACATCTTGGGGGTAATGAGGGAACCACCTTAGGGGGTGTGGCAGAGCTGGATATAAAGGATATCTGTTAATCAATGGGTAACCATGCAGACTTGGCATTAGAGCAACTTGTAATCCCTAAAAATAGAAGAATGATCATTGCTGCCAATTTGGTTCAGTAGTTGTTACAAATAACAATGGAGATAAAGACATGCCTGGGAAGTGCCAGAATTATGTTTAATTTGAGGAGACAAACACATATTTACTATACTTGTAGAAATACCCTGATATAGATTTGACCCCACTTAATAAATCTGGGGCCAGTATTAAATTTCTCTTTCGTTCATTGACAGACACAGCTCCTGATCTTCTTGACCATTGGGTTATACTGCCTCCTACAGGAGTAGGACACTAGGCAGAAAAAGAACTTGACTACGCCTATGGGCAGTCCCAGGAGGTGTACTCTTCCCCCCCCCCTCCTCCCTGCTATAGGTACTCTGCCTTGTCAGGAGTAAGGACCTTGTTCCTTGCTGGAATCTCTGGTCCTGGCAATTTTTTTTCTTTTGTAGATTGTTTTTTCGCCTACATTTTCCTGTGAGATCTACAGTCAACTGCCGGACTGGGTGAGGGGCTGGATAATCTAGATCCAGTGGTCACCCCAGTCTGGCCAGCGAACGCGTGCAGACCACAGCTCCGCGCTAGGTTGGCTGCCACATAGCCCCACTAGGACGGGGGCTGGCCTGCGAGTTAAATGCCTCGTGAGGTGGCATACAACCGGGTCTCGACCTGCACCGAAGTGTTTCTCCTGGCCGACAGCCCCCTCATTTCAAAGGTGAGGAGGTTCTGCCTGGAGCTGTGCCCGCCTGGTTCCCCTCTCCCTCTGGAGGCTTTTGGGGTGGACGCGGGCCCCTCCCTGGGACAGTAGGACCTTCTGGTTCCCCTCCTTCCCAATAGGCCCCCCCACCCCCTATCTCCCCTCCGCCTATACTCGGGTTGTATGGTGGTCTGGCTACCTCCTGGGGCATGGTGCTGTTCTGGCGATGGGCATGGGAAGGTGTGCCGCCAGCGGCCGAGCGATCGGATATAAGGGGGCTATACTGGTGGGGGGGGCTCCTGCCACAGCCCCCTTCTTGCTCTGTGTCCTGCCTGGGCCCAGAAATCCCTCCTGGGAGCCTCGTGGAGCCGCCATTTTATTGTAGCATATTTTTTTGTATAGGCTGGCAGCCTTGTTTAACCACGGCGGCCATTTTATATTAGACCGGCATTAAAATGAATGGCGGCCATTTTAGCAGTGGGAGCCCCTCCTTATCCCCTGGTGCTGGCTCCTGGGCCTCTTTTCTTCTTAGGCGCTGCACGTTGAGTGCTTTGATCCTGGTGCTGCTGGTGACTGCCTGGTGGGGAGTCTGGTGGGGTGCTCTGCCTCTCTCTGCTGCAGGATCGGGGGGTGCTTTGTGGCTGGCGACCAGGTGGTGTTACCAGTGCGGTGGGGGTGTCCCTTAGCAGTGTTTTTTTGCACTTTTGTGGGGTACCCTTATTCCTTATGGAATTCTTGGAGCACATTTCCCCACCTGACCCCCCTCTCAGAGCCTGCGGGGCCCTCCGGGTCCCAACCATCCATTGATGCACTGACGGCGCTCCTAGAGTCCTTTGTGTCCCAGGTGGAGGTGACTTTTGGGCAGCAAGGTAGTAAAAGGGCCCCCCGCCTTCCCCTGCTTCATCTGTCTCCTCAAATTCTGAATCTGATCGGGCTGCCGTGGATGGGGCCCACCCTGAGGGGTCTGGGACCACGCACCTTCAGTTCTCAGATAGTGAGGATGATTTCTTCCACTCCTGTAGCAGCACACGAAAAGGCACTGGTGGATGCACTGATTGTGTCTGTGCGTGAGACTTTAAAAATAGAAGAGGCACCAGTTCCCTTTAGCACTCACACGCAGTCTAGAGCAGCGAAGGGGTTTCCTTCCTATTTTGACAGATTTGTTGCAAAAGAGTGAGAATGTCCAAAACGTCCCTTTTGTGGTCCCTAAGCGATTCGCAATGAGGTACCCATTTGAAGAGTCTCTCCTTAAGAAGTGAACTGTTCCACCGGTTGAACAGTTTGAATAAGGCAGCCATGATTCCGGTAGAAGAGTTAGGATCCGGCTGACAGAAAGGCAGAGGCTGTGGCCCGCAGTATGTTCACTGTGGCCGACTCGGCACTCAGACCGGTCTTCACAATTGCCCTAGTGTCACAAACTGACCGAGTGGGCTAAGCTTTTACATCGTGCCCTGGAGGGTCAGCAGCTCCCCCCTGCCTTTGTGGAGCTGGCGGACCAGTTTGTCCAGGAGCTGCAATTTTGTCTGTGATGCCTCTTTGGATGTGGCTCCCCTGATTTCTAGACTGTCTGTTTTGGCAGTGGTCCTTAGGTGTGTTTTGTGGCTCAAATGTTGGTCTGCGGACCAGACCTCCTAAAAAAAAAAAAAAGATTGCCTGTTTGGAGCTACCATGGATGACCTCATTAGGACACCTTTCTTCTGCAGACTAGTAACGGTGAGGAATCTCATCGCAGACGTGGCTGTCCTCGGCTCACAGGAAGTTTTATCGTCGGTCAGGGTCGGCTGACAAGGGTTCAAGGCCTCTTTGAGAGGATCCAAGCGAACTTGGTCTGGCAGGTCCAAAGCAGGTTTCTCCAGACAAGGATCCTTCTGCATGAAGCCGTGCCTAAGGTGGGGGGCCATCTTCGCTGGTTTCTGGACCCGTGGACCTCCTTGGTGCAAGACAAGTGGGTCCACAAAGTGATACGGTCCGGCTACAAGATTTGAATATTGTTGGGACATTCCCCTGCTTACACTTTCCCAGAAGGTGGCCTTTTTGGTGGCAATCGCCTTTGTGTGCAGGGTGTCGGAATTGACAGCGTTGTCTTTTCGCTCCCCTTATTTGGTTCTTCACCCCTGTCCGTCTTTCCTTCCAAAGGTGGTCTCTGATTTCCATCTGAATGAGGACATTGTATTGCCTTCCTTGTGTCCTAGGTCAAAACATCCTAAGGAAATTGCGTTGCATTCCCTGGATGTGGTCTAAGCCTCGTACACACGTACCGATTGTTGGCCGTGAATTTTCGGCCGCCGCCCGATCGGCCGATTATCGGCTTGTTAGTATGATGCTTCCGACAACCGACTGCGACTTTTCGGCCGAACAAAATCTGGTGTGCAGGCTATAAAATTTTTGTTGGCCGTCACCAGAACGGCCGATTGTTCCTCAGTCAGTACAGATTTCGGCAGACAAAAATCAGTTGAGCAAGACTGGGCATGCTCAGAGAAGAAAAAACACACGAAAAGTTAACCATCACATGACATCACTTCTGCAGTTGGTTGTTGTTGGCCGACAAAATTCATGTGCAGTCTAGAGCACATTTCAACCAACACAACAACACTGGACAAAAGACGGCCGATCGGTCGGCCGACAATCGGTACGTGTGTACGAGGCTTTAAGCTATTCGGGTGTACCTGGCAGCTACGGAGTCTTTTAGAAAGTCGGATTCCCTTTTTGTGCTTACGGATGGGTCTCGAAAAGGACTATCCGCTTCTTCTACGACCATTTCTACATGATCAGACATACTGTGACTCAGGCCTATTCGATTGGGGGCATTTATTTTCCTCCTTTCCCTGTGATGGCGCACTCTGCGCGGACGCTCAGTGCTTCTTGGGCCTTTCGTCAGCAGGCGTCAGTAACGCAAGTGTGCAAGGCGGCTACTTTGTCGTCGGTGCACGCTTTCACAAATTTTTTTTAAAGTGGACGTGTTAGCATTTATGAATGCCTCTTTTGGCTGCAAAGTTTTGCAGGCTGCGATTCCAGGGGGCTTGTTCCCTCTTTGGGGGTGTAATGTTTTTCAAGTGGCCTTCTGTTACCTGGTTGGCTACGGTTTAGGCTTGGGATTTTTTTCTTGCTGTTCTCACCCCTCATGTTTGACACTGCTTTGGGATGTCCCAATGGTTAAGAAGATCAGGAGCTGTCTATCAATGAATGAAAGAGAAAATGGGATTTTTGACTTACCGTAAAATCCATTTCTCTGATGTTCATTGATGGACACAGCACCCACCCCTCTATGGAGTTGTGTTACTTCTGACATTGCTTGTAACAAAACTGAGTACCTATAGCAGAGAGGGGGGGGGTATACCTCCTGGGACTGCCCATAGGTGTAGCCAAGTTCTTTTTCTGCCAAGTGTTTTACTCCTGTAGGGGGCAGTATAACCCAACGGTCAAGAAGATCAGGCGCTGTGTGCGTCAATGAACATCAGAGAAATTCATAAAGGTTTGTTGGATACCCAGAATCAGACTTATTAGGCATACAGCTTGTTTTATTGAGTTTTTATTATTTTATGTATTACCATAACCAAGCGATTTACTAACATTTTAACAGTTTAACATCTACTATAAGCAAGGATATCCGGAAATGATGATGGGTATAGTTCACCCTTACCTGGTTTCAATATAGTCACCAAAATGGTGTCTTACTTGGAGGCTGGTAGTAAATTTAGCAAAATACATGTATTATCATCTAATAGTGGTGACAAGAGGATTTGTTATACACACCTTTGCTGGAAGACCATGTTACTGTAAAGTCTGTAAATGTGCCTACTATATCAGAAGTATAAAACTACTACTATACCCATGTTCTATTTTCCCTATATATATGCAGATGGCTGCTGAGTCTGCATTATAGTTGCTCAAAAAAACCCAACTTACTCTCCCTCTTCAAAGTAATGCTGCTCTAAAATAAAAAATAACCCCTCTAAAGGATAATTTAACATTTAAAAAAATAAATAAATAAATGCACATTTTTTCTTTTTTTTTTTTTTGCATGTAAAAAGAATATGCATTTATTTTGTATGCCTGTAAAGCATTGCAGCAGCGATTAGCAGATCACTGGTGTAATCTCGGGATCCTGCAGAATAATTGTATCTGATTGTACCTCGTATGAGCAGGCAGTTACACAATGACAGGTGAACTCGATGAACTACCTAGAGCGCTCACTATTGCCCTGGTAGTTCATTGAGAACTGCAAGCTGTCGGCTGCAGTGGGTACCGGTACTTGTAGTTCATTGATTCACAGGCAACTGTGAATGAATGATGCCATCATGGGGCTGATGAGAGGCTGCAAGAGTATAAACATGTTGCATGTTCCCAAAGGTTGACTTATCCTTTAACGCAATTTTTTTCACTAGATTCTGTGTCACTTCGTAATTTTACAATAAGTAATAGAGGGGCTATTAAAATACTATTAAACCCTTATCACTAAGAACAGAAATTGTCTGCATAATGTATCCTTCCTAAATGCATCTTAAAGTGGACCTTTAACCAAAAAAATAATTCTAAAGACAATCAAAAGTTTTAGGTACTTGATGGTTATGTGTAAAAGTACATATGCACTTGTATTCTTCTTGTAGTCCAAAATGAAAACCTGTGCCTTTTGCTGCTCCTTTTTGATAGTGTTGCCATTTTTTTCTATTCCGTGTCGCTCCTCTACCTGGTAGCTTCATTTGTCCACAGTCTGTCATCTTTAAATCTCACACATGCTCACTGAACCATAAGGCTGTAGCATTGACAGCCAAGATAAAGAAATCCCTCCCTCTTGTGGAAGTGGGCTCTGTGCTTGACTCACTGTTCAATGAGCATAGAGGAAGTGTAGAAACGTGTTCTGTGCAAACAAATTACCCTCAGTTCTGTCATTGCCCTCTCTTCAGTGCTTTATCAGAATGATTTGATGCTAGCAACAGAAGCTGACCTCTCTGATAACTATTGCCTAAGCAGCAGATTTGACATGATCTCGTGTAAAGCACTGCAAAAAAGTGTTTAGTATAAGATTTTCTCGGTCCAGCATGGTGATACAGCTGGGAGCTGGGGCCATCTTTCACAAAAGCTGATGGCACTCTGTAAACCTCCCCTCTCTCCCTCCAGCTTCAATGCACTCACTGCTCCCCTCCCAACACATCACCTGTGGCAATCCTCACCTCTCCCTGTTGTCAGCTTGGCGTCTGAGTTATGTCCTGCATCTTCTCTGCTCTCTGCAGATAAGACACTTTTGTCTTTCATTAGAGAGGAATTCAGCAAGGAGGGGGACCTTTGACTCAAATAGGGGCTGCAGATGTCAGAATGCAGGATCTGACCAATCATTACATACTGTAGAGAATTGTGTTTGGAAGCCCAGAGGAGACAACTGCACTGACAGACACACCAGACAGCACTCTAGGTTCAATGTTTTTAAGCTAATATTATAAATGTTTTTCATCCTTATTTCAATGAGCTGCATAAAATGGGTTTTACCTGTAGCAACAACACTTAGCCACAAAGGATAAGACATAACCTATAATTAGGGAAAGTTAGAAAATAGCACTGGACCAGTGAGATTATGTATAAAAAATGCATAACATTAGGTAACATTGAATAAATAACATAAATGAACCTCAAACACACATGACAATTTAAAAAAATGAAATTATATCCTGATTAAATTATGGACCGACTACAAATAAATATATAAATGCATTTAAATGTATCTTGTTAATTTTATACATCCAATGTCATTTGCTATTGGGGATTTGGTTTTTATGTCCCAGATGTGGGGATGTTGTATTGATATTGTATCTGATCCACCACCACTCAAAAACGTTTCTAAATTATACTAAATGAGCTCTCACCAAATTTCTTGACCACTTCTGAGTGTAGGTCAAATAAAGATTGATTCCAAAAAATGTTTTCATTACAGCCATCTCCACAGTATTAAACCCAAAAAACCAAGATAGTGTAGTATGCTCAAACTCCCTTTCAATAATAAATCAATAGCTTATTGTGCTCACATATTTGAGTGATTTTGTGACAAACTTTACAAAGTACTATGTTCTTCACACCTCCCCCCAATCCTCATATTCTCCTACAAGATTCAAAAATCTTCCAACCATATATAAATTATCCTCACTGCTTCAGATTTTTTAGTCATTCAATAGCCGTGGAAATATAAAAAAAAAAAAAGTAATAGTGTAAGACGGGCTATACCATCAAAAGCCAAAATCGTTTAATACAAAGCTTGACAAATTTGCTTTGAATTTAGGAGCCAGCTAAAAAAAATTAGGAGCCAGCTTATTTGTCAAACTATTTCATAGGGGTGATTCCAGGACTCACCACAGGGGACTCCCCTGATCCCCCGCGCTCCACACAGGGGACTCCCCTGATCCCCCGCGCTCCACACAGGGGACTCCCCTGATCCCCCGCGCTCCACACAGGGGACTCCCCTGATCCCCCCGCGCTCCACACAGGGGACTCCCCTGATCCCCCCGCGCTCCACACAGGGGACTCCCCTGATCCCCCCGCGCTCCACACAGGGGACTCCCCTGATCCCCCCGCGCTCCACACAGGGGACTCCCCTGATCCCCCCGCGCTCCACACAGGGGACTCCCCTGATCCCCCCGCGCTCCACACAGGGGACTCCCCTGATCCCCCCGCGCTCCACACAGGGGACTCCCCTGATCCCCCCGCGCTCCACACAGGGGACTCCCCTGATCCCCCCGCGCTCCACACCGGGGACTCCCCTGATCCCCCCGCGCTCCACACAGGGGACTCCCCTGATCCCCCCGCGCTCCACACAGGGGACTCCCCTGATCCCCCCGCGCTCCACACAGGGGACTCCCCTGATCCCCCCGCGCTCCACACAGGGGACTCCCCTGATCCCCCCGCGCTCCACACAGGGGACTCCCCTGATCCCCCGCGCTCCACACAGGGGACTCCCCTGATCCCCCGCGCTCCACACAGGGGTCTCCCCTGATCCCCCGCGCTCCACACAGGGGACTCCCCTGATCCCCCGCGCTCCACACAGGGGACTCCCCTGATCCCCCGCGCTCCACACAGGGGACTCCCCTGATCCCCCGCGCTCATCATGAGGGTTCTTCTGATCCCCCGCGCTCATCATGAGGGTTCTTCTGATCCCCTGCGCTGAACATTGGGGTTCTGCTGATCCCCCGAGCTCATCATTGGGGTTCTGCTGATCCCCCGAGCTCATCATTGGGGTTCTGCTGATCCCCCGAGCTCATCATTGGGGTTCTGCTGATTGCCCCCCCCCCCCCCCAGGCTCATCATGGGAGGGTTCTGCTGATCCCCACACATCATGGGGGTTATGGGAATGATGTATACACCAGTTCCAGTGTTCCAACCTAGACTCGCATAACTAATTCTGTCAGTATAGTTTTACTGGGATAATGACGGAGCAGCTGGGGCCCCTGAGAACTATACTGTACACTGTCGGCCCTGACCCCTGTATTTCTGTGGTGTGAATGGGCCCCAGCAGAGGATGGGGGGATGTGCACAGGGTTAACCCTGAATACGTGCACTACAAGGCAGAGTGTGGAGGAAGGAGCTGCCCGCACCACATATACTGGGGACTGGGCTGTCCTCATCTCACACAGAAACCCCACACAGAATGACCCCCCATGTGTGTCTGTGCGCCTCTTCTACACTCTATACAGAAGACAAGTCACTGTGCCGGCCGCCTCTCTTTCTGCCGTCTTCCTGGTACCACTCTTCCTGTCCCTGCTTCCTGGAGTAACGGGCCGCAAGTCTGGCTCCGAAACCAAACAGCCTTGCTAGCTGCACCTGGAACTGGGGTCCAATAGAGCCGTCCAGAGAAAAAAAAAAGGGGGGGGCGAAGCCTGCTATAAACAGGACTAAGAGGAGAAGAAATCCCGTGCTTTTGGCCTGTGGGAAGAGAGATAATGGGCGTGGCATTCATGGTGCTGGCATGCGATAGGCTAAGTGATAGTGGCTTTAGGAACTACTCGTGCCTGGTGCTAACAAGTGAATGGCCTGACAAAAGCCCATGCGCCAGGATGCAATTTCTAGTTGCAATTGTGACCGGGCACCTGGGATTTGTCGAGCTCTGGTTTAATATGTGCTCACATTAAATTGTGATAACCATGTGCTCAGTGGCATACAGCCAATCCCACATTCTAGATCAGCCTTTCTCAACCTTTTCAACACAGAGGAACCCTTGAAATAGATTTTTGGTCTCGGGGAACCCCTGCTAAAAATTAGTAATCTACAACTCATGACCCATTAGTGGGACAGTCAGTGGGAAGAATGCTCCTTACTCTTGTCATCATTGGAAAGAATTACCCCCTCACAGATAGTTAAAAGGAACAATGGTGTCATTGGGAACTTATCTGAGAGAAAGAAATTGCCCATTTCTCAAGGAACCCCTAGCACCCTCAGGAGGAACCTTAGTTGAGAAACCCTGTTCTAGATGCATCTTACTAAAAGAAATACATACAAGGGCTGAGAAAAGCAGGACAAAATTGCTCTTTCTTCTTTACATTTTTCTTCAGAATAAATGCCACTTGTATATAAAAAAAAATTTACATAACAAAATGTAAATGGCAACAATAATGTAGCAAACTCGCAAAAAAAACCTATATTATTCATTGAAATGCTAAATACTTTGCCAGTTACCAAAATGGGTCAGCTGACATCACTTCCTTGAGATTGTATTGATATGGAAATATTCTCTTGTTTCTAGCCCCGATGAAGGGGGCTTTTTTGGACCCTGACCCTTACTGGATTAGGCATATCTGGACCCTTCAGCAGTGGTGTAGCATTTGAATTCATATTTTGGTTACAAAAAATAGCATATAACACCCCCAGCTTCACCAAGCGTGTCTTGGATTTTGTGTTTTTTTTTTTTTTTTTCTTTTAATTTCCTAGAACTTGACCCTTTTTCTTTTGCATCTCTACAGAAATATTTAGATATGATATCTTTAAACCATGTATGATAATATCCTCACGACAGCATGCTTTCTGAAGAATAGCATCTCTATCCTGATAGTTATTTTAATTTGCTACTACTGATACTGGCATTCCCCAAGGAAGGGGGGGGGGGGGGGTCAGGAAGGAATAATCTCTCTAAGGCCCTTTTCACACATGGAGTCCGTTCAGATCCGCTTGTCAGTTTTTTTGGCAGATCTGAACGGATGCCCCATGCATCCCTATGGGGCATCGGATGTCATCGGAGACATGTCCGCTGACACCTGATCCGTCAAAACCGGACGGATGGAAACCCTATTTTCCATCCGTCTGGCGGATCGGATGAGAACAGACAGACGGTCCGTTCCCATCCGATTCCCCTATAGAGATGCATGGGGACCTGACAGCTGTGTCTCTGCACACAGCACGGAGACACAGCTGTCATCCGCCTGATCAGCGGGGGATCGGCGGATCGACCCCCTCGCTGAGAAAAAATGAGTTCGCCTGGCAGACTCCGTGTGTGAAAGAGCCCTTATGCAAACGGAGCAAAACACATTTCCCAAATCATGAGACACCCATTTCTCAATAAAATCTGTTCTAGTACCCCCTTCAGTTTTTTTCCAGCAACTCTGACAATTTCTATGTTTTGTAATTTATTTTTTTTTTTTATTGTTGCCCATTTTTCAGTGTTGGCATATTCCTTTTTTTTCAATTCATACCTAAGAAAAGTAATTCTTCCTTAAAAAAAATTCTCTTACAGTGGGGTTAACTGCTTATTTAGTCTAAGGGGAGAGTAAACGTAAAAAAAGCTTTATTACTCCTCCCCTCCCTCTTCAGACTATGCTCCTCCATGCTCCGGCAGTTGATTGATTGTTCCTTGGTGCCTATAAGTTCAGTGCAGAGCTATAAACCCTTGATGTCCTCAGATCCTTAGACCTCTGGAGTATCGGGGGGGGGGGAACCCTGCAGAAACCAGTCTAGCAATGTAAAGGATCTATTGGGTAGAACTTATTTTTCATCCCCCCAGACCAAAACAAGCAGTTAATCTAAGCAGTGCGGGTGAGGGAAGAAGCTTTAGTTTCCTGAAGTTCAACTTTAATTGCACTCATCTCTATCTTTAACAGTATATTAGAGGAGCCGCACTCTTGCAATGCACTTAAAATTCTGACGTTTTTGGAGGTCACACAGCCCCCCTCAGAAATCGGTTCAGGTTTATGAGAATTAGTCTCTTATGAGAAGGTCTCTTTGCAGAAAGAAAGCCCCAAAGCATGATGTTTCCATCCCCATGCTTGACAGTAGGTATGGTGTTCTTTGGATGCAACTCAGCATTCTTTCTCCTCCAAACACGACGAGTTGAGTTTTTACCAAAAAGTTCTACTTTGGTTTCATCTGACTATATGACATTCTCCCAATCCTCTTCTGGATCATCCAAATGCTCTTTAGCAAACTTTAGATGGGCCCGGACATGTACTGGCTTAATCAGGGGGACATATCTGGCACTGCAGGATTTGAGTCCCTGGCGGCGTAGTGTGTTACTGATGGTAGCCTTTGTTACTTTGGTCCCAGCTCTCTGCAGGTCATTCACTAGATCCCCCTGTGTGGTTCTGGGATTTTTGCTCACCGTTCTTGTGATCATTTTGACCCCACGGGGTGAGATCTTGCATGGAGCCCCAGATCGAAGGATATTATCAGTGGTCTTGTATGTCTTCCATTTTCTAATAATTGCTCCCACAGTTGATTTCTTCACACCAAGCTGCTTGCCTATTACAGATTCAGTCTTCCCAGCCTGGTGCAGGTCTTCAAATTTTTGTTTCTGGTGTCCGTCGACCAGCTCTTTGGTCTTGGTCATATTGGAGTTTGGAGTGTGACTGTTTGAGGTTGTGGACAGGTGTCTTTTATACTGATAACAAGTTCAAACAGGTGCCATTAATACAGGTAACGAGTGGAGGACAGAGGAGCCTCTTAAAGCAGAAGTTATAGGTCTATGAGAGCCAGAAATCTTGCTGGTTTGTAGGTGACCAAATACTTATTTTCCCGAGGAATTTACAAATTAATTCATTAGAAATCCTACAATGTGATTTCCTGGATTCTTTCCCCCCATTCTCTCTCTTAGTTGAAGTGTACCTATGATGAAAATTACAGGCCTCTCTCTCTCATCTTTTTGAGTGGGAGAACTTGCACGATTGGTGGCTGACTAAGTACTTTTTTGCCCAACTGTAGTTGCAAGATCGTTATTACGAGATAAGGTGTGCAAGTAATGCTGTATTTGATGGTGCCTAAAATGTTCTGAAGCTAGTATCTGGTATTTATCTATAAAGGTCTGTTTGGGCATTATGTGATTTCGAAAGTCTATCTTAGATGCTGAATGAGAGGGATAGAGAGGGAGGTAATATTGGGGGCCGATCCCGAGCTGGTAACCACATAGTATGAGAAATCGACCCGATCTGACAGGAGTATGATTCCATTTGCATCCACAGCGAGTGGGAATGAAATCTAATGGATTGAGCTAATTGTGCAGCGTAGCATTTGAGCAGGTCAGAGACTCCCAAACCTCCTTTTAGTTTTGGGGTATATAACGAGCGTCTATTCACCCTAGACCTCTTGTCTCCCCATATGAACATAAATAACATTATTTGAAATACTAACAAATCGGATCAGACCAGAGCAATCGGCAAAGTACAGAAAAGGTGAAGTATCCTAGGAAGGATATTAATTTTTATAGAATGTAATCTGCCAAACCACGACAGGGGATGCAACTGCCATCTGACCAAGTCTGCCGCTAGCCTTTTATATAGTGCCGGATAGTTTTGGGAATACAAAGTATGCAAAGTGGGCATCAAATGTATTCCTAAATAGGGAGAGCCTCAGATTCCCATGTAAAGTTGTATGAATGTTTGAGTTGGGTTTCTAAGATATTTTCCCGTAGGGAGATATTTAATGCTCGTGATTTTTCGTGATTCAATGTAAGACCTGAAATCTTTGAAAAGGGTTGAAGTATTGCGTAAAGGCTAGGAAGGGTGGTAATAGGCATAGAAACTATTAGGATATCATCTGCGAAGAGCGCGCATTTATGTTCCCTGTTTCCACATTCTATCCCCTGTATATTCAGGTTTTCGTGAATTTTAATAGCCAATGGTTCTAAGGCCAACATGAACAGCAATGGAGACAGAGGACAATCCTGGCAAGTTCCCCTTTCAATTGGAAAAGATTGACGGATAGCCCTTAATCATTAGAGATGCAGTGGGCGATCTATATAATACCCGCAATGTGGATAAATCTTGGCCAAAACACAAAATAAATAGACCAATGACAAGGAGTCAAAAGCCTTACGTACGTCCAAAGACAGCAACATTCCTGTCGGGGCCCCTTACTATCCCAATCAGAGTGAATAGCTGAAAATATATTGATAATCCTTCTGGCCTGATCCGATGCCTGGCGGCCAGGCACAAATCCTTTTTGGTCTGGATGTATATATTGGGGGAGGAAGGAGTTCAATTTAAGAACTAGTATCTTTGTCAATATCTTTAGACCTACATTTATCAATAATATTGAGCGGTAATTAGTGCACTCACCGTGATCTTTTCCCGGTTTTGGTAAAACACGTATATATGCCACATTTCCATGTTTGGAATGCGATTACCTCTCCGAATACCATTAAAGTAGGCATATAGGATGAGAAGCTCTTGGTATTTCCTATAGTAGTGACCCGAAAAGCCATCTGGGCCAGGGGTCCTAAAAGGATGTAGGGATTTTATAGCCATTCTAATTTCTGGTTCAGAAAACTCCTTATCCATAAGTTCAGTATGGGTTTGTTTAAGCTGGTGCATTTAAATATCTCTGAAAAATTCATCTGCTCTCTTCAGAATATTGAGTTGATTGATGATGCAGGGCCGAATAAAATTTATAAAATTCCTGTATAATCGGTTAGGATTCGGAGTCTGTTCCCCATTACACAATCGCAGTTTTAGCAGAGCTGGAGTATACGTCCGGGATACTAATTTTCTGTCTAGCAAAGTAGTGGGTTTGTCCCCCATGGTATAGTATTAAAATGTTTCTTTTATATTGGTGTTCAGTGGGTAGAATACTGTTAATTGGGGACCATTGGAAAGTATGCCCCTTTACATTAGTGGTGAGAGGACAGAATACCCCTTTACAGGCAGCTCAAAGATCATTGTGGTTGCTAACCTGAAAGACAGGGGAAGGGGATCCATTGGTTTTGCAAAGTGTCATTGCTGCTGGAACTTTGTAAACTTCCATTGCTGATTACATCTCTAGTGACCTCTTGAGGAGGGTCCAGAAAACTGTGATTCAGAAGGGCTACTCCAATTATATTAATTATGCAATCAAATGGTGCATGATCTTGGAACTTATGGGGATATGTGATGTTGATGCAGTTATTTTTGTTATTCCCTATTTAGTACAAAATGCAACATGGCTTATTTAAGACCACTACCAGCAAAATGTAACTATTTATTTCATTCCTAGCTGGCTGCAGCTGTCCTAGAAGCTGTTGAAAACAACACCTTGAGCATTGAACCTGCAGGGCTGCAGCCTGTAAGATTTGTGAAAGCCTCAGCTGTTGAATGTGGAGGACCAAAGTGAGTCTGAATTTTATTCTTTGGCAAATGATCAGTATTGGAACCTGGGTAAACAATATTTCAGCATCTAGAGTATTGTAACTCTTGTAAAGTCTGCAATAAAAGTGTGTACTGCTTGATGCTATGCTATTCATGCAGTCAGTTCAGACATCAATAGTGATAATGGGTAGAGGTTGATGATGATGCAACCTATGTGTACAAGCAATGAAAGCAGTCCATTTTCTTTACAGTGATCTTTCAGGAGTATAAGTCATAATAACCTAAAATAATTGCGTCTACACCATTGAGGATTCAACTTTTCTTGTAAATTACTATTTGCAAAAGACTCTGGATTTTTACTGCTGCTACCAAAGATTTAAATATTTTTTGTTTGGAAACTCAACTGATGTCTAGTACACATGATCAGAAATATTGGATTAAAAATACTGATTTCAAAGCGATCGTACAATATTCAAATTGTTCATACACAGCTTTCGAGTGACGATCGCAACAGTTCCTGCAAAATGATCCCAAGGGACAAACCCAATTTCTCTCGTACTATACCAGAGTAAATATTTTTGTTTAATCAGTACAGTATTCCTCTGAAAAAAATCTGAAGACCAAGATCGCCCATGCTCTGAAAACGATTTTATAGGCTAACAAACTGATTGCTGTAGTGGATACAAATCCTGCAAAATAAGTGTTGATAAAATAGTGTTAATATGTGTGTTAAGAAGCATAGGATCATGTAAGCGGCAGGTATTGTGCTCTGAGATCTGGTTACCCTATTCACAGAGTCCTAATAAACATTGTGAAAATAGTTCAGGAGTTCAGAAGGTAAAATAAATATGGTCTATCTTCCTTTCACCCTGTCTCATAGTTTGAATGCCATTTATGACTTTTGAATTTCTCTTCATGGTCAATGGTCATACCTTATTTAAAGCGATAACACTACCTGCATAGAAACAGTGAATAAACATATTAAGGGTGAGAATTATCTTAGGATTGTTGAAACCAGTTAGAATTCAGAAAGACCTTTTTAAATCTGAAAAAAAAAAAAATAGTGTAAACTTATCAATAGAAATCACTTAGCCGCACTGTTAAAGCAACCTCCTTCAGGGCCTAATATCTGTGTCCCAGTTAACTTGAAATGTTCTAGGTTAATCGGCTTTCAACTAAAACTTTCCCTAATGTATATATCTGTATGATAGTGGTGGAGACATTTGACTGTAAGATCCTTTGGAATAGAACTGAAAACCTCGGATATCTGTCTAGTGGCTCAATTGATTTATGACCACATGAAGACTTGAGGTAATAAATCTCTTTACAATGAATTTAAACTGACAGTAAAGCGTCAGTATTTCTCTTTCGTTCGTTGACGAACACAACTCCTGATCATCTTAACCATTGGGTTATACTGCCCCCTACAGGAGTAGGACACTAGGCAGAAAAAAGTCTGGCTACGCCTATGGGCAGTCCCAGGGGGTATACTCCCTCTCTCTGCTATAGGTACTCCGTTTTTTTTTTTCTGCCTAGTCAGGAGTAAGGACCTAATTCGGTGATGTTGAACCTTGGCACCCCAGATGTTTTGGAACTACATTTTCCATGATGCTCAACTACACTGCAGAGTGCATGAGCATCATGGGAAATGTAGTTCCAAAGCATCTGGGGTGACCAGGTTCGCCATCACTGACCTAGTTCCTGGCTGGGATCTCTGGTCCTGGAAATTTGTTTTTCCTTTTAGATAGATTCAATTAACTGCCAGACTGGGCGATGAGCTGGATAATCTAGTGGTCACCCAAGTCTGGCCGGTGAGCACGGACAGACCTCAAGAAAGGAAAGACACTGCTCCAGGTGTATAGTGTGTGGTGATTGCCAGGAGATAGGATATCCAGTAGAGTGCTGGCCCCGGCCCGCCTCCGTGGGAACACTTGTAAGAAAAGAATTAGCCGCACATCCAGGGATTCCAATAGGTTTCAAATACCTTTATTTCCAAAAAGTTGCAAGTGATGACACCAAAGACACCAGCATGAAGTCTCGTAGACACATTTCACACATACATCTTGTGCTTAATCATTACCAGTAATCGTTACCTGGATGTGCGGCTAATTCTTTACGGACAGCTCCGCGCTGGGTCAGCCGCGACATAGCACCACCGGATGGGGGCTGGCCTGGGAGTTAAACGCCTCACGAGGTTGCATACGACCGGGTCTCAGCCTGTGTCGCAGCGTTCCTCCTGGCCAACAGCCCCCCATTTCGATGGAGAGAAGGTTCTGTCTGGAGCGTTGCCCATCTGGTTCCTGGTATGGTAAGTAACTCCAAAAAATTATTCCTCCCTCCACTCCTGTACTCGCGCATGAAAAGGCTCTGGTGAACACACTGATTGTATCTGTGCGTGAGACCTTCAAGATAGAGGATGCAGCTGAAGCTGCGACAGAGGCGTCAGTTCCCTTTGGCACTCACAAGCCATCCAGAGCAGCTAAGGTGTTCCCTTTCCCCTCCTATTTTGACAGACTTGTTGCTAAAGAGTGGGAGCAACCAAAACGTCCCCTTGTGATCCCTAAGCGGTTTGCTGTGCAGTATCCCTATGAGGCGTCCCTTCTTAAAAAGTGAACTGTTCCACCGGTGGTGGACTCTCCAGTTTCCAGATTGAGCAAGGCAACCATGATTCTGGTTGAAGAGTCTCCGGCCTTTAGGGACCCGACTGACAGGAAAGCGAAGGCTGTATATACACTGTGGCTGGTTCGGCACTGAGGCCGGTATTCACCATTGTCCTGGTGTCGCAAACTGACTGAGTGGGCTAAGCTTTTATTCCGTGACCTGGAGGGGGAGCAGCTCCCCCCTCCCTTTACTGAGCTGGGGAACGAGTTGGCCCAGGGGCTGCAGTTTATCTGTAATGGTTCTTTGTATGCGGCTCCCTTAGTTGCTAGGCTCTCTGTTTCGGCAGTGGTCCTTTGGTGTATTTTTTGACTCAAATGCTGATCTGCGAACCAGACTTCTAAAAATCCCTTCAATGATCTTCCTTTTCAAGGAGTTCATCTGTTTGGGGCTAGCCTGGATGACATCATTAAGGGTCTCCCAGGAGGGAAGAGTACTTTTCTTCCCCAGGCTAGTAAGGGCAAGGACCCTCATCGTAGACGTGGGCCAGCTCAGCTTATGAGAAGGTTTTTTTTGTCCCTTCGGGGCGACTGACAAGGGATAAAAACCTTTCAGGGCCGCCTCCCTAGTGGATCCAAGTGAACTTGGTCTGGCAAGACGAGAGCGGGCTTCTCCAGAACCGCAGACAGGGCTCCTTCAGCATGAAGGTGCGCCCTCACCCGTATCTGGGGTGGGGGGACATCGCTGGTTTCCGGACCCGTGGATTTTACTGGTACACGACAAGTGGGTCCACGAAGTCCTACCATCTGGGTACAAGATCGAGTTTCGTTCTTGCCCTCCAGAAAGATTCTTTCCTTCCCATTTGCACCTGTCCTGGACCGCCTACAGGATCTTTGGGGCGGTGCAAGACCTGTTTCTTCAAGGGGTGATTGTTCTGGTACCGACATCAGAATGTTTTCAGGGAGTTTTACTCAAACCTGTTTACAGTTCCCAGGAAGGAAGGCAAGGTGCTTTCAATTCTGGACCTTGAGGCGCTGAACTGCTTTGTGCGGGTACAGAAGTTCAGAATGGAGTCTATTTGCACAGTGGTGGCATCCCTGCATCAGGTGGATCGCGGTGCTGGGCTACTTGGACGACCTCCTTCTGCGAGCGGAGTCTCCTACTGCTCTAGTGGAAAACCCGGAGATCACCATACAAACTCTGAGGGAATTTGGCTGGATTCTGAATTTTCAGAAGTCTGCTCTGGTTCCGTCCACAAAGCTGGACTATCTAGGTCTGACTCTGGACTCAGCCTTAGCCAGAGTGCTCCTTCCTCTGGACAAACTCCAGAATCTGCAGGCTACTATTAGTCTCCTGCCGTCTAGCAGGTGGTCATCCCTCCGGACTTTCATGCAGGTGCTGGGCCTGATGGTGTCTACCTTCGAGAGGTGGGTTCAGTTTTCACAGTTCCATGCGAGGTTCCTACAAAGGGAGATTATGGGCAAGAGGGACAAGAATCTGCAGTCTCTGGACAATCCGATCCGGTGGAGCCGGGGAACGAAGGTCCCTGATATGGTGGCTTTGATCTCTGGTGCTTCGGCTGGGTAAATCCTTCCTCCCCTTGTATTGGACAGTGGTCACCACGGATGCCAGCCTGTCCGGGTGGGAAAGCGTCCTCGGCAAAAATTCTGCTTAGGGGGTCTGGGCACTGGTAGAATCCAGACTACAGATCAATGTCCTGGAACTCCGAGCGATCAGACTGAGCTTGGAACATTGGACAGATTGTCTTCAGGGATGTCCAGTGCACATTCAGTTGGACAATGCCATGGCCATGGCCTATGTCAATCAACAGAGGGGGCACAAGTAGTGCCCTGGCTGCTCTGGAGGTAGCCGGCATTCTAAGGTGGGCAGAACATTTTCGTTCCAATTCTCTTTGCCGTGTACATTCCAGGGGTGGAAAACTGGCAGGCAGGTTACCTCAATCGGCAGACATTGGAGCAAGGGGAGTGGTCCCTTCATCCGGAGGGGTTTCCTCAGTTTTGTCTCCGGTGGGGCATCCCCGAGGTGGATCTGTTGGCATCTCAGCTCTACAGAGAAAGGCGCAGAGGTTTTTCCATGGTCACGGGATCTCTGGCGGCTGCCACAGACGTGCTGGTGGCCCTGTGGGTTCAGTATTGTCTGATTTACACCTTCCCTCCTCTCAAGCTTCTGCCAAGACTTCTATGCAGGATCGAGGCAGAAGGGATTCCAGTCATCTTGGTGGCCCGGACTGGCCTTGCTGGGCTTAGTACACTGATCTGGTGCGGCTGGTCACCGACTTTCCTTGGAAGCTTCCTCTCAGGGAGGATCTGCTGCCCCAAGGGTCAATCTTCCATCCTGCTTTACAGTCGCTTGTTTAGACGGCTTGGCTGTTGAACGTCAGGTGCTGAAGGATAGAGATTTGTCTGAGTCGGGGATTCCAACGCTGTTAAAAGCTAGGAAATCTACTTCTAGAAAGATCTACTTTAGTAATGTGGAAAAAGTACATCGCGTGGTGTGAGTCTCTTGGGGTTTTTCCTCCCTCTTTTTCGGTGTTTCGGATCTTGACCTTCCTTCAACGGGGGATTTGAGCAGAAACTGGCCTGAAGTAACATCAAGGGCCAGGTGTCGGCCTTGGCAGTCTTCTTTCAATGACCCTTGGCCACACACTCCTTGGGTGTGTACCTTTTCTTCAGGGAGTTCGGCACTTGGCTCCTCCCAGTGCGATCTCCGTTCCTGCCTTAGGACCTCAATTTGGTGCTCTGTCTTCCAGAAGCCTCCTTTTGAGAATCTTCGGGAGATTCCCCTGCTTACACTGTCCCAGAAGGTGGCCTTTTTGGTGGCTATCACCTCTGTGCGTAGGGTTTCAGAATTGGCGGTGTTATCCTGTCCACCTTACTTGGTGGTTCACAGAGATAAAGTGGTTCTTCGCCCCTGTCCATCGTTCCTTCCAACGGTTGTCGATTTCCATTTGAATGAAGGCATTGTGTTGCTTTCCCTGTGTCCCAGGCCAAAACATCCGAAGGAAATTGCTTTGTATACCTTGGATATGGTCCGGGCAATTAGGGTTTACCTGGCAGCTACAGAGTCTCTTAGGAAGTCAGACTCACGATTTGTGCTCACGGATGGGCCTCGGAAAGGGTGGTCCACTTCCTCTGTGACCATTTCCAGATAGGTAAAACAGACAGTGATTCAGGCCTATTCCATCAAGGGTCAGGTTGCTCCTTTCCCTGTCCAGGCACACTTTGCTTGGGCGCTCAGTGCCTCCTGGGCCTTCTGTCATCAGTCGCAGCTTTGCAAGGCAGCCACCTGGTCGTCGGTGCACACTTTCACAAAGTTCTATAAAGTGGATGTGTTGGCATCTCTGGATGCTTTTTTTGGCCGCAAGGTTTTGCAGGCTGCTGTTTAGAGGACCTGGTCCTCTTTGAGGGTATATTATTTTTTTTCAGGTGGGCTTCAGTTGTTTTGGTTGGGCTCCTGTTTACCTTGTTGGCTATAGTTTAGCCTTTGGAATTTATTTTTCACTGTTCCCATCCCTCATGTTTAACACTGTTTTGGGACGTCCCAATGGTTAAAATGATCAGCTGTGTCCGTCATTGAAACAAAACAAAAGAGAAAATGGGATTTTTGACTTGCTGTAAAATCCGTTTCTCTGAGGTTCATTGACAGACACAGCAGCTCTGGGAAATTGTAATTCTTCTGACACTGCTTGTAAAAAAAAACGGAGCACCTATTGCAGAGAGAGGTAGTATACCCCCTGGCACTGCCCATAGGCATAGCCAGACTTTTTTTCTGCTTAGTATCCTACTCCTGTAGTGGGCAGTATAACCCAATGGTTAGGAAGATCAGGAGCTGTGTCCGTCAATGAACATCAGAGAAATGGATTTTATGGTAAGTCAAAAATCCCATTTTTTACTTACCTGGTCTGTGCAGTGGTTTTGCACAGAGCAGCCCTGATCCTATTTTTCTGGGGTTTCCCACTGGCTTTTCTGGCTCCTCTTTTTGGTGAGTGCCCCCATGAAAAAACTGCTTTCTTTGGAGGCACTCATGCAAATTTTCTCACAAGCCGCCCTGTCTGCGTCTATAGACAAAGTCCAAGCGGCTCGGCCCTGCCCCCTACTCCCTCGTCAAAGCATTTGATTGGCAGCAGGGAGAGCCTAGCAGTGGGGAATAAAAGTAGGAAAAGTGGGGAGTATAGCCGCTGCTTTCATGCACATTGTTGGATCGAGATTGGGCTCAGGTAATTATGGGGTGGGGGAGGGGGCTGGTGGCTGATCCTGCAGCACAGAAGGATTTTTACCTTAAAGCACAGAATGTATTAAGGTAAAACACCTTAAGGCTTTAGAACCACTTTATTTCCTGATTTGATTTGTTGGTTGTTTTGGGCAGTAAGGAATAGCTTAAGGTTAATTTGGACTATATGGGACAATCTGTCTTTACATGATGTAATTTTTCTTTGTGTGCTCCTTCACTCGCCATAGTTGATGTATTGTGTTTTTTTGTATTTACCTAGGAAATGTGCTTTGAGTGGTCAAACCAAGACTTGTAAGCACAGGATTAAGCTTGGAGACTCCAGCAATTATTACTATATTTCTCCATGTTGTAGATTTAGGGTGAGTAAAGATTATTATGTGGTTCTCGTTGGTTATACATGCATGGAACACTTTTTTTCATTAATTTCAATTTTAACTGTGATTATTTTAGATTACCTCTGTATGTAATTTCTTCACATATATTCGGTACATTCATCAAGGACTGGTAAAGCAGCAGGATGGTAAGTGAGAAATCTATTTTAATCAATTTTAGTGATTGTAAACCTGCCACTTGTTGTTTAGCAGTTTTGTAAATTAAGGGCTCTTTCACACACTGAGTCCGTTGGACAGAGTCCGTTTTTCTCAGCGGGGCATCGAGCCGCCGATCCCCCACTGAGCAGCAGGAGGACAGCTGTGTCTCCGCGCTGTGTGCGGAGACACAGCTGACAGTTCCCCATGCATCTCTATGGGGGAAATCTGATGTCAACGGACCGTCAGTCTGTTCTCACCCGATCCGATCCGATCCGCTGGACGGATGGAAAATAGGGTTTCCATCCGTCCAGATTTGACGGATCGGGTCGGATGTCAGCGGACATGTCTCCGCTGACATCCGATGCCCCATAGGAATGCATGGGGGGACCGTTCAGATCCGCCAAAAATCTGAACGGTCCGCCTGTGTGAAAGGGGCCTAATGCCCCACCTCTGAATGTTTAAGGATTCAGGTGAGCTGCATTAATCTGCACAGAATGCTGTGTTGAGGTAGGTAGCAGTGTGTTTTGTATAAAAATGTAGAGGTGAAAAAAGTTAAAGGAAAAGTAGGGCCAAAGCTTTTTGGCCCTACTTCTCCTATGGACCTGTTTTTAACCGACAACAGGCTCAAGTCCGTTTTTGGCTAATGCCACTAAACAGGTCCAGGAGCAGGAACAATCCCAATTTTACAATCAGGATTCACTCAGAATCCTGGACCAGCAGGCTGGCTCAGCCTCTGTCTTAGCCAATCAGCAGAGAGAGTACCAGACAGAGGGGGCTGAGGATAGAATGCATTAATGGTGTGTGAAGGACTCATCAGTATGAACTGCGGTTGGGATTTGCAGTTTCAGGACTCTTAGGAAAATATGTAAGTATCCATTTAAAAATGTTAATGATTCCCAAACTTTAAGCAGCAAATCCATCTATGTATAGAGAAGATAATGTGGCACCACAACATAATGTGGACATTCTGGTTCTTTAAACCCAAGGATAAACTAAAGCCTTAAGGTGGATTTACACAGCTGAGTGTCACATATTATGCAGAGCATACTAGACTAGATCTGTCCAGAAGTATTTATTGGGGAATGTAGAATGCAAAACTGGCATTTAAAGCAGGACTGAAGCCGCAGATACTTCCCCTACAAACATTCCATTGTCCATGAGGTCCTTTGTCGTCTGCATCATTGGCCCTCTTGATTGGCCAACTCAGGGTGACAAAATGCTGGCACACTAGAAGTGAGTCATCCCAACACACCGGTGCTATGCTGGAAATGTAAACTGAGCTCTGCTTGTGCAGCTCAATGCACACTCTGGAGAGGACTGTGAGAATACAGGTAGGTTTATCTTACTGCAGTAGAAGCATTGCATGTCTCTTATGCTATAAATGGCCTACCTAATGATAAGATTTTTAAACTTTACTTCAGCTTTAACTTGAACCGATTCTTACCAATGCCATTCTCAGTTTATGCACAGTGCTAGGTATACAAAGCAGATTATTACAACATGCTCACTTAGCCCCGGTTCACACTTGTGCGTGTGCGGGGTTCGCATGTAATGTCGGAGCGCACTGCTCCGACATTACATGCGATCGGCTGTGCGGTGCGAGTTTAGCCATACAGTTTGTATGGCTAAATTCGCACCGCAGCCGCTCCAAACACGCACAGGGACCCTTTTTTCTAGCTGCATCAGGATCGGATCGCACAGCGGTTCACACTTGTGCGATCCGATCCTGTGCGAACTGCACGATCGCACTGCGATATGCGATCAAACTGGGGGTGTCATTAAGATTTCATTGACACCCCCAGCGTATCGCATATGGCAGTGTGAACTGCCGGGGGTGCGTGTGCGATGTGGGAACAGGCTGCAGATTCGCAGCCTTCCCGCACTCGCATAAATGTGAACCGAGGCTTAATGTCCACTGAATGTTCACTCTTTTTTCTACAGCAACCATCACCTTAGACAAGCTTACTACTTATAAGTAATATTTTCTTTGAGTCTGGAGCTATTCTTATTTGTTTTTTTTTTTTCCTCCAAATCTTAGGTTTATCAGCATGCTATGAGTAACGTGGGTTCTCCCTATATTTTATAGACAATGTGCAAAAATGTATGCTATCACTAAATGCAATAATTCTCTACCTCACGATTTTCCAATATCAATAGATTCCTAGTAGTTGGTACAATCAAAGATTTTTAGTCTCTTTATTCAGTTGTAAAAAATGTATTAGGCGTTTTCTAAAAACAAGTTTCATATTCTTTCCTTTTACACATTGTGTGAATTGACTTTACCCCGTTAAAACAGTCTGTATGTGTTTTTCCTTTTTTTCTTTCTGCACAGTTGACCAGATGTTCTGGGAGGTCATGCAACTGAGAAAAGA
This sequence comes from Pelophylax lessonae, assembly GCF_965119305.1. Taxonomy (NCBI): domain Eukaryota; kingdom Metazoa; phylum Chordata; class Amphibia; order Anura; family Ranidae; genus Pelophylax; species Pelophylax lessonae. The sequence continues at coordinate 263,679,538 of NC_138771.1, read as the reverse complement.
GATGTCTCGAGCAAAACTTGGATTTTTCAAAGAAGAAATTTAGAGCACTAATGGATTGTACTCGGACTTAATATCTTCCATGTTAGTTAGATGGGAGAAATTATATAACACAGGGTTTTGTGTCACTGAGATCACACAATAAGTCACTGAGATCACTCAATATCTATCTTCTGTACTCTGCAAACTACACTGTATGAAACTGACCTATCCTGTGTGTGCTACAGACGGTTTATTGCTGAAGATCCTTGCAGGCATTAATATCTGTAAATTATTGGGGAAACATGCAAATTTCAAGAAATAAAGTGTAGTTTGAAATGTAATCAGTGTGACATTTTACTGATATCTAGGTGGTGACTAGGATCTGGGAACAGATATTCTAAAGGTTAATGAAAAGTGACTATCCGCAACACTGCCCATGTTTGTTTCTGTCTTCATGGTCAGAGCACAAAATGACCTTCAACTGGGTTTTCCATGGAATGAAAATGAAATATTTAAACCGATCCCTTAATAATGTAGTGCAGGTACTTTTCAGGTTATTTTCAGCTTGTCATCGAAAGGGAGAAATTGGGGGGTGCATAGCTTACCAACAAATGTAAAGGTAAAGGTTTTTTTTTTCTTCTCATGAAATTTTGAATACATTTAAGCTTTTATGGGTTGTATAGGCCTAGGGAATATTTTGCTTGATGAAGTGGAATCTTCTGCTTTGTATATATAGTTGGCTGAAATTATTTTTCTTATTGAACAGAACAGAAAATCTGGTTTCAGTTATGCATTTACCTGGGACATTAAAACCTTTTTTGTGCTGATTTGCAACCATATATTCTTTGTTCTTCTCATTTTCTTCTTCAGGGCAAAGGATAGACGGACTCACTTAAAAGCCCACGCTGCAACCAATTTCTCTCCTTTTAAAACGACCCCTTTGCTCTAGCCTATGCAGGGTTTGACTACCTGGTTTGACAGGGAGCATGGCATTTTTAATTTAATGGACAAAGTAACTATTTCGGAGAAGGTTTTTCCTACAATCATGCATGACTTTTTTTGATTTATTACAAGTATTCATATAGCTCCAACAATATACGCAGCTCCTTACATGTACTTTCACATCTGTCTCTGCCCTCAGGAAGCTTACAATCCAAGGTCCCTACCTCACATGAATACACATACTATGGCACACTTAGACAGGAGCAAATTAACTTAACAGAATGTCTTTGGAGAGTGGGAAGCTTGCATAGGGAAAAAATGCAAACTCTATTTGAACCAAGGACAAGATAAACGTGTTAACCTCTGAGCCACAATATATTCTGGATTGGCCAACTTATATTTGACTCTTTCCCTGCAGATTCAGTTCCTCACCTGCTTGCGCCCTTAGATGCTTCTTCAACTGTGGAAACTTTGTAGCCAAAATGGTTAAACTGATGAGCTCTCCCCCTGAGGAGACATGCTCCACTGCCATTACTCCAAAATTAAGAGAGCATTTTAGACCTTAAAGTGATTGTAAAGTCTCGTTTATAACAAACATGTTATACTTACCTCCTCTGTGCAGTTGGTTTTGCACAGAGCACCCCGGATTCACCTCTTCTCAGGTCCCTCGTTCTTGGCCCCTTCCTCCTATCGAGTGCCCACACAGCAAGCAGCTTGCTATGGGGACAACTGAGCTGCAGCTCCATGTGTCCATTCAGACACGGAGCTGCCGTTCGGCCCCGCCCTCTCTCTCTCCTGATTGGCTCATTGACTTTGACAACCACAGGAGCCAATGGCTCCGCAGCTATATCTCAGCTAATCTGGAGGGAGAGTCCCAGGACAGCCAAGGGACTTGTGGACATCGCTGGATAGAGAGGGGCACAGGTAAATAGTAGGAGTGCATGGGAGGCTGCTGCAAACAAGAAGGCTTTTTATCCATTTGCATAGAATGCATTAAGATAAAAACCTTCCTGACTTTACTACTCCTTTAATTATGTGGTATGTTAAATCCTGAAATTGGAAGATAAGCTTGTTGCTTCTACCAATACACTGTGTCTGTTCTTGAGTCCTATAGGGCCCCAAAGGCCTTCTCACCCTCATTTTAAGGTATTTCTGTATGAAGTTTGGATTGCTGATGGGCTTTTTTGCACCTCCAAAACTTTTGTTGGCACTGTCCCCTTTTATCACAAAGCGGTGTGTTTTGGCAGTGGATCTCGCCATCCCACATCTTAACAAGGCACTTTTTTTAAGTACCACACTGATAGACTTCTTCTCGGCTTTTTGGCTAAGATCAAATGTAATATCTGTTCTGCTCAGTTTTTAGGAGGAAGAATGCCAGTGCCTCCTGTTGGGTGGGGGCACTGGCGAGTATCCCTTCTGGTTTATTTGGGGAAGGAATGGTGATGGCGGTGGGAGGACCTTTTTCCTCCTGGGTTGAATCTGGCCTGGTGTATCAGGCGTTTCCCCAGTTGTAGGCAAGGCTTTCCCTAAGCTGTCTAAGTTCTGTTGCCTTCCTGGTAGGGATGGGGCTGTATCTGTCTGGCGGAGGGCCAGGCTGCAAGAGAAGCCTGTGGTGTATGTGCCCCTGGGGTGGCAGTCCAGGGGTTCCATAATTCTCACGGTGGGGACGCTCACTATGTTTTTTTTGCCACAAAGGTCACTTCACCATGTCACACATTTTGCGCACCTGCCTCTAGGGCAAGGCCTTTTGGTTAGGTCCAGAGGAATTTTTTATTCCTGGCCAAAGGGCCTGCCATGATATTGCACTATGCAGTTATCCACTTTCCCTCTCCCTTTTTTTTAACGTGTTTTGTCACTTGCACAGCTGCACTTTTTCACATTTCGATTAGTAGGGTGTGCTCAGGCCTGTCCTGAAAGTCTTGGGGGGGGGGGGGGGGACACGTGGCCTTCTGCTCTGGTTTCCCTTTTCTCATGGGGTCTCCTTTTGGGGGAGCCCTACCTAGTACTTGGTCTGTTTTAGCAGGCCTCCCAGCAAACAGAGTCTGCCTGGTTATAGCCAGGTGGGCCACTGAGTACCCCAGTCCCTGTCAGAAGCCTTGCGTGGGGGGGATCAGGGCAAGGGTCCTTTCTCTCTTGAGGCGGACCGTTTTTACACCCTGTGCACTTTTTTGTGTGCACGCTTTTTGTAAACCAACTTGCAGCTCTTTAGTCTCTTTGGCAGGGTCCTCCTTGGGTTCTGACCATAATCCTGTTTTACTAGACTTTAGCTGACTGAGCTAAAGCTGGCCATAGAGGATTCAGTTTTTTTTTGGTCAACCAACAAGTTGAATGAAAAAAACCTGACTCCATTCCCCCATCCACTGATATGATATTCAAGGCGGATGGGGAAATCCTTTCTGTTGTGTGTTCATATTCTGACAGCAGAGAGACATCTCCGCTGTCAGAATACACAGATCAGCGATGTGCATAGAGCTGCACAATTCTGGATAAAATGAGAATCACTATTCTTTGCAAAACATCATCTTTCACATTATGCAACAAAAATTGGGCCAACTTTGCAGTTTAGTTTTCTTTATTTTCTTTTTTTTTTTTTTTTAAATTAAAGTGTATTTTTTCCAAGAAAATTGCTTTTGAAAAGACCGCTGCGTAAATATGGTGTGACCTAAAATATTGCAATGATTGCCGTTTTATTCTGTAGGGTCTCCGCTAAAAATAAAAAATATAATGTTTGGGGGTTCTAAGTAATTTTTCCGGCAAAAAAAATACAGATTTTACCTTCTAAGCAACAAGTGTCAGAAAAAGGTTTAGTTTAAGAGGTTAAACTGCCCTCACAGACAGAAGTTCATTTCTTTGATCTAAAAGAAGGAAATGATACATTGTTAAAGCATTGTGTTATACAGTTAGAGCCGGTCCACACTAGCACGACTTGTCAGCCTGACAAGTCGCGCTCCCTCGCGGTCCATTGACCGCTACAGGACCCGTTCTAATAGGAGCGACACAAGTCGCTCCGACTTAGAAAAAGGGTCCTGTACTACTTCAGGGCGACCTCGGAGCGACTTGCATAGACTTCCATTATGTGAAGTCCCTGCAAGTCGCTCCGAATGCGTGGTGCATGGTAATGCACAAGTCGCCCCCGAAGTAGTAAGGAGTCGTGTCGCCTTAGTGTGAACCGACTCTTATCTCCCAGCCTTGGCAATGTTGATAAACAGTGGAGGCAGGCTCTTTTTTTTTTTGACAGCTGTGAGTGAGCAGAGAACAGCTCTGTTCTGTATGAATCAAGGAAATGCCGTTTAAAGATGGTGAATCGAGATTGCGATTTTCTAATCGTACAGCTCGAGCTCTGCAGTACTGTAAAATAATGGATATCAATAATCTATAGCAGGTAACGGTTTCTCCGTGCTCTACAGGAAAGACAGCTGTTACTGCTCAATGCATTCTCTTAAGTTGATACATTCTGCAAGACCGCTATTTGCACAATGTGACTGTTGTGGGAAGGCAGGAACAATTACTGTGATTATAAATAATGTGTTTCCTACTGTGCATGCTGAATTCCAGTTAAAAGAACACTGGGCATCTTGCATATAAATACTGTAAGAGGGAAGGAAACCCTTTTTCGGTAATTCCATCATATTCCTACAATATCTAGTGGGAAAATCGTAAATGCATGTACTCTTGGGCAGTCACATAAGTCCCCCTCATCACAGAGCCCTCCCATTATGCAGTTTCCTCTTCGAGCTGAGCTCCCCAATTACACATTCCCCCTCTTAACATCAGAGCCCCACCTTTGTGTAACTAAAAGGCAGACTTTATTCACCAGCTGGCTTATATATATATATATATATATGTAGTTTTTGATCAATTTTTATGCATTTTGCCAAGGCACCCCTGAAGAAGCCTCCAGGCACAAAAAGGCTGATCTAGGGTATAAAGGGTCCTGCAGCACCCTGGTTGAAAAACTCTGTTCTATGGAAGCAAACTAAGCAGGGTTTTACCTTTTTGTATGGTGGAGTCTAGCATGTGTTTACATGAAGAGAAGGGTAAGTCATAAAGAATGCAGCATACGTGAAGAGCTCTGCCTATGTAAATATTTAAGTCATGTAGATCCTAAAACATTTTTCTTTCTCGTTCATTTGAAGAGAGCAGGAATTCAGATACTGTCGGGTTGTACTGTCTCCTACAGGAGGATAGGACACTGGCAAGAATAAGTTGTAGGCTACCTCCAGGATAACTACTCTTCCCAACATGCCTCAGTTTTTTACTAGTGGCCTTGTTGGATGTCTTTCATAATCGTACAGTACAGGACACAAGCCCCTATAACCATAGACCCTGGATTATATCCAGCCAACCTCAGGAGACTCCACAGTGGCAAACAGCCAATATAATTCCTTCCACTCCAGGAATCCTCCGTTTTTTTTTTTGTTTTTTTTTGTTTTTGGGTGATGAATGACCACTCTCTACTGGGAGCACATGTAGCATTGCCTCCTGCACTGGAACCTGTGTTGGAGATCATACTTGCTACAGTTTTACAATGAGCTGCAGTTAGTTGCAAGGTGCTCATCCGGTTCAATCCAGTGGCAATCCACACCGATGTGACCCATGTCCTAAAGTTATGCGACACAAAAATGGCCCATTGGAAATCTACTGGGACCACAGACCCCCCACAAAACAGCCCTGGGATAGTTAGGAGAAAAAGAAATGGTTAATGTGTGATGTCAAAGTGACAGTATGCCACTTAATTTCAAAAGGGAAATGTGATGCCACAAATCAATATATTGTTAATACACATATGGAATCTGTTACATGCACAGCCAACACTATACAAATAAACCCTACACTGACAGGTGGTTGCTGCAGCCCGAAAATCAGGAGGGGATACTCCATCTAGGATGCACACAAGGGGAGAGAGAAACAGAGGCAAGGGCCACCATAGTGTAGTATTAAAAAGCAAACTCTTTATTAAAACATTGTAAGTTGCACTCACAAGGGCAATTGGGAGACAGGTGACCAGATTCACAGCACCGGGGGGTCAGCATCCGACCATGAGGGCAGCCAAAGAGATGGTGTTGGATGCTGAGTGTTGCTGTAAAGAAGCTGGGACTCATCTGTCCTATCAGAAAGTGGCTGTGATAACAGGGAATGTTGTCCTCTGCCTGATGCTGACGGCACTCAGGGAGCATGCAGAGTCAATGAACGTATTTCAAGATGTATTTTCCTCTTCGTCGGCATGAAGCCGGATGATGAAGAGGCAGATACGCCTAGAAATACACATTCACTGTGCCCATGGCCAGTATGAGATGAATCATCATGATTCCTCGAGTAACTTTGCTTCCAGTACTTTGGGTACCTCCCCATTACTCCTTTATAACTAAAGGGCATAAGGCATAAGCTGTATGCATCTCCTTTATTGCCTGACTTGGCCATCATAGAAGCTGTGCTCAAGATGAGGAGGGGGGCAGGTGAAGTGGAAGCAAAATCTAGGATTCTGAGGACTGCTGGGAGGAAGGTCAGTCATCCACAAGTGCCGGGCTTAAGACCTTTCTAATTGATGCAGGGGTTGGGGGTTAAAACTCACAGGCAGGAAAAACACTCTTACCTAGTTAGAAGAGAACCAAGATGCCTGCATCAAAATTGGGCTTTCCTGGTTTCAGAAGAGTTCCTTCATCCCACCCAGGCCTCTATTTCCAAGGCTAAGTCCTCCTTGCACTTCCATTGCAAGTGCTGGATGTCTAAGCCAGCCAAGTCTAGTGCCACACCTGCCTCATAATGAAGGTTTGCTCCAAATTCTATAAGTGGAGGGACATCTGTTGGCCCTCCTGGCCACCTGGATTCATGGCATTTTGGATTATTTGAGTTTAGGACATGGTTTCTGGGGGGGTACAGGCTGGGATTTTGATCCTTTCCTCCTCCACGCTTCATGCCCTCAAATCTGCCTGCTTCTTCGTTGAGACTTTACCCCTCGGAATTGATTCCTGAATTCCTAAAAGGAATGTTTTCAAGGGTTTTTACCTATTTAGGGTCCCAAAACCCAGCATCGAAGGTGCGTAATTAAATGTGCCCATTTTTTTTTTCTTCCTCATAAGTGGTTTTTGCCCTTCATGGTGGACAAGCCCCACTTCCAGTTTGTAGAACTTCCCTTTGTCCATTTTCCTGTCCCCCGGGTCTTGACCAAGGTTCTTGTCCCAGTTCTTTTGCTGCTGCATTGACATGGGATCCATATTGTGACGATCTTCACTTTAAACGGCTCAATGCCAACTTCCAGTGGATGATGCAGACCCTTCAGCACTTAGGTTAGATCCAACGCAGAACCACCCTATCACTTGGAGTATCTGTGCCAAGTCCTAAACATGACCCAGGCCCTGGTGTTACTTCCCCATGAATAGATGCCTAATTCTTCCTGCTCATTTTTGGACCCTTTGCTTAGCTCAGGGTCTACTGGCGAGGGTCCATTCATACAACTCCACAGTAATGCCTTACATCCACTATTAGGGCAGAGCCTGAAGCTGAATGGCCCTTCAAAAAGGGGATCCAATTCTTGCTTGGGCCGAAAGACGTCCCTGCCTTGTCAGCAGCTCAGAGTTGAAAATTGGCAGGTGGACTTTAAGATCCATTAGCATCTGGATGCAAGGAAATGGGTCTCTTCATCTCAAACTGTTCCAGGTCATCTTTTTTTTTTTTTTTTTAATTTCTTTATTGAAAGCAAATCAATAACTCAAAGGATGCAACAGTCAGTTACAACGGCATACGATCATGTACATTTTGATGGCAGCGACAGACAGGTTATGACAATGAACAAACAAACTGAAGTACTATGCAGGAATAATTTTAAAATGTAAGAGGAGTAGGTGCACTCAGTAAGCCCAAAATACTTGGCGAGGCAAGGGTAAGACCGACACAGTGAAACCAAGTGCACCCAACATACCATCCCGGAAGGACGGGTCCTGATATACTTGGAAAATATGTAGGCAAAATAGCCAGTAACACATATGAAGACCTCGTAAGTAGGGGGGAGGGAGAAAGGATTACAGACAGAGGTGGGGGGGCAGAATGGTAAAAGAAGAAACCTGAGGGGACAGAAGGCAGGGGAGGGGGACAAAGGAGAGGACCGGAGCAGGGCCACCAGAGCGTGGTCCCAGCGGGTGAAAACGCACCTTGCAGCAGCTCATCCAGTATCCTGCAGGTAAGCATCTGTGCCCATGAAGTATGCCCAGGGCCTCCATCGGTCCCAGGTCTGCTCCTCTAGTATTCTTTAGTGTGGCAGTCAGTTCCTCCAAACGGTAAACTTTGTTGATTTTGGAGAACCATAACTTCCGTGTGGGAAGTTGAGTCTGTCTCCACATGGCCTGGAATGCCGGCCTTCGCAGCATTAAGGAGTTGGATTGTCAAGGACTTTTCATATTTCCAGACTGGTCTCCTCGTAATATGAAGTAAACACAGCGCAGGGTCGTCCCCCCACCTCAAGCTGCCTGATGACCGATGCAACATCCTTCCAGAAATCCTTCAATAAGCGACAGGCCCAAAAAATATGGAGCATTGTCCCCCCTCAGAGCCGCATCTCCAACACCTGTCAGGGCAACCATTGTCCATTTTTTGGAGGACCGCAGGGACTATGTACCACCCGGTGACAATTTTATAGCAGACTCCCTGAAATTTACAGGCCAAAGAAGCCTAGTGGGCTGAAGTCAAAATTGTATCTATTTGCTTAGGTGTGAGAGAAAAATCAAGATCTCGCTCCCACTGCCGTAGGAAGGGCAGATGCTGTCCCTTGGCTGCGTCCAAGAGGAGGGAATAGAGGAAGGAGAGGGGGACTGCAGCCGGAAGCGCCTAGAGGACATAGAGTAGCCTGGGCAGCACGTTCATTTTAAGCACATTGCAGCGTCCAAACCAGGTCAGCATCAAAGACTGCCATGTGCGGAGGTCCGATTTGAGGATCTCCAGGAGGGGCGGAAAACTCGCCTGGTATCGGTCAAGCGGATCTGCTGTAATGCGCACTCCCAGATACACCAGAGACCCGGCGGCCCGTTCCAGGTCATCTATCGCCATTGGTGGATGCCAGATATGGACTTATTGTTATCTTGCAACAATCAGGTGGACAGGTTAATGGACAAAACCAGAGATCCTCTGGCCTTCAAAGTGGGTGCACTGGTGATCCCATGTGATCACTTTTGACTCATTTACCCCTTACAGTACAGTTTCCTCCTTGGCTGCTTGACACCGTTGAGGTGGAAAATGTTAGGTGATCCTCATTAGGGATGATTGAACGGTTCGGGTCGACCATCGGTTCGGCCCGAACATTGGGTGTTCGAGGTTCGGCCGAATTTAGAACTTTTTGCCAAAAAAGTTCGGAATTCGGCAACCAGAACCGCCCAAAATGCAATGCTTCAGGAAATGGGCTTTAAAAGCCAGTGATTGGACCAGAACCATTAGCAAAAGCCAATTGAGGGGGCAGGAGAATGCTAGGAATGTGATTGGAGTGACTAGGGGGTCCCTAGACCAATCATTAGTGAATACGCCCCCAGTATATAAGATCGCCCCCGCCATATTCCTAGCATTGTTATACTGGACATGGAAGAGAGTGGAAGCAGTTCTGTTAATTTTACTTTAAAAGTGTCATTTAGCTATTAGTGTGAGGAAAGGGATAGCTAGTGTAGTTAGAGTGCTCCTTTACACTTAAGTTAGCTTCAAAAATTTAGTTTCTGTAGGGAAACTGTTACGTGTAAGGGGACCGTAGTGTAGTGTAGGGTTAACTGACAGTGACTGCTATGGAAGGGTGACAAAACCCTTCCATAGCAGGGTGACCGCTATAGAGAAATGATCATTTCTCTGAATTGCTTCGGCACACCCAAAACCGAGGAGAGAAGCTAACCCCCTGAGCTGAAAGTTTTCTAATACATACAATCCTTTTTTTTCTGGTTCTGGACATGCTAAAGAGCTGAAACTTCACAGGTACACCTTTTAGATCCCCCAGACACAAAATCACACAAAAAAAAAAAGTTCTTAAAAATTGTCATTTTTGATAAAAAAGCCAATTATTGAAAAAATTAAAAAAAAAAAAGATTTTTTGATTTTTACTTTGGATTTCAGATCTGGGGGGTCTAAAAAGTGTACATGTGAAGTTTCAGCTCTGTAGCATGTCCAGAACCATAAAAAAAAAAAAAGATTGTTTGTATTAGAAAACTTTCAGCTCAGGGGGTTGGCTTTGCTGCTGTAACACCTTGCCAGTTTAATAGAAGGCATTTTTTGGGTTCTTTGCAGTCAGGAAAAACATCTGAACTTGTGTATAGTGGTACTGTGCACAAGTTCTGATGTTTTGCCTGCCTCCAAAAACTCCCAAAAAATGCCAACAAAACAACACCTGGGCATTTTTTTTTTTTTTTTTTGACGCTAGCGTTTTTTTTGGCATTTTTGGGGTTCTTTTGAGGCAGGCAAAACATCTGAACTTGTGTATAGTGGTATATACACACATAATTATATGTATATAGACACCTAGCCATATATAGGTGTGATAGTAGCAGAAATATATTACTGTAAATGATTTCATTAGCGCAAGCATATATTTCTGCTACTATCACACCTATATATGTCTAGGTGTGTATATAAATATATGTATGTGTGTATATACACCACTATACACAAGTTCAGATGTTTTGCCTGCCTCAAAAGAACCCCAAAAAATGCCAAAAAAAAATGCCCAGGTGTGTTTTTGCTGGCATTTTTTGGGGGGGTTTTTGGAGGCAGGCAAAACATCAGAACTTGTGCACAGTACCACTATACACAAGTTCAGATGTTTTTCCTGACTGCAAAGAACCCAAAAAAATGCCTTCTATTAAACCGGCAAGGTGTTACAGCAGCGAAGTCAACCCCCTGAGCTGAAAGTTTTCTAATACAAACTATCTTTTTTTTTTTTTATGGTTCTGAACATGCTACAGAGCTGAAACTTCACATGTACACTTTTTAGACCCCCCCCCCCCAGATACTAAATCCAAAGTAAAAATCAAAAAATCTTTTTTTTTTTTTTTTAATTTTTCAATAATTGGCTTTTTTTATCAAAAATTACAATTTTTAAGAACTTTTTCTTTGTGTGATTTTGTGTCTGGGGGGTCTTAAAGGTGTACCTGTGAAGTTTCAGCTCTGTGGCATGTCCAGAACCAGAAAAAAAGATCATATAGGTGTTAAAGGAGGGTCCCACTCCCTGTTCTACTGAAAAATTATCTTTTTTTTTTTTTTTCCATGGTTCTGGACAGAGCTGAAACTTCACATGTACACTTTTTAGACACCCCCCCCCCCCCCGATACTAAATCCAAAGTCAAAATAAAAAAATCTCTTTTTTTTTTTTTTTTTTTCAATAATTGACTTTTTATCAAAAATTGTGTTTTTTGATTACCGAAGTTCGGGTCCCATTGATTTCAATGGGGTTCTGAAATCCGAACCAAACTTTTGGGAATTTCGGGTGTTCTGATCGAACCGAACTTTTCAAAAGATCATCCCTAATCCTCATGGCACCAAACTGGCCCAGGAGAACTTGGCACTTAAAATCCTCCAACTACTGGGATACTCTTTCTAGGCACTTCCTAACTGACCCAGTCTTCTGTCTCAAGGGACAGTCTATCATCTCGCTTTATGGTCCTGGGCTTTGATGGCTTGGCTCTTGAAGCCAAGGTCCTGAGGGACTGGAGTCCCTCTGACTGAGTTATTCCTATGCTTCTAATAGCTTAGAAGTTGAACACACAGAAGATCTATAATCACACTTGATGAAATGGAAATTCCACTTTAGACAATACTCTGTAGGGTGTATCCTGGCTTTTTTTTTCGCCCCAGTCTGGTCTGCATCATGTTGCCTTGAGTTTCCCTTAAGGGTCAAATTTTGGCTTTGGCTACTCTGGATGCTCACACTCCAGTGAAGAAGGGGTTAGTTTACATAGATTGCTCAATTTGATCCCCAGTGTCACCATGGAATCTTAATCTGGTCTTGATGGCTCTTTAGAAATGTTGCCTTTTGAGCCCAATTGGGAAACTCTCTAGACTGACCTCGTAAGATTGCCTTACCCAATGGCTATTACATCAGCAAGACATGTCTCTGAACCAGTGGCTCTCTCTTGGAAAGAGCCTTTTCTTGTGAAGTGGTTTTAAGACCTAAGGTGGTATCGCCTGCATTAAAACATCCCCCTCATTCTCTGTCTGGCTCTGAAGCATCTCCACTGTTTGAATTTGGAAAGAGCAACAAACCTATCCTATCTTCTTGTCCTGTCTCGTAAAAGGTGTCACTATTTCTTGGTGGATTAGACTGATTATTTCTAAGGCTTAAACATTGCAGGACATGGAACCTTCCTTTCCTGTTAAAATTCACTTAACGTGTTTAGTCAGTACCTCTTGGGTGTCTTTTTCTCACGTTTGCAAGGCTTCCATCTGGTCCTCCACACCTTTGTGGAGCTTTACCAGGTGGATGTTTAGATCTCTGCTGTAGGCAGCTTCAGTAGTAATATTGGAAGTGTAAGTGGAAAATTATGGACTTTATAGGCACGTATATAGAAAAAATATCACAATTTATAAATACAAAAAAGACATGCATACATTTAAAAAAAATTAAATCATGAATATAATATAAACATGATATGATATAATAATACATAATATAAACATGAACATAATATAAAATCGCCCCCATAGCACGAGATGGCGGATGCTTCTGTGGACTCACCATAAGATTCATATCATTATCTTATGGATCCAAAACCTTTCTACATTGGAATTTCCTCCTGATTACCAAGATTGTTCCCTCATGTACTTGTGGAATTTTTTCTCTATCTGGGAGCTTCTATAAATATCCATTTCTAATCTTCTATGTCAATGGGAACCCCCCCCCCCCCCCCTTTTTTTTTTTTTTTTTCCAAGGGTATGGGTTTTTTTTTTTTTTTTCAAGGATTCCCCATATCCTAAGTAAAAAACTATAGGTATTAATCTTAGGGTTAGTACAACGCCCCTGTACCTAAGTGTATTCAGTTAATTATGATATGCTTGATATTATATTGTCACCATACCTTTTACTTTGGTGGATCCACATTTTGTGCACTGACCATCTCCTCATACCAGCTCTTTACAACTTCAGTGGTGAGATATGCTCCTGAAGAAGCAGCATCGCGAAACATGTTGAGCTAACGCCTGATCTACCACCACCCAGCACCACGGCCATGCCGATACCCCCTGAGGGGCTCTTGGTATTTATCATTATCCTCTTAGGGGATTTGGTTATATGACCATGGTTACTACTAAGGTTTATGATTTTATATTATGTATAAAAAAAAAATTGTATGCCTTTTTTTGTATTAATACATTTTGATATTTTTTCCACTTACACTTCCAATATTTCTCATGAGGATGTGGCACAATTCTTATCCTGTGCATTGTTTGCCACCCCTGGTAATGCACATTTAAATTTATTCTCATAGCTTCAGTAGTAAGGTGCATCAAGCTGCTCTTTGAGTTCAGGACCTGGTTTCCTTTTGTCTTTCTGTTGGCATTGATTCTGAGTTGCCCATCCCTCTGTTATATTGCTTGGGGATTTTCCAGGATCCATGATTAAAGGCATGTGTCCTACGAATAAGAAAGGACTTTTGACTTACCTGTAAAATCTTTTCTTCGAGTATAGGACACCATTCTCTGTCCTGGAAATTCCTTCTATGGCTTGCTACAAAACAGAAGATTGCTGGGAGTGGGAGGGATTATTCCCATTGTTTGCCAGCGTCTAATTACTTCAGGATGGCTGCATATATCTCAGGGTCCCAGCCTGTGCCCTGTACTGTAAGAAAGAAAATAATTTTACAAGAAGAAAACAAACATATTTTCTTCAGAAAAAAAAGTCTATCCGTTTTTGCTTCTTTGTGATTTTTTTTTTTCTTTCAAATTTAAAAGAGAAAGGGCAATTTCCAAGTTGTGCAGATAACCATACACAGAATAATATAAAGCTTGAGTGGGACTGATGGTGTCCAAATTCCATTACAGTAGCTTATGTCAGAAAGATATAATGTGAAGGCCAGTCTGTCCTGTCATAGAACAGGAGAGGTTTAAAAGAAACCTATAAATGGCTTACAATAGGACCTCCCTAGCCTCGAAGGGAGCAAGGGATACATAAGCAGTCATGCATCAGTCTGCCCTATTAGGAGTTCCCGGGTAGGGATCCCATCATAGGGTCACCAGCAGGGGGGTATGCCCGGAGCGAGTCCATTGCGCATCAGAAATTGCCTATATTTTAACTATAAACAGGGGAGTGAGGAAAAGAAGGGAAAGAGAAGAAGAATTTGGGAAAGAAAGAAAAGACAGGAAAAAAAAAAAAGACTCGCCACTGGGGGAGGGGAAGGTCACCCCCATCAACCAGAGGGATCCATAAAACATTCCAGTAGAGGACACATTCTCGAATACACCTTCTTGTTTTTGCTGTGCCGTCAACACCAAATCCTCCATCTGGTTCAACTCCTCCACCTTCCTAAGTCGCAACCCAATTGTTGGAGGCTGTGTCTGTTTCCAAGTAATGGGGATACAGGATTTAGCTGCGTTAAGAAGGTGACGTAAAATACATTTCTTGTAAACATTAGCGGGGATTTTGGAGACCTAAAGCGGGAAAAAGACAGGGTCGTCTGGTATCTTGTAAACTGTAAATTTTTGTGATATTTTGCGGACTTCTTTCAAGAAACTCCAGAGTTTAGGGCAAGACCAGAAGATATACAGTAAGCAGAATATATCAGAGGCATTTGGGAAATCTGGAATCTTGAAATCTGTAATCTTGAAATATCTCCTGTATTTTTGTATAGATAGAGGACTCTATAGCAAAGCGGATTATATTGGTCCATTGCGCTTTTGTATATGTTCTACTCAATTCAGATTCCCACTTCGTTAAGAAGGACGGCTAAAAATCATCGGAGGTTGAGATCAGCAGTAAGTACATCATTGAGATGGTGTGGGGAAGCGGAGCTTGATCCATGCAGTATTCTTCAAGCATGGTTAGGTGGCCGTTAAAGTAGCTAGAGGTAGATAGCGACTGCAAGAAATGATGGACCTGTACAGCTTTCCAGAAGCCTAGAGGATAGGGGCCTGCAACATCCATCAGGGTTTGTAATGTGAGCCAAGCCACCTGAAGACAAGAAATGGGAGGCTTGGAAATGCTCCAACTCCTATAGTGCGTGAAATGATTCTTCCTGGAGCACATATGAACTTTAATGGCATCCCAATCTTAGTCTGTAGGGTTTAATATTGAGTTGGCCCACCCTTTTCAGTTATAACCGCTTCAGCTCTTCTGGGAAGGCTGTCCACAAGATTTAGGAGTGTGTCTATGGGAATGTTTGACCATTCTTCCAGAAGCGCATTGTAACATAAATGTAAGAGTAGGATATTTTTGCCTTAGCGAGATGTGATCTGTAGAAGTCGTATGATTGTAGATGTAGTTTAATTATGAGTTATTAAAGCTATAGCATTCTTAGTAATCAGTCATACACATATGTTCTTTCATTAGCATTTAAAAAGACAGGACCAGTTTCTAGGATAGTGTTGACACCTAGATGCCAATAAAAGTCTCCCATCTATGTAAACTAAGACTGCCACCTTTCTGATGCCTTAAGGAAGTCTGCTAGCCAGGTTGGCTACAAGGATCCGCAGGGGTTGTTCACAAGGCCCCAGAATGTCTGCAGGCTTTGATTGGTATCAACAGATCTAAGGAATCTATTTTATCTCTCATAAAAGCTAAAATATTACCGGCAGAGAGATGAAAATAATTCCTTTTAATCGTACACATGTTGGGTTACAAGTACATGTCTGTATTTGTAGCGTGTGTAGAATCCTAGAAAAAATGCACTAAACTGTTATATGGTGCCTGATTGTGGCAGGCTGGCAGTGATTGGTACTGTCGCAATTGGACTGATGCGCTGGTATCTGAAATCCTATCTCTGACACAGCGATCAGCGACGTTCTGGGCCAATTCGACTCTGGTAATTTCAGAACACTAAACATCCTGTGGGCTGAGATGGGAACATCCCCCCAGGGTTGATTGGCTTAAGTCCAGCCCACATCCATATTTCAATAAATTGGGGAGCCTGAGATATGGACGTTGGGTTTCTATGAAGCCAGTTCAAACTGGGGAAACCCCACATGGTTTTCGGCATGCTTCTGTCAAGGTATAAGCTTTGGTAAAGTTTTTCTGTTTTTAGTTTCAAACTAATTTTACTTCTTTTTCAACAACACATACAAGGTAAATGGTACAGACATCTTCTGGATACAAGTAGCTATGGTTGGCCTCATCCAAATCCATTTTATATACAGCTGCATTGTGTCTAACATTAATTACCATAACAAGAGGTCGAAACTAGAGAACATAGAAGGAAATGACAGCAGGTAGCTGTTGGCTTTTTTAACCTTGAAGCACTACTGTGGGATATCAGGTTGGAGAAGACATACAAGAAATAGATGAAGAATTCTGGAACACTTGACTGTCTCTGAACAAGTAAAAGGATAGTTCAGGGGGAGAGGACCCCGTAAGGTCAACCCTCAGTACTTTAGTATGATACCGTGTGCTTCTAATTTTATTTACGTACACTATTGTGTGTCCCTTCTTCTGGGCTTATGGTAATAACTACGTATGGGAAAGAGTAAGCCCAACCTATTGCATATTAGGCCTCGTTGTGCGTGTCAGGGGAATCATTATACCAGAAGATGCTGTATATGGCATTTCTTCCACAAGATGTATTTAACATTGGGGAGGTCAACAGAATGCGAGGTATAAGGAGGAGAAAGAGAACAAAAAAGGGGGGGGGCGAGTTTGGGAAGCTAATATACGCAGACTGTTTCAGTTTGAGTTAAAAACGTTGAGCAATTCTATATACCTGCTGAGGACTAACCAGATGTATTACCCCATGAAAGCACTTAATAAAGTAGGAATGAGGAGGTCTGATAATGCACCTTTAGGCAGAGTGAAGGCAGATCAAGGAGGGTCTCTCGTCCGTTTGTATGTGATTGAATTGCAGAAATTAACCCAACATGCCCAAGTCTTGTTATACTTGTCTGTGGTCTCCCTTGTGATGTGTATCAGTTCTTCTATTTCTGCTACGTTATCAATGCGTCCGAACCATTCACGTAAGGATTGTATGGTTGTAGAGAGCCAGTGAACCGGTATATATGATTTGGCCTCATTGATCATGTGCATTGTTAGTGATTTTCGGTACCCTCTTGATAGCCGTGAACTATAATGCAGTAGGTATTGAGCAGGGGAGAAGTCCAGATTGTAGTCACCTGGTGTACGAAAGAATGTACCTCCTTCCAGAAGGGTTGGAGCATGGGACACGCCCACTAAATATGGATCAATGAGCCTTCCTCTCTTTTACATCGCCAACACTGATTGGGTAACTCGGGGTCAAATTTATGTAATGCCACAGGGGTTCTGTACCACCTAGAGAGAAGCTTGTAATTAGTTTCCTGAATGGAAACATTTGCAGAACCTCTCTGGGTATTCTGAAAGATAGTATTCCAGCCCTCTTGAGATATATCCACTTGCATGTCTCTAACCCATGCTTGGCCAGAAGTTTTTTCTGTTTTTAATCCTTTTTATTTTAATAGCGAAATGACAATTGTGTCTTTGTATTTTATAATAACTCCTTTTTTTTAATGTTTCTTATGTTTCTCTATATTACTTATGCACTGCCCACTTTCAGAATATTAAATTATAAAATGAATAAGTGATTTCTGTGTACTAAGCTAGGACTCGTCTGTGGATGAACTGTTGGGTGGTGGCAGGTTCTCGTTTGTGTGTGGACAGTGAGAAGATGGATTAACACCATGGTTCTAGCTTTTAGGATAGCTGGAGGAACCCTAGAAGTGTGTGCTAATTGCTAGACTGCTCCTCAACACTTAGAATGCACCAGATTGTATTTAAGATTTGTATCTGCCTGTGTGTGGTCAGCAGCTGGATTGTAGTGGAGTCTCCCTCTAGTGGTGGCCAGAGGTAGTGCGGGCTTTGAAATTGTGTCACGGCCAGTCTTACTTGCTCAGTATAAGTTCCCCCTTATTCCCTCATACCCCCCAGTCACGGAACCACATCCGGGCTAGCTAGTCGCCGTGGGCATTCGTATCCATGAGGTCAGGCACTCATTTTGGAGAGAAGGCCTAGCTCGCAGTCTCCAATCTTAATTCAACCAGAAGGTGTTCTACCTTGTTGAGGTCAGGATTCTATGCAGGCCAGTCAAGTTCATCCACCCCAAACTCACTCATCCATGTCTTTATGGACCTTGCTTTGTAAACTGGTGCACAGTCATGTTGGAACAGGAAGGGCTAACCGCATACTGTTTCCACAAAGTTGGGAGCATGAAATTGTCCAAAATGCCTTGGTATGCTGATGCCTCAAGAGTTCCCTTCACTAAAATCAAGGGGCCAAGCCCAACCCCTGAAAAACAACCCCACACCATAATCCCCCATCCGCCAAATAATTTGGACCAGTGCACAAAGCAAGGTCCAAAAAAGACATGGCTGAGCGAGTTTAGGGTAGAGGAACTTCACTTGCCTTGACCTTAACCTGATAGAACACCTTTGAGTTGAATTAGAGCGCAGACCGCAAGCCAGACCTTCTCTCCAACATCTGTGCCTGACTTTACAAATGCGCTTCTGAAAGAATGGTCAAACATTCTCATAGACACACTCCTAAACCTTATGGACAGCCTTACCAGAAGAGTTGAAGCTCTTATAGCTGCAAAGGGTGGGCCAACTCAATTTTGAATCCTATGGACTAAGGCGCCATTTAAGTTCATGTGCATGTAAAGGCAGGCACCTCAATACTTTTGGTAATATAGTGTAGTTTAGATACAGAGAAGAGCTGGAAGCACACACGCGTCGTAGACCCAATGAGTGGGTGCTTTTTAGAAGAGGTGGGGGTGTAAGTAGTTATAACACCATTGGGATCTGCATATCGGAATTCGGCACTGGGCTTGTTCCAGGTTGGCTAGCGTTTGATGTTGCTGTGTCAACACCACTTAATCAGACATCCTAGGTGGGTTGCCTAATGGTATTTATAGAGGTCTGTGATGGCAAGGTCTCTGGAATGTTTGGGGAATGTCAGTAAAGTCTCATAAGTCCTAGGGCATTTGAGCCCAAATGAAATTTGTATAAAGGAGTGGACCCGCCTGAAAAACCTTGTGAGTATAGTGATGGGTAAAGCCTAAAGAAGGTATAAAAACTTTGGCAAGATACTAATTTTAATAATATTACATTGATCGAACCAGGAATGTAGCCCCAAATGCCAGGTTCCCAATAGATGGTGGACTTTGCGCTAGAGTGGTGGGAAGTTAAGTTCAAAGGTTCATAAAAGATTTACTAGGATGTAGGTTCCCAAGTATTTCAGAGCTACGTCTGTCCATTTAAATTTCAATTTGAGCTTCATAGTCTGAAGAAGTGGGGGAGCTACCGCTACCCCATAGCTTCTGATGTGGAGATGTTAATCTTAGGATGTGATAGGGCTCCATAGGTTTCGAGTTCATGAAATAAGTTGGGAAGAGACACTGATGGATTGTTTAAGGAAAAAAGCATGTCCTCTGAGTATGCCGAGATCTTATGTTGATAACCCCTCACTTTAAGACCCTACACCGAAAAGGCTCTAACGTAAGAGCAAAAAGAAGGGAGAACAGGGGGCATCCCTGTCTAGTCTCATTCATAACAGAGAAGGGCAATGACAAGACCATATTAACTTTCACTTGCACTGATGGTGAGGTATAGACACTGGAGATGAAGCGGAACATGTTGTCTCCCAAGCCAATATGATGTAAAATAGAGAACATAAATTTCCAGTTGAGCCACTCAAATTCTTTCTTAGCATCTGTTCCCAGGAACACACGGTGTGCGGGGCTGGCTGGCAACATGAATCAGGTTTAGGACTTTGATAGTGTCATCCCTCGCCTCATGCGTCGGGATAAACCCCACTTGATCCAGATAGAGCAGAAATGGCAAGTGTTGATAAAGCCGTGTGGCCAATATCTTGGTAAAGAGCTTCATATCTACATTTTAAAAAGGATATCGGCCTGTAATTGCCATATAACAGGGCATTCTTGCCTTCCTTAGGGATAACCGAGATAGGAGCTTTCAAAGACTCTGAATGGAAGGACGCAGAGTTACCAAGTGAGTTTACCAATTTAACCAGATCAAGACCTAAGGCAGGTTTTAAAAGTTTATAATATTGGATTGTGAGGTATTCAGGGCCCAGTGCTTTGCCCACCTTGGTCAAATTTACCGCAGTCTGTAGCTCCTCAAGAGTAATAGGTGCTTCCAGCTCCTGATGAACAGGAGAGGAAAGCCGCAGCATTTCTTTGTGAGTTTTACTTTCATTGACTTCAATCAAGATTCCTCTCTACGTACGTATACACAGCTATCAAGATTGTAAGCCTAAGGTTTGAGTGCTGTACCCAGACCCTGCTGGACTGGAAGTGTGGGGCTTGCCTGGAATTTGAGCTTTGGGCACTGGGCTGTACAGTAAGACACTTTCTCGACTTGGGTGTACTGGTAAAAGTTAGCTGCACAGCACTTTCCAGGTCCAGAACCATGGCATAAAACAGGTATGCCCCGGTTTCTGATACTTAAAATTATATAGAGTGACGATCCAGAGTGTAGCACTAAATATAATTAAACTCAAAAAAAACTTCTGCAATGCATCCTAAAACTAATATAAAGTAATATCAGTGTAAGTGAAAACAGTATCTGTGCTGTTTATACTTTTACATAATCATTATTTGTGACCGTAATTATCAGTACACAATACAATTTTTAGCAATCTTATCGTGATAAAAAATAAATACAGCAAATGAGCATTCTCCTATAACCCAAAACACTGTGAAGCTGATGTCATGCAAGTGTATTTCACTTTCCAGGATTCCACCAAAGCTTCCAGTGAAGACCGCAGAAAAACACACTGTTTAGAGGAGAATCCATGGCCCTCTAACTTAATGAGTGACCATAAGCATTTGTGGGATCTATCCCAATAATTCCAAGCAGCGATTGTTTCCAGCTGCCTACCAGACTCTACCCACAGGGCAAGGAAACGTAAGAAGAAACCAAACCACATAGTGTAGCATAGTAAATAAACTTTATTTAAAAAACAAACTGCACTTAGATTAAAACTTCTTGATTCGAACATCACATGAATAGCTGCAGCTAAATTCAATCTCGATCCCAGTCCT
The DNA here is from genome assembly GCF_965119305.1 of Pelophylax lessonae. Taxonomy (NCBI): domain Eukaryota; kingdom Metazoa; phylum Chordata; class Amphibia; order Anura; family Ranidae; genus Pelophylax; species Pelophylax lessonae. The sequence continues at coordinate 263,658,425 of NC_138771.1, read as the reverse complement.
CCAGTCATTGGCCGATGTGCATGATGACATCCTATCAGGCTCCATATTACGCGTTTCATCGCACTATGATGTTGTCAGGGGTGTGACCCTGTTTCTGAAGACAGATTTGTGAGTAATATTTTATGTGTCCATCTGATCTTTGTATGACTTGTCCATCTGATTGTGCTAAAGCACCGGGGCCTATTGCACTGCTGGGTCGCCTTTTCAAATTTTCTGCTAGCCCAGTTCCCACAAAAGCGTTCACTCTGAGGGACTAAGCACTAACATCATCCCCTGGTTCTCAACTCCTGTCCTCAGGACCCACCAACAGGCAAGATTTTAAGGATTACCTTGGGATGATGCAGACTAGAATACTGCAATCACTGAGCAGCAACTGATATAACTTGTTATGTATTTCAGTTAGATTGCAAACCTGGCCTGTTAGTGGGTCCTGAGGACAGGAGTTGAGAACCACTGCCCAAGGTGTAGTGTTGTACAAGCTCTGCTCTTTATTTTTTGCCATTTAGTTTAGAGGAGGCACCATCCAACTGCTGCTCCTGCTTTTAAAACACCAGATGAATCTCTTGGTCACCTTTGGCCTCCCAACCCTTAACACTAGCTGCTGGTGAGTACCCAAGGCCTGGTAGAAGTTTTTGTGTCACTGCTTAACAGATACAACATGTCTGCACAAAAACACAGGCAGGTGATCTCAGCCCATGCTGTTTTAGTGTGTCTACTTGCTATTCTCTGAGGGAACTGGCACCTGCAATCTGGAACTTGATACCCCTATAATCATAGGACCTACATCATCAAAGTCTTCCTTTGTTCTGTCTGTTGAGGCAGAACCCGTTACCCTGTCAAGGATCTCCAGGTCCCCTCTGGACTTTTTGGCCAAAAAGGCTCTTTGTGGACGCTTACCTCAGAGGTTCTAAACAAACTTCAGCACCATCCCTCGAAATGTTAATCTGAACCTCTCAAGGTCAGGCAGAACAAATGGTCCTTGTTACAGTCTCTAGGGTCAGAAATTGTATTTAATGCACTGCGGTCTCCTGTTGTCATCTCTGAGTTGCAAAGGATTGTTTCAAATCTTAATTTTACAGTGTATACCACCCTGCACTTGGGGGGGGGGATCTACCTGCTGTCTTCAGACTTGGGTCTACAGCTGCAAAGACCTTCCATTACACCCACCCTTTAAGGTATTCTATGCATACTGGAAGTGCCACCCAGGGTCCTGGGTCCCATATGGGAAATTGTTGGAGATGTTCCCCTTGGGAGGTAATTAGTTGAACCGTAGACTTTTCCCACTGTGGGTCCATCAGTGACCGATCTTAAAGCAGAGTTAAACCCTTCAATTTAACAGTTTCCTAAAACTGTTAGGTTCAAGGCATGCCATGAATGATAACTGTCACATTTGCCTGGACGCTCAAGCGAACTGTCAAGTCATGATTTGGCTGGTGTCATAACTGATCACATCTGCAGCACCGCGACAGCTGCAGAGCAGATCAAACAAAGACTAAGATGGCAGCTTCATTGGCTGTAAAAGAAAGAAGGGTTTCGTTCGGCTTTAAAGCTGAAGTTTACAAAAAAAAATCTCTACAGCTTTAGTTCATTCCCTTACCTGTAATGAAATATGTCCCACATTGTGCAGACTGCCCAGTCCTGTCAATCTTCATTGCAGGGATGTGTGTTGTCTTCCTGTCTCTAAACTTTCAGTGCTGCAAATGGTCTAATGAGGACATGCCCCCTCTTTCTTTCCCTCCATTGGAAAAATGTATTTCATACTGCTTTACAATGGATTATGAATGGAGAGGAGTCTGATCAGTCACAGGATTCTGTCATCCATTCACAGATCATGTGTCAGGCAGTGTAATCAATGAAAGAATATTCCTCAGTGGAGGATGAGGGAGGATAGAGCATGTCCCTGTCTGACTATGTACTGCTTTTCTACCTGAAGCGGTTTCCATTGTAGTGCTGGAAGCTCAGAGACCCGAATAGGACATACACCACTGCAGTGAAGATATCTCTAGGATCCAGCTGCCTGCACAATGCAGGACATACTTCAATGCTTTAATAAAGTTGAGTGATTTTGTTAAAGACAAGCAGATAGTCCTTCCTTAAGTCCAAGTTTGAATTGACTGGTTCTCCCCTCCATCCTGTGTTGCCTGTGACTTTTAAACTGTCAAATTTACTGAATTGGTGTGTTCCCATAATGGAATCTCTCCACCACCAGGGTAGACCCCCATTTCATGGAACGCGTGAAGCAAGTGTCTGAGGCCTTATGCTTTCTTTATGGTGGCTTGTTGCAAGCATCCAAGCATATGATCTGCACGGATCTGAGGTCTTTACAGATGCATAGAGCAATCTGGCTGCACTGCTTGGAAATTATGACAAAGCCAAATAGCATCCAACTTGGATTTTGAGGGATGTCAACTTTTTGGTCCTGCACTTGACACAGTAATTAGAAATGTCACAGGAGGCCAGAGCATGCTTCAATCTCAAGGTATGCGGTCTAGGGTAGAGGTCAACTGAGTACCACCCTTCATTTACTTCTGTAGTAGTCCTCAGAGCCTGACTCCTGCTCAGAAGTTAGGCCTCAAACTTTGAAGTCAGCTAATCATTCTACAATCCCTCCTACATGAATGTTTGCCCCACTTCTAAAAGTGGGGAGCTGATGATCATGCATCCTATCAAGTCCGTGGATAATTTTCCTCTCTGGCACTCATGGGCACACACACCCACTTTTAACCCATAGGCTAACTACTTGTCTCTGGGGCCCACTTCCGTTGCTCCTTATTCTCATCCTAGAGCTATTGCACATTACAATGCACATTATCTTGCAGGGCTGCAACTAAAGATTATTTTCATAATCGATTAGTTGGCCGATTTATTGTTTGAGTAATTAATAAATCGAATAATAACCTTAAAAAAGTGTACAATTTGGTTAATCTGTAGAGTTTAAAAAAAGACAATTTATTCTTAAATATCTATATGTACTGGTAAATAGAAATAACCAACTATATGTGTAGAACTGTCCTCGTAGGGCTTGCTGTATGATGACTTGATGGGCCTCCTCTGATTACCAGCAGTCACTTAGGGCAGTGTTTCTCAACTCCGGTCCTCAGTGCACACTAACAGGCCAGATTTTAAGTATTACCTTGGGGAAATGCAGACTAGAATACTGCAATCACTGAGCAGCAAATGATATCACCTGTGATGTATTTCAGTTTTCTTGCAAACCTGGCCTGTTAGTGTGCCCTGAGGACCGGAGTTGAGAAACGTAGACTTAGGCTACAGTTTACACATTCATCCTTACTCCCAATGGCTCGTTACTCAATAAACAGTCCAGGGGTGTTGGTTTTTTTGTATTTACAGTATTGTGGGACTTGAATGGGAGAAGGGAATAATGGGATACTCCAACTGAAACGATATACAGTTGATGAGGATGACTCTCACTTAGCCTCACCAGGTTGCTTGTGGAAGCAGTCACACTGCTTTGACCATACTGCCACGTGCATGGAAAGGGTTAAGTCTCCTTGCTCTTCTTCCAGCAATAGACTTGGTGAACTGCATTATCTTCAGGATACTCACTAGCATCCCCTTTACTGACACCTGTCCACTGACTCTTCTAGCTGCAGGGATGCCCCCCCCCCCCTCAAGTCAGGCCCCTTGACACAGATCTGTACTCACTGTATGCAGAACCAGATCCTTCCAGTGTCTCCCTTTCAGTCAGCTTTATAGGACCACCAGGTTCAGTTCCTCTCTAGCTCTTAAGGTCCTCAGGTCGACTACCTGAGGCCGCATGGCAACTTCTACAGAGGAGGAGGCAGGCATCCTGTCCCTCTGGGACTCTCCAGCTGAAAGACCCCGAGCATGTGTGCTCCTGGCATTTATACAGTATCCCAGCATGCACCGAGGAACTTTCCTCTGCCAATCACCAGGGCTGTACTAAATGGCTGTGCACGCATTTGTCAGGTTTCCTCCCACTGTCCAATATGCCTCCCTATTGGACCAGTGTGAAACACTTTAGATAAACTGAGTTTCACCTGAGCACCATAAGCAGACCTCACTAGCAGATCCTGCTCTCTGGTAGGCAGAGAACAATATAGATTTACCTGGCAATCCTTTCGGCAAGCAGAAAAGATCCAAAACTATACTCTCTCTGGTACCTACCTAGGAGGGTGCTACATATGGTTAGGGAGAAAAATCTCTAATCCACTCTGAGAATAACAGACAGAAGAGATATACTGTATATACTATTAGAGGTTGAATCTGGTAAGTATCATCAGACTCAGAGATCACATTTTTTATTTAAAGAAAAAAAAAAATTAAAGACTGTTTTGCAGATTTTCAGACAGAACTGTAATATACAGTGGTGATCGAAAATTTGGGCACCCCAGGTAAACATTTGTATTACTGTGCATAAAGAAGCCAAGGAAAGATGGAAAAATCTCCGAAAGGCATCAAATTACAGATTAGACATTCTTATAATATGTCAACAAAAGTTAGATTTTATTTCCATCATTTACACTTTCAAAATAACAGAAAACAAAAAAATGGCATCTGCAAAAGTTTGGGCATCCTGCAGAGTTAATATCTTGTACTGCCCCCTTTGGCAAGTATCACAGCTTGTAAACGCTTTTTGTAGCCAGCCAAGAGTCTTTCAATTCTTGTTTGAGGTATCTTTGCCCATTCTTCCTTACAAAAGTCTTCCAGTTCTTTGAGATTTCTGAGCTGTCTGTCACGCACTGCTCTTTTAAGGTCTATCCATAGATTTTCAATTATGTTAAGGTCAGGAGATTGTGAAGGCCATGGCAAAACCTTCAGTTCACACCTCTTGATGTAATCCCCCATGGATTTCAAGGTGTGTTTAGGATCATTATCCATTTTTAGAAGCCATCCTCTCTTTAAATTCAGCTTTTTCACAGATGGCATCAAGTTACCATCCAAAATTTGCTTAAATTTTATTGAATCCATTTTTCCTTCTACTCGTGAGATGTTCCCTGTGCCACTGGCTGCAATACAACCCCAAAGCATGATTGATCCACCCCCATGTTTAACAGTTGGACAGAGGTTCTTTTCATAAAATTCTGTGCCCCTTCTTCTCCAAACGTACCTTTGCTCATTCCGGCCAAAAAGTTCAATTTTAACCTCATCGGTCCACAGAACTTGTTTCCAAAATGCATCAGGCTTGTCTATATGTTAATTTGCAAAGTTCAAACTCTGATTTTTGTGGTGAGGACGTAGAAGAGGTTTTCTTCTGATGACTCTTCCATGAAGACCATATTTGTACAAGTATCTCTTTGTAGTGGAATAGTGTACCACAACTCCAGTGTCTGCCAGATCTTTCTGGAGGGATCGTGCAGTCAAACGTGGGTTTTAAATTGTTTTTCTCACAATCCTGCGAGCTGTTCTGTCTGATATTTTTCTTGGTCTTCCAGATCTTGCTTTAACTTCCACTGTTCCTGATGACTGCCATTTCTTAATTACATTCCGAACAGAGGATATTGACATCTGAAAACGCTTTGCTATCTTCTTATAGCCTTCTCCAGCTTTGTGAGTGTCAACTATTTTCAGTTTCGGTTTTATAGACAACTGCTTAGGAGATCCCATGGTGCTGATTGTTGGGGCAAGGTCCGATGAGTCTGGGCATTTAAAACCTTTGAGATTGACATCACCTGGTCTTCCCAGACGATGATTGAGAACAATCCATGACACTGGCAGGTCTCAGCCTTGCAAGGGGGCAGTGCATGCTATAAATTCTGCAGGGTGCCCAAACTTTTGCAGACACCATTTTTTTGTTTTCTGTAATTTTGAAAGTGTCAGTGATGGAAATAAAATCTAACTTTTGTTGACATATTATAAGAATGTCTAATCTGTAATTTGATGCCTTTTGGAGATTTTATTAATCTTTCCTTGACTTCTTTATGCACATTAATACAAATTTTTACCTGGGTTGCCCAAACTTTCGATCACCACTGTAATGTGAATGACATACTCCCTTGTCATAGGCAGGTGGCCATATAAAAACAACGTATTCCTTAAAAAAAATTAATTTTATGAACGTTTGTTCGATTTTCTAATCGTTAGTGGGGTCAAAGTAACATTCATTTCTCTGTCGCTCATTGACAGACGCAGTCCTCTTGATTAATAACACATTGGGTTATACTGCCCTCTACAGGAGTAGGACACTAGTCGGAAGGAAAACGTTCTGGCCACACCTTAGGGGCAGTCCCAGAGGGTATATCCTCTCACTTCCTGCTACAGGATGTCAGTTTTTTCTGTCTAGTTAGGAGTAAGGACCTAAGTTCCTTGCTGGGATCTTGGTCCTGGCAAGATTTTTTAGAAAACTTTTTTATTAGGCAGCTTTTTTTCTCCAGTGTTCCTGTGAGATCTTCAAGCAAGTACGCTGAAACTGGGCGACGGGCTGGATGTTGATACAGGCCGATGCCTGTGCCTGGACTACCGCCATCCACAGACCGCCATCCTCCCGCAGACCGCTATCCTCCCACAGGCCGCCATCCTCCCACAGCTCCCCGCAGGCCGCACAGGCCGATAGCGCTTCCGCAGGCAGCAGCAGGCCGCTGCCATCTTCCACAGGCCGCCGCCATTTCCCCGCAGGTCGCACGGGGCCGCCATCTTGGCGTAGCCTCGTGTCTCCAGCATGGGGGCGGCCATTTTGGAAGTGACCAGTTACCTCGTGGAGAAGCATGGGAGGCGCCGGAAGGCGTGTAAAGGGGCGGAGCCGCCTCCTTTACCCGGGAAAAGTGCCAAAAGACTTCCTGTCTGTAAGAAGACAGCGCTGAGGCAGGTTGATAGAAACTTCTGTGCATCAGGTGGTGAGCCTTGGGGTCTCTCTCTCTCTCTCTCTCTGGGGTCCAAAAGCAGGTAACACTGAGGGGCGCTGTTTGCGCTGGGGGATTACAAAAAAAAAAAGTTTTTTTCTTTGCAATTATTTTTTTGTTCGCTGGCAAGTGTCTTGTATAATCATGGACCCTGCCACACATGTATCCCCACCTGATCCCCTTGAGGTGGCCGCAGGACCCTCCAGTACCCCACTGGTTATTGATGCATTATCAGCAGTTTTGGAGTCTTTGGTATCCCGGGTGGAGGTAGCCTGTCAGGGACGGGGGTCAAGAAAGCGACCCCCGCCTACCCCTATTTCATCTGATACTTCAGATACAGATTCTGAGCTGGTCACTGCAGCTGCAGGTCCCTCTGCTGGGGCTGTTGTCTCAGGTAAGGTCTCCTCAGACAGTGAGGAGGACGTATCGGCCTCCGCCATAGCACAAGAAGAAGCGCTGGTGGACGCACTATTTGTGTCTGTCCGGGAAACCTTAAGACTTGAGGTTAAACCGGCAGAGGTAGCTGAGACTGAAATTTCTTTTTGGTACTAGTTAGCCTACCAAAATGGCAAAGGATTTTCCTTTGCCCAAATGGGGTCGTCGGAAACGTACCCCTGCTATTTCCAAACGCATGGCTAGGCGCTATCCGTTTGAGGAATCCCTCCTTAAAAAATGGACGGTACCACCAGTGGTGGACTCACCGATTTCCAGATAAAGCCACTGTTATCCCGTTGGAGCACGCTCCGTCCTTTAGGGATCCGGTGGATCGAAGAGTGAAAGCGGAATCCCGCTTCATTTTTTCCCTGATAGGGTCAACCTTTAGGCCAGTGGTTGCCATTGGTTTAATTTCAAGAATGGGTTGGCTAATCTCCCCTGTCAAGGGGATCGCCGGTTTGGGTGAGATTATAAAGGATCTCACTGGGGGGCAAGAGCCCTCTCTTGCTAAGACAGCCTGATGCGCCCCACCCATCTCTGGTCTGGGGGGACGGCTTCACCGGTTTCCAGATCCATGGTTTTCCTGAATCCCGGACAAAGGGGTTGAAGAGGTCACACGGTCGGGATACAAGATCGAGTATTCGATCACTTCTACCGGTGCGATTCTTCCCTCCCAACATTCGTATGCTACAGGGAGCGGTAGTTCCCGTTCCTTGGATAGTACGTTTTCAGGGGTTCTATTCGAACCTGTTCACAATGGCCAGGAAAGAGGGCAAGGTGCGTCCAAATTCTGGACTTGGGAAAGATGGAGTCCATCCGAACAGTGGTGGCCTCCCTGCATCAGGGGGATTTCCTGGCGTCCATAGACATTTAGGATGCCTATCTTCATATCCCCATCTTCGCAGGACATCAGCGTTTTCTTTACTTTTCCCAAGGATCATCCCGGGTTCCCACCAGGAGACTGAACTATCTGGGCCTAATTTTGGATAGATCCTTGGCAAGGTGTTTCTCCTTGCGGAGAAACTCCAGAAGGTTCAGTCAACGATTCGGATGTTGCTGTCCGTCAACTGTCTGGGACTGATGGTGGCCTCCTTAGAGGCAGTATCGTTCGCCCAGTCTCATATCCGAATTATCCAAGAGGAGATTTTTCTCAAATGGAATCGGAATCTCGATCCTCTGGACAATCGGATCCGGTTGAGCGAGCGGACCAGGGAGTCTCTGATCTGGTGGCTTCGGTCTCCGATGCTCAACCAGGGGTAGTCATTCCTTCCGATAGTATCCAGGTTACCAATAAAGGTATCGGAACTGAGAGGGCAGCCCGGTTCGGATCCAATCGGACAATGCCACGGTCGTGGCTTATGTCAATCACCAAAGGGGCACCTAGAGTGTCCTGGTGGCCATCGAAGTGACCAGCATCTTTCGTTGGACGGAACGGTTTGTTCCGGCTCTCTACGCAGTATTCATTCCGGGGGTGGGAAATCGGCAGGCAGATTATCTCAGCGTCAGATTCTGGATCAAGGGGTATGGCCTCTTCATCCAGAGGTATTTCACTAGTTGTCCCTTCATTGGGGCACCCCGGATGTGGATCTGTTGGCATCTCGGCTCAACAGGAAAGTGCGAAGGTTTGTAGCTCGCGCCCGTGATCCTCTAGCGGACGCAGCAGACGTGCTGATCGCCCCGTGGGGGCTGTATCAGCTACGGTATGCCTTCCATCCTCTCAAGTTACTGCGGGAACTTCTTCGCAGGATAGAGGTGGAGGGAATTCCAGTTATCCTGGTAACTCCGGACTGACCTCGTCGAGCCTGGTACGCTGACTTGGTGAGTCTAGTCGCGGACGCTCCTTGGAGACTTCCTCTCAGGGAGGATCTGCGGTCTCAGGGAACGATCTTCCATCTTGCTTTACAATCACTGGCTTAATGGCCTGGCCATTGAGACCCAGGTACTGAAGGACAAGGGATTGTCAGCTTCAGTTATTCCTACTCTAATTAAAGCAAGGAAAGCGACTTCCAGCACATGGAAGTCTTATATTGCGTGGTGTGAATCTCTTGGATTTCCTCCACGTACTTATTCGGTGACCTGAATCTTGGCCTTTCGGCAACAGGGGGTTGATCAGAAACTGTCCTTGAGCACTATCAAGGGTCAGGTTTCAGCGTTAACAATCTTCTTTCAGTGTTGTCGGTTCTTCAGAAACCTTCCTTTGAAGATATCGGGGAGATTCCCTTGCTTACGTTCTCCCAGAAGGTGGCCTTCTTGGTGGCCATTACTTCTGCACGCAGGGTGTCAGAACTGGCCGCATTATCTTGTCGTTCCCCATATCTGGTGGTTCATGGGGATAAGGTGGTTCTTCGTTCGAATTCATCCTTCCTTCCTAAAGTGGTTTCAGAGTTTCATCTGAATGAGAATATTGTGTTTTACCTTCCCTGTGTCCTAAGCCTAGCCATCCTTGGGAGTTTGCATTACACTCCTTGGATGTGATTCGGACAATCAGGGTACACTTGACTACTACGAACTCGTCTCGTGAAACGGATTCACTTTTTGTGATCACGGATGGCCCTAGAAAGGGGTTGCCTGTTTCTGCCGCGACCATCTCTGGATGGATCAGACAGACGGTGGTACAGGCTTATTCTATTAAGGGGCGGGATCCCCCGTTCCCTGTTAAGGCGAACTCTACTCGGGCGCTTAGTGTTTCCTGGACCTTCCGCTATCAGGCGCCAGTGGTCCAGGTTTTCAAGGCGACTACTTGATCGTCGGTTCATACCTTTACAAAACTTTATAAAGTTGATGTGATGGCATCGTTGGATGCCTCTTTTGGCCGCAAGGTTCTGCAGGCCACAATTTGAGGAGATCGTTGGTCTACCTCGAGGGTTTTCCAGTTGGGAGTCTCATCCTTTTGACTGATGAGCCTTTAAGACTTCTAGTCGGCTCCGGTTGGGCCTTCTAGATTGGATTTTGATTTCTGTTATCCCACCCCTCATTTGTGGCACTGCTTTGGGACGTCCCAATGTGTTATTAATCAAGAGGACTGCGTCTGTCAATGAGCGACAGAGAAAAAGGGATTTTTGTAAAATCTTACCGTAAAATCCTTTTCTCTTAAGCTCATTGACAGACGTAGTATCCGCCCCTCTACTTTTGAGTTGGGATGGGTTAAATTCTCTGACACTGCTTTGTGACATAACTGACATCCTGTAGCAGGAAGTGAGAGGATATACCCTCTGGGACTGCCCCTAAGGTGTGGCCAGAACGTTTTCCTTCCGTCTAGTGTCCTACTCCTGTAGAGGGCAGTATAACCCAATGTGTTATTAATCAAGAGGACTGCGTCTGTCAATGAGCTTAAGAGAAAAGGATTTTACGGTAAGATTTTACAAAAATCCCTTTTTTCTACCACAGTGACAGGAAAATTTGAAGGAGCAGAATAGAAAACTTCTTGGTCACAGGAATTTTCAGACTCTTGTATGTGGTTTTTTGTTCAGAAATTACATTCATTTTAAAACTGAATGTTAGAAGCAAATGACATTTTCAAACGACATTCTTTCGTTAAGCGAATGTACAAAGATTTTTCGTATGAATATTCTCATAGGAAAATAGATACGTGTATGGCCAGCAAAAGGCTCAGGTCACACCTATGCAGTTTGCTGTTGATTAGTTTCAGTAGTGCTTTTTGTTGTGCATTTATGCACATGCAGAGCCGGTGCCGATTTTACGCCCTAGGCAAAACCAGCTACTTGCGCCCCCCCCAAAAAAGGGAAGGGGTTATAAACTCCTCTATGTCATACCCAGTAACCCTGATCTGATGGTTCCTCCATGTTATGCTGTCATACCCAGTGATCCCCATATTCCTCCATGTCACACCCGGGGACCCTAATGTCCCTCCATGTCACACCCTGGGACTCCAATATTCCTCCATGTCATGCTGTCAAACCCATTGACTCTGATGTTCCTTCATGTCACACCCAGGGACCCCCGTGTTCCTCAATGTCATGCTGTCATACCCAGTGACCCCAATGTTTCTCTATGTCAGGCCCTGATGTTTTTCCATGTCACACTTGGGGACCCTGATGTTCCTCCATGTCACACCTGGGGACCCTGATGTTCCTCCGTGTCACACTTGGGGACCCCAATTCCTCATGGCACACCTGGTGACCCCGAACCCCTCTTACACCCGGTGACCCCTATCCCCCATGTCACACCTGGTGACTCAGATTCCCCATGGCACACCTGGTGACCCCGATTCCCTTTCATACCAGGGATGCTCCATGTAACACCCAGGGGCCCCTATCCCCTGTTCTGGGGACACTCACTGGACGGTATGAAGAGAGTGGCCCACACTCTGCCCTCCCTCACTGTGATCCTGCTGATTCCTTCTCCCAGGATGCTCTCCTTGACCAAAGTGCTCACCCCAGCTCCAACCGGCTTCTGGTGGAGGGAAAAGCAGCAGTCAGAGAGCTCCGCATGTCCTTCATCACCAACCTCCTCAGACCATTCCGGTGCCTCTTCGCTTCTGCCCCAGTAAAGGTTCCGCCCTACAGTGCCGAGCTCCGGCTCAGGTTCAGCTCTCCTCTGCTCCCTTCTTAATACCGACCCAGGGAAATGAACGGCTGCCTACCAACTCAGTGCAGAGAGTCTCTTCCTGCCTGGGGTTAAGGCCACTCAGCTCCAGCCAAAGAGGATCATCATGCAGGCAGCACTCTGGTGGGCTCCCTTCCTGCCTCTTGGGGTCCCTCCAACAGTGGTGGAAAGCCAGGGCCTGGTAGTTCCGGCACTGCGCAAGACACCTGGCATCTTCCTCTGTCCCTTCTTCCTCCCCCACCGCCACCCCTCCCCTCAGCTCACAATAATCATTCATGATGGAGAGAGAGTGCAGACTCGTGGCTGCGCCCCTAAGTGGCAATGCGCCCCTAAGTGGCAATGCGCCCTAGGCGGCTGCCTAGTTTGCCTAGTGGACGCACCGGCCCTGTGCACATGCGATTTTTTTCAGGCTTTTTTTGGCCAGTTTGTTGTTGGGCAGATTAAAAAAAGCAAATTGTGGCAAAAAAGGCACTATTTGCTTTTCTGTAGCTTCTCCATTGAAGTCTATTGAACCAAAAAAGCAAAAAAAGCAGAGTTTTGTGTTGAAAAAAGTCCATGACCCTTTCCAAATATGCAGTGGCTTAAAAAAGTTCAGATGTGAACGTGTCCCATAGGAAACCATGTTAAATAAACTGTAGTGCGATTCTGCAAAAAGCAACAAAAAAAGCATAGGTGTGAACCAGGCGTAAGACGTTTAGTAGCAGCAGCAGCATGCTTCTTTTTTTTTTTTTTTTATCACCTGTCCTAATGGGGTTAAAAATACTAAAATTAGCCCTTTATAGCACAAAAAAGAGTAGATAATTACTACTATAAGGGGTTTATTTATACTGTGAAATAGTAAAAGTATTAATATATATTACTTGTATCATATATAATTATTATTAAATATAATTATAATTAATACACCCAGAAGAAGGATATATGGGCATTTTAACTAGGAGTCAGACATGAAGCTATATGAAGGGTAAAAGGGAGATATAAATCTTTTATATTAACCACTTTCTACCCGCGGAGCGGTGCAGCTATTGTTCTGGGACACAGTCTCTCTCGTGCACCCCCCGGGGGAGCGTAGAGCGGGGATCGTGGCCGCGCCATGTTTCTAGGACACGGCACGACCCCGATCTCGGTAAAGAGTCAATGACATGACTCTTTACCCATGTGATCGGCTGTGTCCATTCACAGCCGATCACATGTAAATGAGGAAGTGCCGTTATTCGGCTCTCCTCGCCTCACACTGTCAGAGTGTGAGGCGAGTAGAGCCGATCAGCGGCTCCTCTTCATAGGGGAGACAAGTAAAAGTAATCAGGGCACTGATGATCAGTGCCCTTATGATCAGTGCCCTGATTACACAAAATGTAAATAAAGTGCCAATTACTGCCCACCATCAGTGCTTACAATCAGTGTCCATAGTGCTGCCAGTCAGTGCTCATCAGTGCCTGCTCATCTAGGCACTGATGGGCACTGGCTGGCAGCACTATGGGCACTGATTTTGGGCACTGAGCCCATCATTGTCCATCAGTGCCACCCATCAGTGTCCATCAGTGCCCATCAGTGCCGCCTATCAGTGCGGCATATTAGTACCTCCTCATCAGTGCCACCTCATCAGTGCCCATTAGTAAAGCCTATCAGTGCTCATTAGTGCCGCCTCATCAGTGCACATCAGTGAAGGAGAAAAATTATTTATTTTCAAAATATACTCACAGAAAATAAGAAAAACTTTTTTTTTTCAAAATTTTCTGTCTTTTTTTCTTTTTTTGTAAGAAATAAAAAACCCAGAGGGGATTAAATACCTCCAAAAGAAAGCTCTATTTGTGTGAAAAAAAATTTCATATGGGTACAGTGTAGCATGACCGCGCAATTGTCATTCAAAATGTGACAGCGCTGAAAGCTGAAAATTGGCCTGGGCAGGAAGGGGGTGAAACTGTACTGTAGGCAAGTGGTTAAAGTAGTACTAAAAGCTGAGACTTTTTTTTCATGGATCATTTTAAATATAATGCACAATACTGGTAAAAGCTTACTTTAAATGTAATTGTAATGCTTTATTTTATCTCCAGTCTATTAGCCCCACCTCTGTGTTCAGATGCTGATCTTCCCTGCAGTCTTTAAAAGGATTTTTTTTTTTTTGAATAAACATGTTATACTTCCCCGCTCTGTGTAATGGTTTTACACAGAGCAGCCCTGATTCTCCTCTTCTGGGGTCCCCCACCAATGCTTCTGGCTTCTCCTACCTTCAGAGTGCCCCAATAGCAAGCTGCAAAGTATAACATAGAGTGCCCCTATAGCAAGGTAAAATATTTTTTTAGAGTCTTTAGAACCACTCACTCCCTGTCCAGGACTACATCTCCCATCACTCCTCACACATTAACAAGTTCTCAGGCACTTACTGACATGTATGAAGGGTGTACTGAGCTGTATGTGCGCTGCACTGTATTTTCTGCTATGTAAATAAATAATGCATTCTGTATGCATACCCATATGAAGACTTCAGGCTTTACTGGCTTCCGGTGTCTTTACCTATCTGTGAAGTGGTTCAGTTTAAACCCTCACTAAAAGGGTCAACATCCTGTGTGCTTTTATATCCATGGCTATCAGACAGGGAGTTACCCCCTTCTCCATTGCAGGAGCGTAGGGTTTTGGGGGAGCCCTCTCTTAGGGTGGCCTCCCTCTCCTGTTTTCTCCAGGTCCTTTTCCACCCCCCTCGCTGTAATCTCTGAGTTCTGAGCAGACCATTGGCTCGGTCTCTATAGACCTGTTCATGGTGTGAACCATCAGCCTCTCCAGGGAGTTTCTTTTTCCCTGTGTAGGCAGACAGAAATCATCACTTCAGAGCCCGGTGTCTCACTGGATTGTCACCAGTCTTGTAGGCTTTCCAGATGCTTTCCTCGGTTCTGCCCCTTATCGGAATGCCTGTTCTTAGTGAATTTTTTAGCATGCCCACTCCTCGCACCATGGCTGTTGATACTTTGTTGGACCTGGGGAATTAGGAACTTTGCTTGTACTTGGGGCTAGGCAAGCTCCAGGCCCCAGTGACATTTCTGCGAGTAGGAGAGAATGTAAGTTTAATCCTCATTTATTATAGTGAAAGTTCTTTCACCAGTCTGGGGCTGAGTTCTTACTCCTCTGCCTGCTCATTCTAGTAGGGGTGACGCCCCATGCACTTTTTTTTTTATTGTTTGTCAAGTTAGCCACATGATCAAATCTTGGAGATCTCTGTCAGTCTTAGAGTTACTTTTCTTCCTTTGTAGGTACTTGATGCATGCTGATACTGTCTCTCTGGTATACCTCATTATGCGAGATTGGTTGCCGGGCTAGGCAACCCCTTCCTGTGTCACAGATCTTTCATGTCCTTAATCATACGAAAACACGTTATTGGTTTTTGGTGGGTTCTCGCTGACCAGTTGTTTTCTGGTTCAGGTCTGGTATTGTTCCTGTCTAGTGATGATCTTCTCTGTCTTGATATAGAGTGTTAGACTGACTCTCCATGTCCTGCCCATGGCTATGTTGTCAGTCTCTCCCATCTCATAGGGGGCCCCATCTCTTCTGGTTCAGGTTTGGATACTGAACTGCAAGCAGTCCCACGTCCTCTTTTTGGGGATTCAGAGGTTGTTGAGGTTTTGCTTACCTTGCAGTGTTGCTGATTTGCTGTGGCCCTCTATGGACAAAGAAATAGGGTTTTTGTACTCCCCTAAAATCCTTTTCTTGGAGTCTATTGAGTGGTATGAGCACTACCCTTCTGTGTCTTCTGTGTTCATACTCTTGGTACTGCTTGCAACTAAATGAAGCATACTAGGCATAAAAGGGATTAGCCTGAGGCTGGTCTTTTTTTGTGTGCCAGTGCCCAGTTCTTCTGTAGACAGCAGTATAACCCAACTGTATTGGCATTTGTGTGCCCCTCAATAGGCATGAAGTAAAGGATTTTACCAAGAGTATAAAATCCTATATGCTTTGCGCAGAAGGTGGTTATTTCTCTTAAATTGCAGTTGTATTTGGCAATTGAACAGTTTAGATTAAAAAAACACCTCTTAAAGTTAATCACATAAATCTGGTTGCTAAAGTTTATTGCTTTTTGCACTTTGGTACTGCCTCACTGAATGTTTAATAGTTTGCATCTTTGGTACAGGTTTTTGAAAACTATGCCATGTCTAATTATTAATCAAATTCTCTGCATGGTTATTTTATTGCCAGCCATTATTAATATTGGTACTCTGGTAATCGCCAGGGATCAGGAAGGAAAACATAGCTATTTGCAAATATTTTTTTTGTGTTTTTTCATCATTAAGTTTAATCAAGAAAGTTTTAGTCTTTTGTAACACATATTTTATAGTAAATTAGAAAATTTAAAGGGAAGAGAACAAACATCTGGTCAATAATGCCACTGCTGCTACAAGCAAGAAGGAAAATGTAGAGGCCTTGGCTAGCCACTGCTGACCAAACTGAACTGATTAAGAACTAATTGAGAAAAACACAAGAGGAACAATAAAGTGTCTGTGACAAAGGAAATTGACAATATTATACTATACCGGGAAGAAACTTAAGAGACACAGTGTACAACTTGGAGTATAAAGAGGATGCATTGAGACTTGTGTAGCACTGTCTAGTGTGCTACTAGTGGTAGTACTGTCAAATTATAGACTGGCTCAGGGCTAAACCTGAGCCATGGAATCTGGGTCAGGGTTCATTAGAGTTCAGGGCTGGATGACTCATCCAGACAGCTCTCTGGTACCTTCCCCTGGTTCTAAAATATTGGAGAATATTCTAGAAATTAGTGGGCAAAAGCTAGGAGGATTGTCTTGCATATTTAGGGGCCCTTAGCCAATCCCCAAGAAGTGGGAGGGAACTAAGTGAGCTCCAAATAGGCATGAGTCATGCCAGCAAGGGAAGTCAGGTGGAAGATGGAGATGCAGTGCTGAGGAGTCTATCGGTGGCCCTCGAGGGTCTCTACCTCGGGCCAGGGCTCAAGTGGCTTGCCTGGAAAGATCCTACCACAGAGCAAGTTGGAGGAAGCTTTTCACGGAGGCAGTGGGAGAAAGGAGAGACAAAGTGAGTAGATGAGCATGGTGCATGGACAGACAAGGGGAGAGACTGCCACATATAGCAGGTTTCTCTTGAAGACAGCTGTGTGCTTAACTCTTCAGCCTTGTCCTGGTAGGTTTCCAGTGTGTCAGTCAGGAGGACTGGGAAGAAGAAGCAGCCAGGTGGCCTAGCATTTCTGTGAGCAGTAGAGCTGGGATCAGTGTCTACAGGGAAGCAGAAGGTGTAGCAGGAAGCAGTTCACTCCACATGTGCTACTTTTCAAGGGACTGTTGCTAAGCTAACAAAATGACTGTTAGTTCCTAGAGGAGTGAACCCAGCGAAGCTGTGCAAAGGATCAAGTTATTATGCAGGAGGATCAAGTGGAAACTGTAAACAGGGAGCAAGTTGTCCTTGGTTCGGTTGTTATTGTCAAGTTGGGCATCCCATAAACCCTAACCCCATCAAAGTTATTATCCCCTAATAAAACAAACTCAAAGACTGTTTTTTGTGTCTGGATGCAAGAAGGAAATGCTATGTGACTGCCTGTGCAGCAGTAGGAAACCCTGACTTTTGCAACTTCTACAGGGGTAGTTCTGCAGTAGTATATTGGTAAGCCATTAACCAATCAACCAAGTTATTAAAGGAAAAAGCATAAGATATGATTTAGTAAACTTTTAAGGTTACTACAGTTTGCACTTACACAGTATGTTGCAGCTTATGCTATTTGAATTGTTTTATGTATGTTAGTATCACATATAACTTCACAGCTGCTATGCTTGCCATTTGGTTATACTTTTGGTATGCATGTATAGCTGCTGGAGCATTCTGCTTGTTTTTAGTTCTGAATGTTGTTGACACATATATAAAATATGGAAATTGCATTAAATAGGGTTGGCATTCATATGTGTTTAGACAGATGTAATGTCACATGCCTCCACATCCAATGAAAATGTTTGACAGGTCAGTAGAGAATTGTATGGCTTTTGCTGATGCATTAAACTGTTTTAGCGCCATCCAGCCAATACTTGAGGAGGCGTATTATAATTCTTGATAGCATACATTGTAAAAATTGTTTTGCTGCATGGAAGGACAAATGTTAGATAAGAATTAATGGTTATTACTTTGCTTTCTACGTATGCGCTGTTCAGAGCACACAGGCTAAAGGTCCTTTAAACCAGGAAGAGATGGATATAGTATAATCTGCTGTTCTCCGTGAAATATACGACTCCTCGCCTTAAAAGAAATTCAATCAAAATTTGAAAAAGATGAATGCCTACCGGTAACAAGTTGTGTACATGACCCGGTTTTTAGCAGTATCTGCTCTACAATACAGTGACATGATTGTGCATAATGTAAGTGCACTTCGGAAGTATGGCCTAGATCTTTAACACACATCACATTGTCTCCTTGAAATACTTGTCAAGAATCTACAGGACGCCAATATGGATCGGCTGGATGTACTAGGTGAAAATGAAGCATTGCAACAATTCTTTGAAGGTAAAAATTAAACGTGGAAAATTTGCTTTGGGTGTTTTCTGTTCTAGCACAGTAATTACTGTCTTAGAGAGTTTTCAGATGGAATTAATATCTGTTTTGTGTTTAATTGGAACTACAGAAATTCAACAATGCTTATTTATTGAATAATGGCATTTACTTATTAACGCAAAATAAACAAGAATTTTGTAAAGTCGTATATAGTGATTAGTCAGTAGTTTGCTGTAGTCAGACAAATAAAAAGTTCTCTCCTGTTGGTGCTTTTGGTAATTGCAACTTCACAGGTCAGTCCTTGCCTAGTAAGTTTCTGTTAAAATATTGTTTTCCAGATTAAGTATTTGTATAATATGTATAAAAATATAAGAAAAAATAACAAGGATTCTAAGCAAAATGGATAGTTTTGGAAGATAGATCATAAAGAGTCGAAGAACTTGGATGAATAAACCTCTACAGAACAATTGAAAATTAAAGCTGGACCCCAGACCCATATAAAAAACACATGAAAGCAGATATATAATAATTAATAAATAATTATAAATTTTTTTTTTTTTTTTTATTCAAGCAGTGTAAAGGTCTGGATTTGACCTAGTATCAGCCTCTTGCACTCCTGTACAGCAGAGCTTAGACAGGGAAAGGGGGATTTAGCCATTCCATTGTGCTAACAAGCAATATGCCAGTAGGAGGAGAGAGCAGAGCGACAGAAGAATTAGCTCATCAGTCCGTTGTTTACCTTTAATAGGAGAGAGAAGACATAAATGTTAACTTCAACAGAGAAAACAAAAACAGCTATCCTGCCCTATCAGACGTGGTAGAGTAGCATAAATCTTAGAACTGAATGACACAAATAAATCCTTTTGGTAGGTAAAGCAACTGCTCCGAGTGCTTTATATGATTTCACCAGAATTAGAAGGTTTTTTGGAATTGTTTTGCTACATAATTTTGGAACCATTAAAATACATAATATTTTTTCTTAAAACATGCAATAATACTTGTCCTAGAAACTAAATCTTAATCATTCATATAAAGCAAAATAAACATTTTAAATAAAATTATTCCTGATAGAAAATTGTAGTATTTTGATTTTGTTTTTACATGATATACATTTGTGCTACAACACCCACAAAGGGCAGATTTTTATGCTTCCATAGTAACAGCAGGTTACTTCCTTCCCATAAATCTAAGTAATTATTATGTTGTTTGAGAGTTCTGTGTTTTAACACTCCGCTTTCCAAAAAAATATTGTACAAATACAACTATCGTATTATTATGAAATTTCCTTTTCTCTGTCTCTATTCTATGCGAGTCTTTGAAGTTTTTCCAGTTTAAACTCCGAACTTTGTACAACTTACCTAGAGCAGGCACCTGTTTACGTAGAAAGGAGGCTTGGTTATCGAGGTCAAGGCTAGTTCTCATTCAGAATGTGTAGTTGGAGAAGTCGCATTACCTACCAATAACTTCAACTAGATGCAGAGATGTATAGTAACGAAGTAGAACTACTTAAGTACTGTACTTAAGTACCGAAATGCGGTATCTGTACTTTCCTAGAGTAGAATTTTTTCTCCTACTTCTACTTTTACTTCACTACATTTTTTCGATGATTTCGATACTTCTACTCAAGTATTTTTTTTTTGTGCTGCATAGTTATTTGTTACTTTTAAAAAAATTACCACTGCCAGAACAGTAGATGGCAGGTTGCATAAAGCTCAAAAAATGTGTATAATGTCATTTGTAAATCAGCGCATACGAAAATAAAGGCTGTGTATAATAAAAGCTGCTATACCAAATCTTTCCAATAAAAAGAAAATATGAAACAAACAAATAAATGGTGCTACAGCGCTTAAAGTGCATCAAGAAACTACTAACAAACACAGGTTAATCATTTGAATAAATCATTTGAAATTATAAAAAACAATATGATGTTCAAACTTTTGACTTCTTTCGTTAATAACTACATAACACAGTACTTGTACTTCTACTTTCAGTACTTGAGTAGAAATTTTTTTTCAAAACTACTGGTACTTTTTACTTTTAGTACTTAAGTAGCAATTTTTTTGAAAAAACTACTTGCAATACTTAAGTAAAAAAAATGTTGAATACTTCAGTACTTCTACTTAAGTAACTTTTTCTGCGAGCACTTCCACTTCTACTCAAGTCACTTTTTGATCGAGCACTTGTACTTTTACTCAAGTAGAAATTTTGAGTACTTTATACAAGTCTGACTAGATGCAGAATTAAGCAGTGGAAGTTTTGGTTTTGTGGCCTTGCATAAGTTTTATCTTAAGCCCCGTACACACGTACCGATGGTCGGCTTACAAATGTTCCTCTTTTCTCCCCGGGATGTCGGTGTCTGCTGAAAAGTGCAAAGACAGCACAAGGACAGCACAAGAATTTTGTCCGCCGACTGCAGAAGTGATGTCATGTAATGGTTAACTTTCCCTGTGTTTTCTATTTTCTGAGCATGCCCAGTCTTGCAAATCTGCGGTCTGTCGGCCGAATTGTGTACTGACAGGCGAACAATCGTCCGTTCTGGTGTCGGCATACAAATATTTTCATGTTTGCAAGAAAGACTTTTGTCCGCGGATTGTGCACAGACATCTGTCGGAGGCACCATACTAACACGCGTACAATCGGCAGATCCTTCGTCCACCGACGTTTGTATGCCGACGATCGGTACGTGTGTACGGGCCTTAAGTCTACTAAAAACTGCTAATTTACATCCTATGTAGGTTAATTGTGAGTCTGGTTTTAGTCCTTAATGCATATGGAACTTTGTTTATATGAAATGTTTAAGCATAATTTTGTATTTGTTTGTTTCATGTATGAATATTGCATCTTATATGGCATAAAAGTTGGTTTTGCATGCATTTAAATGCCAAAATGGCACATGTGGAAAGCTTAAGTCATACTTGCTCTGCATAGCCATGGCTAACTAAAGTTACTCAGTGTGTGAGAATTATAGTCTTACAGTTGCTGTACACATATCACATTAAAAAAAAAAGTTACCAATTTATAGGCTGGTGTCTTCATGTGAGTGCACACTGGCAAAGCTTTTGAGTACATACCCCCTGGGAATCACCATATCATATACTCCCACTCTGTAATCCCTCGGTGTTTGCTAGTCTCTGAAGATAATAGAACTCTTCTCTCTCATGTCAAAAATATTCTTAGCTTAAGCCTAGCCTAACTAGTTTATTATTTTAACTTAGGCTTTTTTAATCAACCCTCTAGTAACTCATTGTCAACAATAGAATTCACTGTTTTCTAATACAATAATAGAAGTAGTTAATCCAGATCCATGCAATCGCAGTAAAACATTGGGAGCCATACCCAGGGCCAGACCCAATGCCATTGGGATGGCCTGTAAGGTTGCTTCAGGTACCCCTTCCAGCATATGTGCTTACCTTGGAACTCGGCCATGTAGATAGCTGCAGTGTGGTATACAGGTCCAGGGCTGTGGTCCACCCACCTGGAATCTAAAGATCCCTTTAGGGGTATGCCTACTGTGACAGGCGAAGCTTGAACCCCATGAAGGGACTAGTGCCATGGACAGGTAAAGCACTCACCCTTTATCTCTGTTGTTGTAGTCCCAGAGCAAATAGGAAACACAAGTACCTCCATTATTCACTTCACTCTATGTGTACCCTAAACAGTATGCATTTAGATTTTTTAACCTTTACAAAAGGGGGAGTGTGTTTAGAATATATTTGCATAGTGTATATAGCAAGCGCACCAGATAGTAACAGCTGGCACGCAAGGAGACTGTACAAAACCTTGTGAACAGAAAAAGCAATATGTAGTGCAGCGCTTAATAAATTAAGCTGATACAAAAAGGTTAATGAAAGTCTAAAATAGTGCAAATTGTGATCACAATATGTGAAGAAAGTTTATTCAGTGTGGATATTCCTAGAGCACTAGAAGCTCAGCAAAACAAAGAATCTACTAGCAGTGTGTAACATCCAGCAGGATCCACCAAAATTTGTGAAAGAAATCCAGTGCACATAAGCCTCCACCCAAACTATGCACTCACCAGAATTTGGATATACAACAGCTCCAATCAAAATCTATTAGCAGGCACTCCTCATCATGTGCCCTTCTTCCTTCAAGGATCCACTATTACACACTGCTAGTTAATTCTGTGTTCTGCTCACGGATCATTGCAGGAAGGGGAGCACAGTGTCCACATGAAATTATGAGTGTCTGCAAAGCGATATTGATTGAAGCTGTTGTATATCCTAATTCTGGTGAGTGCATAGTTTGGGTGGAGGCTCAAGTGCACTGGATTTCTTTCATGAGTTTTGGTGGATCCTGCTGGATGTTACACACTGCTTGTTGATTCTATGTTTTGGTGAGCATCTAACACTCGAGGAATATCCACACTGGATGAACTTTCTTCACATATTGTGTTCAGATTTTGCACTATTTTAGCTGCTTTCTGAACTTTCATTGAACTTTTTGTATCAGACTAATTTATTAAATGCTGCACTATATATTTAGAATATATTCACTTACACAGTGTACACTTTTGAAACTTGACGCTAAGATGCAATCTCTCATAGCTTAATATGAGGTGGATGACCAGGTACTCTATCACGCCACAGGACATACACTGTACCTCCGCTTCCGCTCAATATCGAATGATTAATGATTGACTAGTAGTGACTAGTAGTAAATCCGGTTTAAATAGTGCTGACTTGATAGAAGAGCAGGGGGACTTATGTGTACATGTGAAAAAAAAAACCATAAAGAAAGTAGCGCAAAAGGATCCTGATAGCGTAGCATAGTGAAACATTTCTTAGATTCAAAATCAATAAAAGCGATCTAAAGAGTCACATTCCCAAACGGGGTGAGAAGATTGCAAAAATTAGGCTCCCAATGAAGCAGTTCTGTGTACTCCAGCCCCAACTGGGGAGTGAATCAGCATCTCACAGTGTCAGCTGCAGAAACCATGCCTGTGATAGGAGCAGCCTGCCTGTAGACCTGGCAAGGATCAGATGTAAACCTGTCTGCGCTCCTCCACCCTGCAGTAGCAAATGGGACACGGTTCAAGGAGAGTCTGCCTTCCTCAGCCTGATATCCTGAGCTACCTCTGAGACAATTATAAAGAGCTGGATTAACTTCTGAAGCTTCAAGATATAAATGATTACCAGGACATGGTAATAAAATAGCAGGTGGATATAATAAGTTCATCCAGAACGAAAAACACATCTGGAATAATTCCCCTTGGGCAATAACTGCACTAGGGCAGTCCACATCGGAGGGGATGTAAAAATAAAATAAAGTATGGAAATTGTATACAAATTCATGGTAATGTTTGACTGGGAAGCACCAAACACAGAATAATAATAATTCCTGTTACAATCACTGTCATAAAGAGCTATTTAGGAATGATACCTGAAATTCAAGCATAAATAAATCACAATTACCTTGCTAAAACATCTTACCTACCAGGTAAGGCCTCATTCACATGGGCTGTGCATCAAACCTGACATTTCTAAATGCAGGTAATGATTTTTTGATGGTGTAATTCAAACTCCGCAATTAGGTGCAGTCAGATTAGCTTTGTTTAAAGAAAATAGAATTATGTGAGTTCAGAATCCAATTAAAAATTCTAAACGTGGCTAGACCTGTTTTAAATAAGAAACATCTAAACACAGGAAAAAAAAGTAATCTAGGAAGCATAAGGGCCCTTACATACTAAAACACTTTTTGTGCACTTTTTTTTTTTTTTGTCCCAGTTGACTTACAATGGAAGGTGCCATTTTGGTGCGCTTTTGATAAACTGCACAAAGGACTTTTCATAGCGTTGTTTATAATTCCAGATAACTTCTTCTGTGTTAAGAAAAGCTAAACACAGGAGTGTCTGAATGTAGCCTTAAGCTGGCCATACACTGATAGCCAGCAGACTGAGAGAAAAAGAGAGATTCCCACTATTCAAACAAATGAGGTGGATGGAGGAGTTTCCCCCACCAGGATATTGTATTGTAACCGCACCCACAGCTATCAGAATACACTGGTCCGCGGCTGCAGCCAATTGAGAACAATTTCCCAACATGCCCCTACTACAGAAGTCAATCGGGGATAGCTACACACTGTTTTGGGATCAGCAGATTCCTGAACAGCTGAGATTGGGGTGTACTTCGTGTCGTGATGTGCATTTTTCAGTGAAACCATAACTTTCGAATTCCTAGACCACCATCTTTATGACTGAAGGGAAGAAGGAGATGCTTCCTTTCACTAAGCAACATCCCCAAACTGTACAGTAACCCAGTTTATAAAGGAAAAGGCTCAGTGCCTCAGCTGCTGGTGGTCATCAATGTGAGTGCTGCTCCTGATCTTCTAGTTCATTTGCATGCATCCTGTTCTTTTTTTTTTTCTAAGGCACTAAGTACATCTCAGGCCCACTCACACAGATCTGTCTACAACTGTCATTTCCTCCCAGGCCACTGAAACAAGTACAGAAAATATGGGGTATTTTTTTTTTTCCTCCAAGGAACCTATGGCATACGCTATGTTATATATTACATAGTAAAGACTGCTACGCTCTATATACTACATAGTAAATTACATAGACCTGGAGCATTTCTTTCCTTCCATTGACAAAATTATACTGGGGCCATTTCTTTCCTCCCACTGACACTGGGACTTTTCTTTACTCCTACTGACATTTTTGACAATCAGGCATTATTTATTTATTTTTTATTCCGTCACCATTAACCTCATGTTTCACCATGGTCTGAAATGTGTTCTTTTAGTAAACCTTTCAGTTTGATGAAGTGAACTAATGGCACGGCAACTGCTGTCTCTCTTTTAATGCATACAGCCCAACTTACTTAATTTTGGCTGCACTTGCCACTATTACCCTTTTCTCGCTCTTGTGTACAATGTGTGTTAAATGTAGTCAAGCTGAATTTTTTATTACTCACTGTTTTGACTTTTTACCATAAAGAAAGAAACTTGTTGTGGGTATTTTGCTTTTTAGGTCTCAAGCACACAAAATGTAAAATAACACCAGTTTTACAGGCGTTTGACTTTTTTTTCTGTTAGCCTATGTGGCCATGTACACATAGGCATTTAGAGGCTGAAAAAAAAATCCCTTTGTGCATTTAGGAGAAGGGCATTTAAACCGTAAAAACGCTTTAGGCGCCTAAACACACATAAACTTGCCTAAACAATAGGTGCGTTTGGAGCTTGAGCAATCGTTCATTCCAAAGGCCAGAATAAATGAATATTCTAGCCAATGGAATGAATGAACATCCAAACGCTTGGCATGTCTAAACGTGTTTGTAAAACATGGCTTCAGGCACATTTTTAAGCTGCTTTTTTCCTGCCAGGAGCAAAGGCATTCAGGTTCGGAAAAAAATGTCCTGTGTGCAAGAGGCGTAAGAGTAAGTTGAGCTTTCTCTAAACTCTAACTACCCCCTATGTCAGCCCGTATAAGCTAAACGCCATTACTGATCTTGTGCTTATTTATGCCTTTATCACAGCCATGGCTTGCTTCAGAGCGTATTACATCCTCTGGCTCTGGACAAAATTTCCTTCAATGTTGTTGAGACCT
This sequence comes from Pelophylax lessonae, assembly GCF_965119305.1. Lineage (NCBI taxonomy): Eukaryota > Metazoa > Chordata > Amphibia > Anura > Ranidae > Pelophylax > Pelophylax lessonae. Next base: position 263,632,541 of record NC_138771.1, on the reverse strand, counting down.
GAGCACTAAATCCCTATAGACTTAAATTGTGCTTTGGCCTGAGGATTTCCAGTCTCAATAAATGGCTCCATTCAAGTCAGTTGGGGCTCAGGAGACTGGGGACTAGTCATCTGCCTCAGTAATCAAAACGCTGCAGAATCTCACTTTGCAGTGAGGTAACGATACCTCAGTGCTTTGGCTAACAAGGAAGCCATGTTATAGGTGCAGATAAGGGTTCTTTTTAGTGTCCTGTTGATGGCAAGTTGCTGATAGTGTGGAAGGGCCCAGAAATAGTTTAGTAATAATGCACCATAGATTTCCTGCAGAGAAAATTAAAAGAGGGTGCACCAACCTTGCATATTACCCAAATGTTTTTTATTAATTTAAAGAATGAAAGAAATATACTCACACACAAATCAGTCATAAAAACATATCAAAGTCCACGATGGGCACAAAACAACCAGGTCACCAGAACTATGTGCAGTATGCTGGGGTACTCTACAGATGGCTGACACGTTTCGAGGGGAGATCACCCCTCTTCCTCAGAGCCAATCTTCCCTCATCTTTTTTTCTTAATAGACCAGAGATTTCCTGTTCTATCTACACTGCCTCTTTCTGTATGCTGAACTATATAATTCCTTTTTCATAGCACCTTTTCTGTACATTGTCTATTCTAGACCATCTCATTCAGTATGCTGTGCTTGTTTATTCCTATTTCATGCTGCCACATTGTGCTGTATGTTTTATATTCCATATTGTCCAATTCTGTATGCTGTGCTGCATATTCTGCATATCACAGTATTTTTAATTGGTGCTTTCAACTTGCTTTGCCATGTTTCCGCTTGGGTAAGCCCCGTATGTAGGTAGGGCCGTCTGTGAAAAATCTAATTGGTTGCATTTGACCCAAGGATAAAAGTTCTTAATCGTTCCTTGGGTTTAGAAAGTATACAGTTTAAAGGTCAGTGGTTTGCGTCTATTAAGGTTCTTTCAGTAAACCCAAGGAAAATTAAACCTCTGTCGTATATTAATGTGCTTTTACTAAACAAAAATGATGCACATACAAGCTATTACAATTTTAGTAAACAATTCACAACCAACGGATATCACAAAATATGCCTACAATGTACAAGCTATCTATCCTTTCCAAATAAGCATGTGCAAATTATGTAATAGGCATACACTAAACAGTTGGGTCTTTCTTTATGATGGAGTCATCTTCCAGAATTCTAGATCTCTTTCCAGACTGCTTCTTGCTTCTACAAAGTCCTGCCAACAACTGCCCTTTTGTTCCTGAGCACATGGCTTTTTTAAAACCTTTCTCCTCCCTCCTTCCTGTACATCATTTCCTGTCCTGAGGTTCACAAACCAGTTTAATATAAAATAAGTTGCGCTGTGGATGATGTATACAGGTTGACTGTATGGTGAAATAGTGAAGAATCCGAATAATGTCCAGAATATGGAAACAAAAACGGGTAACTTGTGCAGGTACCGCTTACCGGAAATAAAATAAACAAAGGCCCATCAACATGTTCAAAATACGTCCTAGGGATGAGGTCCAGGTGGACTACCAGGTTCCAACGCGGATCCCTCAATGGAGTGGTAACATGTGTGATACAAAATTTATTTTATTTCCGGTAAGCGGTACCTGCACAAGTTTCCATATTCTGGACATTATTCGGATTCTTCACTATTTCACCATACAGTCAACCTGTATACATCATCCACAGCGCAACTTATTTTATATTGGACATTTTTTGGGTGCTAGTCTCACTTGAGGTTGCTGCTTTTATTTTACTCTTGGATTAGCGCAATTGTTTTCCCCTTTTTTTCACAAACCAGTTTGTTAGCATATCAATAGGGGAAGCCTAGCTTCTAAAAACAACACGTGTAACTAAAACGTTGCTCAATATTAATGTTAAAAATCACTTAAAATAGCCACAGCAACATATTTTTTTAGCATAATATGGGAAAAACTGAAACTTGCCATTCTCAACAGCTTTTAACCACTTGCCGACCGCCGCACGCCGATCTATGTCGGTGGTCAGCCCCTCACAGGCAAAGTGACGTAGGGCTACGTCACTAGCTTGTGAGGGTCTAGGGAGCGAGCGCGCGCCGCCGGAGGGGCGCTCCCGCTCCCGCGTGGTCACGGACCCCCCCGCGCGTGTGACCGGCGGACCCGATGTCCACCGGCCACTCTGCGATCGGCGGGGGAGAGGGAGAAAGTCAGGCAGCTTGTGTAAACAAGCTGCCTGTCATTCTCCCCTCTGTATGAGAGCTGATCATATGGATCTACTATGTAGATCCCTTGATCACTCTGCATACAGCTGAAGCCACAGCCAATCACAGTAAGAATCACGCCCCTAGGGACACACACAGCCCCTCCCTCTCAAATAAAGTTAACCCCTTCACTACCAGTGTATTTTTACAGTAACAGTGCATATATATAGCACTGATTACTGTAGAAATGTCACTGGTAACCCCAAAAGTGTCAAAAATGTCAGTCAAGGGTCCGATCTGTCCGCCGCAGTAAAGCAAAAAAAATCGCAGATCGCCGCCATTACGCGTTAAAAAAAAAACAACAAAAATGACAAAAATCTTTCTCTTAGTCAGTAAACGCAATAACTTTTGCGCAAACCAATCAAAATACGCTTTTTGCGATTTTTTTTACCAAACATAGGTAGCATAAAACAAATTGGCCGAAAATGTTAAAAAATTTTGATTTTTACATTTTTTTTGGGGGGAATTTCATATAAAAAAAAGGGAAAAATATTGCTATTTTTGCAAAATTGACGCTGTTTTTTTGTTTATAGCGCGTGATCAAAAAATCGCACAGGTGATCAAATACCACCAAAAGAAAGCTCTGTTTGTGGGAAAAAAAGGACGCCAAATTCGTTTAGGTACAGCGTCGCACGACCGCGCAATTGTCCATTAAAGTCACGCAGTGCCGAATCGCAAAATACCCCCTGGTCGTTTAGCAGCCAAATCCTCCGGGGCTTAAGTGGTTAAAGACTTTCTCCAGGAATGGTCTGATGAAAGTCTAATCCAATTCAGCCACCATCAGGAAATCATCCTCATCTTCCTCATGCTCTCATCCCCTCTGCCTCATCCCATCTGTCCTGGTCATTTGCTCTGCCTGCTCCACCTATCGATGTTCATTATCTTAAAAGAGTAAAAGACAAAGCAGATTATATATTCCTTCCAACTGTGCCAAAAAACATGGCTCACTGTTTAAATTTCTCTATCTGCTGATTTCTAACTGCAAAACAATTTTAGGGTGCCCACTGTTGCCGTTGCCTTGTAACAGTTTCACAGAGGAGCATACATAGGTTTCCAGCGGAAAGAATAAACCTGCATCTTTCTCTGTGCTGTCCTGGGAATACTTGCCTGCTGTTGTCCAGTCTTCTAAGCACAGCGCACTCTAGCAATGTGCTTCAGTCTACGACAGCAAAAACACCTAATGTAACTGAATATACCATTCTCAGCCAATTGCTTCCACCTCTTAAGCAAAGCTTGTGTAGGAATCCAATCTATTAACTAAATCAGTCCACATTTGTCTCCTGGTGATCATAAGCCTTGCCTTCCTTATATCTTACTCAACTCAGCCATCTTTATTTGAGTTAATCTGATTCCCAGCTTCCCGCTTATGGGTAGTAACAGTGGCACATGTCCTACTTCTGCTTGCAGGCTTAGGGCCTTTTTCTTTTGTTAGGGCATCATTAGACTTGTTCATGAGGGCTGCACCCTGATTATTCAACGCTTCAGCCTTGCCTACAGTGGGCTGAACGTACTTCTAAGCCACTGCAGGTTTGAATGTAAATGCCCTACTTTTTAAGTCTCTTGCCTTGCTTGGATTGCCGCTGCAGGCTGCTCTTTAATCACTTGACCACTGGAAGATTTTACCTCTTCATGATCAGAGCATTTTTACTACTCAGCTCTGCTCTACTTTAACTGGTAATTGCGCAGTCATGCAACACTGTACGCATAAAATGTTTTTCATTTTTTCACAAAAATAGAGATTTCTTTTGGTGGTATTTACTCTCCACTGGGTTTTTTTTATTTTTTGCAATATAAACTAAAGGCTAAAAATTAAAAAAATATATATATTTTCTACTTTGTTATAAAACATATGCATAATGACAATGTGAAAGACGTTTGTTTGAAATCTTTGGGGAAACTGGGAGACTAGTCAGGATTGAGGGAAAGATAAATGCAGCAATGTACGGAAACCTGCTCAAGAGCGCTTTGGACCTCAGGCTGGGGAGAAGGTTAATCTTCCACCAAGACAACGACGCTAAGCACACAGCCAAGATGAAAAAGCAGTGTCCTTGAGAGCCCAGGCTTGAACCCGACTGAACATCCCTGGAGAGATCTCAAAATGCCTGTGCACCAACGGTCCCCATCCAACTTGATGGAGCTTGAGAGGTCCTGCAAAGAAGAATGTGAAAAACTGCCCAAAAAAAGGTGTGTCAAGCTTGTAGCATCATACTCAAAAAGACTTGAGGCTGTAATTGGTGTCAAAGGTACTTCAACAAACTATTGAGCAAAGGTTTGGAATACTTATAGTATGTAAATGTGATTTTTTTTTTTTTTTCGTTTTAAATTTACATTTTTAATACATTTGCAAAGATTTTAAGCAAACTTCTTTCACTTAACCTCCCTGATGGTATGATTATGTCAGGAATTCTGTACCAAAAGCGGTACAATTCTTTTCATGGAAATTTGGCGTTATGTATTATAGGCCTACAATTCTTAGTAATTACTGACTTAAACCTGACCAAAATAAGACTCTAGTAGACATCCCAGATGTGATAAATTTGAAACACAAACGCATGAATTATAATCTAATCAATAATATAATTTTATTATATAATATATAATATAATATATATATATATTATATTATATAATAAAATTATATTATTGATTTGATTATAATTTATGCGTTATATTATATATATATATATATATACACATACATACATACGTGTGTGTGTGTATATATATATATGTGTGTGTGTGTATATATATATATATATATATATATATATGTATGTGTATGTATATATATATATATATATATATGTATGTGTGTGTGTATATATATATATATATATATATATATATAATATAAATGTTATGTGTGTGTTTGTGTTTTGTGCAACGTTCAACGTTTTTTGAATTTCCCTCCCTAGTTCCACTCCCATTTCCCTCCCATACGTGTGTGTGTGTATATATATATATATGTGTGTGTCATGAGTCATGTTGTGTCCATAGGATATTTTATATTTTATCGCAAGTTTTTTAAAAAAAAATTTTTTTATTTTTTTACATAAAGTTGACATTTTAGTGAGATATTTCTCACAAATGCCATGGATTTTATGTGGAATTACACCCCAAAACACATTCTTCTACTTCTTCTGAGTTTGTGGATACCACATGTGAGGGACTTTTTGGCAGTGTACCTGCGTGCAGGGGCCCAGAATTCAATGACCACCTTCAGGCTTTCAAGTGGTGTAATTTCCTCATGTCTCTTCCTCACTACTATCACAGTTTTGGGGGCCCTGAAATGCCAGGATAGTACAAACACCCCAAATTACCCCTTTCTGGAAAGCAGACACCCCAAGGTAAGAGGCATAATGAGTATTTTGCAGATCTCATTTGTTTTCACTAGTTTTTGAAAAAATGAAAGAAAATGAAAATTTATTTTTTTATCTCCTTTTTTTCAAAGGTATCTAATGTTGGGCAAAAATATAATGTTCTTTTTTTGTGCAGCCTAACAGATTCCTCCATTCACATCGATCGATGTGGATTAGAAAATCTTGGCCAGGAAAAAGTGAAAAAAGTATATTTCGAAGCATAGAGATACCACCTGCTGACCACCCCACACTCCTAATGCTTGGGCATATGGAAAAAAAGAACCTAACAGATTCCTCCATTTACATTGATCAATGTGGATGAAGAAATCTCTGCCAAAAGGGGTGTATGGTGTGCCCACCATTAGACTCTACCGCCACACATCCACCCACTCTTTTAATGTTGGGCATACATGTAATGTTCTATTTATCGTTCAGTCCAACAGATTTCTCCATCCACATTGATCAGTGCGGATGAAGAAACCTCTGCCAGAAAAGAGTGAAAAAATGATATTCCAAACCACAGGTGCGATCTGCCAACTGGCCACCCCTGGCCCCTCATCCTTGGGGGTACACCTTTTTATTTTTTTTTAAACTGTGGATGAGAAATCTTCTTTGGCAGTGTTGCAGGCACTGATGTATGTATTCTGGGAGCAGCACCCTGCTATTGTCAGAATAAACAGATAAGTTCTGCAGCTATACTATAACTTGTATTTACGGTATTTATTTTTTTAAATTGTTTTTGTAACTTATGAGAAGCATACATTTTCCAGACTTTGATTTTAGGGTCTCTCAAAATGCGATAGATAGTTTTCTTACTATCTGACATTGGTTAAAACCCCTGTGTGTGAGTTGTGTGCACTAGACTGTGCTGTGCTGTACTGTAGACTAATATTCCACTAGTGTGTGGTACAGACGGAAGCAGTCTTTGATGCAGAGACTAAGTTGGCCAGGACTGGAGGGGGAAAAAAACATGCCTCTGGCCTTATTTCGTGTCCACTGCAGACACATCTTCTTTGGGGAGACCTTTGGGTTGGATTACCAGAGAGGACATCTGGAAAATGCCTCTCATGCAGCTGGCCCACTGCACTTGGATTTGGGGTTTGGGCCACAGCACCTTCTGGATACAAAAGGGTTGTGATGATCGCTTCTTGAAATTTTAGGAAGTAGTTCTTCCAGTTGCTTTGTATATTACAAAAACATCATATTTAGTCAATTGAAATAAATAAATATACACTTTTTTGTACCAGTGTCTAACTCTGCAGGGAGGTAAATACTTTGGTTGTTGAAGTCAATCCTTTGGTTGTTGAAGTCAACGCCTCCCATATAAAGATTATAGTCATGGACACAAAGGCTTTTTTAACTACACCAGATGCCGTGTTAATGTGGACTGTCGTGTCTGCATTAATGGAAGACAGGATGAAAAAATCCACTTTGTCTTTCCCTTTCACTGCAAGTAATTAGTTCTGCAAGCAGGCTTTCTAAGTCAGGTATTAATGAGCCATTGGGGGAAGCCTTGGCGATTAGGTCTCACGATGCCACAGAATCCAATTCCAAGATTGAATAAGTGTCTAAAAAGTGGCACACTTACATAATAGTTGTCCTCGTAAAAATGGAACTCCTTCTGGAACAAGGGTGACACCAAGTCCCATACTATCTCAGGTCACCACGAGGATGACAGTGTATTATCACTAAAATGCATGAAATGCAATATGGTTTCATAACGTTTCCTGGCCATTGCAGCATAGAGCATGGGCATATGATGAATTTGATCTGTGGACCAATATGACCACAATTCATTCTTTTTTGTAATGCTTGTGTTAAGGGTTAGGCCCAAAAAAAGTTGTAAGTTCGGAAATCATGATACCTTTCCATCCTAATGATGTAGATTGCTTTGGTCCACAATCAATTATTATAGATGAAAAACAGCAAAAAATCAAGGGGAGTTGTTAAATTTGCTGTTTCCACCTGAATTCCAGGTTGGGCTATGAATGGGGGGGTGGTTAACGGGTGCTGCTAAATTTGGGGACTACCAATTAATATTTGCAAGCACCTCTGAAAGGACACTATGTGCTCTACGGACCTGTGTTAGAATTCCATCAATTCCACAAGTCATTTTAAATGGGATTAGACTCGTTTTTTTTCTATCATTTTGCTGCATGTTTTATGCATGCTACAGATGCACCACTGTACAGGCACATTAAGGAGACCCCCCAGGCACTATATTAAAAGGAATTTTTAATTTTTACGGTTACACTTTAAACATGATTAAAATCACTGCTCCTAAAATAATGATTTTTTTTTTTAATTCATACATGCCCCCCCAGACCACCATACTCCTTTTATGGTGAATTACTTGCATATAAGCCTTCCAAATGGGCAATTTTGATTTCCTGTTAGTTTCCCATAGACTTCATTAGGGTTCCCCATTTGGGTTAGAACATTTCCCCTGTTCCGGAGTTCTGCTGGAACCAAACGGGGGTGTTCGGCCCATCCCTAGTTCCTCGCACTGGGGTCAGGTAAGTCTGATCTTAACAGGGGCATTTTCTCCATCGTCTGATCTCCCTTGTCAGAGTGCCGCTGCTTTCTATAGGTTTGTATTCTGAGTCTGATTCTGACAGTGAGGCTTCCCCTTCGCTCTGTCATACTCATGTAGGCCTCTTTACTTTACTCCTGGTTGTAAGGACTGCTTGAACTGCTAGAAATAACATTTACCTGCTAGTGCTAGCAGAGATCAGGCCTGATCTTTCTAACACTGCTGTTTTGTGTGCAATGTATCAAAGATGGCTGTGATCTATGGACAATGCACTTTTTGGGGTGGGGGCTAAACCCAAGTGCAGGCAGGTATCAGGGCTATTTATGCAAACACTGCGTTTTTGGGGACACTATACCAAGGGGGACACTAGTATAGTTCTATTCGTAATCAATATATTGATCCATGCAGACACTATACTAGCAATGGCGGTGATCAGCGACCTATAGCGTGAGAGTTATAATGTGTGATAATGTGTGGCCAATCTAACGCTATCTGACCCTGGCTGGGGAGGGACCCTAACTGACCCTGACGCTATCTGATGTTGCAAGTGATGCTAATACAGTGATCAGAGAAAAATATTGTACACTGACACTGTAATAATGGCAATGGCTGGATAATAGGGTTGATCAAATGGTTAACTGAGGGAAATCAAAGGGTTAAATGTGCCTTACTAAGGTGTGTGGGTGTAAATGTTCTGCTTTTACTCAGTGATGCGTCTTTCTTCTTGTCATAAACCAAAAAGGGTTCAGGACAAGAAAGAGCTGAGAATCTCCTGTGTCTGTCTTTACAAAACATAGGTACAGGGCCATGCCTGCAGCCGATCAGCAGAGTTCCGGGCAAAATCATTGGCCAGGACCCGCTGACAAACTCGGCCTGCAGCAAATGACAGCGTAGGCAGACCTGGAAGAAAGGACTGACGTACAGGCATGTCGCTGTGCTTGTAGGAGCCGCCCGTCTGCAGTAAAATGCAGATGGCTGTTCCTAAAGTGGTTAATCAAGTCTCTTTCTACCTCCTCTTTTCAGATTTGATTTGTAGTGCATGTAGGACGTACACACTGTGATCAAACTCAGCTACTGAAAGCTCTGTTCAAGGGCGAAGAATACCTAGCAAGCCCTTTGCAACAGATATCCACTTACTGTCTCTGAGCCAGGTAGGCAGGGTGCACACCTCCCCTTTAGCCGAAATCCCGCATGAGCCCCCAATAATTTAGCTTTGTCTTTTTTTAAGGCTCTTTGCGTTATAAGATAGAATGCTTAGACCTCTATAGTGTATTAATGTGCTTTCCCTTTACTTGAATAATTTGTGGAATAAGCAAAGTAAAAACTATTTTAGCAGGATAAGTAAAGAGGTTTTTATTAGTGAGTGCTAAAGATAATAAAAATTGGCCTTGCAAGTATTAGCTTTTTGGTTGCGCATTTCAACCTCGATTTAAAAACATTTTAATCAGATTGTTGGTCGTAATCTACAAAATATTTAGTGCTAGTACAGGTATAAGTGTCTGGTTTATGTGCATTTTTTGTAACAAATGCTTTTTTAGGGCAAGATGTACACAGAGCCTTGGATAATCCTATGGTGGACACAAGCATGCTGGAAGAATACATCAGTAATGACTTTGCTTTTGGAGTACTGTAAGTAATAAACTTCTTTATTCCTTTTAATCTGGATTCAAAGTTTCTGCTTGCAGTGATTCGTCCCAGATAGGAAACATTTAAAAACTGAATGGCTTTAAAAGTTGGAGCTCTAAACACTGCTCTGTGGAGGCAATGGATACTGGCGATAACTTTTCACTACGGCTATTCTGAAGCTGACAGATACTGTGGGAACATTCTATCTTATCTAATTACTAGGTAGCTGTATGCAAAAATACTATTTTTGATGGCAGATTCCCTTTAAAACATTTCTAAAACCAAAATCAAACATGCTATTTATTGCAGCTTATAAGTCTTTAGATGTTATGACTACACTAGTTTTTTTTAAGGGTTTTCCCTTTATTTTTACCTGGTGATCCTCTTCCTTTGTGTCTACACTCATTTCTCTGTTATCTATAAAAGGAGGTATGGTTGTCCCACTGGCTGGACTTCAAACATGTCTGTCTATGTACATCTCCATTACATGATGAGTTTATGTGATCCAGTGATCGTGAGGGTTGGGACAGTCAGCAGCACTCAAAAAGTGAAAATGAATGCAGCCACTATTTCTTATGACCACTAAGCTGCAATATCTTGATTTTTTTTGTTTTAGGGTTTAGACATGCTTTGAGCAGTTTTTTTCTTTTGTTAAAGAAAAAAGATGATCTTAAACCCCTATGCTTTCAGTGCAACTTAAAAGCAATGTATGTTTTTTTTTTTTTTTTTTTAGAATTATACTTACTAATTATACTTAAGGTGGATGCATCATCAGTCCAATGTTTGCATCTCTCCCCCAGCGTCTCTAACAGTAAGAACTGGGTGATTGAACACCGCCTATCGCTCAGTTCTCACAGCTCCCAGAGCAGAGTGCTGCTGACTGTCCCAACTCTCACGCTCACAGGAGCACTGGGCTGTGGAGGGGGCGGGAGCGGCCAGCCCAGGCTCTTAACGGCTTGCTAAGAGGCTGAGCCAGGTGCCAGTAAAGGCATGTGGGCTGATCCCGACTCCATTGTCCTGATCTTGTCAATGACTGGACCGGCTCTGTGACGTCAGCCGACAGTGGGCTTCAGCCCGCTGTTTGCTGAAAACGGGTCATAGGAGTGCAGGACTAACTGCATTCATATGATCCACATGAGAAGTACAGCTAAATGAGCTTTGGCTGTACTTCTCCTTCAACTTGTACCTAAAGTGTATTGAGAGTTCTGTGCTATTAAAACACATATGAAAAAAAACACATATACATGCATTTTAAATGTGTAGGTTTTATACAAACCACTGTTTAAGCTTATTTTTTACCGGAAATATTCCTTTATACAACTCCAAACAGACCTGATAAAGGTGGAAAAGATCACATTCACAGAATTATAGATACACCTTAACCTTAAGCCTTTTTATTGCCAATGTTATGTAATGTATTAATATCATCTTGATTGGTCTGTTTTATGCAGACCAAACTTTTAAATCCTTCTCCCAGTGTTGTTTACATTTAAAACATGCAATGCAAACACAATTTCTTCAACTGAAATTCTCAATTTGTTAAATTTTGCTAATGAAGTTTGCTTTAGTTGCAATACCATAGGCCTAATTACCCAAACACCTAATAGAGGGGCACCTCTCTTACAATATCAAACTTATTGCAACCCTTATTTATGCAATATTAACACTCTAACAGAAATCGAATAGTTAAGACATACCAATATGGATGTCACCCAAACTGACCTCATAGTATTACCTCCCCTGTGTGTCATTTCACCTGACTTCTATGTTTAGATTGATGGCACAACTATCAGTCCATTCTCACCTGTCAGGCTGCTAGGTGTTACCCTGGACTCCGAACTCTCCTTTTGGCCCCACATCCAATCGCTGTCCAAATCATGCCATCTCAATCTCCACAACATTCCTAAAATATCGCCCTTCAATCAACGAAACCACAAAGCTTCTAATTCACTCCCCGGTTATCTCTCGCCTTGACTACTGCAACTCCCTCTTTATTGGCTTACCTTTACATAGGCTTTTCCCCCCTTCAGTCCATAATAAATGCTGCTGCCAGACTCATCCACCTTACAAACCGTTCAGTGTCTTCTATCCCTCTCTGCTGACCACTCCATTGGCTACCACTCACCCAACTAATAAAATTCACTAACAAGACTAACAGCAGCTTACAAAGCTATCCACCACTCTGCCCCCAGCTATATCACTAAACTTGTCTCAAAACACCAACTACACCCTTCTCTTTGGTCCTCACAAGACCTCCTACTCTCTAGTGCCTTCTTCACCTCCTCATGCCTCTAGCATTTCTTCCTCTAGAACTCCTTACCCCAATCTGTCGGAATATCTCCTACTCTATCCACCTTTAGGGGATCACTGAAAACCCCATCTTTTTAGAGAAGCCTATCCTGCTTCTAACTAATAATAAACTGTCTTTTTATTTCATCAGCTCATTCCCCTTATCCCCCTTTTTTATCACTTGGCCCTCCCTCTTAGATTGTAAGCGCTAAAATGCAGGGCCCACTCATTTCCCTTCATTAAATTGTACTGTAGCTGTACTGTCTTTATTTTTGTAAAGTGCTGCACAAACTGTTAACGTTATATGAATATATAAATCAAATGAATATGAATCCTGTATAATAATACCTCCCACCAGAAAAAATATATATATTAGAAAACTTATTTTAGTTGCACCTAAAGAGATCTCTGGGCATTGGATTTCTGCAGATGCTTTTACTAAACATCTCATGATTATTGTGCTTAATGATCTTACATCTTCTAGGATATACATTATACAAATCCAGAGACATTCCCATTTTACCATATGCAATCTGAGAGGTATGGTTAAAAAATCAACCCCCCCCCCCCTCCCCCCCATTCTCTAAAGTTTAGGTCTCACTTGCTATCACCAGACCTTTTTTCAGCGGGAACTCCTGCAAGACATTGGCATAATGTGCTAGTATGCCCCGCATACTAGCACGTCATAAAATACTTACCTTAGAACGAAGCCCCCCAGTTGCAGGGCTTCTGTCTTCACCCGATCTTCCTTCCAGGTTTGTGTGCTCTGGCTGTCTGATTGGCTGAGCTGCGATGCGTGCGGGAGTCATGGACTGTGGCACGGAGGTCTGAAGGGACGACACAGTTATGCCGTCCCTTCAGGAGCGCGTGCGCTGGTGACATCACTGGCTGCATGCAGTGTGAATATCTCCTATACAGTGCAAGTTTAGTAGATATTCACTGTACCCACAGGTAAGCCTTATTATAGGCTTACCTATAGGTACAAGTTCAAAAAGTTTACTACCACTTTAACCTGCAGTGTCCTGTTTTATAAATATTCCCCTGTATGTTATGTGTTAAATAAAAATTTCAACAATTATTTAAAGAGCTCGAAATTTAATTTTTCAAGTGTGTAATTGGTTGTTAAGAAATTAGGCAAGGTTAATTAGCAAAATGTAATGCAACTTTTCACTTTTACCATCTGATGAGGTCCAAATTTGTTGAAATGACACATAAAATAGGACCTTGGGTAGCATCAATTTTGTCATACTGTAAGGGTCAGTCCAAAGAAAAGCCATTGGCATCTTATGTGTTTTGGATTCTCCAGTGGCATTATTTCTCTACCAAAATATCAAACTCTGTTCCTGTCCACCTTTGAGATTTGGTTCCCACACCTCCTATTGCATTTTCCCAAAAGCAACTTTGACACTCAGATAAAATAAAGGAAAAAAAAAAGATTAAAATTTGCGCAAGAGACATTTTATTTATCTGTACCAGTGCTCATTCACCCATTCCGTAAATCTTAGTAAATTGCATAGCATTGTCGCCCAAAGAATCTTACATATTTACATAGTACATAGTTACATAGTAGTTGAGGTTGAATAAAGACAATAGTCCATCCAGTTCAACCTGTGTAGGCGTGTATGGCCGTAATCATCTCTCGTACCCCTTAATGTTCTGATCCTTGAGGTGTACGTCCAGGAGTCTTTTGAAAGTAGCCATACTTCCCGCAGAAACTACCTCTTGTGGTAGAGAACTCCACAATCTTGTAGCCCTAACAGTAAAGAACCCCCTGCGTTGCCTGAGGTTAAAACGCCTCTCCTCTAATCGCATTGTATGTCCTCGCGTCCTCATGCAATCCTTGCGACTGAATAGCTTTTGTTCTATGCTGAGATCACCATTGAGGTATTTATAAATTGCTATCATGTCCCCTCTCAGGCGTCTCTTCTCCAGGGAGAATGAATTAAGCGATTGTAGACGCTCTTCATAAATAAGGTCCTACAATCCCCTAATTAGTTTAGTTGCCCTTCTCTGGACTCTCTCCAGCTCCAAACACATCCCTCCTGAGGACTGGCGACCAGAACTGGACAGAATACTCCAGATGCAGTCGGACCAGAGTTTTATAAAGTAGTAGGATTATAGTTTTATCTCTGGAATACATCCCTTTCTTTATGTATGCTAATATTCTGCCGGCTTTGGCAGCTGCCGCTTGACATTGTATGCTATTGCTTAGTCTATCCTCTACCAAGACTCCCAGATCTTTCTCCATTTTTGATTCCCCCAAAGGTTCCCCCCCTAAAGTGTATTGTGCTTTTATGTTTTTAGTCCCGAAGTGCAAAATCTTACACTTCTCCACATTAAACCTCATTTGCCATGTCGTTGCCCACTCTGTTATTTTGCTCAGGTCATTCTGTAGGATATCTGCCTCATGCCGTGCAGTTATTGCCCTGCCCAATTTTGTGTCATCTGCAAAAATTGATATAGAACGAATGATCCCGTCCTCAATGCTGTTTATGAATAAATTGAACAAGGTTGGTCCCAGGACTGAGCCTTGGGGGACCCCACCTACCACCCCAGACCAGTCTGAGTATGCTCTATTTATTACCACCCTTTGGGCACGCCCTTTTAGCCAGTTCCGTATCCAAGAGCAAACCTTGTGGTCGATGCCTGCAGACCTTATTTTATAAATTAAGCCCTTGTGGGGAACTGTATCAAACGCCTTAGCGAAATCCAGGTACACCACATCCACTGGTCTCCCCCTATCTAGCTCACAGCTCACCTCCTTGTAGAATGTTAAGAGATTGGTTTGACAAGTATTCATTTGTAAACCTGTGCTGATTACTGCTGATGATGTTGTTGTCTTTAGCAAACTCTACGATATAGTCCCTTATCATCCCCTCCAGAAGTTTACATACTGATGTCAGACTTACCGGCCTATAATTTCCCGGGACATGCCTCTGCCCTTTTTTGAATATCGGTATCATGTTAGCTTTCTTCCAATCCCCTGGTACATTTCCTGTCATAATACTGTCAGCAAAGATCAGGAACAGTGGTCTAGATATAGTTTTACTAAGTTCTTTGAGTACTCTCGGATGTACGCCATCCGGGCCTGGTGATTTATTTGTGTTAATTTTATCCAGCCTTTCCCTGATTTCACCCTCTGTTTGCCATAGTGGCAAGTCCTGTGTATTACTACTAACCATACATTCATGGTCAGTGTACCCCTCCTTTTTCTGTGTAAAGGAGGAGAAAAACGAGTTCAGCACGGTTGCCTTTTCAGTGTCCTCTGTAACCATCCTCCCATCATCATTAATTATGTGTGCAATATGGTCTGCCCTAGTTTTTTTGCTGTTGATATATATAAAGAATTTCTTTGGGTTCTTTTTACTATCCTCCGCTATTTGTCTCTCAAAATTGATTTTAGCCATTTTGATTACGTGTTTACTTTTCTTATTTGCCTCCTTGTATTGCTCGATAGCTGATACTGTGCCCTCTGATTTATATTTCTTGAAGGCCATTTTTTTACCCCTAATAAGTTTTTTAACATTACGGTTTAGCCAGCCAGGTTTGACTTTGTCTCTTCTAAATTTATTTCCCATAGGAATGCACTGCGAGATGCATTTGTTGAATATGTTCCTAAAGCATTCCCATTTTTCCTCCGTGGTCAGTGTTCCTAAGGTTTGGTCCCAGTTTACCCTTTCCATCATTGAGCACAATTTGGGAAAGTTTGCCCTTCTGAA
Source organism: Pelophylax lessonae (assembly GCF_965119305.1). Lineage (NCBI taxonomy): Eukaryota > Metazoa > Chordata > Amphibia > Anura > Ranidae > Pelophylax > Pelophylax lessonae. The sequence continues at coordinate 263,616,759 of NC_138771.1, read as the reverse complement.
GTTTAGGGTTCTTATGTTCCTCTCTTGCCTTGTTATATTGTTATTTACGCTAAATCTAATCATCCTGTGATCGCTAGAGCCCAGGTTGTCCTGGACTCCTACCTCCGAGATTAGGTCTGGGTCATTAGTGATCAATAGATCCAGCACTGCATTTTCTCTAGTAGGAGAATCCACCAACTGATATATGTAGTTCTCCTGTAAGGTTTCCATGAAGAGACGGGCCTTCTGTGAGTGTGTAGTCCCCTCTTCCCAGTCAATTTAGGGATAATTGAAGTCCCCTAATATGATGACTGATCCCAGTTTTGCCACTTTACCCAACAGTGATATAAATTCCAGCTCTACCTCCTCCCTTTGGTTGGGTGGCCTATAGCAAACCCCCACAATTACTTTTCCCTTTACTTCTTCCCTATGGAGTTCTACCCACACGGATTCTAACCCCATACTCATCCCTTCCATAATATCACTGCTCTCTATCACCCTTACATTATTCTTAACATAGAGACATACCCTCCCCCTCTTTTTCCTACCCTGTCCTTCTGGTACACCGAATACCCTTGGATATTGACCAGCCAGTCATGTGAGGGGTCGAACCAAGTTTCTGTTATTACCGCAAGGTCTATGTCCTCCTCATGTACTAACATTTCCAACTCATCTATTTTATTAGCTAGTCTCCTGGCATTTTGCAGATACCCCTCTTAATTTTGTGGAAGTTGATAGTGAATGGTGATTATTTTTATCCTGTTTGGTCTGAGGTTTGCCCACACAGACCCCCCAATTGACGTTATGGATCTACTGTCGCTGCTGACCCCTAATACTGCCTTCTGTCCTTTGCTCCCTCCTGACTGACTTTACTTCTGAGCCCTCCCCCCGTCTCCTAGTTTAAAAGCCCTTCCAACTTGGTGGCCATCTTTCTCCCCAAAAGAGCTGTACCATCCCCATTAAGGTGCAGCCCATCCTTACTAAAGAGCCGGTAGCCGACTGAGAAGTCAGCCCAGTTCTCCAGAAACCCAAACCCCTTCTTCCTACCCAGTTCCTCAGCCACTTGTTAAGTTCCCTAATCTCCTTCTGTCTCTCTTGTGTGGCTCGAGGTACCGGCAGTATTTCACAGAAAACCACCTTGGAGGTCCTATTCCTCAATTTATTTCTTAAGTCCTTGAAATCGTTCTTTAGGATCCTCCGCCTTCCTCTTATTTGGTCATTAGTGTCCACATGCACCATGACCGCTGGTCGTCCCCAGCCCCGCCCAATAATCTGTCTACCCGATCCGCGATGTGCCGAACTCGAGCGCCCGGTAAACAATATACTGTCCAGCCACCTGCGATTGTTTGGACAGATTGCCCTCTCTGTCCTCTTGATAATTGAGTCCCCCACTACCACAACCTGTCTAACCTTTCCTGAGTATCGGCCCTCCTCCTTCCTGGAGCCGCCACTCTTCTGGCAGCTCGGGGAGAGTGCTTGCTCCAGCACTGCCACCCCTGAGCTGATATCCCCATCAACATGCAACTTGGCAAATTTGTTAGGGTGTATCAACTCAGGACTGGCCTCCCTGGCACTCTTCCCTTCCTAACGGTCACCCAACTGCCTACCTCTGATGCCTGCATCTCCTCTATTCCTCCCTCCTCTCTGCTGGCCCCTGCCAGCACCTGATGGGTAATGTCCATCTTCACATTCTACACACCTGTATTATTGGTGTGTGTTGCTGGATGCCTGTCCCCCCATTGTGCTCAGTTGTCCCTGTCACAGGTCCCCTATGTCACTGCGGGTAAATGTTTTGTTTTATAATTCAACTAGTGAAAGTACCTGAATATGACTTGGCATCACCCATTTGTAATTTCCCATACAGCAGAATCTACGCTGGGAAAGGGAGAAGCAGCCAATTGGTTGTGATTCGGTGCTCATCACCAGTAAGGTCTCTGACAAATATTATTAGCTCTCCAACATTCTATCTATCAAAGATTGAAGCATTAGCTTTGGGTGGACTGACCCCTTTACAGTATTATGTATTTAATCTCTGATCTTGATAAGTGTACTGTACATGATGAATAATGTATTGCAGAAACATTCAAATTAATAGATAATAAATCAATTTTACCTCCTGAAAAAATAGGTGTTCTGCCACACAAATTTTGGGTTAGTTTAAGGAACTAATGTATTAGAAATGTAAGTCATTTACGTACTTTTGGTTGTGGTCAAGGTCATATCAAATAGATTTAAAAAAAATATTTATTAGAAATTTGCCATTATTTTGGAAAATATATATTAAAAATAATAGGTATGTTATATTATTGTTTCTCTATGTAACTCAGATTACCGGATTCACCTCCTGATTCTGGATCAGAGCCATGTTCACCACCACAAATTAATGGTAAAGTAACTTTGCATTTGATAAATACTGGTTTATGATTTGTTAAATTGAAACTGAAGGATCAAGCCTCTGGGCAAAAAATCGCTACTCTGGTGTTCATACTTCCAGAATGCTGCTGTGGTTGACGTAGGATAAAAGTAAACTAAAGCCTAGTACACACTTCTAATTTTTGCTTGTTCAACCCAGCAGGGCTAAATTAAAAAAAAAACCTGACCGCCCAGAAGGAGCCACTGTACTAACTATGCAATGTTAGTACAGCAATCTCCCCTGATGTGCTATTCTGTTCTGACAGGCGGGACTGCCCTCCCCTCCATTGGCTGGGAGCGCTGATCGGGAGATGATAAGCAGAGCTTTTTGTGGTTATACCTTCGACAGAAGCCGGCTGAACAGACTGCAGTACACAAGGGACGAATGTTGGCCAGTTTCTCTTTAACTGGCCAATGTTGCACGGTCTGTGTGTATAGTGCTTTAGACTGTATTGCTGTATTACATTTGTGATGCAAAATTCTATTTAAGGCATACATAATTGGGCAAATAAGCATATAAACCAATCATCATTTACCTTTCAATTTCTGTCTCTAATAAATTTATGGGTTTATAGGTTTATGCACTTAGAATAGTATTATTGTGTAAATTGAATAAATGATTTAACCTGCACAACTTATATTTAACATTCGCTGCCCTATTGTCTGTTTTGTCTGTTAGTGTACATTATATTTCCAGTCAAGCAGTTTGTAATAGGTTTACATGAAACTATACTGTATAGTTATTGAAAGCTGTATTAATCTTACCAGCTGGCCATCTTTTTCTTTATGGTGGAACAGATGTATTTTTTCATTTTGGACAGAGTAAGGAATGGTTATAACCCTGTCAGTTTCATTTTTGCCATCTGTGTCCCCCCATTGTGGAGATTTCCCTCCACTTCATGTTCCATAGCCAAAACAGGAAGCTAGAGGACTCCCCCCCCCCCCCATTAAAGTAAGGGAATCCCTGGTTGTCAACAGGACCCCCAATGGAAGATTTCCTCTTTATCCCTGTTCTGGTTAGAACCAGGTCAGAATATGGGATTTTCTTTTTCTTTCAGTGATAATGGTAAACAGGACAAATAAAGGGGCACAGGCAGCAATACAAACCTGACAGTGGTTCTAATCTACCTCCTCTCTATCCAAAAGTTTTGCCTTTCGTTATACTTTAAAGAAAGCCTGTAATGAGAGAGGTGGTTATGGCTACCTTTGCTGACTTCCTTCTGTAAATGCTAGGTGGTTGGTGGTTATTCTGAGTTTATTCAGGGCTGCCATTAGAAATTGTGGGACCCCATACAGCCTACCTGACTGCCCTGTGCCCCTCGCCCCCCATACAGCCTGCCTTAAGTGCTGGGCCCGGGGGGAATATTATACATGCAGTCAAAGGTATTTCGGAGTCCTCTCCCTGCCCCTGGGCCTCTGGCTGGACTGATGGGACCTGGGCCTTGTATGGGAGGGCTGGCTCTACCCTATTGTTGGCAGTCCTGATTCTATGGCTTTGATGTATTGTGAGATATTTACCTGGAATAAGCATGCAGCTGTATTCAGGAGGAGTGATGAAATTCTGATCTCTGTGACTGAGAAAGTACTGGAGCCACCAAATCAGCATGATAGTCATTTTCATATGTAATCTACAGTGGCAGCCTACATAACTCTATAGACCTTTAATTATGAAGTATTTTGGCAGCCATTGCTGACTTCCCTCTTTGAAAATACTAGTTTCCTGGCTAGTGTGGTTATTCTGGGGCTTTAGTACTTTCTGCCTCACTGTCTTGGGCCAAATATGAGGATTAGGAGTTTTGACTTCATTTTCACTTTTGATTTAGCATGCTTGCTGCAGGACAATGTCTCAAAGTATTGATACTACAGGCAGCCAGGCAACTAGCATTACAGAAGTCAGCAATGACAATCCCCATATTTCTTTAAGTAGACATTTGCTTTAGGCTCTATATTTTCTGTATGGGTATTTTACATTGGATTGTGAAAACAAGTTTTCTGCGAACAACAGCCATTTCCATCCAGCTAATTGTCTTCTAGTGCAATAGATATGGAAAAGGGGAAACAGACGACTTTTAAGGTACCCCAACTACACATAATATTTTCAAATCAGTTCATTTTTAACATATATAATACAGAGGGTAAAATATGTTCTGAGCACGTCACCATTTTTCAAGGTAAATATACAGTATTTCTAAAGGTGCTACTTACACAAAATGTTCACCACATGTTGGTAACAACCCACGCAATCCATACCTACAAAGAAACCACAACAAATAAGTTATATGTAATATAATGGAATGGCACAGCCAAAAAAGTTTTGAAAACACTAACTGAAATTTATTTAATACTTCGTACAAATTTCTTAGTTGGTAATGATGCCTCCTGTATAAAAAAACTAGTCACATGCTTTGCTCAGGTGTGATTTTAGCCCATTCTTCAACGCAAACAGTCTTCAAATCTTGAAGGTTTCGTGGGACTCTTCTATGAACTCTGATCTTTAGTTCTTTTTATTGATTTTCTATCGGATTCAAGTCAAGTGATTGGCTGGGCCTTCCGATCAGTCACCAGATGCAGACCAATGATTTTTGGTCTGGATCTGGTGATCAGTTCTGGCCAGACTTGTATAAAGTACTCGAAATTTCTACTTGAGTAAAAGTACAAGTGCTCGATCAAAAAGTGACTTGAGTAGAAGTGGAAGTGCTCGCAGAAAAAGTTACTTAAGTAGAAGTACTAAAGTATTCAACATTTTTTTTACTTAAGTATTGCAAGTAGTTTTTTCAAAAAATTTGCTACTTAAGTACTAAAAGTAAAAAGTACCAGTAGTTTTGGAAAAAAAATTCTACTCAAGTACTGAAAGTAGAAGTACAAGTACTGTGTTATGTAGTTATTAAAGAAAGAAGTCAAAAGTTTGAACATCATATTGTTTTTTATTATTTCAAATGATTTATTCAAATGATTAACCTGTGTTTGTTAGTAGTTTCTTGATGCACTTTAAGCGCTGTAGCATCATTTATTTGTTTGTTTCATATTTTCTTTTTATTGGAAAGATTTGATATAGCAGCTTTTATTATACACAGCCTTTATTTTCGTATGCGCTGATTTACAAATGACATTATACACATTTTTTTGAGCTTTATGCAACCTGCCATCTACTGTTCTGGCAGTGGTAATTTTTTTAAAAGTAACGAGTAACTATGCAGCACAAAAAAAAATGCTTGAGTAGAAGTATCGAAATCATCGAAAAAATGTAGTGAAGTAAAAGTAGAAGTAGGAGAAAAAAATTATACTCTAGGAAAGTACAGATACCGCATTTCGGTACTTAAGTACAGTACTTAAGTAGTTCTACTTCGTTACTATACATCTCTGGTTCTGGCCAATGGCATCATGTCCCCTGCCTGTGTAATGTAAACACAGGCAGGGGAAGGGATGTAATTTTACCCCTGGAGCCCTTTCGGTTCCAATAGAAGAAGGAGAAGCATCTAAAACGTGAGTTCCACATCCACAACACTACACTGACACTACCACACATAGGTACACTTTTAACCCCTTGATCACCCCTGATCAGCCCCCCAAACCCCTCACAGTGTACACTATATACAGTGATATACATATTTTTTACTGATCACTGTATTTAGTGTCACTTGTGACCCTAAATCACGCTTGCACTAGGCCCAAATAGGTTTAGGGCACCCGCCATCTATCCCCTAATAAAGTTTTAACTCCTTGATCACCCCCAGTTAACCCCTTCACCCCCTATCACACTGTGCACTAAATACAGTATATAGGTAACTACTGATCACTGTATAAGGGTCACTTGTGACCCTAATTTGCGCTTGCGCTAGGCCCAAATAGGTTTAGGGCACCTACCATCTATCCCCTAATAAAGTTTTAACCCCTTGATCTCCCCCAGTTAACCCTTTCTCTCCCTATCACACTGTGTACTAATATACAGTATATTAGCTAACTACTGATCATTGTATCAGTGTCACTTGTGACCCTAAATTGCTCTTGCGCTAGGCCCAAATAGGTTTAGGTTACCCGCCATACATCCCCTATAAAGGTTTAACCCCTTGATCTCCCTCAGTTAACCCCTTCACTGCCCTGTCACAGTGTTCACTATATACAGTGATTACCAATCACTGTATTAGTGTCACGGGTGACGCTAGTTAGGCTAGTTAGCGTCAGGGTCTCACCACATTTTTTAACAGTTATTTACCATCAGTTAAAGTCAATTACAGATTGTCAGTAACACTAACACACATGTGATAGGTAGTGAGGAGTGAAATCAACAATTTACGCACTTGGAACTCAGCATAATGTATTTTGGGGTGTCATTTCACATATACCCATGGCATGTGTAAAAAAAATATCATTTAGTGACAACTTTGTGTTAAAAAAAAAAGTAATTTTCCCAAAACATGTGGCAAAATATAAAATATTCCATGGACTCAACATGCCTCTCAGAAAGTAGCTTGGGGTGTCTACTTTCCAAAATGGGGTCTTTTGGGGGGTTTTGTGCTATCTTGAAATTTCAGGGCCTCCAAAACTGTGAGGTAGTAAGGAAGTAAAATGTGCAATTTACGCCATTAGAAAACCTGAAGGTGGTGATTGGTTTTCGGGGTCCCATACACAGCTAGGCTCCCAAAAAGTCTCACACATGGGGTATCTCTGTACTCAGGAGAAGCAGCAGAATGTATTTTGGAGTGTCAGTCCACATATACCTATGTCATGTGTGAGCTATTTTTCTTTAAGTGACAACTTTGTGTTAAAAAAAACAAAACAAAAATGTAATATTCCCAAAACTTGTGGCAAAATATAAAATATTCCACTCACCATGCCTCTCAGCAAATTGGGTGTCTTCTTTCCAAAATGGGGTCATTGGGGGTTGGGGTTGTGCTATTTTGACATTTTAGGGCCTCCGAAACCGTGATAGGCAGTGAGAAAGTGCAATAAGAAATTTACACCCTTTGAAATTCTGAAGGTGGTGATTGGTTTTCGGGGTCCGTACACAGCTAGGCTCCCAAAAAGTCTTACACATGTGGTATCCCTGTACTCAGGAGAAGCAACAGAATATATTTTGGGGTGTAATTACACATATACCCATGGAATGCGTGAGCAATATATAATTTCAATGACAACTTTTTGTAAAAAACTATTTTAAGTAAATATTCAATGAGCGCAACATGCCTCTCAGGACATTCCTTAGGAAGTCTACTTTCCAAAAAGTGGTAATTTGGGGGGTTTTTGTACTGCCTTGCCATTTTAGCACTTCAAGAATTGAGATAGGCAGTCAGAAAGTAAAAACTGCGTAAATTCCATTATTTACACCATAGTTTGCAGACACTATAACATTTGCGCAAACCAATAAAAATACTCTCATGGAGAATTTTTTTGTCAAAGACATTTAGCTAAATACATTTTGGCCTAAATATATGACAAAAATTGAATATATTGGATATTTTTTAACAGTCAAAGTAGAAAATGTTGATTTTTCGCACAATTTATGCTCTTTTTCCTTAATATCGCAAACGATAAAAAGTGCAGAGGTGATCAAATACCACCAAAAGAAAACTCTGTTTGTGGGAAAAAAAATGACATAAATTTTGTTTGGGTACAGCATTGCATGACCGCGCAATTTTCGGTTAAAATCACGCAGTGCCGAGTTGAAAAAAGTGGCCTGGTGATTAAGCAGCAAAATCTTCCAGGGCTAAAGTGGTTAAACGAGCTTCAACATGCTTTTTCTTCAGCAATGGACTCTTGTGTGGTGAGCGTGCATACAGGCCATGATGGTTGAGTTTATTACTTATGGTTTTCTTTGAAACAACTGTACCTGCTAAATCCAGGTCCTTCTGAAGCTTTCCACAAGTAGTCCTTGGCTCTTCTGATAATTCTTTTTTCCTCTGTCAGAAATCTTATGAGGAGCACCTGGTCATAGCCAGTTTATGGTGAAATTATGTTCTTTCCACTTCTAGAATATGGCCCCAACGGTGCTCACTGGAACATTCTGAAGTTTAGAAATCCTTCTGTAACCAATGCCATCAGTATTCTTTAAAACAATTAGGTTGCCAAGGTCTTGAATAGAGCTCTTTGCTTTTACCCATCATGAGAGGTTTCTTATGTGACACCTTTTTATAGGCCATCAGTGGAGACTGAACCAGCTAATGTTAATTTGCACTGACAAGGGGCAGGATTGCTTTCTTATTACTGATAGATTTCGGCTGGTGTCTTGGCTTTCCGTGCCTTTTTGTACCTCCTTTTCTTTGTGTTCAATATGTTTTCCCTGTGTAATTCCATTTTATTACACATAACTTAATTTCTGAATGGATTTGTTTTGGTTTCATTGTTTGTATGGGTTGCATGGGTTGTTGCTGACACGTGGTAAACATTTCATGTCAATAGCACCTTTAGAAATATATTTACAGAGAAAAATGGTGACTTGTTCAATACTTATTTTACCCGCTGTATATTACCTCTTTTTGACTAGCCAGTTTGCTCTCCTATTGTTTCCAGGAGGAATCTCAGCAGGACCCAGAAGCTAGTTGAGATCATTGTAGTAACAGTGTCTATTACAAAGATTTCCAGCTTCCAGAGGCATCAGATAGATATGCTATATTCAGTTACATTGCTCCAGGCTGGAACTATGTAACTATGTAAAAATATCTATACCTGGGATTCTTCTTTAACACCATTGCACATTTATCCACTCATATAACTTTATCTGGATTATCCTCCAGTCACTGAGCACTTTGCTTACATTGGGGTTTCTTTATGGTTGCCTTTGCTCTCCTGTGGTCCACCTATGGACTTTTGGAGATATAATTTCTATTTTAAAGCCGTGATAATCCCCCAAAAAAATGTGCCATTTTGCAGCTTTCCAATTCTTTGATGTGGTGGCTGCATTCTTTTTTTTTTCCTCCAAAGGCATTTCAGAGAATTTTGCAGTAGATCCAACAGGCCTCAAAACCGCAGACCACGTGTAACCACACCAGCCCAGGACCTCCACATCCAGCATCTTCACCTCCAAGATCGTCTGAGACCAGCCACCCGGACAGCTGCTGCAACAATCAGTTTGCATAACCAAAGAATTTCTGCACAAACTGTCAGAAACAGTCTCAGGGAAGCTCATTTGCATGCTCGTTGTCCTCATCGGGGTCTTGAACTGACTGCAGTTCATCGTCGTAACTGACTTGAGTGGGCAAATGCTCGAATTCGATGGCGTCTGGCACTATGGAGAGGTGTTCTCTTTACGGATGAATCCCTGTTTTCACTGTACATGGCAGATGGCAGACAGCGTTTATGGCGTTGTGTAGGTGAGCGGTTTGCTGATGTCAACGCTGTGGATCGAGTGGCCCATGGTGGCGGTATGGTTATGATATGGGCAGGCGTATGTTATGGATAACGAACACAGGTGCATTTTATTGTTGGCATTTTAAATGCACAGAGATACCGTGATGAGATCCTGAGGCCCATTGTTGTGCCATTTATCCACAACCATCTCCTTATGTTGCAGCATGATAATGAATGGCCCCATGTTGCAAGGATCTGTACACAATTCCGGGAAGCTGAAAACATCCCAGTTCTTGCATGGCCAGCATACTCACCAGGCATGTCACCCATTGAGCATGTTTGGTATGCTCTGGATCGGCATATACGACAGCGTGTACCAGGTCCTGCCAATATCCAGCAACTGCGCACCGCCAGTGAAGAGCAGTGGGCCAACGTTCCACAGGCCACAATCAACAACCTGATCAACTCTATGCATAGGAGATGTTTTGCACTGCATGAGGCAAATGGTGGTCACACCAGATACTGACTGGTATTCGGACCCCCCCCCCCCCCCACAATACACAATACGGTAAAACTGCACATTTTAGAGTGGCCTTTTATTGTGGCCAGCCTAAGGCACACCTGTGCAATAATCATGCTGTCTAATCAGCATCATGATTTGCCACACCTGTGAGGTGGATGGATTATCTTGGCAAAGAAGAAGTGCCCACTAACACAGATTTAGCCAAATTTGTGAACAATATTTGAGAGAAATAGGCCTTTTGTGTACATAGAAAGTCTTTGAGTTCAGCTCATGAAAAATGAGGGGGAAAAAAAAAAAAGTGTTGCGTTTATAATTTTGTTCAGTGTGGATGATATTTTACTGACCAAAAGATTTATATTTCTGATCATCCAGTTTTGAGATTTTCCTACTGTAGTTAAAGCATTTGTTACCCCAACACTTCATATTCCTGACATGTACCTGCTGTACCATGTACTTGTATGAGAAAGTATCCTGCTTTCTTTGTATTGCTTCCTTTGTGTGAAATCCCTGGTGTTCCTGCTAGTCCCTCTGCTTTCTTCCAAAAACTGACCAAGCTGGAGAGCACACCATGGTCAGCTCTCTAGCTGTGCTGGGAACTCAATGTACTCTCCTCTAAGGATCAGACTTGTCCTGACATGCCCCTGATACATAGCAATTCACTGGGAAGATCAGTGTGGTGCTGCTCCCCCCCCCCCCCCCCCAGTTCTTATGCAGCTGAGAAAAGAGGGGGATGTGATCACTTTCTTTTTTCTTTTTTTTTTTTATATCTATACACAAATGTTTTGCTTTTCATTTCTTTTTTTTTTTAAACTGAATAGGTTGTTTTACAAGGTAATCGTTTTTTAATCACTTTAAGTAACACTTGTCCTTCCCCCAGCTTGTTACTGGACAGTCAAATCAGAAAGAAGTAGACTGATAAGCAAATTTCTCTGTCACTTCCCTCCTATATGACGAATTCTACCACCCAAAATTCTTCAATCTGAAAATCACAGTAGCTGAAAAGATAAGGTCTCTGACATAATGTAATATAATCCAAATAGAGTTGCGCTTGAAATATAAAAAGAAACTAAGACAGTCCAAAGAGTGATAACACAAAGTTCATCCAATCACAAAGTTCTCTTTTCATCACCCGAATGATGTGTGATCTCATGTGAAAAAGGCCTCCACCTCATAGATTGGTCGCTTACCAAATAGTATTGACCTCCTATCACTGAAGGTCTCTCTCACTTGTGGCTATAGCCCAGCCTAGGCCTTAGCACGACATCAGTGGATGCTCATCTTCAACGCCAGCGTAGAATATAATCCACTTAACAGGGTCCCCCCCGCAGACACAAGCTTGAAGTTCTCCACTCTGTGCCCTGTGTTGGCTCTGCGGGGCCCCTGACTGATGCCAGCCGCAGCTCCTGGAGGAGTCTGGTTAAGGTGGAATATATTCTACGCTAGCGTCCAGGATGAGCATCCAGTGATGTCGTGCTGAGGCCCAGGCTAGGCTATGGTCACAGGTGAGAGAGACCTTCCATGATAGGAAGGTCAATACTATTTGGTAAGCAGCCAATCTAAGAGGTGGAGGCTTTTTTCACGTGGGATCACACATCATTCCAGGGATGAAAAGAGCACTTTGTGATTATATGGACTTTGTGTTATCACTCTTTAGACTGTCTTTCTTTTTTCTTTCTATATTTTAGGCGCAACTCTATTTGGATTATAATATATATGCCATGTGTGTCTCACAAAAGAGTTGCTGCTGTTGTATGCACACAATTTTTCTTACTTCGAATAGCGCAATTTTTCTTTTTACTCTGCCATAATGTGACTGCAGCCAATCACCTGAATTTACTGTTGGCAGCCCCCATTGTATTCTGACAGCTGCCAAAGTCAGCTGTCAGAATACAAAAGTCTCAGCGGAAGATTCACCTATCCGTGCTTTTCCTATGCTCTGTTAATGCAATGCAAAGTGTTTGCATGGTAAACATAAGTTTGCATAAGTGAGACTGACTTTATTTTTCATAAGCTCCAGCAGGGGAACATTGATTTACGTTGTGTTAAGGCTCGTACACATGATAAGAAAATCAGAAGTAAAATTTTGTCCCATGAACGATCTGCTGATTTTCAGATCGTTAGTATGGTGCATGTGACAGCCGATTACAAATTTTCAGACGACAAAAACTGAATGTGCAGGCTATAAAATTTTTATCATAAGTGAACACAATGTGCGATTTTCACTAAATTAGTATAGTTTTTTCCAAAAAAAATCATAAGGGCGAGACTAGACATGCTCGTAAACGAAAGAATACATACAAAACAATTCAACACATGACATCACTTCTGAAGTTGAATTCTGTCGTACGAGAATTTTCGTATAAAAGTAACCTTTTCACTTTTGATATGAGACTAGCATGCAACAAAAAACGGATGAAAATTAATCCATTAATTTGATCGTGTGCATAAGGCTTTAGAGTCTGATTAACAAAGTTGAAACTGAAATGTAGATGTAAATAAATTGCCATTTTTTTATTGGAAAAAATACTGTGTTTTGTAGGTTTAATGCATACTTCTCGCTTTCCAAATGGGTTTCAACCTTCCCTTTCGATGCAGTCCTCTGGGTCCTGCCGGTACATGGAACGCTCTCCGAACCCTGCATCAGCAGTCCATTCTCCGAGTACTTCAAAGGAGAGCTGCATGAAAGTAAATAACCAAGAGAGTTCATGGCATTGCTCCCCTAACATATCCTGCGTGGATTACAACTATCCATATGTTGAACAGAGACTATCCCCAGACAACAGGTAATAGCAAGATGTTTAGCTGTTATAAATCAGTCACCGCAGTGTGTCAATATTTGCAGTTTATCTTTCCTATATGATTAGGGAAGAGGAAACAAACTTTGTTTGATCCTGTTTCTTTGTTTCCGGTAGCATTTCTCCTGTAATGCTGATATATAGTATTATGTAGCATCTGTGCCTGGCTGCAAATAGATAGTATTTAGAATGAAAGCAAGAAACAGACAGATCCCAAGATTTTTAATTCTATCATCTGTCATGTTATATTTTTATATTAATGTGTAATTGACACGGGCCCCTATGGCACCCCTTGTTGGATTCAGGCATGGCCCTTCCAGTGCCTGCACAGTATTTAAACTTAAATCATTTGTTACCCCAACATTTCATCTTCCTGATATGTGCCTGCTGTACCATGTACTTATATGAGAAAGTTTCCTTTTCTGTTTGTATTGCTTCATTTGTGTGAATTCCCAGGCATTACTGCTAGTCCCCCTGCTTTCCAATTAAAAACTGACCACACTAAGCAGGAGAAAACACAGTGGTCAGTTCTCTAGCTGTGCTGGGAACTCGGGCTGCTCTCCTCCAATGATCACACATGTCCAGCTCCCCCCTCCTGCACAGCCATTCACTGGGAAGTTCAGTTTCTGCTGTTTCTCCTCCCCAGCTCTTATGCAGCTGAGAACAGAGGGAATGTGATCACTTTTAGAAAAAAGGTATTTATAATGTTTTTTTTTTTATACATCTATACAAAAATGTTTTGTCTTTCATTCCTTTTTTTTAAACTGAATGGGTTGTTTTACAAGGTGATCGTTTACAATCACTTTAAGTAGTTCAACATGCACATCTGTGAAGCTTTGAAGATAAGGGTAGTACATCACAGTGGGATTATGTATTTTGTGATGAATGCTACAGAGCTAGGTGTAAATAACACTAACCTCCCATAACATTTGACCAGAATTTAGGCATTTGGTCACATGATCTCTTCCAAAGCGGAGGATTAGACAATATGAACCTTTAGCTATAGGTCTGCTTTAATCTGCCTATGGTTGATTAAGGCAGGGCTTAGGCCTAGCCATCTTGAAAGAATTTAAACAAACGTTTTTAGAAGATACATACTTAATTTTTTTTTTTTCAGCTGATATACAGTTTATATTAGTTGAAAGCCAAGTTTACACAGTAATCTAGTGCTATTTGTAGGGCTTAGTGAACCTTACATTTAGATCTAGAGGAAGCACACCTGCTTAGCATTGATATGGTTTACTCCTCAGAATGCATTGGTGCTGTAAACACAAAGGGCAAAAAATGGTTTGTAAACCTCAGATTAAACAATATAATCCAACCCTGTCAGATGGACTTGGGTGCAACGTGTGATGTCATGAGTTTTTTATTTTTTTAAAATCAGAAAATAAACTTTATTGAACAAAATGGGTAATATATAGCAGCAAAACAACAGGTACACACATCAAGACATGACATCATCTCAAATAAAGTAGAAATTTGCAGTTATCATGAGTACGAGTACATAAGGCAAACAAAAGAGAAAATCCCCATGCACAGAATGAAGTATGTGAGAGAGTCCAATATACGTGCTAAACCTGATATTCAGTACCCAAACATGTAATCCTGCCATAAGATAATTGCTATCGAATGTTAAATCAAGGCCTCGGAACTCTAAGGACAGACAAAGAACCAGAGAAAAAGGAGAAAAGAGCAGGGTATCAAGAAAGAAAGAAATAAGAGAGAGAGAAAGAAAAGAAAGAGATAAAGAGAAAGCGCAGCCTACTGCCACTACAGGTTATAGTATTAGCAGTCACCTAGACAGTTCACCATATCCCCACAAGCGGGTAGTGTAAATTATCCCTGTAGGAGCCTATCCATAATCAACTGATGAGGGGCTAGACCTGGAGTGTCCAACCACGACTGCCATAAAGAATAAAATTTGTTTGGAGAGCCTCTATGAATGTAAGTCGATTTCTCGCTAATTAGAACCCTGTTTACTCGATCTATCCACATCTGCAACGTGGGTGTCTGAGAGGACATCCACACTTGTGCTATTAACTTACGAGCAATATACAATAATCTTAATATAGAGACATGCAAGTGTGCAGAAAAGGCGTAAGCTTCCAATGCACCCAGTAGACATAGATCAGACACCCTGAATATGGTGCAGAGGTCATCATCCCAATAGCGTGTTCGTTTTGGACATCTCCAAAGCATATGAATAAGGTCTCCATGATCTCTTTCACATTTCGAACATAAAGGTGTGTCCCTCCTTCCCCATCTATATAACTGAGCTGGAGTCCTATAGGCTCTATGGAGTAAGTACATATGGGATAATTTGTTGGAAGCTGAGACTGATATCAGAGGGACAGAGGAAAGACACAGTTCCCAAGTATCAGTGTCTATAGGGCCAAGATCTCGTTCCCAACCCCGCCTACAAGATAAGGCATCAGATCAGGGTCCTGGATGGCCTGAATGAAAAGGGTATAGAGTCTTGATATCATCCCCTTTTTGTCCCTCCCCAGAAAGGCATCCCTGACCAGAACATGATCAGTGAAGTGCATATCAGTAGTTCGTGCTTGTGTTTGGAGTGCATGTCTCAACTGTAAATAACGATAGAATTGATGAAGTGGTGAATTAAACTCAGTCTGCAGTTCTTGAAATGATTTAAGAGTTGTCCCTTGGTATAACTGAGAGAGAAAACATATGTCCAGGTGTTCCCAGTTCTGGAAACCCTGTAGCTTGAGTACCTCGGCCTAATTGGGGTTGCACCACAACGGGGTCATATTAAGGAACCCAGTAATTTTCAATAATTGTTTAATATATTTCCATAGTGTGTTAAATAGGGATACCGTCGGGAATCTAGGATCTGAATGACTAAACCTCACCTCTAAGCTCATTAGCAGGGGATAAACACGACCAGGAGGGTGAAGAAGGGATGAGACTTGGGATGCTAGATAATAGGACCTAGGCTGCGGGACAGACATTCCACCCTGGTCCTTTCCATATTGGAGTGTAGACAGGCTAATATGTGCAGATTTCTTATGCCATATTAATTCGCGGAAACGAGAATCAATACGAACAAACCACTATGTCACGAGTTTAAAGGACAAAATGAAACTGAAACCCAGAGCACCCCTTCAGCCTAGTAGCACCAAACTGTTGTAAGTTGTATTCAGGGGAACTAATGGAATCATTGGGGCTTTTTCAAACAGAATTAGAATGCAGAGTGAGTCAAGGTACTCGCTCTGCATGTATGGGGCCATGAAATTCGTTTATCTTACCTGTCATGGAGTCGCTGCTGTGGAAGCTGATGGAGAGAGCCGGCGGTGCTGATGGAGAAACGTGGATAATGCGGTGCCTCTCGATTCCGCCGGAGGATTCGGTTCCATTGCAGCCTCTTCTGCCATCTTCGTCGCTTGCTGCTGATGCTGTTCCGATTCCTGCTGACCTTCCATCAGACGCAACTTCCGTTCTTCGCAGCCGTCCTATCGAAGCGGTGGCTGTACTTGACCCCGGTTCCAGTCACGATGGAAGTCGTCCGCAGAGAGTATCCAAGCGTCCCGGAAGATTAGATTCGCGCTCCGGCTCCTGCTCTATCCAAGGCCGGCTCTGCAAAAAAGGGGAGATTTAATAAAGGTACTGTTAGTGCCAGACCTCCAGTGCCCCCTCCGGATAATTTTCTTCCTTTTCTACAGAACGAAGCATCGGTGGTCGGTCATCAGTCAAGTGTTCCTGAGGTTGCGGTTCCGGTGTCGGAGGATGCTTCGCCTGCTGTAAATTTTTTTTCGAGTCAACAGTCTCCTGCTACCGTTGCTGTGGTCAGTGGTGACGCAGCGACAGAAGGTGAGCAACTGTCAAATGTTGTCATTGCCAAATTTTGTAATTTTCTCTCTTCTTTATGTACTAATGTGATTTAGTATTGATGTTAATGCAGTTACTGTTAGTTCACTTGATAATGATATGGCACGTTCAAGGGACACTACATCTTCCCATCAATGTATGAACAATAATGTTAATTTTTCTAATATGTGTTCAAAAGATTGTTGTAATTCAGTATGCAATAACGTTGTAGCTGTGCCTGGTTCTTCAAGGTCTGTCCCTGGGGTTTCGTTTAAAGAGGCATTGCCTTGCAGCATTTCACCATTAGGTTTCCATTTACCAGATTTTGTTAAAGAGAAGATTTGGAACGGGGATTTTGTTGATGTGTTATCATTGTTACCTGGTAACAAACTTTCTAAATTTGATAATGATAAACATACTGAAGATAGGAGTAAAAATCCCCCTCGTTCTTTTAACAATTGGCTACAGGGATTTTGTATTTATTCTAGTATTTTAGGTGAACAACATCCTAACTTGTGTAGTGGTCTATTCCAACACTTAGACATAGTGTTAGAAGCCTACAAGAATTTTCCTGGTATGGGTTGGTTTGCCCATGTCGAATCTTTTCGTCAGAAGCTTTCAATACACAAATCTCTAAAATGGGGTGTTAAAGATGTTGGCCTCTGTCTTAATTTATTGTTGCCACAGAGACCTGTGAATTTCCAGAAGCCTGCTAATTTTGGGCAACATCGTATGGGTGTCTGTTTTGGGTTTAATGATGGTCAGTGTAAATGGCCTCTTACCTGTAAGTTCAAGCACGAATGTTTACATTGTGCTGGAACTCACTCTGCAGCCAAATGCTTTAAAAAAGGTACTTCTCTAACTGGTCATTCTTCTAAGGAACAGCTTTTTCGCAAAAGCGGAAACTCGGGTGAAATTGGAAAAAATGCTTCCTTGTTTGAAGGCTTACCCAAACAGGGAGGCAGCTGAGGTTCTTTTTCAAGGTTTTTGTTTTGGTTTTAATCTACCTATTTTTTTTCTGTTACTGGTTGTGTGATTAGGTCTAATCTACCTTCTGTTGCTGCGTTTCCGGATATGGTTAGATCTAAAATTTTAAGGGAAATTGAAAATGGTAGGTTTGCAGGCCCCTTTTTCAGTCCTCCTTTCGTTGATTTTAGGATTTTGCCTCTGGGAATTATTCCAAAGAAAGAGCCGGGTGAATTTCGTTTGATTCACCATCTTTCATACCCAGAGAGTTTATCGTTGAATGACGATATTGATCCGGCTCTATGTTCAGTCTCCTATGCAACTTTTGAGGATGCCTTGCAAAAGATCAGAAGTGTGGGTACTGCAGCCTTGATTGCTAAAGCTGACATTAAGTCAGCTTTTAGATTGCTACCTATTAATCCGGAGGCTTTTAATTCGTTTTGTTTTTGATGGTGAATTCTTCTTTGACAAATGCCTGCCCATGGGCTGTTCGATTTCTTGTTCTTATTTTGAACTTGTTTTCAAGTTTTTTATAATGGCTAGTATCCTCTAAAACTAAATCTGGTGGTATTTTGCATTACCTTGACGACTTTTTGTTTATTGGTAGGCCTGATTATTTGGAGTGTTTGTTTCTGTTGACGGAATTTCAGATTGTATGTCAAGCATTTGGTGTCCCCTTGGCTGACGGTAAAACGGTTTGCCCGACCACTTGCTTAGAATTCCTAGGCATACAGATTGACACGGTTGCCATAGGATTTAGGTTGCCTTTTGAAAAAATTGATAAGATGAAGCGGCTATTGAGGATTCTTTTAGGTAAAGATAAAGTTTGTTTAAAAGTTGTGCAATCTTTGTTAGGTTTGTTAAACTTTGCTTCTAGAGTTATGCTTAGGGGCAGGGCCTTCACAAAATGTTTGTACAGGGCTATTGCTGGTATGTCTCCTTTCAGTTTCATTTTTTTGTCTTCAGATATTAAAGAAGATTTGGTAGTCTGTTTTACATTTTTTGAATTTTTTAACGGCTCTTCCATGTGGCAAGATCATTTTTGCTCAGCTGAGGCATTGTCTTTGTACACTGATGCCTCTGGTGCTCATGGGTACGAAGCTTTTTGGGATGGTCATTGGTCTGCAGATTCATGGCATCCTCTTTGGGTCGCTAACGGTTTGACTAGTTGTATTGTTCTCTTGGAATTGTTTCCTGTTGTCGTGGCGTTTGAATTATGGGGTGATCGATTTTGTAACATTAGGATTTTGTTGCATTCTGATAATAAGGGTGTTGTATTTGCAATTAATTGCTTGTCTTTACGTTCCTTGCCAGTTATTTCTTTGCTTCGGTATTTGGTGCTTCAATGTTTGAAGCATAATGTTTGGTTGAAATCTAAATTTGTGCCAGGTTACACTAACTTGATTGCCGATTCTTTATCTCGTCTGCAGACAGAACGTTTTCGCACCTTGAGCAGATCCTTCAGGCCTACCTTGCCCTCATCATCTGTGGGATTTAGTATGACTAATGTTGATTCTGCAAGTAGGAATTCAGTGGCGCCTTCCACATGGAATTCTTACTGCTCTGCTTGGTCGTTATGGGTTTCTTTTACACGTGACAAGGGTTTTCCTCTTGTATTTTTTTTGGAAACTCATATTTTGGCTTTTTTGGATGTCTTGCTTGGCCTTGGTTATTCTTATTCACATATTGTGAAGCTCTTGGCCGGTGTTTCCTTTTTTGCTAAGCTTCATGGTGGTCCTTCTTGTCTTCATTACTTTTCGGGTAAGACAGCTTTGAAGGGCCATCGCAAGACACATGCGCATGTGGATAAGAGATTTGCAATATCTCTGGATATTTGTGCAGCTACTGCTGTTGTCTGTTTTTCTGATTGTGAGGCCCTGTTGTTCCGTTGTGCTTTTTCTTTTTGTTATTTTGGAGCATTTCCCATTTCGGAACTTCTGGCCTCTAAATCCAGTGCGGGTAATAGTTTGGGATATGCTGATGTTTCCATTGTGCGCGATAAATTGCGCATTTTCTTGAAGCACTGTAAAACTGATCAATTGGGTCAAGGACAGTGGATTTCTTTGGTATGATCTGAATATTTGCCCTGTTGCTTTGACTGAGAGATATATAGGTCTTCCGCCTTTACCGTTTCTTCAATTTTTTATTCATATTAACGGTTCTCCACTGACAATTTTCCAGTTTGGCGCTGTTTTGAAGAAGTGCCTATCTTTTTTGAATTTGAGCCATCTACCTATTTCCTCTCATTCATTTAGAATAGGTGTTGCTACTACTGCAGCTGGTTATGGTTTTTCTGACTCTTCCATTAAGGCTATAGCTAGATGGCATTCTGATGCTTTTAAATCTTACATTAGACCTAATTTTTGCGTTTGATTTCAGGTCCATCTAAGACTATTTGGATAATTTGGCATTCCTACATTTTTTGGGCCCACAGAAGAGCTGAATTTAGAAACTATGGTGCGAACTTAGGATTTTCACAGTCCCTTATTCGAACATTTTGGTATGGCAAGAAAGGTATGCGCTGGACTCACTTGTTTTCAACCTTTCAGGAACTTAGTGTTTGCTGGCCTCCACCAGATGTTATTGTCCTTCATGTTCCAGAAAAATTATTGATATTGTTTTAAGTATTAAAACCGACTTCTTGTTTTTTAAGTCTATGTTTAAGAATTGTGTGTTTGTTTTTTCTGAACTCATCCCCCGTTTGGGATGGTTTTCAGAGGAAAATACATTTTTGAAAAAAAATAGAAAAAGACTGAATAGGGCTGTTGCGAAATTCATGCCTTATGTTGGTGGTTTTTCATTTCGCCATGAAGATTTGGAAGGTTTGCTTGGTTTTTATAGGTCGGATGCGATCCATCTTTCTGATGTTGCTAATGACATCTTTAAATTGGATCTACAGACTTGCATTGAGAAGGCCGCTGGCTTGGTGGTGGTGCCTTGCTCATAATGTCTGAGCAAGGCTTGTGGGAATGTTTGTTTTAAAGTTGACATATTTGGGTAGTTCGGGCTTTATGGCTGAGCTACAAAATAATATATAAAAGTGTGTGTTAGTATTGGCTAGTTCGAGCTCTATGGCTGAACTAAGTTATATATGTAGTGTTTAATTTTTGAAGTAATAAATGGCCTCGGCCAATTATACCGATGCAAGCATGTGAGTCAAGAGTGTAAATTATTTATTTGTTTAAAAATGTATAATATTTGTTGTGGTTCCGCCTATGGCACCATGCAGGCAGAGTGTTTTTTTTCTTCTATTTTTGGGTAAGACGGTGCTGCGGGCAGCATGATTGACAATGGATCTACATTGGGGACTTTTTTAATAAAAGGAAGTGTCAAAAACCGCCTCATAAATTGTATACACAATCGAACTTTGAGATTTTTGAAGCCTTTCAGAAACCACTATTATCGGGTTCAACATGTGAGCGCCTTGGACTGATGCAGTTCACAATTCCTATCAGTGGTGTGTTTGAGGGCCCGATAGTCTCTGTTCCAGGAGAGGTTCTTTTTGAACTTGATCCTACCATTCAACCTGTACAATGTACCCCCCACCCCGCAATGTACCCTATATCTATTAGGCCACAGGTTAAAGCTCAACAAAATAAATATGAAGCTGAAGGACATCTAACTTCAGTATCAGAGCCCACAGATTCTATCAGCAATATGATTGTTATCAGAAAGCCTGAGAAAATCAGTATATGTATTGATCCCAAGTTTCTAAATATAGGCCCTGAAAGGGTCACAATACTTAATGCCTATACTAGATGATATTTTGCATAAACTACCCAAAGCACGTGTCTTCACACTTGTTGATGCTAGAGATGCCTTTTTACAGAGCAAACTGGATGACAAGAGTAGCTACATGACCACTTTTTAGACTCCTTGGGGCAGAAAGAGATGGTTCAAACTACCATTTGGAGTCTCTGTGGCACCTGAGGTATACTAGCGAAAGCAGCATGAACTATTAGGTGGGCTTCACGGAATTCAGCCAGTAGCTGATTACATTCTTATAGTTGTCTGCGGTAAAACAGATGAGGAGCCTGAGCATGACCATTATGAAAAGTTAATAGCTCTAACTGGATCATTGTAGGCAGGTGATGCTGAGGCCTAGTGTAAAGAAATTGCAAATCAAGGTGAAAGAAGTCAGTTTCCATTGACATATCCTGTCTTCACAAGGTTTAAAAGCTGACCTGGATAAAAATAAAGCCAATGTGGACATTCCACAGCCTGCTAATGCCAAAGCGGTACAGAGATTTATTGGCTTTGTTACATACCTAGCAAAATTCCTGCCACACTAACCTGAGGTGTGTGAGCCAATACGGCGACTTCTGGAGAAAGATATACTTTCGCACTGGCTACCCAAGTATGACCAGGCAGTAAAAGATATAAAACGCTTGGTCGCTTCTGCCCCAGTGTTGAAATACTATAATGTCACAAAGGCTGTTACGATACAAAGTGACTCCAGTAAAAATGGCCTAGGTTGTTGCCTTTTGCAGGAAGGTCAGACAGTTGCATGGGCTTCAAGAGCTCTATCATCAGCTTAGCAAAATGATGCTCAAATTTAGTAAAAAAATGTTTAAGTATTGTATTTGCTTGCCAGCGTTTCCATTATTATCTTTATGGATGGGATTCAATTACAGCTGAAACTGATCACAAACCTCTAATAGCCATATTCAAGAAACCTCTTTTGTGTGCTCCCAAGCTTTTGCTGAGCACAAAAGCTTACTTTGCAGCAATACAATCTCAATGTTGTCTACAAGCCAGGATGTGAAATGTATATCTGTGATACCCTGAGCAGAGCTACGTCAGATAATGTGGCACCTGGAGGTGAACATTACAATTTGTCTGCTGCAACAGGAACAAAATTTCTTTGCCTACATCAATCAAGCGGACTATCTTAATGTCACAGATCAGCGACTAAATCAGCTTATATAGCACACAGTGATGCAACTTTACATGCTTTGAAGTCTATTGTTTTGAGTGGGTGGCCAGATGATAAAGAGGCAGTACCTGCAATTGTAAGGGAATATTGGTTCTTTAGAGATGAGATCAGCATACAAAACAGTATCTTGTACAAAGATCCAAGGGTCATAGTGCTGAAGTCACTGAGAGCAGAGATGATATTGCGCATACACTCCAGCCATATTGGAGGTGAAGCATGCTACAGACAAGCTCGTGATACTCTTTACTAGCCCAACAGGCATGGTGAAATCAAAGACTTTGTCGGTAATTGCAATGAATATGTCTATTTACAACAAAAAGAAACCATGATGTCACATAAGATACATACACATCCGTGCCAGATTATCAGTATGGATTTATTTTTATTTTTTATTTTTTTGTAATTCCTAATATCCGAAATTGCATTGTACAGTAAAAGGCATGCATAGAGCAGTTTACACGAATACAATATTGTAAGGTAAACCGGTGAAAACAAACAATAGGCAGCATAGACAACCATAATCATATTCCAAATAGGGTATAAGAACTTTGTAGACAGGTCCAAGGCAGGCCATCAAGGTATAAAACCATGTCTCATGGATCGTTTTGAACATTCAATGAAGGCCTCAAGGGTTACAATCTCCATTTCATAATAAAATAAAAACAAACATGCTGCATGGGTGTTTAGGGAGAGATATGCATTCTGTGGGGAGGTAGTCCCGAAGTCAGTCAGTGGTTATAGGTGCTATAATAAGAGCAGCAACTATACAGAGAATGAGGGCAGGACATAATGGGAATGGGAACAGATAAAAAGGAAAAGCAAGAAAACAAAGGAGAGTAGATGACTATAAAGAAAGGGTTTTTGCCCACAGGCGCCTACACCCCCCCCCCCCCGGGGACCGCTAGGCATCATTCACACAGAACGTTGTTCCGTGTGGCCTCCTGTAGGTATGCGTCCGTACCGACAAAGTACAGCCAAGATCCCCAGGTGTCACAAAAGGACCCCTCCCTACCGTGATAAGTAGCTGTACGGTCTTCTATGTCCCTGAGTTCATTTATTTTAGTATACCAGAGAGACCTCGTTGGCGGGTGCCCCAATCTCCAACAAAGGGGGAGGCAGGCCCTGGCCGCATTCAGGAGCTGAATGGTCAGGGAAGATTTGTATTTCTTTATTGGCCTCTGCATGAGGTGCAGCAAGCATGCCATCGGGTCATCCGCCAGATCCATCTATCAATCACTGTCTGCCAGAAGGGTTTGAGTTTTGGGCATGTCCAAAAAAA
This sequence comes from Pelophylax lessonae, assembly GCF_965119305.1. Classification (NCBI taxonomy): domain Eukaryota; kingdom Metazoa; phylum Chordata; class Amphibia; order Anura; family Ranidae; genus Pelophylax; species Pelophylax lessonae. The sequence continues at coordinate 263,592,760 of NC_138771.1, read as the reverse complement.
TGTGCAGAATGGTGCCCCGATCACCATTGCAGCTCCAGCATGTATCGGGAACCTGCGGGAAATATCGATACAGGGTTGTTGGCACCCTATACCATCTAGTCAGGAACTTGTACCCAGTTTCCTTAACTTTCGAGGCTATGGAGGATTTTTGCGCGAAATACAGAATCTTCTCCTTTGGAGAAGCCGTGAATGTCGTGTTGGGGTCAGATTCTCATCGGGAAAGAAACGGAGGGCAAAAGTCGAATGCCGGGGCGAAGCAGGGCATTGTATAGAATAGAATGGTTGTGGCGAATCGGTTCTCCCCTCTTGCATAAACATTCCAGCTCCGTGAGTTTCTGGGAAATAACCGGCTTACGGAGGCATTGACGCAAGAAGTGTCTTAGTTGAAAGCTACACCAAAAGTCCAGGGGGGGTTCGCAGCAGATGCAAGCACGCTTGGAGATAGTTTCCCATCAGCCCCAATAAAATTCCATACACGTGTATGGCCACCCAAGACAAGTTGCTGAAACTGGGGGTTCTGGGAGCCAGGAGTAAACTCAGGATTGCTGAGGACAGGGATCATGGGAGAAGGCAATGGGGAGACTGAGGTACCATGGAAGGCCTCCCTGGACACCTGGATCATAGCACCCAGGGGAGGATGGCGGAAGAGATCCCCTTGTATTGGGGAAGCAATCCAGGACCAGCTCTTTGCTGTCTGACCGGAGTCCTCCAACTCCATATCCACCCACTGCTTCGACTCTGCGTGGCAATGCCAGTCCAAAAGTCTGGACAAGTGAGAAGCTCTATAATAGGTCCGAATGTCTGGCAGACCCACATAGGATAGGGAGCGCCTGCAGCACATACAAGATTTTAGGCAATAACGTAATTTTAAGAGCACTGCAGTGACCAAACCAAGTTAAAAGCAGAATGTGCCAGTGAAGCAAGTCAGTCCTCAGCTGCAAAAGAAGGGGGTCAAAGTTGGCTACATAGAGGGGTTCAGGATCTGGGGTTACATTGACTCCCAGGTAGCGTATGGAATCAGTCGCCCATCGAAATGAGAAAGAGGGGCAAAGCTCCTCTATCATAGCCCGATCCAGAGAGACAAGTAGAGCAGAGGATTTAGCGAAATGTATCTGAAAATATGATAAGGCGCCGTATACATGTAGAGCTTGTAGTAACCTAGGCAGAGACTGCAGTGGATCCTTCAGAAAGAAAATCAGGTCGTCTGCAAAGGCAGCAACCTTATGAGTGCCAGAGGGCTTTCGGAAACCCAGAATCCCTGGGTCTGACCTAACTGAGCAGAGGAAGGGTTCCAGGGAGAGAATAAAAATCAACGGTGAGAGGGGGCACACCTGGTGTGTTCCATTAGAACAAGAGAAGGAACCAGTGAGTGGTTCTGGCTGCATGGATCAGATTCACGACTCGGATAGTATTGTCCCGTGGTTCCTGCGAAGGAACAAAGTCCACCAGGTCCCGGTAAATCAGCCGGGGAATGTGGGGTAACAATTGTTTAAAAGAAGGGTAGTGTCGCGCTCAAACATAAAAGTGCTTGTGCAGATAATTAAACCTTAATTCAAAAATTCATGATTGGTGACAATCAAAAAATCAATCAAACTTGTGCTCAACATTATAAAGTGCAAACAGTCCATATGCAGCATCAAACAGTCCACATCTCTTTGGTGTCACACAAATTAGCAGAGACTTGATGTTAGTGCAGATTAACCTTCACCTCCACACTTCACCCAGTGATCTAGTAAGGTACTCCTTACCGGAAATATATGACCCCTTAATTATAGGGGGTCACATAGGCAATATCTCCACTCAGTACACGATCCTCAGCTCCTCTGTTACACAGTGGGTAATCCAGCATCAAGCCCTTATAGCATAGCATGTCTTCACAAGGGATTTAGCAACTGGTGGCTGAGCCTGTGTGCTGTCATTTTTTTTTTTTTTTTTGTTGCCGCTCACTACAAGGAAGCAATTCCTTTAAATTAATATTTATTAAATATTTATTAATATTTATATTAATATTTATATATTCACATAATTTTTATGTTTATATTCACTGATTATATATATACACGGTTGAACCACTTGCGCGTTTTTTTGGTTGCACCAAACCCCTTTTTCTGAATGTGGGGTAACAGCCTGTTCGCCAAGAACAATTTTAAATCTGCATTCAAAAGGTCAATGGGGAGGTTGTTACCGCACTGAGAAGTGTCCTTGCTTTCCTTAGGAATCAGGGAGATATATGCCCGCAGAGCATCCACGGGCATCAAGTGTCCCTCTGTGGGAGCGTTGAGGGCAGAGACCAAATGAGGAGACAAGGTCTCCAGAAATGCCCTATAATATGCCGGAGTAAGTCCATCAGGACCGGGTGCCTTCCTAGGCTTGGAGTCCGCCAGAGCCAATGTCATGTACCTGGGTGTCCTTGAACCAGGAGGTTCCCAGTTTCGCAGTCTGCAGCCTTGCCTGTTGTACCACAGAGAAGCTCTGGAGTCTTTGCAGTGATTTTCCAGCCTGATGCTTTGCTTTGGACTCACTAGCCCCACCTGCTGCCAGCTGTGAACAATGTACAATTTAACCAGCCCATAAATAGCAGCACTTCCTGTTTCTCAGTGCCCGTTTTTTTGGATTATCTCCCTGGGTGTGCTGTATGCTCTTTGACTAATTATCGTGTATGAACTTTTGCCTGAATTCTTGGTTCCTCTTCAGCCTGCCGATTCTGTACTTTACCGCCAGCTTGTGTATGACCTCTGCCTGCCTGACCATTCTTTGGATTTTGTTTGCATACTGCTTTGCTCAATCTGTTGCCGGCCCGATCTCTGTGACTACGTTTTCGCCTGAATCCTCAGCACTCAAGCTCCACTTCGGACTTTACCTCACAGGTACCTAACAGCCAACTCCAGTTCCCTGGCCATGATGGGCCCCTCCAGTTCCTCTCTCACCCCCACTGGGAGGGATGGCATCCCCGATTCAACTATGTAAGACTGAATTGTCGACTTTAAAGTCTGTGAAGGCTCGTGAGTGGAGGGGCAATCGAGATTATACAGGCTTTGGTTAAAAAGTGCGGAACTCCATTGCGGGTGATGTAAACAGTTTCCTCCCATCACAGGCCATTATTGAAGGAATAAAGGTACTGGTGCGGGGTCCACGTAGGACCCGGGCCAAAAGAGTACCTGGCATGTTCGAGTACTCATAAAAGGACCGCCGAGTCCACACCAACTTTTGTTTTGTTTTGTTGAAGAACAGGGAACGGAGTTCCTCGCGAACCCCAAGAAGCTCCTGATACGTAGTGCGCGCCAGGCTTGCCTTGTGAGAACACTTTAGGGTGTGAAGCTTGGACAGGAGCTCATCAGCAAGACGCGACCTCTCCCGCTTAAGGCGAGACCCCATCTTTCAAGAAAATACCTTGTAACTGGTTTATGAGCTTCCCACAGCACTAGCGGATTGTCCACCTTGTCTTGGTTGAGGGAAAAGTAGTCCATCAAGGCTGTTTGCACTTCAGCGGACAGCTCTGGGGATTGCAACAAGGCTTCGTTGAGCCTCCAAGATGGCGGGCTCCTAGGGGCTGGATCAGTTTGGAGTGTCAAATGAATTGGGGCATGAGCGAGATGACATCAATGTGAGCGGAGACGACTCTGGATAGATCTTTGTGTGTTATTAGCAAGTAGTCTAGACGCGAGTAGGAATGGTGGACTTGGGAAAAAATAAGAGTAATCATGCTCCTGGGGATGCAACAACCTCCAAGAGTCAGTAGGGTGCAAAAGGTGCAGATCAGTTTTCAGGCGTCGCAGCCTGGAATAGGAAAGATGCGACGAACCGTGCGATGCATCCAGAGTATGGATTTATTTAACTACGCAGGCAAAGAACACCTGCTATTAGTCAATCAATATTCAGACTTCTGGGAAATAGCCCTTTTTGAGTTATCCACTGAAGCTAAAATTAGGAGGTGCAAGGCTCAGTTTGCATGTCATGGCCAATCAGATACAGTGATCTATGATAATGGTCCTCAGTTTGCAAGCCTACAATTCAGAAAATTTGCCACTGAATGGGAGTTTGAGCATGTTACTTTATCACCACGCCATCCACAGGCTAATGGCAAAGCTAACTCAGCTGTAAAGATAGGTAAATATTTATGCAAGAAAGCACAAAGTGATGGTAAAGACCCATGGAATGCCATTTTACATTGGAGAAACACTCTGACCGAAGGCATGGATAGTAGTCCGGTACAAAGACGGATGTCAAGGAGATTAAAGATCTCCTTACCAGTAGCAAATAGGCTTCTTGAACCCTTTGCCATACAACGTGTTACAGAAAAGTTAAGGCTCAAGAGACAAGTGTCAAAGGCACAACATGACACATTGGCCAGAGATTTGCTGGAATTGAATATTAAGGAATGAATCCATACAAAACCATTACCTAGAGATGGAACAGGTCATTGGAGAATGGGTACATGTCTTCAAAAGATTGCACCACGCTCCTATCTTGTGGACGTTGAAGGAACTCTCTATCGCTGCAATTAAGTGGATTTGAGAGTGGCAGAGCAGCCTGAATCACAATATTTCGAAAAAATTTCAGACTTGCCTAGTATCACAAGGACACACTCACCCACTGGCAGTGAGGAATGTACAGAGCAAGCAAGTATACCTGACAGCTGTATGCCGAATTTCACATTGTTCATTTATTAACACTAAAAGGGGGAGATGTTATGAATGTTATGTTTGTTAATATGCAACTCTATGTTGTGTCTCTGTTGTACTTGCTTCCTGTGTTGTGTTTCCTGTTCTTGATGAGTATTATCCAATGAACATGGCTTCTGTGCATTAATGGCTTGTGCTGTGTACTTATATCACATGAAACACCTGGCATGCTGTCAATCAACTTCTGGGCCACATCCTGATTGATGGCAGCTCATTCCTGCATAATCAATGCTTGGAGTTTTTCAGAATTTGTGGGGGGTTTTTTTGTTCACCCGCACCAGATCATTGACCACAAGTTCTGGATGGGATTAAGGTTCGGGGAGTTTCCTAGCCAGGGACCCAAAATTTTGATGATTTGTTCCCCAAGCCACTTAGTTATCACTTTTGCCTTATGGCAAGGTGCTCCAGCATGCTGGAAAAGGCATTGTTTGTCACCAAAGTGTTCTTGGCTGGTTGGGAGAAGTTCCTCTTGGAGGATGTTTTTGTACCATTCTTTATTCATGGCTGTGTTCTTATGCAAAATTGTGAGTAAGCCCACTCCCTTGGCTGAGAAGCAACCCCACACATAATTTGTCTCTGGATGCTTTACTGTTGGCATGACACAGGACTGATAGTAGCTGTGATGGAACCAACCCACACTGTGCTTGAGAGCTTCTGTCAGTATACCGCTTCCTCCAGTCATGAACATAGATATATATGTTATAGCCGCCTATTGCAACCAAAAACTAGGCAGAACTCGTTTTAGCTGCAAATCTGGAACTCTTTATTGAACAAACTAACACAAAATACATACCCCACCAGGTCAGGTGCCTGATTACATTATCGCATGCAGATGAAATTCTATACATAAATATATTTAACATGACTAAGGAACAACCAACACAAACAGTATACTACTTCCCCTCTAGCAACTAATAGCTGACAGTGGTTTAATTAACTTGAGCTAATTAACTAGTCACTTAAACCAGCCTAGGTGGAGTGCACACACTAGCAGACAGACAAACAATAGGTGACACAATTAACCATGGAATCCACATCTCAGCAATGCTTTGATTATTCAGGAGTCACAGACTTCATGGCAACGGTCTACAACAGGCTATAAGTCTCACAGTGTAAAGTGGGATTAAATCTTCATATATTTCTTGAGGGATATTGTTGATAAATATTACTGTCCCATTTGAAGTAATCTAAACCATATTCTCAGTGTCCATTAAGTAGTTGTCCATCATTTTCTCAGTCACCCTGTGCCCCTAATAGACACAGAGTGGCTTACTCATAAGAGGGACCTGGGGAGCTGAGACAGGGGTTTCCCAACTTCTCTAAGGTAAGCTGGGTTCCATGGATCCCCCCCACCCAAAGTGACTTCCGTCACAGTAGCGCTCACCTTTTTTTCTCCGACAATGTTTTTTCCTGATTCCCCAAACAATCAGAAAGGGGATTCATCAGAGAAAATTACTTTTACTCCTCAGCAGTCTGATCCCTGTACCTTCTGCAGAATATTGGTCTGTCCCTGATGTTTTCCCTGGAGAGAAGTGACTTCTTTGCTGCCCATCTTGACACCAGGCCATCCTCCAAAAGTCTTCACCTCACTGTGCGTGCAGATGCACTTACACCTGCTTGCTGCCATTCCTGAGCAAGCTCCACACTGGTGATGCCCCAATCCCGCAGCTGAGTCAACTGTGGGAGACGGTCCTGGTGCTTGCTCGACTTTCTTGGGCGCCCTGAAGCCTTCTTTGCTAAAGCAGTGGAAATGTTTTTTATGGGATTAGGTTCATTTTCATGGCAAAGAGGGAGATTTCAGTTCATCTGATCACTCTTTATAGCATTCTGGAGTATATGCAAACTGCCATCATAAACACTGCAGCAGACTTTGTGAAAATAATATTTGAGTCGTTCTCAAAAATGTTGCCGCGGCTGTACGTGCCCTGCACATGGGGGATACCTTTTGTGTGGAGCGCACTCATTAAAGCCCGGGACAGGATGCACAGGGAGGGTGACAGATGTGATGGGGAGACAATTACTGGAATCAATCCCCTGTATAGCTTTCTCTGCAGCAGGGGTCTGAGCTATGTGAAAGACATGGGGAGGGAGAGGAGAAGAAGCCATCTTTTAGCTAGTGCAGAGAGGGCCATACAGGTGATCAGCTCCAGTAATTGTCCCCCCCCCCCCCCCCGCCATGCCGATCACCCTTCCTGCCCAAATCCATTTCATCCAGCTGGCTGGGCCCAATACAGGGGGACTGGTGGTGCCCCCTTTTCCATGGCCCTGTTCACCATAGTTGTGTGCAGGTCTGTGTTTTGCCGATCAACCCCCCATGTTCGCCCCCCCCCCCCCCGTTCTACAGTGCTGCTGGCTTCCTTTCTCTCCCCCGGCTGCTGCGTGGGATGTTTCAAGAGGGAAAGCGGGGTAAAGGGGGCTAGTAATTAGTTCCTTTTCTAAATGAACACATTGAATACACTCACTCACTGTGTACATTCATTACTGAAGCGTAGTAAACTGTGCTTCCGTTTGTGAATGAACAGAAAGCCACTCAGCACAGAGCACTTCCCATTTATTCACTGCCCCATGCAGCTGAGGCTACAGAGAAAGGCATGTGTGTTTGAGCTTTGGGGTGCGCACCCTAATGCAATAGGCTACACACACCTATGCATTTCACACATTTTATGTGTATCACTTCTTCACATAAACTTTGAAAAGAAGCATTCAATTTTTTTTCTTTGCTATGGCTTACTGTAAGAGTATCTAAAATGAGTTTCTAAATGTGCAGCTATGCGAAAAGTAAATATTTCTAACACTAGATGGCACCAAAAGTATGCTTAAAATGTCTAAACTTTTATAATACTCATTTAAAGCTTGCACTTTTCACCAATTTCTCAGTTTTTCATATTTTTTAAGGAGTTCATTTTCCTCATCAAAGAAAAGGAAACATTCTCACCTGGAAGAGGGAGAGAAATGGCAGCAGACATGGAGCATTGAGACAAGACAAAGTAATTTCATGTTATTTTACATGTAATTGGTATACACTCCTTACAAATGTTATATGTTTAAAATGTATTCTTCAAGTGATTTCGTTTTAAAGGTTCATCCACATTTTATATTTTTCCCAGTGAAGCAAAACCATTTAATGATATTGACAGTTCATGTAGTTTCTAAAACAGAGTGTGTCTCCCTATAGCCCCAATACACATTGAGAATATTGTATCAATGAACTTTTAAAATTGTTTATTAAAACTGTATGAAAATTATATTAAAAGCACCGAAGTAAGACTGTTGTTTCTTCAAAGCCAGCTATCAGTTTGCAATTTTCAGAGCAGCAGTCTGGTTCATGTTAGAGAAGATGTAGGGAAATTGCACTTCACGTTTAGATTTTTAGAGTGGAATATACAGTATCTCACAAAAGTGAGTACACTCCTCAATTTTTTTGTCATTATTTTATTATATCTTTTCATGTGACAACACTGAAGAAATGACACTTTGCTACAAGCTGAGGTTTAGAAATGGCATTTTTTCAGTAATTCAATTAAAACTGTAAAAACTTGTATATTATATAGATTTATTACACACAGAGTGATATTTTTCAAGCATTTCTTTCTTTTATTTTGATGAATTTGGCGTACAGCTAGTGAAAACCGGAAATTCAGTGTCTTGGAAAACTAGAATATTACATAAGATCAATAAAAAAAGGATTTTTAATACAGACAAATTGGCCTACTGAAAAGTATGTCCATGTACAGTATAGTATGTACTCAATACTTGGTCGGGGGTCCTTTTGCATAAATTACTGCATCAATGTGGCGTGGCATGGAGGCGATCAGCCTGTGGCACTGCTGAGGTGTTATGGAAGCCCAGGTGGCTTTGATAGGGGCCTTCAGCTTGTCTGCTTTCTTGGGTCTGGGGTGTCTTATCTTCCTCTTGACAATAATCCACAGATTTTCTATGGGGTTTAGGTCAGACGAGTTTGCTGGGCAATCAAGCACAGGTATACCATGATGATTAATTCAATTCGTGCTGGAAAATGAAATCAGTATCTCCATAAAGCTGGTCAGCAGAGAGAAGTATGAAGTGCTCTAGAATTTCCTGGTAGAGGGCTATGCTGGTTTTGGACTTGATAAAACACAGTGGGCCAACACAAGCATATGACATAATTACCCAAATAATCACTGATTATGGAAACTTCACACTGGACCTCATGCAACTTGGATTCTGTGCCTCTCCTCCTCCAGACTCTGGGACCTTGATTTCCAAATGAAATGCAAATGTACTGTAGCAAGGTTTCCAGGCCTATGGCCTGATGATGTGGGTCTGCCATTAGTACCGCTGATCTCTCCAGCCCATGTGAGCTGCGACCCTGGGTGTGACAACTGAAGCAACGAAAACTCTGGCATCTTTGTTTGTGGTTTTTTATTGGAATAAAGGGGATGGGAGAAGGGAATGAGTAGGATACTCCTTGAGGCTTGAACTAATTTCAATTGGGACTTTACTTCTGAAATGCCCGTTGGCGCTTCCTTTGACGCCAGCCGGCACCAGCCAAAGCTCACTGACACTGAGAACACTCTGTAGAACAGAAGAAGTTCTGAATCCTCGACTTATAGTCCAGAAGATCCAAGACTGAGAACTGTAGAACTCCTGATACTGTTGTACTATGAAAGTCACTGAATACTTTCCCCCGCCTGGCACAGCTTGAGGTAGTATATAGTAGAACTCTGTATAGCTGTCACTTTAACTGGCATGCTCTGTGCCATTTGGGGCCCAAACTTTAGGTGCCCCCTTTGACCTTGAACTCTTCAGGGTCCACTGACTATGTACCCCCTCTGTAGCTTCAGGGTCCTCAACTTAGGTACCCCCTTTGCAGCTAGCTGACACTGGATCCCAGAACCTCTTCCGGAGTGGCCCCCTCTAGGAGGAGAGACAGCCACACTCTCCTTCCTGGGACTCTGCTCCCGCCAAAGACACCGTGCCATGCACCCCCCCTCCCCAAAGTTATACCCACTCCCAGAATCCTTTGCAGCATAATCTGCCTTCTGGGGTAGTTACAAGCTGGGATGTGTCCCCTGATTGGGCTTCCCACACTGCCCTATGAGAATCCTCTCACAGGAGCCAGTGGGGATACTTCTCCCCTCAGCAGGCACATCTGGAAGCCCGGACACCCTTGCTAAATAAATCACAACTCTGCTGTTAGGCAGACAAGGCCCACTATACATTTATCTACCACCTACCTGTAGGCTGCTACAGTACTTTTATTCAAAAAGAGGACTTTGGACCACTGAGCAACAGTCTAATCCTTTTTCTCATTAGCCCAGGTAAGACGCTTCTGACGTTGTCTCTGGTTCAGGAGTGGCTTAACACAAGGAATATGACAGTTATAGCCCATGTCCTGAATACAGTGGCGTAGCGTGGGTTGTCAGCACCTGGGGCAAGGCAGGTAATTTGCGCCCCCTAACCCGCGGGATTTTAGCACTCAAATCTCTTCCACTAGATTAGTTAAAGAAACCCTTACCCCCTAAGCACATGTATTGTTTGTTATGAAAATACTGATGTAATTAAAGTAAAATGCATCTAAATACAAGTTTGAATGACCAGCGTGCCCCCTTTCAATGCAGAGAGACCAGCGTGCCCCCTTTCAATGCAGAATGATCAGCGTGTCCCCTTTCAATGCAGAATGACCAGCGTGCCCCCTTGCAATGCAGAATGACTAGCGTGCCTTCTTTCAATGCAGAATGACTAGCGTGCCCCCTTTCAATGCAGAATGACTAGCGTGCCTTCTTTCAATGCAGAATGACCAGCGTGCCCCCTTTCAATGCAGAGTGTCCAGCGTGCCCCCTTTCAATGCAGAGAGACCAGCGTGCCCCCTTTCAATGCAGAATGACCAGCGTGCCCCCTTTCAATGCAGAATGACCAGCGTGCCCCCTTTCAATGCAGAATGACCAGCGCGCCCCCTTTCATTGCAGAATGACCAGCGTGCCCCCTTTCATTGCAGAATGATCAGCGTGCCCTCTTTCAATGCAGAATGACCAGCGTGCCCCCTTTCAATGCAGAGAGACCAGCGTGCCCCCTTTCAATGCAGAATGACCAGCATGCCCCCCTTCAATGCAGAGAGATCATCGTGCCCCCATTCAATGCAGAGTGACCAGCATGCCCCCTTTCAATGCAGAATGACCAGCGTGCCCCCTTTCAATGCAGAATAACCCACGTGCCCACTTTCAATGCAGAGTGACCAGCGTGCCCCCTTTCAATGCAGAGTGTCCAGCGTGCCCCCTTCAAAGCAGAGAGACTTACCTGCAGCGGCGGCTTCTCCTCGGTTCCCCACGTCTCCTCGAGTCCTCCTGCTTCCTCCTCGGCCAATGGCATGCGTTTGCCTTTCGGCCAATCAGAAAGCGGGTCTTGGACCCGCTTCCTGATTGGCCAGGAGGAGGATTCGTGTGATAATAGCGAATTTTCATTCACTATTGTCACACAATGGGTGGGCTCAGGGCAAACTGCTCCGCGCCCTGGGTCCACACTTTTTTGAAGCCTATTAGAGCCTCTGGCTCTAATCAGGTGATTAAAAAAAAAAAAAAACACTCTGTGACAGCGCCAGGCTGCTGATTCACTCGCTGCTAAACTGACTTAGCAGTGAGGAGAGGCGGCATAGGCGGGGCTTGGCTTGCAACGCCACCCTACACCAATGGACAGGTGAGGCACAGTCCTGCCCCACCCCGACCCGCCATTTTCAGCCATAGGGCGGCCGCGCTGGACATCTCCCATCGTAAAGGTGGAGGCAGCTGCAGACAGTGTGTGAACTGTGTATGTCAGAGTCAGACAGACAGAGTGACACTGCGGATGCGCCCCCCCCAGATGTTGCGCCCGGTGCGGCCGCCCCCCCCCCTGCACCCCCCACGCTACGCCACTGCCTGAATACGTCTGTGTTTGGTAGCTCTTGAAGCACTGGCACCAGACGTAGTCTACTCCTTGTGAATCTCCCCCAAATTCTTGAATGGCTTTGCTTCACAATAAACAGTAAACAGTAAGAAATGCAATCAAGCCTCTATGGCTCAGATTTGCAAGGCCGCAACCTGGTCATCGGTGCATACGTTCACTCGTTTCTATAGAGTTGATGTTGGGACCCAGAAGGAGTCTGCTTTTGGCCTCGGTGTTCTGCAGGAGTCAGTGCAATCCTTCTTTTAGGGTCAGATGGTGGTATTTTTTAGTGTCCCCCTACCCTCAGATGCATTGCTTTGGGACGTCCCGTATGTTATGCTTATGGCTCTGTGTCTCGTGATGTACGAAAAAAAAAAATTGATTTTTAATTCATACTTGCCTGTAAAATCCATTTCTTGAAGTACATCATGGGACGCAGAGGTCCATCCGCTCTTCTATGGGGTCTTTTATTGCTTGCTACAAAACTGAGGTACTTCCTGTATGGCAGGGGTTATATAGGGGGTCATCAACTCTGATTGGTTGCTAGTGTCCTTCACCTATAGGTGGCTATATAAACCAAATGTTATGATTTATGGCTCTGTATCCTGTGATGTACTTCAAGAAATTGATTTTTCAGGTAAGTATGAATTTAAAATCCATTTATAAACCTTAAGGCTCTGAACCAATATCTTTTTGTACGGTCTTTTCGGGTGGAATGAATTCGACTCGTGGTAGCCTCCTTACAGGTTGGAGATTTTCTTGCATCCATAGACATCAAGGATGCATACCTGCAGGTGCCAATTTTTGATCATCAAAGGTTTTTGCGTTTTGCAGTAGAGGATTGTCACTTCCAAATTGTGGCGCTGCCCTTCAGGCTTGCAACAGCACTGATATTGGGCCTTCTAAGGTCACAAGGGGTCTTGATATTAGGTTATCTAGATGACCTCTTACTCAGAAATCAATCGGTGCAAGGCTTAAGGCAGAATATAGCTTTCACTGCGCATATTTTGGAACACCTAGGCTGGATTTTGAATTTTGAAAAGTTGGCCTTGCAACCAGTTTACTGTCTGGAGTATTTGGGTCTAGTTCTAGACACAGTTAAGACAAAGGTGTTCTTACCTGCAAGGAAGATCATGGCACTGAGGGATCCTGTTCGGGAAGTAAAAGGTTTTATCAAAATTAAAAGACAGAAATGCTTGAAATATACCACTCTGTGTGTAATTAATCTAAATAATATTTGAGTTTAACTTTTTGAATTGTAAAAGGAGACTATTCAGCGCTCAGATCTGATAGAAAATGGTGAATAAGCAGCTGAACACCGGTTCAGGTCAAAACTAACAATACCCAATAAGACATAAAAATATAATAAAGGTGCAGCGCTAAAATTGCATACAATACATCGCATATGCTGCTTAATGTATACAAAAATTGTCCATAATACATATAATAGTCCTTTAAACTTCACAAAGGTAAGCACAAAGATGAGGTTTAGGAGACCCGTGCTGTAAAGGATGAATAAATGCACCACTTTAATCGTGATTCCATCACCAAAGTAAGTACAAGCCTCTCACCTCCATCACTCGACCATTGAAGGTCATTGCACTTTAAATCAGGGTAAAAACCAGATGGACTTCTGCCAAACCCGATCTCCTATGCTCTGCAGCAAACTCCAGAACGATCAGCAGTTGTGCATCCCATAAAAAACATGAAAACATCTAGTGCTCTCCGTTTTTAAAATAACATTTATTGCAAAGCTTTAAAAGGTTCTACTCACAAAGATGGCACTTTCCTAGTGCATTAAGAAGGTCAGATAAACATGATAACACAAATGTGCTCCGATGCATCGATCCCTCTGGAGCATCGCGGGTGACGTCACAGCTCCTCCCCCGTACGCGTTGCGTCAGTGGGCGTGACTTCTTCAGCGGGGTACGGAGAGGGCGGCAACCGCACGCTATTTAACAACATTGCCTCCCAAGGCAACAACGCTCTCCCAAGGCGGAAGTGAGGACAATCTCGTCTCCATCTATGAGCTAGGAACCCGCCCAGCTTCCGGGAGGCACCGGAATAGACAAAGCCGGTCATTATTGTATCGGGACACAGGGGCTTAAAAGCACGGAACAAAGCACCCCGGATCAACCAATACTCAAAAGGGAATACATTTATATTATTGCACATGACCCGTGTCCATGCATAAAAACCTGCAAAATGCAGGAAAAACGTGAGAAATATAAAATGTATAAAAAATATACAAATATATACTTAAGAGCAATTGCTCTTAAAGGAGAACTAATTACAATAATTCTCATTTAAAATCACATTAGTAGATGTGAATAAGGACGTATACCCGCGAGACTCCGTATAGATCTCAACATCTTCAAGCACCAATGTATAAAAATAAATATATATAAAGCTCTAAAATCTTTCTGGATATATCTGACTAAAGTTTTGGTTCCAGGAGGTCTAAATGTGGATTTTGATTTAAATTGTTTTTTTTCTAATAGATAGATTTGCTTTTGTTTTTTAAAATGTTTCTAGGTATTAAATGTATTTTAGAGCTTTATATATATTTATTTTTATACATTGGTGCTTGAAGATGTTGAGATCTATATGGAGTCTCGCGGGTATACGTCCTTATTCACATCTACTAATGTGATTTTAAATGAGAATTATCGTAATTAGTTCTCCTTTAACCACTTGCCTTCTGTGCACTTAAACACCCTTCCCATCCAGGCCAATTTTCAGCTTTCAGCGCTGTCACAGTTTGAATGACAATTGCGCGGTCATGCTACACTGTACCCATTTGAAATTTTTATCATTTTTTTCACACAAATAGAGCTTTCTTTTGGTGGTATTTAATCACCTCTGGGTTTTTTATTTTTTACAAAAAAAAAGAATAAAGACAAAAAATTTTGAAAAAAAAAAAAGTTTTTCTTATTTTCTGCGAGTAAATTTTGAAAATAAATTTTTCTCCTTCACTGATGTGCGCTGATGAGGCGGCACTGATGGGCACTGATAGGCTGCACTGATGGGCACTGATGAGGTGGCACTTATGGGCACTGATGAGGAGGTACTAATATGCCGCACTGATGAGCACTGATAGGCGGCACTGAGAGGCGGCACTGAGAGGCGGCACTGATGAGCACTGATAGGCGGCACTGCTGGGCACTGATAGGCGGCACTGCTGGGCACTGAGAGGCGGCACTGCTGGGCACTGAGAGGTGGCACTGCTGGGCACTGAGAGGTGGCACTGCTGGGTACTGACAGGCGGCACTGCTGGGCACTGAGAGGCGGCACTGATGGGCACTGATAGACGGCACTGATGGGCACTGGCGGATGGCACTGGACACTGACGGGTGGCACTGATGAGCGGCACTGATGGGCAGCACCATCAGTGCCCACACTCAGTGCCCATATTGCTGCCAGTCAGTGCTCATCAGTGCCTAGATGAGCAGGTACTGATGGGCACTGACTAGCAGCACTATGGGCACTGATGGGGGGCACTGATGGCGGGCACTGTGGGCACTGATGGGGGGGCACTGTGTGTGTGTTTTTACCTTGCAGTAATCAGGGCACTGGTGATCGGTGCCCTGATTACATTGCTGTGTGTCCCTGGCGCTGTGAGGCTCCCCCTCCTTCCTCACACTGCAGGCTCTGTGTGAGGAAGGAGCGCCGGTGATGAGAGATGATCTCATATGTTTACATATGAGATCATCGCTCATTGGACGGCCAGATAACGTGGTGAATGGCCGCTGTGATTGGCCATTCACCACGATCTGTGATCGGCCGTGTCCAAGGGACACGGCCGACACAGATTTTCCCCGCAGCGCGCTCGCGGGAGCGCGCTGGGGGCGTGTCACTGGGAGGCCGTTTAAAAACGGCCTCCCGAAAATTCGAGTCCACGCTGCAGCCGTATATAGGCTGTAGCGCGGACGGGGGGTGGTTAAGAGCAATTGCTCTTAAGTATATATTTGTATATTTTTATACATTTTATATTTCTCACGTTTTTCCTGCATTTTGCAGGTTTTTATGCATGGACATGGGTCATGTGCAATAATATAAATGTATTCCCTTTTGAGTATTGGTTGATCCGGGGTGCTTTGTTCCGTGCTTTTAAGCCCCTGTGTCCCGATACAATAATGACCGGCTTTGTCTATTCCGGTGCCTCCCGGAAGCTGGGTGGGTTCCTAGCTCATAGATGGAGACGAGATTGTCCTCACTTCCGCCTTGGGAGAGCGTCCAGTTGCTAGGCAATGTTGTTAAATAGCGTGCGGGTGCCGCCCTCTCCGTACCCCGCTGAAGAAGTCACGCCCACTGACGCAACGCGTACAGGGGAGGAGCTGTGACGTCACCCGCGACGCTCCGGAGGGATCGATGCATAGGAGCACATTTGTGTTATCATGTTTATCTGACCTTCTTAATGCACTAGGAAAGTGTTATCTTTGTGAGTAGAACCTTTTAAAGCTTTGCAATAAATGTTATTTTAAAAACTGAGAGCACTAGATGTTTTCATGTTTTTAATGGGATGCACAACTGCTGATCGTTCTGGAGTTTGCTGCAGAGCATAGGAGATCGGGTTTGGCAGAAGTTCATCTGGTTTTTACCCTGATTTAAAGTGCAATGACCTTCAATGGTCGAGTGATGGAGGTGAGAGGCTTGTACTTACTTTGGTGATGGAATCACGATTGAAGTGGTGCATTTATTCATCCTTTACAGCACGGGTCTCCTAAACCTCATTTTGTGCTTACCTTTGTGAAGTTTAAAGGACTATTATATGTATTATGGACAATTTTTGTATACATTAAGCAGCATATGCGATGTATTGTATGCAATTTTAGCGCTGCACCTTTATTATATTTTTATATTTTTTTGAATTGAATTACTGAAATAAATTAACTTTTTGATGATATTCAAATTTTTTGAGATGCACCTGTATGCTCAATACCTGTTGGATCCCTATGGAAGCTGAAAGTCACTGTAGTAGGCACTGCTAATACAGTAACTGCAGCTGACTTCCAGCTCTGGTGCAGAGTGGCTGCCCTGCTGTTTACAGAACACAGGAGGTTACCCACTCAAAACAGGTGCTATTCAGCGAAAAATTTGCATTTTCTCAATGATTGGATGTTGTAAAGATAATGGCGTCATTGCCCTGGTTATCCACCTCATCCAATCAGAAAACATTGAGAGAAAGTGCTTCCTGAATGGTGCTAGAAGCTAGTGCAGATAACTGTAGTAGTGGTGCTTAGTATATTGATTTCCAGCTTTCGTGGCGTTCCCACAGGTATAGTACATATATACTTATTTTCTTATTGTAAAAATTGCTATACATCATTTACATCCAGCTGGTTGCATTCACACACATCTAAAACAACATTTAAAAGTATACACTCTAAGAAGTATACACTCTAAGAAGTTTAACTAAAGGAAAACATTTTTTTTTTTTATAGAGTGGAGAAGGATTAGAACACCTGCTGGTTTTTATTGCTGTCTGTTCCCCTGTTAGAGCCGGTTCACACTGAGGCGACACGACTTTGGGGGGCGACCTGTGAAGTCGCGTGCACCGCAACTTCGGCGCGACTTGCAGGGACTTCACATAATGGAAGTCTATGCAAGTCGCTCCGAGGTCGCCCCAGAGTAGTACAGGACCCTTTTTCTAAGTCGGAGCGACTTGTGTCGCTCCTATTAGAACGGGTCCTGTACTACTCAATGGACCGGGACCGACCGCGACTTGTCAGGCTGACAAGTCGCGGCAGTGTGAATGGGCTCCTAAGGAGATTTACTCTCTCTTAATTTGTCCTGTTTACTGTTATCCTTGAGAGTGAAAGTGAAATAAAATCCCAAATTTTGGTTGTTGCCAGATCAGAAATAAAGGGGAGATCTTCCAATGGGGACATTAGTTCTTGTGATCTTGGTGACAGCCGCTGACTCCCTCACTTTGGAGGGATTTCTACCCAATGAGACACAGATGACAAACAAAACCTGACAGGGGTTATAACTCTCTCTTTATCCAAAAAAAGTATTGCATTTAATTCTACTAGTTCTACAAATTTTTTAGTAAAAACGAAATGAATGTACTCGTCCAGATTCTTTTTTTACATGTTTTTGATAAAAGCTTGATGTTCACCATTTCACTTTTAAGTGTTTATTTTTTATTGCAGCTCCACCTGCAGACTGTATTATGGATGTTCATGATTATGAAAGTGATGGGCAAGCTGTATCTCCCATGGATAAGTGTTATCAGTCATTAACATGGAAGCCTTACCAGACATCACAATGGGCAACCCTGTACAAGAGCCTAACTGAGACAATGTAAGTCTTTTCTACTTCATATTACAGAAATTGCCCTCATACAGAACAAACCTTGCTTTGTGCACTGATGTGCAGTTATGTTGGAACAGAAAGGGGCCATCCCAAAACCCAACTCCTGAAAAACAACCCCACACAATATTCCCCCTCCACCAAATGATTTGGACCAGTGCACAAAGCAAGGTCCATAAAGACATGAATGAGCGAGTTTGCGGTGGAGGAACTTAAATGGCCTGCACAGAGTCCTGACCTCATCCCAATAGGACACCTTTAATATGAATTAGAGCTGACACTGCGAGCCAGGCCTTCTTGTCCAAAATCAGTGCCTGAACTCACAAAGGAGCTTCTGGAAGAATGATCAAACATTCCCATAAACACACTCCTAAACCTTATGGATAGCCTTCCCAGAAAAGTTGAAGCTGTTATATCTGCAAAGGGTGGGCCAAATCAATGTTGAACCCTACAGACTAAGACTGGGAAGCAAATAAAATTCATGTGTGTGTAAAGGCAGGTGTCCCAATACTTTTGACAATATAGTGTGTGTGTGTGTGTGTGTGTGTGTACTGAGTTTATATATTGAGCTGGCCCACCCTTTGCAACTATAACAGCTTCAACTCTTCTGGGAAGGCTGTACATAGGATTTAGGAGTGTGTCCTGTTTCAAACCTGCCAAGACATGGCCGTCCACCTAAACTGACAGGTCGGGCAAGGAGAGCATTAATCAGAGAAGCAGCCAAGAGGCCCATGGTAACTCTGGAGGAGCTGCAGAGATGCACAGCTCAGGTAGGAGTATCTGTCCACGGGAAAACTATTAGTCGTGCACTCTACAAAACCTAGCCTTTATGGAAGAGTGGCAAGAAGAAAGCCGTTGTTGAAAGAAAGAAATCCATAAGAAGTCCTGTTTGCAGTTCGTGAGAAGCCATGTGGGGGACACAGTAAACATGTGGAAGAAGGTGCTCTGATCAGATAAGACCAAAATTGAACTTTTTGGCCTAAAAGCAAAATGCTGTGCGTGGTGGAAAACTAACACTGCACATCACCCTGAACACACCATTCCCACCGTGAAACATGGTGGTGGCAGCATCTTTGTTCCATACCAAGTGATCAGTTATTAGATCTCCATTACGCTAGTCCGCTCCCCCTCCCTACCAGAGAACCTGTCACCTATTTAGATAGCATGCCAACGACTGGTTGCTGTTCTTTCCAGTTACTCATAGCAACATTCTTGCAAGTTCATCTTTTTGTTATAGTTTTTTTCACAGACCTCAACATGCTAATTCAGACCCTGGTTCCTTATAGAGGAATGCCAGGACTCCATATGCACCCCTTGAGTAACCAGGCTTTGAGCAGGATAAACAACTTTACTGAACACATGGCATAACATGTACAACATACAGCAGTGTCCTTTCCCCCAACTAAACTCAATTGTAGCTGCCCAAGGTTACCTGTACAAGTGTAGCTTCCTCGGAAAAAGTCCAAACTGGTGATAACTCGAACAAAGGAGTTCATGTCCCTGTGAGTATTCTGATAGGTTGGCGTTCCAACAAGCTTCCTACTCCTAGGACATAATTCAGAATCTCTATACATGCATCCCAAGCCCTTTCTAGGTTCCCATGCTTGTTCTACATTTCTTAACCCCCCATTGTTCTCGGTACCCCCCCCAGGATCTGGGCCTCTCTCATTTATATCACACAGCGGGGAGGCTGGTCCCCAGAGGAAAACCCCTGAACACTAAAGGGAAGGCAGCACAAGAATGAACTCCTTCTCTCACAACCTGGGCAGCCGGTGGTGACTAAATACACACAGTTGACAACCTGCAATGTAAAATGTTTGTGGTTTTCTGCACCTTGAAAGCACAGGTGCTGCGGACAGCCTCCTGTAGAAATAAATGGTTGTGTACAGATGCACACAGGTATATGCTAGTACACATGTAAACACACATATAGCATACAGGCGTATGGGAATGGCAGGCAGGATGTGATTACTTAGATCTAAATAACTGTAACCTTTATACTAGACCTACTAAATAATAAATAAAAAGACCACACGAAAATTGCTTGGACATAAAAGGCCGCGGCTGCTTTAATTATTGGCTTAATACATACATAAATAAATACTTCAAACTTTATTTACACTTACATCTTCAAATCACATAAACACAACCTAGCCACTACGGCTCAGGTTGACAAATATAACGTAAACTTTCGGAACCATTATCCAGTTAATACTTAAATAAAAACCCAGCTTACAATTGCGTCCACCGAAGCACCAGTGCTAGGGCGACCGTATGAGCCAATAACTAATAACTGGCCGCGACGACCAAAGAAAAGGGGTGGGAGGGTGGGGGAACACAGTAGACGAAGTTCTTGAGGTGAAGTGACCCGAGGTGAAGGATCATCATGCAGAATGCACTCTGAGGGGCTCCCTTCTTGCCTTTTGGGGCCCCTCCAACAGTGGTGGAAAGCCAGGGCCTAGTACTTCCACCACTGCCCAAGACACTTGGCATCTTCCGCTGTCCCTTCTTTCCCCCCCACCTCTGCCCCTCACCTCAGCTCACAATAATCATTCATGATGGAGAATTCATGATGGAGAGAAAGTGCCGACTCCTGGCTGCGCCCCTAGGTGGCAATGCGCCCTAGGCGGCTGCCAAGTTTGCCTAGTGGAAGCACTGGCCCTGGTGAAAGTAGGTAGGCAGAAGGACAGAGAACCTGGGTCAGCAAAAAGAGTTTTTAAACACTCCCAGAAGAGAAGAAGGCTATGATGTACAAAAAGGAATGGGACTGTGCTAGGCAATAGATTCTTCCTGGAGTAGTCACATTTTCTAGCAGATTCATAGACACACAAGGGAATAAAAAAAAATCTTTATTAGAAAGAAAAATAAAACGCAAGCATTTAATATACTTGAGTACTTGTCACTGGCCTGGAAAAAATGCAGAGCACGTAGGGCAGGAGAAAGTCGGAGCTCCTTTTCTTCAAACGTATTCTTTGTTGTTGACTCAAATATTATAACAAGAGGGTCAACATGACATTCAGACATTGTTAGAAGGACAATACAGAAATGGCAGACTCTGTGTTTCTCTGGCAGGTTTCTTTTAATTATACCCAATCATAATATTACTAGAGATGAAAAAAATTATTCAGCGCTATGATCAGATGGTTGGGGAAGCAGCTATGCACCAGGATAGGTCAAACCTAACAAAACCTATATTAAAGCATATACAAAACAAAAAGTGCTGCGCTAATCATAGACAATACGTAAAGAAATTAAACTGCATTAAAATGTGTTAAAACATCCAGATAAAGTCCTTGATATACGGCCAAGTCCCAGTGTGAGAAAGGTAGGGTATAACCACCACTAAAATCGTGATTCCTCCACGATTTAATCTAGACAGATTTAATTCCTGATCTTTTACTGGTTTTAGAATCTCTGTCACTTGGTTGAGATGTTTTGTGTAAAAAAAAAAAAAAAGTATATTATTGTGATAAAAGAAATGTATAATCATGTCTTGAAAACCTCTGACCAAATTGCATACTAGAAAGCATATCATCATCTTTGTTTAGGTTGTTTAACTGGTTCCCGACGGCCCACCCGCCGCCTATTTACTGCAGCAGTGCGGCTCTCCTGCACGAAACGACGTAGACCCACATCGGTCGCGCGCCTGCAGCTAGGGGGCGAACACACGCCGCCGGCATGCTCCCGCTCCCGTTCGGCAGCGGGGACTCCAATGTACAGGGCAGGCGGTTCCGATTGCTGCCTGACAGCCGCGATGAATCCCCGCTGAGAGAGAAGAACGGTCAGCTATTGTAAACACAGCTGACCATTCTTCTCTCTGGAATGATTTCAGAGCCCCTGTGATCCTGCTATGTAGGATCACAGATCTCTGTGATCATTTCACAAGTCATGCCCCCCCACAGTTAGAATCACTCCCCTAGGCTCACATTTAACCCCTTGATCACCCACAGTGTTAACCCCTTCCCTGCCAGTGTCATTATTACAGTAACAGTGCATATTTTTAGCACTGATTACTGTACTAATGTCACTGGCTTATTGCGATTTTTTTTTAACCAAAAATATGTAGCAGAAAACAAATTGGCCTAGATTGTTAAAAAATTTTTATTTTTAAATGTTTTTTTTTTGGAGAATGTTATATAGCAGAAAGTGAAAAATACTGTTTTTTTTTTTTTCAGAATTGTCGCTCGTTTTTTTGTTTACAGGGCAAAAAATAAAAATCACAGAGGTGATCAAATACCAGCAAAAGAAAGCTCTATTTGTGGGAAAAAAAAGGACATCAATTTTATTTAGGTACAGCATCGCAAGACCGCGCAATTGTCCGTTAAAGTAACGCAGTGCCGAATCGCAAAATATGGCCTGGTCAATAGGGGGGAAAATCTTCCGGTTTAGAAGTGGTTTAAGGAGAAGCCATTTGGATCTTCTAAGAATAGAATTCTAGGCCAGGCAATAGCATATCACTGTTTTATTGCTTCTTATTATCTTAAAATAACTATTGCTTTGCAAGCCAGGATGATAAAATAATACAACTGTTTGGGGATATTCTTAAATAATGATCCTTTCAGCCACAAAGAGCTGTCTGCAGTTACTGCTAGAACAATAACAGTTCCCTATGGGGGCTTATCAGTGAATTTGACCTTGCTTCTGTCGAAAATGGACTGAAGTTTGTTTTGCCGGTAATATACTGTAACAGACTATTCTTTCTTGCAGTCCTGCTCTGGGGTACAGAGTAATCACTGACAAAGGATTCAACTTCTCAGTAGCTGATGATACCTATGTATGCCAGAAGAAGAACCATTTCCAGGTTACAGTTCATATCAGAGTGCTTGGCCATCCGAAATATATCAAAACACAGTTAGGCTTCAGTCCAATTGAAAGCTTTTATTTGAAAGTGTTTGGTGTCAAGGTAAGATGTCTTTACAGCAGTCTAAGTGTCTACATTAAAACATGGAATTTACAAAACAAACATTTATTGAAAATTGGCTTTATACACAGTGGTGTATTTTGGTTTTATGCTGCCCTAAGCAAGACTAAAATTGGGCTCCCTCCCTCCTCCTCCTATGTAAATTTGCCCCACTCCTTTTTTAACGGATGTGACTCCCTGAAGGACTACAAGTCCCAGCATGAACCCCTGAGATCTCACGAGAGGGGGGGTGAGAGGGGATGAGAGAGAGGGGGTCAGGGAGGGAGGGAGAGAGAGAGGGGGGATGAAAGAGAGGGGGGGTTAGAGAGAGAGAGGGTGGATGAAAGAGAGCGAGAGAGGGGGGGATGAGAGAGAGAGAGGGGCGATGAGAGAGAGAGAGGGGGTGAGAGAGAGAGAGGGGGTGAGAGAGAGAGAGGGGGTGAGAGAGAGAGGGGGGGTGAGAGAGAGAGAGGGGGGGATGAGAGAGAGAGGAGAAGAGAGAGTGAGGAGAGAAAGGGGGTTGAGAGAGTGGGGGGATGAAAGAGAGGGAGGGATGAGAGAGGAGGGAATGCGAGAGAGAGGGGGGATGAGAGAGAGAGCGAGGGGTATGAGAGAGAGAGAGAGAGGGAGGTGAGAGAGAGAGGGAGAGAGAGAGGGGGTGAGTGAGAGAGAGAGGGGGTGAGTGAGAGAGGCGGCTCTAGCAACCAGTGGCCAATAGAGTCTCAGGTGGAGGGGGGGCGGCTTTTATGCTGCCCCCCTGTAAAATGGCACCCTAGGCCTGGGCCTTGTTGGCCTAGGCCAAAATACAGCACTGCTTATACATACCATGCTTTCATAAATGAAATATCATAAAATGAATCTGCCCATTAACTGGAAAATCCAGGAAGTACTGGGATGAAAGACAAAGGATCTGCAGCTGGATTTGCAAGTGCTGTTTTATCCTTTTATTTTCAGTATATTAGCAAAGCATGTTTAAAAAGAAAAGTTTCTCTGCTATGCTTCATTGTGTTTTTCAAGCACAGCACACTATAAAACAAAGGATGGACAAGTGCCAATGGCTTTAAATAATACACTTACTGGCCACTTTATTTTAGGTACACCTGTTCAATTCTTTGGTAACACAAATTGCTAATCAGCCAATCACATGGCAGCAACTCAATGCATTTAAGCATTTAGACGTGGGGAAGATGACTTGCTGAAGGTTAAACCGAGCATCAGAATGGGAGACAAAGGGGATTTAAGTGACTTTGAATGTGGCATGGTTGTTGGTGCCAGACAGGCGGGTCTTAGTATTTCAAAAACTGCTGATCTACTGGGATTTTCACGCACAAGCATCTCTAGGGTTTACAGAGAATGGTCCAAAAAAGAGAAAATATCCAGTGAGCAGCAGTTGTGTTGACAAAAATGCCTTGTTGATGTCAGAGGACAGAGGAGAATGGGCAGACTGGTTTGAGATGATAGAAAGGCAACAGTAACGCAAATAACCACTCATTACAACCAAGGTATGCAGAATACCATATCTGAATGCACAACACATTGAACCTTGAAGCTGAGGGGCTACAGCAGCAGAAGACCGCACCAGGTGCCACTTCTGTCAGCTGAGAACTGGAAACTGAGACTACAATTCACACAGGCTCGCCAAAATTGGATAATAGAAGATTGGAAAAACTTTTCCTGGTCTGATGAGTCTTGATTTCAGCTGTGACATTCAGATGGTAGGGTCAGAATTTGGCATAAACAAAATGAAAGCATAAATCAATCCTGCCTTGTATCAACAGTTCAGGGTGGTGGTGTAATGCTGTGGGGGATATTTTCTTGGCACACTTTTGGCCCCTTGGTACCAATTAGGCAATAGGCATCGCTTAAACGCCACAGCCTACCTGAGTATTGTTGCTGACCATATCCATCTCTTTATGACTCCAGTGTACCCATCTTCTGATGGCTCCTTCCAGAAGGATAATGCACAAATGTCACAAAGCTCAAATCATCTCAAACTGGTTTCTTGAACATGACAATGAGATCACTGTACCCCAATGGCCTCCACAGTCACCAGATCTCAATCCAATAGAGCACCTTTGTGATGTGGTGGAACGGGAGATTGGCATCATGGATGTGCATCCGACAAATCTGCAGCAACTGCGTGATGCTATCATGTCAATATGGACCAAAATCTCTGAGGAACGTTTCCAACACCTTGTTGGATCTATGCCACTAAGAATTAAAGCAGTTCTGAAGGCAAAAGGGGGTCCAACCCAGTACTAGGAAGGTGTACCTAATAAAGTAACCAGGGAGTGTATATCCTGGTCGACAGCTGAAACCACAATTATCTCTCAGGACAAAAGGCTTTATTTAAAGAAGATGTGATCAAATCTTAATTGGGGATTGTCTTGGATGTCCATTTGGAAATACAAATACTAGCCCTAAATATTATTTAGTACTGTGAAGCTAAACATGATCCATTTATCAGATTAAATTATATATAATATATAATAATATAAAACCGCTGACAACAAAAGTGAATACACCCCCTAAGTGAAAATTTTTAAATTGTGCCCAGTTAGCCATTTTCCCTCCCCAGTGTCTTGTGACTCGTTAGTTTTACAAGGTCTCATGTGTGAATGGGAAGCAGGTGTGTTAAAGTTGGTTTTATCGCTCTCATACTGGAAGTTCAACATGGCAGCTCACGGCAAAGAACTCTCTGAGGATCTGAAAAATAGAATTGTTGCTCTACATAAAGATGGCCTAGGCTATAAGTAGTTTGCCAAGAACCTGAAACTGAGCTGCAGCACGGTGGCCAAGACCATACAGCTGCTTTGACAGGACAGGTTCCACTCAGAACAGGCCTCGCCATAGTCGACCAAAGAAGTTGAGTGTACATGCTCAGCGTCATATCCAGAGGTTGTCTTTGGGATATAGACGTATGCCAACATTGCTGCAGAGGTTGAAGGGGTCAGCCTGTCAGTGCTCAGACCATACGCCCCACACTGCATCAGATTGGTCTGCAGGGCTGTCATCCCAGAAGGAAGCCTCTTCTAAAGATGATGCACAAGAAAGCCCCCAAACAGTTTGGTGAAGACAAGCAGACTAAGAACATGGATTACTGGAACCATGTGCTGTGGTCTGATGAGACCAAGATAAACTTTTTTGGTTCAGATGGTGTCAAGCGTATGTGGCAGCAACCAGGTGAGGAGTACAATGACAAGTGTGTCTTGCCTACAGTTAAGCATGGTGGTGGGAGTTTCATGGTCTGGGGCTGCATGAGTACCCCCGGCACTGGGGAGCTACAGTTCATTGAGGGAACCATGAATGCCAACATGTACTGTGACATACTGAAGCAGAGCATGATCCCCTCCCTTCGGAGACTGGGCCACAGGGCAATATTCCAACATAATGAACCCAAACACACCTCCAAGACGACCACTGCCTTGCTAAAGAAGCTGGGAGTAAAGGTGATGGACTGGCCAAGCATGTCCCCAGACCTAAACCCTATTGAGCATCTGTGGGGCATCCTCAAATGGAAGGTGGAGGAGAGCAAGGTCTCTAACATCCACCAGCTCTGTGATGTCGCCATGGAGGAGTGGAAGAGGACTCCAGTGACAACCTGTGAAGCTCTGGTGAACTCCATGCCCAAGAGGGTTAAGGCAGTGCTGGAAAATAATGCTGGCCACACAAAATATTGACAGTTTGGGCCCAATTTGGAAATTTTCACTTAGGGGTGTACTCACTTTTGTTGACAGCGATTTAGACAATAATGGCTGTGTGTTGCTATTTTCAGGGGACAGTAAATTTACACTGTTATACAAGCTGTACACTAACAGTGTAAATTTGCTCTCCCCTAAAATAACATAGATTTTAATGAGATTTGCCCCAAAGTTCAGGTTCATCAAATTTAAAACAGGATTTGCAGAACCCTTGGTGAGTTAAACCCGAGAAGAATCACCCATCTCCATCTATGATCCTGTACAGTCTGGCTCTGATCAACAAACAAACACAAGCATGTAAGGGGAGGCATCATTTCCAAACATTTATACTTCCATCTTATGTCTCTTATGTCATCTTATGAAAAGACATGCCCTTGGCTGCTGCTGTCATACTAGCCATTTGAACACACATAGGTACATAATGAGATTTCGTACAGTTGAATCAAAGAGGTCAACAGAACTATTTTATTTAATAAACACAAACCATTCAGAGCCGGTTCACACTAATCCGACTTCATTGCGGCTTGCAAACGACTTCTCATAATAGAAGTCAATGCAAGTCGCTCCGACTTCGCCAAAAAATAGTGCAGGAACCTTTTTCTAAGTTGGAGCGACTTGAGTCGCTCTGATTAGAACGGTTCCATTGCACAGCATTGGGAGATACTTGTCAGGCGACCAAGTCGTCTGACAAGTCGGAGTAGTGTGAACCGGCTCTTAAGGTTGCCCTACGTTTAACAAAATAAATCTTTCGTTCTATCTTTCCTTTTTATCATACAATCATGGCTGCTAGTTTTTTCAGCACATATTCTATGGGCTACTGCTATAAGGTAGGAGATTATAACTGGAGATGAGAATAAGTTTAAAAAAATTCTATAAAAACAAACATAATATAACAGCACCAGATACATTTTAATGTGTATATTTTAGTTTGCCACCCAAAAAGACACAAATGTGTTTTCTACCCACATTTAGGTTGAAGCTATGAACCAGAAAATTACTATTGAGCAGTCTCAATCGGATCGCAGCAAGAGGCCTTTCAATCCTGTTATGTAGGTATCGTTCTAATATGCTGTTCAGATACAAGGCTGCTTGCCATATCTGTTTTATTATGGAATGCAAAACGTACCTTCCTCCCAGAAGTTCGATTTTAAAATCACGTATTATGCATGACATGAACTGTCATAGCTTTTTTGTTTAAAACAACTATCTTTTCTTGGGTTTTTCACTGGTAAGTCACACATCTAAAAGTTAGATATTTTAGAAGTGACAGCTTAACAAGCAAGTAGATGCAGTAGTTGAGGATTTCATTGAAGGAAGAAAGATTGCTTCCATTTGAGTTCTTGGCAATACATGTAACACAAACTTAAATTATAATATATGTATATACTGTATATATATATATATATATATATATATATATATTGTATATAAAAGTGCTTGCCACTGTGTGAGTATAGGGAAAAGTGATGTTGGGTTTGCACTAATGCAGGGCTCCAGAGTATCTGTACTGAGTGGAGAAACCGTTTTTTTGATTTTCTCCAGGTTTTGTCATCTCGAAATAGGGTCCAGAGTCTGAAGGTGTGCACACTCCTTATAAGCAAGGACCGGACCACAGTGCCTGGCACCCATTTGGAAATAGGTGTGTGCTCCATCCAGGAGACAGGTGCACACCCATTAGGATAGGTGCTGTACTCAAGAGACAGCACTCCATGTTGGAGAAGAGATTATATGTCCATCGGGCTGAGAGAGCTATATGAGTCTGGAGCAGTGTTTCTAAACTCCAGTCCTCAGGGCACACTAACAGGCCAGGTTTGCAAGAAAACTGAAATACATCACAGGTGATATCATTTGCTGCTCAGTGATTGCAGTATTCTAGTCTGCATTTCCACAAGGTAATATTTAAAACCTGGCCTGTTAGTGTGCCCTGAGGACCAGAGCAGAGTTGAGAAACACTGGTCTGGAGGACTGGGAGAGCTGAGGCGACTTGGTGAGTCTAGGAGTTTAAGGGAGTCTAAGTCTTTGAGGAGTGAGAGAGCCCAGGGTGCCAGAAGATCCCCTATTGAGAGACCGGGAGTGGGCCCATACTAAAGCTGCTGCAGCTGAAAGGCTAAGAGGGCCAGGAGAGCCCAGATTGCCAGAAGAGCTTAGTGAGATGGTCTGAGGGAACAGTGCAAAGCCAAGGTTGAGGCCTAAGCAGCAGTGCTGCTGATGGGGGACCCAGGTGGTTCAACTTTTTTATTACCTGTTTTTGCTGGTATAAATCCCCCAAGATCAATATACAGGTGCATCTCATAAAATTAGAATATCATCAAAAAGTTAATTTATTTCAGTAACTTAATTCAAAAAGTGAAACCCATATATTTAAAATAGATGCATTACACACAGAGTGATATGTTTCAAGCTTTTTTTTCTTTTTATTTTATGATTATAGCTTACAGCTAGTGAAAACCCCAAATTCTGTATCTCAGAAAAATAGAATATTACATAAAAAAAAAAGATTTTTAATACAGAAATGTTGGCCTACTGAAAAGTATGTCTGTGTACAGTATAGTATGCACTTAATACTTGGTCGGGGCTTCTTTTGCATTAATTACTGCATCGATGTGGCGTGGCATGGAACCAATCAGCCTGTGGTGATTGCAGCTTTCAGTTCATCTACATTGTTGGGTCTGGTGTCTTTCATCTTCCTTTTGACAATATCCCACAGATTCCCTATGGGGTTTAGGTCAGGCGAGTTTGCTGGCCAATTAAGCACAGTGATACTATGATCATTAAACCAGGTATTGGTACTTTTGGCAGTGTGGACAGGTGCCAAGTCCTGCTGAAAAATGAAATCGGCATCTCCAAAAAGCATGTCAGCAGAGGGAAGCATGAAGTGCTCTAGAATTTCCTGGTAGAGGGCTGCACTGGCTTGGGACTTGATAAAACACAGTGGACCAACACCAGCAGATGACATGGTTTCCCAACTCATCATGGACTGTGGAAAATGCTGCATTTTAATTTGGAAATTAAGGTCTTGGAGTCTGGAGGAAGAGTGAAGAGGCACAGAATCCAAGTTGTATGAGGTCCAGTGTGAAGTTTCCACAGTCAGTAATAATTTGGGGGGGCCATGTCATCTGCTGTCATATGCCTACAACACACACAAGCTAACTATCCTTTTTAGCTAATAAACATGTACAGTGTATGTGATAGGCATTCACTAAACAGTTACTTAACCTGGGTCTTTCTTTATGATGGAGTCATCTTTCAGGATCCAAGATCTCTTTCCAGACTGCTTCTTGCTTCTCCAAAGTCCTGCAAGCAGCTGTTTCTAGTGCTCCTTTGTCACATGTTCCCCCCTTTTTCCCTCCTCCCACTTCCTATAGGGTAATTTCCTGTCCTACGCTTAATGAACCAGTCCAATAGGTTTGTTAGAATTTGAATAGAGGAAGCCTAGCTTCCAATAACAACACCTTTAACTAAAATGTTTTTTGACGTATCTACGGATGGTATCAAAAAGTATTGAGACTAGTTTTGTAACACGCCAACAGATGGCAGTACAAGACTGCACACACAGTCACAGAGAGCACCAGCCCTCATAAGTCAGTGTGCAAAAAGACATTGTCCTGTGTACATTGGAAGTTGTACAACTGGTGCTATTCTGACCACATGCTATTTCATCATGGACGACAAGTTTGATCAAACTTCTCGCCGGATTTCTTGCCGGAATTTCTTGCCGGATACAACATGATATCACTTCCGCACCCACTCTTCTCGCCAGATTTGGCTCCTGTGAACTTCGCCGTCTTCATGAAGATGAAGATCCAGCTCAAAGGTCACCGTTTTGACAGCATTTCTGAGATCCAGCGCAAATTGCAGAAGGTGCTTGACACACTTCAAAAAGAAGACTTCCAGGACACATTCCAGAAGTGGCAGGAACGCTGGGAGTGCTGTATTGCTATGCAAGGGGGCTATTTTGAAGGTGATAGTCCGTAAATTTAGATAAATAAAGTACATTCTTGCAAAAAGAGCTAGTCTTGAAACTTTTTGATACCACTTCGTATGCTATAAAAAATCACCAAAATAGCCATAGAAACACATTCAGTTGTTCAATCTATCTACTTCATTGGTCGGGGAAGGTAAACATGAGCAATAGTATAAAAGAAACCAAGATTATGTAGTACCATGACATACCTGCCAACTGTCCCGTTTTTCCCGGGACAATCCCGGCAAATAGGAGCCTGTCCTGGGTATTTTACAGTGTCCCTGTTAATCAGGGACATTGTAAATCATTTAAAAAAAAAAATGGCGTTCTAAGATTGCTGTCTAAAGTGAAGACAAATAAGTCACAGGGTCCTGATGAGATACACCCAAAATTATTAAAAGAGCTTAGTGGTGAGCTGGCAAAACCATTAACAGATTTATTTAACCAATCATTAGTAACAGGAGTCGTCTCGGAAGATTGGAAATAGGCAAATGTCGTGCCCATTTACAATAAAGGTAGTAGGGAGGAATCGAGCAACTATAGACCAGTGAGTCTGACATCAATAGTAGGCAAATTAATGGAAACCCTATTAAAGGATAGGATTGTGGAACATCTTAAATCCCATGGATTGCAAGATGAAAAACAACATGGGTTTACTTCAGGGAGATCATGTCAAACAAATCTTATAGATTTTTTTGACTGGGTGACTAAATAATAGAAGGTGGAGGTGCAGTAGACATTGCATATCTAGATTTTAGTAAGGCTTTTGACACTGTCCCACATAGAAGACTTATCAATAAACTGCAGTCATTGAGCATGGACTCCCATATTGTTGAGTGGATTAGGCAGTGGCTGAGTGACAGACAACAAAGGGTTGTAGTCAATGAAGAACATTCAGAACAAGGTCATGTTACCAGTGGGGTACCTCAGGGATCTGTACTGGGACCAATTTTGTTTAATATCTTCATAAATGATATTGCAAAAGGCCTCGATGGTAAGGTTTTTCTTTTTGCTGATGACACAAAGATATGTAACAGGGTTGATGTTCCTGGAGGGAAACGCCAAATGGAAAAGGATTTAGGAAAACTAGAAGAATGGTCAGAACTCTGGCAACTGAAATTTAATGTGGATAAGTGCAAGGCGTAAAAACCCAAGGGCAGAATATAGAATATTTGACACAGTCCTGACCTCAGTATCTGAGGAAAGGGATTTAGGAGTAATTATTTCAGAAGACTTAAAGGTGGGAAGACAATGTAATAGAGCAGCACGAAATGCCAGCAGAATGCTTGGATGTATAGGGAGAGGTATAAGCAGTAGAAAGAGAGAAGTGCTTATGCCGCTGTATAGAACACTGGTGAGACCTCACTTGGAGTATTGTGCGCAGTACTGGAGGCCATATCTCCAGAAGGATATAGATACTCTAGAGAGAGTCCAGAGAAGAGCTACTAAACTAGTACATGGATTGCAGGAAAAAACTTACCAGGAAAGGTTAAAGGACCTTAACATGTATAGCTTGGAAGAAAGAAGAGACAGAGGGCATATGATAGAAACTTTTAAATACATAAAGGGAATCAACTCGGTAAAGGAGGAGAGCATATTTAAAAGAAGAAAAACTACCACAAGAGGACACAGTTTTAAATTAGAGGGGCAAAGGTTTAAAAGTAATATGAGGAAGTATTACTTTACTGAGAGAGTAGTGGATGCATGGAATAACCTTCCTGCAGAAGTGGTAGCTGCAAATACAGTGAAGGAGTTTAAGCATGCATGGGATAGGCATAAGGCTATCCTTCATACAAGATAGGGCCAGGGGCTATTCATAGGATTCAGATATATTGGGCAGACTAGATGGGCCAAATGGTTCTTATCTGCCGACACATTCTATGTTTCTATGTTTTTTTTTTTTAATTTTGTGCCACACAGTGTCGCTCTCACCCCAGCTAGGAGTTGTAGTTCTGGCAGCAGGTTGTCTCTCTCTCTGTGCCAGCTCACTCTTCCCGCCTGTCGCAAATTTAACGTGTCACCGAAGGCAGGGTGTCAGCATGGTGCACTTTCCAAAATCCGCCAGCAGGGGGAGGCAGAGCACCTTCCGACAGGCTGGAGGCCTCACACTCCATTAATTACTACTATTAATAATGTTTTTTTATAGATATAATTTTTACACCTGTTAATTGATACATATATATAGTTTTCTAGCTCTAGATAAATGTGTGTACATATCCGTGTATGTGTGTGCATATATATATATATATTGCTCAAAAAAATGAAAACAGACCTCAATCCTCAATGAGCAAAATCTCATGCTTGATATCTATACTGGTATGGACTTGGTATGTGTTAGGATGGTATGGACTGGGTAATGTGTTAGGATCTATACTGGTATGGACTGGGTAATGTGTTAGAATCTATACTTGTATGGACTGAGTAATGTGTTAGGATCTATACTGGTATGGACTGGGTAATGTGTTAGGATCTATACTGGTATGGACTGGGTAATGTGTTAGGATCTATACTGGTATGGACTGGGTAATGTGTTAGAATCTATACTGGTATGGACTGGGTAATGTGTTAGGCTCTATACTGGTATAGACTGGGTAATGTGTCAGGATCTATACTGGTATGGACTGGGTAATGTGTCAGGATCTATACTGGTATGGACTGGGTAATGTGTTAGAATCTATATTGGTATGGACTGGGTAACATGTTAGGCTCTATACTGGTATAGACTGGGTAATGTGTTAGGAAGGAAAGGATGCCACATTGTTTTATGTAAATGAAAATTCTCACCCTACAGAGGGCTAAATTCAAAGACAGGTGAATAAAGTGTGAAATGTGCTCAGGTGTGGCCATACAAAAAATGGAATATGTAAATCTAAATAAAGTATTAGGTGTAAATAAGTACAATAAAACCTAATTATACCAGATAGTATAATCATACTTATTTACACCTTGCACTTTATTTATATTTCCATATTACATTTTTTCTATGGTCACACCTGAGCACATTTCACACTTTAGAATTGCAGGGAATTGTGATGAGAATGTTAAACTTTAGGCAGAAGCAGTGCAGCTGAATGGGAGAATTATTCAAACCCTGCTAATTTGGCCTTAAGTTTTCAATTCCCTTTTCAATTTCCTGTAATTCTCTCTTTATGAAGTAGACCCTATAATCTGATAAGTAGGCGGAGATTAATTATGCAGAGTGGGCGGAGCTTCAGGGAAGTGGGTGTGGTAAGTAATTGATAGCTGTGCTGCAAAGTGTCCCTGGAAATTTTTATCAAATGTTGGCAGCTATGCCATGATAACATACCATGTGGGTCAGGTTTTACCTCCCAGCAACTTTATGTTAAGAGATTTGTAAATTAAGGTAGAAACACCTCTAGAAATATCTTTGCTTCTTGGAGGTAACTCAAGTTGGGTATACACTCGAAAATGATTGAACAGATTCCTTCATCCATGCTACACATAGCAGATGGATACATTTCCAGCTATGGCTGTTGTATTTATACTTGAAAAGAGGTTGCATCTGACAGGATGCAAGAATTTTCCGGCCAACAATTTTCCTTGGCTGCTTTGATTTTACAGTTGAAGAATATCAGATGAGAGCTGGCAAAAATATGTATGTCTTATGAACTGTCAGAAATGTACATAATATCTCGGGAACCAGCAGTAATTTGCATTATATCTCAGGAACCAGCAGAAATTTGAATAATATCTCAGGAACCAGCAGAAATGTGCATAATATTTCAGGAACCTGCAGAAAATTGAATAGAGTGTACCCAGCTTTAGTGATCCTCTTATCTTTTTGCTAGTCTGCCACTCACTGCCTGTCTAATAGAGAATAATAGATTCCCAGTGAATACTGACTAGTGTCCTACTGAAGAAACAATGTAATTTTAGCCCTGGCTTTAGGTCTCACAAGAAAGTGTAAATTTTAATAACAGTTCAAGTTTATTATTGCGGACAGTTGTTAGGAATGCTATTGCTATCAGGCATCTAAGCACTTGTACGAAAATATTGCAAAAAATGTATTGAGTTGCATTTTAAATGAACCCTCTTGTGAGAGATTATACATAGATTGCTATTACAGAGTATACAGACCTGTTTTCAGAATTTTTGATTTCACTTGCTACATACTCATTTACAGTCAGTGACTCAGAAAGCGCTAAAGGTAGAGAATTGACATGACAGTCATGCAACTGGCACATGGGCTTGGACAGTGCATTGACCTTTTGTAGATAACGATGGTATAAAATGATACAGATTGTGCTTACTTGAAGCTTATTGAATCATTTGCATGATTTGTGAACTGATTTGCTCGACTGTGGGTTAGGTCATTGGTGTCACTAGCACTGGGGAATGTGTCCCACAACTCTTGCAGGGTACCCCGGTCTCAATGTCATGACCGCCCACAGTTATCTTTTTTAATTTTAGTTCCACCACATCAGTGCCTTTAGCACTGCAGCTGCTAGAAGACTTCTGACACCGCAGCCCAACAGTCAAATCTTAGACACCATGACCCAATTGTCAGACCTAAGTTACTGCAGCCCAACTGTAAGGCCTGAGATACTGTGGTTACACAAAGCTGAGGGAGGCTTCTCCTCTGCTCTCGAGTATCACATGACAAATCTGAGGGGAGGACTTCCCCTCACTCTGAAGTGGCATGGTATCTACTGAATGGACCTCAGGGAGGGAAGGGGGATAGATGTGTACTGGGGAGGGGAGATATGCATTTCTGAATTTTGCAATCTGTTCAATACGAACCCCGGTCCTTTTCCTTTATTCAGACTTTAATTCCACCTGATGATCCTGATAGTAACACACTCCTGTATTAGGGTGACAATGCTCATTGTCTGTACTGCATCTATGGAGGAGCAGCATTGTCACCTCAGGCTGCTCTACTGATTTAAAGTTCACATCTCTCCCAGTCAAGGCTGCTGATAGAAATCATGGGGCCCCGTACAGCCTACCTGACTGGGCCCCCCTCCTTTGAAAATGTCAAATGATATTTTTGCTAAAAATGTAATACCCGCGATACTATACTTTGAAGCCATGGCAGAAATTAAACCCCCCGTTGAACAAGACCTATTCAAGTGAATGGTGGCATGAAGGCAATGTCTGTACCCAATCTCTCACGCTCACCATCCTGAAATAACCCACCTATTTGCCCTCAGCAGCTTACAGTAAGAGAGGAGAGGTGGTAAAAATGGCAGCACTGTGGGGGGAAAGCGGCACACAGGGGTCCAAGACAACAGGGGGAAGGGGGCGCAGATATTAGAACCGATCCTCCAGCAGTGCAGTCAAAGGAAGAAAAGAAAAGCAGAAGCCAGCAGCACTGCACAAGAGTCACACATGTCAGAAATAAGGCAGTACTGCTGGAACTCCTGCTTGGCAGAGGACCATGCCCCCCTTTTGAACTGATGAGGCCTGCGTCCAGTACAAGAGGGGCTGGCCTTATCAGCGGCCCTGCTCCAAGTCCTAATCTCAGTGAGGAAGGCAGAACACATTGTTTGAGATTTCAGTTCACTTCATGTGAAGATACAAGAAGAAAAAGGATCAACATGAATTTTGCTTTACTTCAAAGGAAATTTACTTTGCCATAAAACAAATGCAGTTACCACAGCTATAAATTGATTTCTCCAGAGTGAACAGAAATTAAATTTTTTAGTAAGATAGGAAAACATTAGAGCCCCGCCCCTATAATGCTTTTATTACTGCCTGTGCCTTCCTGTCCTGGTGACACCTGTTTCTCAGTTTCTTGTATTTTATTACATAGACAAAGGAGGGGATAGTTATAGACTGCAAAAAAAACCTGACCAGGGGAGCTAGGTTCTATTTAAAAGTTCTGGCTGGGGTTGGGCTTTAACATAAACTATACAAATGTTTGCCAATCCTTTGCCGTATGTCAAGCGATGTTCTTTTTCTTTATAGGGTAAATTTACCCCCAGATCAGGTCACTAAAGTAACGCTGGGAAGGTTACATTTTAGTGAAACTACAGCAAACAACATGAGAAAGAAAGGGAAACCAAATCCAGAACAAAGGTAACAATGAAATTGATATAACAACTTTCATTTTTTTTCAGCTGAATGTCTTCATTCTTATGACAAAAATACATGTATCGTACTTCCCCATCTAATCATTTTAATTTGTAAAAATTAATTTTAGCATAAATGACAAAAATATTGCTTCATGTGAAGAAACAAAGGTATTTTTATGCTTTCAAGTCTTCCTGCTTGCCTTGCAATATCTAATATGGAGTGGAAGTTGCAACCCTCTGTAAAATGGACTTCTGTTTAAAGTGATACTCATCTTGCTTTACCTAAAATAAAAGAAGAGGTTTATACTTACCTGCTCTGTGCAATGGTATTGCACAGAGCAGCCCCAAACCTCCATAGACACACAAAGCGGGGCTTGGCCCCACCCCCATCTCCCTCCTCACAGGATTTGATTGGCAGCAGCAGGAGCCAATGACTGCTGTGCTGCTGCAGAAGGGCACTATATCGATACAGGACTCCGGTAAATATTTACTAAAGGGGGTGGGGGAACAACTTCTACCTTAATGTAGGTAATGTATAAGATAAAAAAAAACTTTTGGCTTTATAACCTCTTTAAGCATATTAGATACCTAATGTGTTCCCCTTGTTTGTGCAGGTATTTCATGTTGGTGGTAAGTCTGTATGCTGTAAGTAATGAAGAGTCCTTCCTGGTGGTGGCCCATGTCTCTGAAAGGATTATTGTAAGGGTAAGCTTACATATGTATGTACAGTCAATACTTACACATACATTTTATATAGAAAATATTATATAAAGTAGTACCCGATCTATGTCCAAATAAGCATTGCTTTTGTCATTGTGTAAATCAGTTTTTCCTTTTGGGAATGCCATGCAGAAGCACTTAACATGTTAACATGACATGAGACTACTATAGAAAATGCATATTTGTAAGGTTGCTATTTGCATAAACAGAAACCTGCTTCCAACATGACAATGCTAATAGGTTGCTTGGACACCTGATTTTTTTTTGTGGGATTGAAGGTTGTCTAAATTTCACTTTGCAGATGTGGCTAAGAGGTTAGCACTTCTGCCTGGCTGCACTAGGGTCATTGGTTCAAATCTCAACCACTGCATTACCTGCACAGGGTTTCCATGTTCTCCCTGTGCCTAAGTGGGTTTCTGGGTACTCCCGTTTCTTCCCACACTCCAAAGACATTCTGGTAGGTTAATTGGCTCTGATCTAAAATGACCCTTGTATGTGTATGTATGCATGTGAATTAGGGACTTTAGATTGTAAGCTCCTTGGGGCAGTGGGTGAATAACCAGGGTCACAAAGGTCGCCGTGGATGGGGGGCTGTTATTGCTGATGCTGCCTGCTGCCTGCTGCCTAAAGGTTATTCTAGTTAGAGGCAATGATGGGAGGTTACACTGAACATTTACTCCCATATCCACACAGTGGACCACCCACCCATTTTTTCTGCCTATTGAGTTCAGCAGCAGGCAGATGCCAAGTCGGGAGGCAGAAACTGAAAGTCAGCTGACTGTGGGCCAGTAGAGTGAAGAGGGAGGAACTCCTTGCTGTGTGGGAAGGCTCTATGTCTAGATAGGTGTCACAGGAGATACGTAAAGGGAACTGAGTGACACTGAGAGTGCAGTTAGTGATCCCATCCTCCCATATCAGCACTGGCTGGCATGGTACCTGTATCAGAACCCAGCTTGACAAGGTATTTCCCCAAAAATATCTCTCCTCTCAGTTTTCAGATTTTCAGCCTTGTCATCATGGTCAGAGCTTCCTAGTACACTAGATTGACATTAATATTGTATTAGTTGAAGCATTACATTAATTTCAGATCTGATGATGATATTTCATTAACAGTTCAGTTGAACCTAATATACCAAGTGGATTTATCAAGCAAATAATGAACATAATCAGATACTATTCTAATGAAAATCCAACTGCCCCAAACTGACCAAACAATTTGTGATGGCTTATTGTTTATGTGTTACCTGGGACGCTGATGCCTGACAATGTAACAGTTAGTGCAGCGGTGATGTCATTGCGCTTGGCATCTTTCCAGCAAATTTGAAAGCGACTGCAAGGAGGGGGAGCAGGGAAGAGGAGGACCAAAGCCTGCAGGCCATTGCAGCGGTCAATGTGCAACAGCTCCAGGTCAAACAGAGTCTGTGGGGCAGTCAGTTAGTCACTCTATGGGAGAGTCAGTGATGTAAGGGGTGAGTGGAGACTCTAAGGTACGGGGGGGCACAGATAAAAAAGACCCCCTTATATCTGTGTACATCAGGGCATGCAGAGTTCCCCTTTACATCAGGGCATGCAGAGTTCCCCTTTACATCAGGGCCTGAAAAGTTCCCCTTTACATCAGGGCCTGCAAAGTTCCCCTTTACATCAGGTCCTGCAAAGTTCCCCTTTACATCAGGGCCTGCAGAGTTCCCCTTTACATCAGGGCCTGCAGAGTTCTCTTTTTCATAAGGGTCTGCAGAGTTCTCTTTTAAATCAGGGTCTGTAAAGTTCCCCTTTACACCAGGGCCTGAAAAGTTCTCCTTTACATCAGGTTCTGCAAATTTCCCCTTTACATCAGAGTCTGCAAAGTTCCCATTTACATCAGGGCCTACAGTGTTCCCCTTTACATCAGGGCCTGCTGAGTTCCCCTTCACATCAGGGCCTGCAGAGTCCCGCTTTACGTCAGGGTCTGCAAAGTTCTCTTTTACATAAGGGTCTTCAGAGTTCCTCTTTACATAAGGGTCTGCAAAGTTCCTCTTTACATCAGAGTCTGCAAAGATCCCCTTTACATCAGGTTCTGCAGAGTTCCCCTTTACAACAGGGTTTTCAGAGTTTCCCCTTGCACTGTAAGGCAAACCCTGCAGACTATGATGTACTGTAAAGGGGAACTCTGATGTAAACGGGGCTCTGGGAACTTCGATGTAAAGGAAGATTGTATTGTGAGGGCAGGAAAGGGGCCCTCTGCAAAACATGTGAAAGGGTTCCACTGGGGGACCATAATAAAGAGCCGCGCAATGGGAATAGAGGCTCGAAGGGAAGGGCTCTGGGCTCGAGTCAGGGGCCCTTCATAGTTTTTTGCACCGGGGCCCTGAAGGTTCTAAATATGACCCTGCCTTGAGGTAAGGGCTGATGTGAATGTACAATATATATTTGTAAAGCGCTGCGTAATTTGACAGCGCTATGTAAGTACCTGTAATAAACTGGAAGAGAATCTAACCAGTGCTGGAGAGAGAGAAAATCCGTAGCTAAATTATGTGCTTGTATGTTGACACCTGCTTGCTATCCCTGAGAAAGAATGCTGTGACAACAGCATTGTCAAATCTCACCATCATACTGCCATCAATATGTGATGACCGTGGGATAAACTCAGACTACACTGAATATATGATGATTACACTCTCACAAAGGCTAGCCATTTCACAGGACCACAATATAAGTGCCATCAGACTGAGAGATATAGGCACTGGGATTGACTAACTACGCTGGTGGTAACCTATTACACATCCAAGCAACTGCCACCCCATGTTTTATTAGAAATAAGAACTGTACAAAATATCTACTGTAACAATTTTGACTTTTAGGACATAACTGTAATACTGTCACAACACACACATATACTGTAGTTCAGAAATTTACAATATACTAGCGCTCTTCAAAGAGTCAGGGATTCCAGTTTTGCACCAAGCGCTCTTTGAGACACCAAGTTTTGCCTTGGCGCATTAGAAATAAATTAAAACATTTTTAAATATCATTAAAAAAAAAAAAAAGAAAAGAAAAAAGAATGTAGATCAATGTTTACAGAAAAAGGTACCTAAAGTCATGGGCTCTTCAAGTTTTGGCAAAGTTCAGCCAATAGGCATGCAATGGGTCCAATCTGATT
Source organism: Pelophylax lessonae (assembly GCF_965119305.1). Taxonomy (NCBI): domain Eukaryota; kingdom Metazoa; phylum Chordata; class Amphibia; order Anura; family Ranidae; genus Pelophylax; species Pelophylax lessonae. The sequence goes on along the minus strand of NC_138771.1, from coordinate 263,552,410 downwards.
CTAAAAAAAAGGACTCTGTCTTGGCAGATAATATTTGTTTCAATGGTAAAAGAGAGCTCCAGATTGCTGAAGAAGTTTTTTGAACCTTCTAGAGGTTGCAACCTCTAGTCCTCCCCTCACCCAATCACAAGGGTTAAGGGGTGGGAGAAGTAGTGCTGAAAGTTTTTATAATATTACAACAGACCCTCCCACAATGTAAATTTCCTAATTATACCCATATTTCGGGATTACCATATTGTACATTCAGGCAATCAACCTATTATTACACAGAATTAAGTCCCTAGTTAATGAAGGCTTCATAATAATATAGTAGCTTAGATGTGTTCTCTAAAGATATCTCCATTATAGCCAGAGTTATGAAAATTGTGTATACTGTTACAAAAGGGCAGCTTACGGTCACAGAAAGCCAGTCCTAACCGTGTATTGGTCTAAAATGCTTTATGATGGTCAATTACTACCAGAGGTTTTATTACACACCTGATACCAGCTAACAGATGTATTTATCTGGTCTGGAGTGTGTCAATAACTAAAATGTTCAACACACATCTTTTAGAGTAGCCATTAGTCATTTATGGCAGACTATAACCTATATGAGCAAATCTGCAAGATCCCATTAGCTAACCTAAGGCCCTGCTTCCCTGTTTCAGTGGAATTTGTGATACTGACAGGCTTTATGTTCTCTGCTAAGAAACATTAATGAAATACATGTGAAGGTTATATATGTAATGCCAAAATCTGTAGAGCTAAAATTAACGTGTGTTGCAGACGGTTGAATTTAAACAGTATAAAGATTGTTTCTGGGGGTACCCAGACCTCATTACTGTCACAAATGCCTCTGCGAATGACGCTTTACACCTTTATCATGATCCAGCATGGATCACCTTTTTAACTCACAAATAGGACAGGAGGTGAGGGAAAGGAATTCAAGTATTGATAAGCTATGGGAAACAGTGAGTTACTGTATAATTAACATATACCAAAACTACAAAGGCTGCAGATAGGGAACATGTCCCAGGGGTCTTTGAGCTAAGAGTTTTCAATTTATTTACCAGATATGTGCTCAAACTCAGTTCTGTATAAAGTTATATTTATTTTTCTTTTATAACCTTTAATTAAATGTTTGCACCCCAAGGGCAGAATGGGACCTATATACCTGACTAGAATTGCCTAAGAATACCCTTAGTTGAGCACTGTATCCTGCTTTGATCAGGAACTCTGGGCTTCATCCTGATGATCTGAAGGGGGACCTTGAGGGAATGTGGCAGATTTTCCTCATTATCTTTAAAGTGGTTATAAACCCTTAAACATACCCAAGTAATGTTTGTAACATACTCAAGAGATCAATCAAATCCTCCTACATAATTTGCACAAGTTTATCTGCAGTATTCTCTTCTCCACATCCGATCAAAAATCCAGAATTTATAAAGCTTGTCTGAGCTGTCAGAAAAGAAGGGGACAGAGAGCTGAAATTACACTCAGTAAAGTTCAGTTAGGGGAGCTCTGAGAGCTGATTGGAGGGAAGCGACACCCCCCCCCCTTCAAACAGCACACAAGAAAAGAGTTGAGGCTGTCTATCTGCTGGAGGTCCCTCCACTGTCACCTTTTCTCTCTTGGTGTCAGGAAAACTTGTTAGAAATTACTTATGCTGAGAGAAGAAGCACGAAGCAGCAGAAAGAAATGACATTTAGTGCTCTTAATTGGGACAAGTACACACTATACAGTGAGTGAAAAAAAAAAAGTATTTGATCCCCTGCTGATTTTGTATGTTTGCCCACTTACAAAGAAATGATCAGTCTATAATTTTAATGGTAGGTTTATTTTAACAGTGAGAGATAGAATAACAACAAAAATATCCAGAAAAACGCATTTCAAAAAAGTTATTAATTGATTTGCATTTTTATGAGTGAAATAAGTATTTGACCCATTCGCGAAACATGACTTTGTACTTGGTGGCAAAAACCTTGTTGGCAATCACATAGGTCAGACATTTCTTGTAGTTGGCCACCAGGTTTGCACACCATCTCAGGAGGGATTTTGTCACCACTCCTCTTTGCATATCCTCTCCGAGTCATTAAGGTTTTAAGCTGACATTTGGTAACTCGAACCTTCAGCTCCCTCCACATATTTGCTAAAGGATTAAGATCTGGGGACTGGCAAGGCCACTCCAGGACCTTAATGTGCTTCTTCTTTGCCGCTCCTTTGTTGCCTTGGCCATATGTTTTGAGTCATTGTCATGCTGGAATACCCATCCACGACCCGTTTTCAATGCCCCAGCTGAGAGAAGGAGGCTCTTACCCAAGATTTGACCGTACATGGCCCTGTCCATCCTCCCTTTGATGCAGTAAAGGTGTCCTGTCCCCGTAGCAGTAAAATAACCCCAAAGCATAACGTTCTACCTCCATGTTTGACGGTGGGGGGGGTCATAGGCAGCATTCCTACTCCTCCAAACACGGCAAGTTGAGCTGATGCCAAAGAGCCTTATTTATGTCTCATCTGCCCACAACTCTTTCACCCAGTTCTCCTCTGAATCATTCAGATGTTCATTAGTAAACTTCAGAAGGTCCTGTACATGTGCTTTCTTGAGCAGTGGGACCTTGCGGGTGCTGCAGGATTTAAGTCCTTTACGGCGTAGTGTGTTATGAATTGTTTTCTTGGTGACTATAGCCCCAGCTGCCTTGAGATCATCGACAAGATTCTCCCCTGTAGTTCTGGGCTGATTCCTTATTATTCTTATGATGATTGAAACTCCGCAATTGAGGTCTTGCATGGAGCCCCAGTCTGAGGGAGATTGATAGTTATTATGTTTTTCTTCTGTTTGCGAATACTTGCACCAACTGTTGTCACCTTCTCAGCAAGCTGCTTGGCGATGGTTTTGTAGCCCATTTCAGCCTTGTGTAGGTCTACAATCTTGTCCTTGTCATCCTTGGACAGCTCTTTGGTCTTGGCCATGGTGGAGAGATTTGGATCTGATTGATTGATTGATTGATTGCTTCTGTGGACAGGTGTCTTTTATACAGGTAACAAGCTGAGATTAGGAGCACTCCCTTAACCACTTGCCGACCGCCGCACGACTATCTACGGCGGCGGTCAGCCCCTCACAGGCAAAGTGACGTAGGTCTACGTCGCTCGCCTGTGAGGGTTTAGGGAGCGAGCGCGCGCCGCCGGAGGCGCGCTCCCGCTCCCGCGTGGTCACGGACCCCCCCGCGCGTGTGACCGGCGGACCCGATCGCCGCCGGCCACTCTGCGATCGGCGGGGGAGAGGGAGAAAGTCAGGCAGCTTGTGTAAACAAGCTGCCTGTCATTCTCCTCTCTGTATGAGAGCTGATCACATGGATCTACTATGTAGATCCATTGATCACTCTGCATACAGTTGAAGCCACAGCCAATCACAGTTAGAATCACGCCCCTAGGGACACACACAGCCCCTCCCTCTCAAATAAAGTTAACCCCTTCACTACCAGTGTATTTTTACAGTAACAGTGCATATATATAGCACTGATTACTGTAGAAATGTCACTGGTAACCCCAAAAGTGTCAAAAATGTCAGTCAAGGGTCCGATCTTTCCGCCGCAATGTCGCAGTACCGCAAAAAAAATCGCAGATCGCCGCCATTACGCGTTAAAAAAAAAAACAACAAAAATGACAAAAATCTTTCCCTTTGTTAGTAAACGCAATAACTTTTGCGCAAACCAATCAAAATACGCTTTTTGCGATTTTTTTTACCAAACATAGGTAGCATAAAACAAATTGGCCGAAAATATTAAAAAATTTTGATTTTTACATTTTTTTTGGGGGGAATTTCATATAAAAAAAAGGGAAAAATATTGCTATTTTTGCAAAATTGACGCTCTTTTTTTGTTTATAGCACGTGATCAAAAAATCGCACAGGTGATCAAATACCACCAAAAGAAAGCTCTGTTTGTGGGAAAAAAAGGACGCCAAATTCGTTTAGGTACAGCGTCGCACGACCGCGCAATTGTCCGTTAAAGTCACGCAGTGCCGAATCGCAAAATACCCTCTGGTCGTTTAGCAGCCAAATCCTCCGGGGCTTAAGTGGTTAAAGAGCGTGCTCCTAATCTCAGCTCGTTACTTGTATAGAAGACACCTGGGTGCTAGAAATCTTGCTGATTGATAGGGGATCAAATACTTCTGAAATGCAAATCAATTTATAACTTTTTTGAAATTCATTTTTCTGGATATTTTTGTTGTTATTCTGTCTCTCACTGTTAAAATAAACCTACCATTAAAACTATAGACTGATCATTTCTTTGTCAGTAGGTAAATCTACAAAATCAGCAGGGGATCAAATACCCTCACTGTATATGCTTTGTTCATATTTCATGTCGGAGGTTTACAACCCCTTTAAGCCAAAGGGATGCAAACTTGCCTCCTTCTCTGCATCATCAAGACACAGACTGAAATCCTTCATACATATCGCAGTGCTGTCAGCAGCTTTTATTGATTTCTTATAGCTGCCCTAATAGAATAGGGGTGGTTCTTAACGGAACCCTGAAGTATTACAATCAAAAATCTCTATTGATCTTGACATTTATATGTCCTGCCTCATTATGTGTGTGATGGCTGCTAGTCCATGGTTAATATCTCTTTTCTGTGGAATATTATTATATACTATATCAGTTCAAGTGACAACAAAAATGTAGCTGGTGAAAATTTGCTACCCATTCTCTGAGCACATCCTACAACTTCTTCATATAGAGTTGGCTTTATCAGCACATGTCCAGTAAACATCGTTCAGATTTGTAACAACGTTTACAGCTGCTAGACAGAATTAAAAAAATTGTATTTCATTATTCCTCTTTCAGTCTTGAACTTGAAAGACCAGAGACAGATCAAAGATAACAAAACAGGCCAGATCAGGGTTGTCTGGACTAGGCTGCATGAGCATAAAGAACAGCTTCATTAGTAAAATGATCTTTATCATCAATGCATTTTGTTATATAAAAGAAGACCAGCTTATTATCATGTAGATTCATTAAACAATCTTTTATATTAGAAACCTATCCTTTCAAAAATAAAATTGGTACACACAAAGAGAAACACAGGAACATTAGATGCCTAGTTGAGGACAAGGTTAGCGTAATGATGTATATTATACTAAAGGCTAGTACACACTACTAGTTTTTTTTTTCATTTAACCCAGCGGGGCTCAATGAAAAAGAACAGACCGCTCATGAGGAGCTGCTCTAATAACCAAGCGATGGTAGTGCAGCGATCTCCCCTGCTGTGCTATTGGGTTCTGACAGGGGGACGACCCCCCCCCCCCCCCACCTCCAGCCAGTGATCTCGCCAATTTTCGGTCATGTCCCTTTGACAGAAACCCACCGAACGTCGGCCAGTCTCTATTAAACTGACCGATACTGCCTGACATTCGGCCTGTGTGTACGGGGCTTTACCCCATGCCCTAAGCCCAAAGATTTCCATCTAATTGTTGCAGTACCACAATACTTTGAAGCACTTCAGAATGACACCTCTTTTCTACTCCTTCTTTCAGTGCCTGTCTATAAGTTGACTCCTAGCAGACAATTCAGTATATGGCTGGAATCTTACACCAACAGTTGTTAAAGAATAAATAAATTATATAAAACATGTGTCTGCGCTGCTCTTAAAATTATAAAATATTTTAGTGTACCATGTGATTGTAATAAAGTGCATAAGTGATATGTAAACAGTGATACTCAAACCATATATCATTGCACAAATATAAATTCAAATAAGTAAATCTCCAGCACAATTAGAATATGTAAAAAATGATATATAGTCTATAATCAGCAGTCTGTTATAGAAAAAAGTGCTCAGTGCAAGAAAAGTGCTTCTTATATTCTACAGTGACTTTTTAAAAGTGCTCTGTGCTCAGATCCTTCCACTCAGTGCTCCCCTCTCAGTTCCCCACTCACCCAATATAGGAGGGGGAAGCGCCTTTCAAAGCCTTTAGAGATGGTGGAGGTTTTTGCACACTTCAATTGCAGTTGAGATCGTTATACCTATGTGGCTGAGGATTATCAAGATGGTCTCCCAATCGATTCACCCCAGAAGCATAAAAAAAGATATCTCCTTAGTGAAGTACCGTAACACAATTTGTATTCTCACAAAAGCAATCTTGCTTTTGATAACGATCTGATTGGCTGGAGCGAAATGCGTCAAGCCGTTGCCCGCACGTCACAACGTCACATCCGGCGGTTGGAACGCAGGAAGCGGAAGCAGCATCCACCACCAGGAAGGAGTATTGGCGTTCTTATTACTTTGGTTTTGTATGTGTTTATTTGTCATTTATAAGAATAAAAATTGTGTTACGGTACTACGGTATAATTTTTTACATATTCTAATTGTGCTGGAGATTTACTTATTTGGATTTATATTTGTGCAATGATATATGGTTTGAGTATCACTGTTTACAGGGGTTTTACCACTATTTGCTTTATTCGGGGCGGGGGGGGGGGGTAGTTTGCTTTTAGTTCTACTTTAAAGTATACTTATAGGCAACATTTTCTTTTCATTTTGGGTAGAGCAAGGGAGGATTATAACCCCTGTCAGATTTTTTTTTCACCATCTCTGTCCAATTTTGGAGATTTCCCTTCACTTCCTGTCCCATAGCCAAACAGGAAGTGGGAAGAGATCTCTGCAAATTAGGGGAATTCCTTGGTGACCCCCAGGTCACCAGAACTAGTGTCCGCATTAGACCATCCCTCCTCTATTTCTTTTCTGGGGACAACTCAGAATTTTCTTTGACTTTCACTTTCAATGATAACGGTAAACAACACAATTACCTATATCCTATTGCCTATATCAACAGTACTTACTGTAAATTCTGTTTAGTATTTGGATGCATGATTCATAAAAATGAGAAAAACATGAAAATGGGATGTAAATTAACAGTCTTTGGACATGTTTATGTACCATGAAAATATTCATATTTCCCCTTAACCGATCTACAAGGAGGTTTGATCGTTAGGACTCAATACTGAAATCCATTTTGAAGAATTGAACATCATTTAGACCCTTCCCAGCTCGAGCACCCAAGGAGCTTTATACACAGGGGTTATTACTGTAGCACCCTCCTAGGTAGGTGTTAGTGAGAGACTATGGTTTTTGGCTCTGTCTGCCTATCAGAGGCAGAATCTATATTGCCCTTTGCTTTTTGGAGAGCAGGATCTGATAGTGAGGTCTGCTCATTGTGCTCAGTATGTGATTCATTATAGCTAGAGAGTGTTTCACACTGGTCCAATAGGGAGGCATGTTGGACAGTGGGAGGTAACCAGAGAAATGGATGCATAGGCTGTGGTACTGTTCTGGTGATTGGCAGGGGCAGGTCGCCTCGGTGCATTCTGCGATATTGTAAAAAAGCCGGGAGCACATGTGCTGCGAGGTCTATGGCTGGAGAGTCCCGGAGGGAGGGTGGCAGCTGCCTCCTCCTCTGTAGCAGTGGCATGTGGCCTCAGAAGGTCATTCTGAGGGCCAGAGGAATGGAGCTGAACCCAGAGGTCCAGGAGAGCTGACTGAGGGGGAGACACTGTAGACCCTGGAAAAACAGTATCGTGAGTACAGGGGATCGTGTCAAGGGGCCTGACCTGAGGAGGGCCACCCCAGGAGTAGGATAGTCAGTGGACGGGTGTCAGCAAGCAAGAAAGAGGATACTAAGGAGAGGGTCCTGAAGATAAACTTAGTTCATCAAGTCACCTGGGAAAGAGATTTAAAGCTAAATTCACCTCAGTGACAAGGTGAATCAACAGCTTGGCTGTACCAAGAGATAGAAGTCCTCAAATCTTGTGCATAGTTAATTTGGAGTATCCCACTATTCCCTTCTCCCATCCCTAATTTATCAATAAAACACAAAAACAACTACATACTCCTGGACTGTTTATTGAATGAGCCAGTAAGGAAAGTGAGAGACTTTTACAGTAAGGTTGCTAATGGTTACCAAGGGGGAGCCATAAGTGTGAATTCCAGCAGTCCTCAAGGGGGCAGTGCTACATTACCATAGATATAACCTATTAGCTTAATACATTTTACGGCGTGGTATAGCCTGGTGTGTTGAAATGGCTTGGCATCGAGCAATTGTTGTCATTTGTGTTAGGTGTTGTGTGTTTTCTTGATAGACATTCACAAATGTATGCACCTTTTGTATCTGTTTTTAATGTGATTTCTTTGTGGCTGGGGGTTTGTATACCCTATTTTTAATCTGGAGGAATTTTTTAAGAATAAATGCAAAAACTTAATAAAATTATTCTATGATAACCCAACCATGTGTCATTAGAATAGCTACTGTATTGGCCCTTTGTTTTTTGGTTTGATATAAATTTGGTATCTATTTATTTGATGCAATCTCATCTTTTATATTTTACCAACAATTTGGGTAAGCCGCAGTTAGCAGCAGAGAGGAGGAAATAACTCCTCCTACAGATACTGCACCTCTCTGTGCAGCCACAGAACCCCCTTGTCTCCGTCTCCACTGGTCTCAGCATTCAACAAACTCCAGTAGATGACTCCAGCCCTCCTCTGGTCCTCCTCTGGACCCTGCACTTTCTGCTTCCCAGCTACACCCCCAGCTTCTTCCCATCAGAAGGAAATGGTAAGGTGGGTGCACTGTCATGTAAGGATAGTGGGGGACTCTTGACTTCTGATGGTGGTAGGCTACAGATAGAACCAGCCCTCTGAATGCGACTGTAATGTTGATGCGGCCCGCAATGAAATAGAGTTGACACCCCTGCTTTAGTGGGACCTTCTACTGTGGGAACAGTCATCACAGACTGTATTTGGAAAACTGTTCAAGCTTTGCAGAGGTTTGCACCGATCCTGAACCTAGAGAAGTCAGCACTGGAGCCAACTTACCTCTTAGAATATCTAGACTTCGTCCTGAATACTGCTCTATGCAGGGTTTTTCTTCCACAGGAAAAGCCCCTTAATCTGCACTCACATGTTCTGATTCTACAGTCCAGGAAACACCCCACTCTCTGCAAGACTTTTCTGGGCTTAATGGTCACCTCCTTTGAGGCAGTTTGTTCTGTATACTAATTCCATTCCAGACCATAGTAACTCAACATTCTTGTTGTGTGGAGCACAAATGTGCAAATCAGCCCAAGTTGATTATGGTTTTGGCTAGTGGTTCATGATTACAGACCTGAAGTTGGGGAAATTCTTACTCCCACTAGTTTTAAAAGATTCTCATGACAGATGCCAGCCTGATTGATCAGGGAGGAGACCTTGATACCCTCTTGGTGCAAGGGATTTGGTTGAGAAGAATGTTCTTTTCACACAAATGTGTTTCATGAACTTTGTTGCAGGTAAATAACATTGGATGTGGACCTCCTACCTTCCAGGTTCAGCAATAATCTGAGCAAGTTTGTCTCTAGGCCCAGGAATCCTGTACTCAGGGCAGTGGATGCTCTTGTGACTTGGTGGCATTTGTCCAACCTGAGCTATGCTTTTCTTTGTCTGAAATGCCTTTCTCCTATGCTCCGCAGGATTGAGCTGGAGGGCATTCCTGTGATACTCATTGTACCAAACTGGCCTTGGCAGATGTGGTACTCAGACCATATCAGAATCCTGGAGAACTCCTGATGGTATCTCTCAGGTCATTCGTTTTCGGTCACTGGATTTAATGGCCTAGCTGTTAAAGCCCAGGTCCTAAATGATGTAGGCTTACCATATTCTGTTTTTTCTATGCTTCTCAAATCCAAGAAAATAACTTTTGAAGTTTGCCATTGCACCTGGAAAGCATATTTCTCATGGCGAAAGGCAAGGAGCTTCCATATTGGGAAGTGCTCTATAGGACCCACCCTGTCTTTTCTCCAGTCTGGTCTAAAGTAGAATCAGGGGTCACATTTCAGACCTGGCAATTATCTTTTAGAGACCACTTGCCCCTCACTCCTTACTAAAAACCTTAGTACAGGGTGTCACCTATGTTGCCCCCCTATACATCCTCCAGTGACTTCATAGGATCTCATCCTGGTTCTGAGTTTCTGACTTAACCTGCCATGCACGCTCTCTTGTGCTACAAAGAGTCAGGGCTGTCTTGAGGCTTCAGGCATCTTTTCTTCCAATGGGGGGTTCTTCCTTTCACCTTAACCAGGACATTCTTTTCATCATTCTTGAGAATTTCTGTAAGGGACATTCTGCTTCTTGTTCCACCACCACTAGTTGGATTTGTGAGCTCATCAGTCAAGCCTATAGACTCAAGGACAGGGTTCCTCTCTTTCCTGTCAAATTGTGCTCCACTAGACCAGTTACGGCTCATTTACATTTCAGAAGAATTATCCGCCCTTCAGAGGGTGCTTGACAGGTGGTGAGGAGGCCTTATATCACCTCCTCACCACCTGTTTTAATTCCAAAAAGCCTGCACCACCACAATGCAACTGCATGTATTGTGCATGGCTGCAAGGTGACTGTGGTGTGGCTGCATTTGCTTTAACGAGTCACATTCAGCAGGGGGTACTGCCCTCCAAACGCGACAGTAGTAATCATTTTTTTTGTATGTACCTGTGCCTTTGCAGCTTAGGGGAAGTGGTTAAGGGCATTAAAATGCTTCTCAGCCACATTTGTTTTCCACTGAACCCACAAGTGTAAACTAAGCCGTAATGCTTCATTGGACAGCATCAGGAAACTTTTTCTCTGATTTGCAAGGATAAATCAAATCCGGTGCCAAACTTTCTTCTGTTCACATGTTCGTTAGGTTTTACCAAGTGAATATTCAGGCCTTAACTGATGCCGACTTCAGTTCTTCAGGCAGCCCTGTAAGCATTATTGAGCTCCCTTTGTTACCTCTAATTTACTTGTGGGCCTGTTAGTGTTTTGTTTGCTGTGTTGCCAACCCCTCAGTTGGACTGCTTTGGGCATCCCAGTGTCTCAGAATTACTTCTAACTTGTGTCCCTTAATGAACTCCAAGAAAAGGATTTTGTGGTAAGTCAAAAATCCTGTTTACTTTAAAACATTTTTTTAGAATAATGTTTGTCTATAATAAATGTAATACAGGTAACATATTCAGTGTGGACATATTTTTTCCCTGTGAAGGCAGATGTTCCTGGAAGTGTTTGATAATATTGTACCTCTGACCTTAACTTTTCATAGGCATCGAACCCTGGGCAGTTTGAGAATGATAATGATGTTCTGTGGCAACGAGGGCATGTCCCAGAGACGGTGGTGTCCCATGGTCGGGTAGGAATTAACACAGACACACCTGATGAAGCATTGGTGGTTTGTGGCAATGTGAAAGTGATGGGGACGGTCATGCATCCATCTGACAGTCGAGCAAAGAGGAACATCCAGGAGGTGAGCCCCAAGAAACTGCTATGCCTTTCATTACTGTAGAACAAAACCAAATACAGTGACATGACAAGTGGCCTTCTTAGGACACACAGGAACAAGGCTATATATGGATTGTCCCCAAACTGTGCTAAAAATAAATTTTCTATATTGGTGTAATCTTGGCACCGATACAATGAGTTATTGAATTCTCCAGAATTGAAGAAATTTTAATCTATGCAAAACTGTAGCTGGTTACAGTGCTTGTATGGGGGAGATTTCCTGTAGTCTTTAGGTTTGAGAATTATTACAGGTAGATCATAGTGAAGGTGTGTAACTGGCAGCTCTGGATGTCAATAATGGAAATTAGGAGTACTGCAGTTAATCATGTTAAAGTGATATTAAACCCTTTTATGTTCATCAAATTCATTAGATGATTTGATAACTTACTGAGTATGCAGCTTTTTTATCTTTTAATATGTTCTGCTGGTGCCATGAATACTGTTCCCAGGTTTCCTCTTATACGTACTTGCAGCATCCTATGGAGTCAGCCTTGCATTCAGGAAATAAATCTGTGTCCCCCATATTGTGTGCATCAAAAGAAACGCACAACTCTGTAGTTTAGGATTGTTTTACTTGCCCAAATATTCTCCAGGCATCCCTTTCAAAAGTGAAACAATGTATTGACCATTTACTCTTAGGCTCCATTCACACTACCGCGACTTGTCAGGTGACTTGTCAGCCTGACAAGTCTCGGTCCCTCGCGGTCCATTGACTGGTACAGGACCCGTTCTAATAGGAGCGACACAAGTCGCTCCGACTTAGAAAAAGGGTCCTGTACTACTTCGGGGCGACCTCGGAACGACTTGCATAGACATTCATTTTATGAAGTCCGTGCAAGTCGTGCCGAAGTCGCGGTGCACGGGACTTCACAAGTCGCCCCTGAAGTCATGCAGAAGTCGTGCCGCTTCAGTGTGAATGCAGTCTTATCCACTCCAGTCGAGGCAACATAGCTTTGTTTCTTTTTTTTAATTATGCACCTCATTCACACCTGGCTTTTTTCAGAGTGGCTGCAGCTGGATTCACAGGTGTTCAGATGTAATCACACATGGAGTGATTACTTGCAGTTAGGCCCCTTTCACACCTGGCGGTCTGTCGGCGGACTCCATTTTCTCAGCGCTGAGCAGGCGGATGGCAGCTCTGTCTCTGCACTGTGTGCGGAGACAGAGCTGTCAGGTCCCCGCTGTTCTCTATGGGGGAATCGGATGAGAACTGACCGTCTGTCCGTTCTCATCCGATCCAATCCGCTGAACGGATGGAAAATAGGGTTTCCATCCGTCCAGATTATAGGGATCGGATCAGATTGGATGTCAGCGGACATGTCTCCGCTGACATCCGATGGCCCATGGAGATGCATGGGGCATCCGTTCAGATCCGCAAAAAAAACGGACAGATGGATCTGAATGGTCCGCCTGTGTGAAAGGGGCCTTAGGGACAGATGATTGTCCCTGAACACAAGCTGTTTGTGTCCAGGGCAATCTTTCCCTAACCGCAGGTAGTCCCTCCATGTGCGATTTACATTCAAACACCTACAGTCAGCTGTGGCTGATGTCAGTCTGTCACTGCTTCATACAGGCTGAGCAGCCGTTACTGTTCAAACCCACCTGTGAATCCAGCTGCAGAAATAATCTGTAATTGTGCGGGAGCTGTGACTAAAAATCATGTGTCAATGAGGCCTAACAGTGCTGCCCCAGTCTAAAAGTTGATGTCCAGGCAACACGACAGCTAGTACAAATGCAGATTGTGTTACTATTTAAAAATCCATGAATTCAAAGCCTGCACGCATTAACATGCTTAAGCACCCTAAAAAGGGTCTTAATCATATGCCTTAGTATGGATAAATACATTTTTGGAACCTTGAACTATATGCAGGATCATCTATATATACTCTGAAATAAGTATATATTTTTTTCTTATTCAGGTTGATACAGTGGAACAGCTCAGAAGGATAGCTCGGATGAGGCTGGTGGAGTATGACTATAAACCTGAATTCGCAACAGCTATGGGAATAGATTCACTTCATGAAACAGGTATTTGAGAACTTTGCTTCTCCCTAAAGCTGAACTTCAGGCAGCCTTTTTTTTTTTAATTTCTGGTGTGTAAAAAAAAAAAAGAAAAAAGAAAAAAAGTTACTACTTCTGGGATGTATGCCAAATCTGGATTGTTGCTCTGTACTATAAAATGTATACTTTTTTTCATGTCAGATATTACAACATCTGCTGTTGTTCTGGCCCACTGTGGAAACGAGAGCTGCAGCCACCCCCTTTCCTCTTGGCCATTCAAAGAATGCTGTGTGTACCATCTAGGCCCAGAGGCAGCCACAACACGCATGGCACCCCAAACATGCTAGGGATGACACAAACACCTCTGGCACCAGCAAATTAAGGTGGTAATAATCCCGAAAGTAAACATGTATTATATTGCAGCTTACCATTTCATAGATGGGATGGCTGCATTCATTTTCTTTTTGCCTTTCTTTCCTTTGTTTTTACCTGGTGATCTGACCATTAAAGTGGTTGTAAAGACGGAAGTTTTTTTATCTTAATGCATTCTGTGCATTAAGATATAAAACCTTTGGTGTGTAGCAGCCTCCCAATACTTACCTGAGACCATTTCTATCCAACAATGTTGAACAGGACTCTCCTTCTCATTGGCTGAGAGAGCAGCGGAGTGCCATTGATTCCCGCTGCTGCCAATCAAAATCAGTGAGCCAATGAGGAGAGAGAGGGGACGGGGCCTAGCTGGGGCTCCATGTCTGAATGGACACACAGAGCTGCAGCTCGGCTAGGGTGCCCCCATAGCAAGCTCTTTGCTGTGGGGGCACTTGTCAGGAGGAAGGGGCCAGGAGCACCGAAGAGGGACCCGAGAATAGGAGGATTTGGGCCACTCTGTGGAAAACCACTGGAGAGAGCAAGTAAATATTAGAGCCCATTCAGACAGGAGCGACACGACTTGGTGGGACGACCTGTGAAGTCGCGGTGCACATATAATTGAAGTCAATGCAAGTCGCCTCCAGGTCGCCCCAAAGTAGTACAGGACCCTTTTTCTAAGTCGGAGCGACTTGTGTCGCTCCTATTAGAACGGGTCCTGTACTATTCAATGGCGAGCGAACGACCGACCGCGACTTGTCAGGCGACCAAGTCGCCTGACAAGTCGCGCTAGTGTGAATGGACCCTTATACATTTATTATTTTTAAGCAAAAAAAAACAAACAAAAATGGGACTTTAAAATCACTTTAAGTCTGTTGTTTACCAAAAGAACAAGCTGTCCAGCGCACTCTAACAGTTACAAAGATGAGACAAACCATTTACACTGGAAGAGGTGCTTACAATGATCAGCTTTTATTTATTTATGTAAAAACTTTATTTCAAAAGGAAAAAAAAAAAAGGTTTCTTGTAACTGTTTATAAAGTACTAGCTGGAGTTTGGCTTAAGTTTAATAATGTATCTAAATCTGCTAGTCTAACTCCCCCCCTCCCCGACTGACAATTCTGCTGTCCAAAGGTGCCCCCTGTGCTCATTCATACAGGGTGGGGGCACTCTAATACAAGAGGTGTGTTACTGGCTAGATCACCAGATGAAAACAGAGGGATAAAAGCATAAAAAAATATTGGTGCAGCTACTATATCTAATGTTTAGAGATGTATAGTAACTAAGTAGAACTACTTCACTACTGTACTTAAGTACCGAAAGGCAGTATCTGTAATTTCCTGGAGTAGAATTTTTTCCTCCTACTTCCACTTTTACTTCACTACATTTTTTCGATGATTTCAATACTTCTACTCCGATATTTTTTTTTTTTGTGCTGCATAGTTACTCGTTACTATTATAAAAATTACCACTGCCAGAACAGTAGATGGCAGGATTCATGAAGCTCAAAACATGTGTATTATAAGCGCATACGAAAATATATGCTACTGTATGTATAAATAAAAGCTGCATTTGAAATAATAAAAAACGATATGATGTTCAAACTTTTGACTTCTTTCTTTAATAACTACATAACACAGTACTTGTACTTTTACTTTCAGTACTTGAGTAGCAATTTTTTTTCAAAACTACTGGTACTTTTACTTTCAGTACTTGAGTAGCAAAATTTAAAAAAAAAAACTACTTGCAATACTTAAGTACAAAAGATGTTGAATACTTTAGTACTTCTACTCAAGTCACTTTTTGATCGAGCACTTCCACTTCTACTCAAGTCACTTTTTGATCGAGCACTTGTACTTTTACTCAAGTATGGGTTTTGAGTACTTTATACAACTCTGCTAATGATTGGTAAGTTGCAATATATTACAATTTTGGTTTTGGGTTTAATACCACTTTAGGACATAGTAAATCATTTGCACCATTTTATTTTTTTGGAGAATCTTGCGAGTGGAGAGATGGATCCTGGTGCAATAAGGATAAACAAAGTATAGCCCAACTATCATTCTTTAACCTAAAGGTTTTTTGGTGATTGATGAGTGTATAATGTGCATGTTTCTTTGGAGTAACAACAGTTCAGTTCAGATTTTTCTTCTGTATGTAAGCTTTATGCCTGACTTCCTACTGCTGGATGTCAATCGGCTAAGCTACAGTAGAGATTTTAATCCCATGCCACTGATCAATTTTGTGTTTGCAATCCCTTAATCTGCAGTTGAAATGAGTAAGTTGACTACTAGCAAGTGAATAAATCACTTAATAGCACAGGACTAGAATTGCCCTTGTAATTTAGCCAAGTGTTTTAAAACTCTTTCTGGTCTAGTAGTTTAGAAATACATTGTTTATCAAGCTATATAATAGTATGTTACAACCATATAGGTAAAACTAATGCTACCATGTGTAAAATAATGAATATTTCTATATTTCAGGTATAATTGCTCAAGAAATTAGGAATGTTTTACCACATGCTGTTAAAGAAACTGGCAACATCACTTGCGAAAATGGAGACACAATTGAAAACTTCCTGATGGTAGATAAGGTAATTCTATTTATTTGTAAAATGTTACTGAAGAAGGAATGGTAATGCATTGATGTTTGTAGTGCTATATCTGTTGAGGTGTGTCTGATGCCGTTCTCTCTTTCCAGCTGTCACCACTGGTTATTTCTTATTTTATATAGGTGTAATTCTCTTTCATATAACATACTGCCAGACCCAGTTTATGGTAAAACTGTGCATCACAACTGGACACGAATTTCTTGGGGGTTGTACATAAAAACGAATGCAAAAAGGGAATGCAGGGCAGCCAGCATGAATCTACTGTAGGCTAGGCGATAGACCGTTTGATAAGCACACTATAGAACAGTGGTCTTCAAACTGTTCCAGAAATGGCCATTTGCTTGCTTTTATCTGGCCCGGCATAGTTCCTGCCACTGACACCAAAGATGGGGCACTATTCCTCCCACTGGCACCAACAATGGGGCTCTATTCCTTTTACTGACACCAATGATGGGGGATTTATTACTCCCCCCTAATACCAAAGATGGGATACTGTTTACTCACACTGACACCAGGACATTTTCTACTCCCCCTGGCCACAGTCCGGAGACCCCTGCTATAGAATACCAAGAGTTCAAGTGTCACTAGTCAAAGGCATTTGCTTTTCTAGGTTTGGAGTGTAAGGATTGCCATATGTTGCCAAGTTGCACAACCCACAGGTTTACTCTATTAGTAATGAGTTTGAGTAGGCATTGTGAGATTATCAATAGGAAGCGAGTCTTCCACAGGAGATGCCAAATGCAGAAGGTTTATACCTTTTATGCATTCTATGCTTTCAGGTAAAAACTTTCTTTATGCAGCTCCCCCCAGCCCCCCTAAATACTTACCTGAGCCCAATCTCAATCCAACAAAAAGCCAAAAGCCAAGGTTCTTCCTATTGGCTCCTGCTGCTATCAATCACAGCCAGTGAGGAGGGGGCGAGGGACTAGGTCGAGCCATGCTCTGTGTGTCTATGGACACACAAAGCCAGCTTGGGAGTAAGTCTGTATGGGGGCCCACATAGCAAGTGGCTTGCTATGGGAACACTTGGCAGGAGGAAGGGGCCAGGAGCGCTGACAGGGTACCAGAGAGGAGGAGGATTGTGGCTGCTCCGTGCAAAATCACTGCACAGAGCAGGTTAGTATGAGATGTTTGGTTATTTAAAAAAAAAAAAACGTTGCCTTTGGAATCACTTTAAAAGATAATAAAGTAGGCAGCAGAACAAGGGTCAGATCAGTCAAAGGACAAGGAGCCTCAGTGAATTTGAATTTGGCTATCACACCTCATAAAAATGGTCCAGGCACAGTCAGGAGACATTCCATCAACCATTGAATGTGTGTTTGCATCTCCAAAATACAAGTGCGTGCTTAAAGTACATGTGGCTATCTGCATATATTCCAGCTCATGCATGCATTCACAAAACACATATGCATTTTTGTGCTCATACACAGCTGCATGATTCTAGTTGTTTTTACCTGCAAGCAGCTTCCTTGACTACACATTTTTATTTCAAGTAAATAATATATGAGAAGATTTCCAAAGCACTTTGGGTTAGCTAAACGTTTGCTTTGCATATTCTTTTATCTGAATAAAGCCACACAATGGATAAGGGTAAGTCACTTCTCTGATCCAGTCTTCTAAATAATGTTCCTCTTTAAGCAAATGTTAAAACTGAAAAAGCTATAAATAGTTTCATATTTACTTTACAAAACAAAAAAGTTATTTTCTCCTTCGTTCATTGACGGACATAGCGCTCCATAAATCATAACTAGTGGGTTATATTGCCTCTTCCAGGAGTAGGACTAGGCAGAAAAAAAACACCTGGCTACGCCCATGGGCCGTCCTCAGCTAGTATATAACACCTCTTTCTGCTCTAGGTAATTAGCTTTAATCTGTCTAGTTAGGAGTAAGGACCTAGGCTCCCGGCTGGGATCTCTGGTCCTAGCAACTTCTTTCTCCTTCCTTACATCTTTTTCTCTCGGGAGATCTTCAATCAACTGCTGGGCTGAGCGACGGGCTGGATAATCTAGATCCAGTGGTCCCCCCAGCAAAGCCAGCGAGTGCATACAGACCGCAGCTACGCACTAGGTCGGCCGTGACATAGCCTCACGAACAGAGGCTGGCCCGCGAGTTTAACGTCTCGCAGGGTCGCATATGACCGGACTTGAGTCGCAGAGGTCCATTGGCCAACAGCTCCCCTACTTCGGTGGTGAGGATTTTCCCCCCTCTCCCCTTTTGGGTTTTTTTTTGGGATGGGCGTGGGTGACCTCCAGGGATGGTTGGACCTGCCTGCATGTTCCCTCCCCCCATTCTTAAAAATCCCTCAGTGAGCTGAGTTTCCCCCACTCCCTTTCCCCCCTGTCTGGACGTGGAGTCTGGTGGGGGTCCCAGGGCAGAGGATGCAGTGGAGACCCCTGGGGTCTCCCCTGCTATCCCCACTCTGTAAGGGTCCTGGGATAGTGTGCCTGGAGGGGTCCCATGTAGGTGACCCCTAGGTGCATGCCCCACTATTTGCAGTGTGAGTATAGTACAGGGGGGGTCCCAGTGCAGAGACCGGTGCAGAGTGTGCAGCAGAGTCTCCCCTAATGTGTGTCCTACCTTCAGGAGGGGGTTCCCTTGCAGAGGGTCCAGCGTTGCAGAGGGCACTGGAAAGATTCTGGCAACATGCTGTAGCTGATGACGGCCATTTTCTCTTAGTCTGGCTAGTCTCTGGTTGGCGGCAATGTTTGTGTAGCTCGATGATGTTACGGGGGCCATTTTCCCTTAGTCCGGGAGATGCTGGAGATGTCTGAAGCCTTGTGGGGATGCCTAAGCTCCTCTTCTTTCTCTTCCTCCTCAGTTTCCTCTCCCTATGCCTGGGACATCCTTTGATCGGTAGGGTGAGTCCTTGGGGGTCCCTGTTATCTCTCTCTCTACTGATAGGTATCCTGAGCCTTGGGGGGATCCTTTAGTGGTGCCAAAAGATCATTTTTGTACTGCAACTTCCTTTCCTTATGGAGCCTCAGGGTCACATCTCCTCCACTGACTCACTCATGGAGGTGGAATGTCCCTTGGAAACCCCAGTTTCCCATGGTTGCACTGACGGTGGTCCTGCAGTCCTTATTGTCCTGGGTGGAAGTTGTCGTGTGGGCAAAGGCCCAGGAGGAAGCGTCCCCCGCCTTTCCCTGCTCAGTCTGTCTCATCTGATTCTAAACCTGATGCCGCCGTTGACGCGGCCCGCCCAGGGGGGCTTAATATCACACCCTCAGATTCCTCCACGGTCGCAGCAGCAAATTAAAAAGCGCTGGTAGATACACTTATCACTGCAGTGCGTGAGACTTTAAAAATGGAGGATGCGGCTGATGTAGCCATGGGTGTTACTCCAAAGGTGTTTCCATATTTGCCTTATTTTGACAGGTTTTCCTGTAAGGAATGGGAACAACCAAAATTACCCTTTGTGGTCCCCAAACATTTTGCTGTACGTTACCCTTTTGATGAGTCACTTTTAAAAAAGTGGACTAGTCCACCAGTGGTGGACCCTCCTGTTTCCAGGTTGAACTAAGCTACCATGATCCCAGGGGAGGAATCCTTGTCTTTTAAGGACCCGGCTGACAGGAAAGCGGAGGCTGTGGCACGCAGCATGTTTACTATGGCTGGTTCGACATTGCGGCCAGTCTTTGCCTCAGCCCTGGTGTTTCAGACCCTAACTGAATGGGCCAAGCTTTTGCGCCAGGGCCTGGGGGGTGAGCAGGTCCCCGTTGCTTATGTTGATTTAGCGGACCAGTTGGTCCATGGGCTGCAGTTTGTTTGTGATGCAGCTTTGGATACAGCTCCTGTGCTGTCCAAACGTTCTGTTTCAGCGGTAGTAATTAGGTGCGTGATGTGGCTTAAGAATTGGTCCGCAGACCAAGCTTCTAAGAAAGCTCTCATTGATCTGCCCTTTTGGGGCTACCCTGGATGACATCATTAAGGGTATCACGGGGGGAGGGGGAAGAGTACCTTCCTGCCATAGTCTAAGAAAGGGAAGGAGCCTCGCCGCAGACGGGGGCCCACCTTCTCAGCACATAGAAAATTATTTTGTGTTTCTGGGATGGAGAATAGATCTTTCAAATCTTCCCCGGGAGGTTCCAAGCATCCTTGGTCTGGTAAGCCTAGAGCTAGCTTCTCCGGACCTGCAGACAATATTCCTTCAGCATGAAGGTCTGCCCTCACCCATTATTGGGGTGGGGGACATCTTCGCTGGTTTCCGGCCTCTTGGACCTCCTTCATGAGTGTCAAGGGGATCCACTAAATTATTATTTTGGGGGTACCCAGAAAGGGGGACAAAGCTTGTCCTTTTCAGGTTTTTTTAGGTTCTGAGTCTTTTTGTGCGGATTTAATTCCTGCAAAGTTCAGGTGATGTCTGAACTACCTAAGGTCCCCCTTATCCCTGTCCAAGGAATTGATTTTCCTAGGTCTGATTATAATTCTGATCAGGGTGGTCCTTCCTCTGGACAAACTTCAAGAACCACTGGCCTTGATTCACCGGCTGCTGTCACACAGATAGTTCTCTCTCCTATTGTGCATACAGGTTCTGAGTCCTACATGCAGCTCCATAAGCAGGTTCAGCTCCACAGGAGGACACCGTGGTTCGTGGCAAGATCACAGGTTCCTCTGGCAGACGCCGCAGATGTTCAAGGGCCACGGTAAGCCCACTATCATCCTCGGCTTAGGCTTCTTCCACAATTTTGCGCGGAATCAAGGGTGAGGATCTTACAATTAGTCTGGTGCCCATAAACGTTCCTTGGGGACTTCCTCTCAGAGAAGACCAGTTGTCTCAAGGGCTGATCTACCATCCTGCTTTACAGTCGCTGGTTTTAATGGCTTAGCTATTGAAAGCCAGGTACTGACGGATGGAGGTCTGTCTGGATATGGTGACGGCGAGGAAGTCATCTTCTAGCAAGATATACCATTGTACGTGGAAAGCGTATAATACTTGGCGTGAGTTGATTGGTGCTCATCCTCTATCCTTTTCTATGGCTCGGAACTTAATCTTTCTTCAACAGGGCGTTGATTAGAAGTTAGCCTTGAGTACCATCAAGGGCCAGATGTCTGCCCTGGCAATCTTCTTTCAGCAACTCCTAGCCATGCACTCTTCAGTTCGTACCTTCAGTTCACCAGAAACCTCCATTTGAGAATATTCAGGAGATTCCTTTGCCTACGTTATCCAAAAAGGGGACATTCTTGGTGGCTATTACCTCAGCCTGCAGGGTATTGGAATTGGTGGCATTATCCTGTCGCAGTCCTTATTTAGTGGTTCAAAGGGATAGAGTGGTTCTTCGTCCCTGTCCATCATTCCTGCCCAAAGTTGTCTCTGACTTCCATTTGAATGAGGACATTGTGTTGCCTTCTTTGTGTCCAAAGCTGGCTCATCCCAGGGAATTGGCTTTGCATACCTTGTATGTGGTTTGTGCGATTCGGGTGAATCTGGCAGCTACTTAGTCATTTTTTGTGGTTACGGACGGACCAAGGAAAGGGCTGCCCGCTTTCAGGTACCATTTCCAGATGGCTCAGACAGACAGACAGGCCTATTTTGTTAAAGGTCAGGTTCCACCTTTCCCTGTCACGGGCGCATTCTACTCGGGTGATGAGTACGTCTTTGGGCCTTCTGTCATCAGGCACAAATATCGCAAGTTTGCAAGGCAACCACTTGATCGTGGGTGCATACCTTCACAAAATTCATCTGCCGATGCTTCTTTTGGTCGCAAAGTTTTACAGGCTGCTGTTTAAGAGGGGCTGTTCCCTCTTGAGGGGTGTTTTTCTTTAAACTTTTATTTTTCAGCTGGGGCTCCTGTCACCCGGTTAAGGCTCCTATGTCCTGGTTAAGGGCTGTTATTTTTAGCCTTGGGTTATTTTCCCCACCCCTCATTTTTCTTTTGGCACTGCTTTTGGACATCCCAGTAGTTATGATTTACAAAGCACTGTGTCCATCGATGAACGAAAGAGAAAATTGGATTTTTGTACTTACCGTAAAATCCATTTATCTGAGTTCATCGATGGACACAGCACCTACCCCTCTATGGAGTTCTGATACTTCTAATACTGCTTGCTACTAAACTGATTATCTAGAGCAGAGAGGGGGGTAAAATACTAGCTGAGGATGGCCCATGGGTGTAGCCAGGTGTTTTTTGTTCTGCCTAGTCATACTCCTGGAGGAGGCTATATAACCCAGTAGTTATAATTTATGGAGCGCTGTGTCCGTCAATGAACTCAGTTAAATGGATTTTACAGTAAGTAAGAAAATCCAATTTTTTTCGCGCCCTGACCCTAAAATATGTACAATCTACTATACATCCCATTAAATGTTTATTATTAACTTTATTACAAACTTTGCTTAATTAACTAAATAACTAACCTTCTTTAATATAGCAGAACTACACTGCATCTAGGCACCACAAACCAAAAACACTATTTAATTCATTTTTAATACTCAAAGCAAGCTCGCCCATCCATCCATGTCTCCATGCTTTATTTTGCGGAAAAGTGAGAAATCAATTCAAAAAACACCCCTAGCATTTCTGGCCATGGTCATCTTGAGTAAGGGCAGATGATATATGTAGCATTTACTTTCTGAAGTCCATCTGCCCTTAGCTCAGGCACGGGGAGGGAGAAAACCCCCTCTTCCCCTCCTGAAGACTCCTGGGATGTATGACATTCTTTGCCTAGGCCTGGAAACCAGAAAGTAACTAAAGAAATGTAAAACATAAAAAAAAAAAATGAAAACAAGTAAATAAGATATACTTTTCCATCTAATTACTAATGCCAGCAGCATAAGGATTAAACATAATCAGTGTTTGAGAGAGTGGAAGTTCCACTTTAATTATTGCAAAATTAAATGCATTGAATTTAATATGAATCGGATATATTCGAATACCTTTTGAAAGCTATAATGAACCTTCCATTTAAATACAATATTTTACTATTTGTTTTTACATAATGGCACTTATTACAATCATTTGAATTGGATACACTAAACTGTAATCATCAGATTAAAAATTAATATGTTTTCCAAGTAAATACTGGGTTACCAATGACACTCACATTACTCTATAAGTACCATTAGTTTGTTTATTTGCAACTTGCTGTCTTGCTTTTTAGTTTAGGTAACATGATCCAGAAATGAATATGCATAAATTATATACTGGAAAAAGGGTCATAAAGCTTCATTCACTAAGCCCTAAAATAGGCGTTATTTGCCACAATAATGTTAGTTATCAACCATGTGACTGCTATTTTCCATTTTAATTGGTTCACATTGCTGCAAATTATTGTTATTATGGGCAATAATGTTTTTTTTAAGTGAGTTCAAACTATAGTTTGGATTTCTCTAAATGTAGCCAATGAACTAGTCTGCATACCTATAGGTGACAGGGGTGTGGGAATTCTAACAACAGTTCTGGTATGCTATTTTTATTCCCCTATTAAAGACATGATTACCTACATGTTAATGATCTGAATTCAGTTTACTACAGTCATTTAAGGAAAAAAATTACATCTGGTTGGTTACCACAGATTTGTCATTGCACTGCCTAAATGAATGTGTTGCTGTGTTTTTGCATTTTAAACAAAATTATTCCCCATATAGTAAATAATCATAAAAAATAATGGGTTCGCTTTCTCTTTCAGGACCAGATTTTTATGGAAAATGTAGGAGCAGTAAAACAGCTCTGCAAGCTCACAAATAACCTTGAAATGAGAATTGAGGAACTTGAAATATGGAACCAGAAGCTTGCCAAACTAAAACGTATTAGCAGCCTAAGACAAACTGCTAGCGAGAGGCCTTCTTCAAGGGTAG
This sequence comes from Pelophylax lessonae, assembly GCF_965119305.1. Taxonomy (NCBI): domain Eukaryota; kingdom Metazoa; phylum Chordata; class Amphibia; order Anura; family Ranidae; genus Pelophylax; species Pelophylax lessonae. The sequence goes on along the minus strand of NC_138771.1, from coordinate 263,528,321 downwards.
AGAATACTAAAAGGTTACTATGATATAATGGAAAAAGATATATATTTTATATTTGCATGGTGGTATTCACCTTTCCCAAACCTGTTTAAATAAAACTGTGTTTATTACATAATTTTAAAATGTTAACATTAAATGCCTGACTATAATCACTTGGGTCTCCTAAAAGCTGTTAGACCAGATGTAAAATTAAAGAGAACTATGAATTGGCTGATGGATGAATAACAATATTAGTATAGATTTCTCAGCGCTCAGGTAGAGACATCAGCTTTATTGCCAGCTGCTGGTACTTCTTGACCCCCTGGACAGATACTGTGAAATTAAAGGTAATCCAGCTCCTCCAAAAAGTCATACACCCCTCCAAAAAAAATTGTGCAAATATATAATGCAAATCTCCCAAATCAATAAAAGTCCAACATCTAAATCTGCTTTTATGTGTTAAATTATTACTTCTTCCCTTATAAAAATATTAAATTCTCACCAGATATTGGACCCTAAAACACCAGTGCGTCATGCAACGCTTGATGAAATAACAACTAGCTTCTCTAGATATGCTACTTCTTCACCAAATTCATGCTCCTCCTTCATTCCTTCCTCATACATCCTCCATGGAACGTTTCCAAAAGCTTCAAAACTATAGTGTAGTATATTAAATGAAATCTCATACATCAAAACAATTGTGCCCACAGGAATCCATGATCTTAAAGTGCAATTGTGAAAACATTTAAGTCACCATGTGAATTCTCCCCTTGTGTCACACACCATTTGCAGATGTTCTTTTACCAAATGTATTGGTCTTCCGCCCCAGGGCTCAAAATTGCACATATCCAGCATATTCTTTATTCTCCTCCTTTAAGGTACACAAACTTAAACTCTTAAAGCTCCTTGTGGTACTCAGATGTACAAGATAAAAGGTAGCAAAAATCTCATATTGCAGTATTATCTAAAAAACACTATTTATTATGTGTTTGAAAATTCTCACAGAAAAGCAATATCCCAAACAGCAGAATAACAAAGACAGCTACCATACTTTCTGTTCCTGTCTGGATGTCTGACATCACTTCCTTGACATATTTTTTCACTTGTCTTCTTCAAAGCGACCCCTCCTTTCTTCCTGGAATAGATTTTAGTTATCTGAAATTCTTAGTTTTGCACATGGTTTTAGCGACATGGATGCACTTTATGGTCCACTTGCAAAACAACCCAGACACCTAAACTGAAAGAATGGCTCATGCGGTTGGCTGGAGTAGCTGAAATGGTCTCATTACAAAATGAATTCTGAGTAAAAAGACATTATGTTTAACATTATTTGGGTATGTCAGTTTAAACACAATATTGATTGAACCTGGAATGGTTGTTCACCTGGGGATAGACACATAGGAGTAAATGTTTTAGCGGGCCCAGGAGGGGATGGTTGAGGGTTAATAGCGATCATGAGGGTTGGTTAACTGCTGACTTATCCTGTCCTAATCCAATGCCCACACCTTCCTTCTACCTTTCTGCCCCTCCATCCAGTACACCCCATGCACCCAACGCTTCCGGATTCAAGTTGGTATTTGCCTCCCTCCCCCTCCTTTTTATACTTTTTTGCTGTTTTTGCCACCCTCTTTTATTTTTTCCTACTGCTATCTGTTTCTTTTCCTGTATTTCTTTCAAAGATCCCCATGCTGCTTCTGTTTGGGCCATGAAGTGATTCACGCTGTTTCAAAGCATGTAGCGTTACTATTTGAGATAACTAGCATAAGGCCATGGTTCCCAGGGATATTTACCTTGGGTATCCCTTTGAGATTTTACACTGTTTACTCTATGTCCATTGAAACCATTGTGGTATCAGTTTATGCCTTATTAGGGGGGCACAGAGTTTACCTTCTTTATCTCTCTGTTATGGTATGTTAACCCTTGCCTCCCATTTCTATACTTTGATTGTCTTTTTCCTCTCTCACTGTAATACAAGGAAAAACTGAATAAAACTACATGGAATGTTAAAAAGGTTTTTTTTTGTTTTTTTAATTGAGAAAGGGTAGAAGCAGTTGGGATGGGAGGGATTTGGTTTTTTCTTCCCATGCTTTAAGAATTTATCATATAGGGTGGTACAAACTACAGCTTCTTACCAAAATAGCTAGCTCTCTATCTGGTTTAGAAAGGACATTTTCATTTTAAATTTAATGACCCAAGAGTGGGCTTGTGGAATATATTAGAATTGTACACAGGTCGCTATTTTTGTGCATATAGGCTACATGAAGCTATCCTTGCAGTTTGATCAATACACTACCAGTTTCAACAATTTGATTTTGTTTTTACAGATATAGCAAAGTTAGTCGCGCACCACTGCAAAAGAGACCATTAACTGTAAAAGTAAAAAAGGTTAGTAGAAAAAAACAAAGATGTTAAAGGAAATCATATTTTGTACTTGAACATTGTGAAAATATGTTGGACACATAGGAAAAAAGTACAGTATACAATATTTATTGTTTCACTTTCTTGATTTTTGCAGATTCCCACAAAACAACAACAATGCTCCAGAAGAATATTCCAGGCTACGGTAATTGCACTGATCTCTGTCATGATACTTTGGTAAGTACCGTACTTAAAACAAAATGTCCCCAATGTGGAAATATGACTAAAAGGCACAATAAATATACCTTCCTCTTTTTTTATAAAAAGTATTCCACACCTTTATACATACTGTATATCGCTTATAAAGTTTAACTTTAACAAAATCACTTTTTTGCAATGGTTCTTGCAAGGAATTTTATTTTCATTAAATTCAGATCCTCTAATGGTCTATTCAAGGCAGCATGCCTCAAATTCATGTGCAACTAATAATAAATAATAAATTAATTAATAAATAATTCATTAATAATAAGAATTTGTCAGAATATCTTCAAAATGCAAGCAACTGAATTAGAAAACTAAGTGAACAAAAAGTGCTCATGCATCAACAGGGTATCCAACCAGCTCATGAATTCACAGGTTGTCCTGACCCAGACAGCAGTCATCAAGCGGGTGGAAGATATAAGCTTAAATACCCCAGAGACTAGGACCAGTATTTAACTGGTCCACAATGTAGAATTATGAGTTCCAAAAAAATTGTCCCACAGGGATATATGAAGAAGAAGATGTATGCATTAGTGGATCCTCTTAATATGGAGTAATTATCACATATCATGCAGTGCCAAAACTCGGGGGATATGCCAACCAGCTATATCTGACAGAGAAGTAATTGTGTTGTGCAGCAATGGTCAATGACTATATAGTTCTGTATGAATAAGTCCCCAAGCCTTTAGAATACCCCTATCCAATACATACTATATCCCCCATACACTGTAGTGTGATGTCATAGATGTCCATATATAAATGGAGCAGTATATGCCGTTTCTTTAAAAAGCTTGGAGAGCAGGTACCAAGTCCTGGATATAGGCTCTCTCTATTGTGTACAAAACTGAAAATGCTCCCACAACATAGGTGAATGAGCATCTTTAGCACACCATCTCAAAGTACATTGTGGGGTAAGTTTGTGTTGTGTGCCACAAACATGTCAAGGAGGGGCACAAAACACCAGGCAAACTCTGATGCATTTTCCTCCCCAGTCAGGCATCCTCAGAGGAGTGGGGCCTGAATGATCACACTGCTGTTGCTACTAAATGGCCACCCACTGACAGGACTTCAGGCAGCAGTAAAAACACCCAGATAATGTACCTAACCCTGCCAGAACTAACAGTGTTTGGGAATCCAGGTGGAATGAAGGAACCAGGAGAGATCAAAAGAGGGAAACGTAGAAAAGTGACCGCAGAAAAAAGAATAAGTAGTCCATTGAGTCTGTTAGTTTTTTTTTTTTTTTGTTTTGTATTTTCTGATTTTGTTTGGGTTTTTTTTTTTTTAGGCCCCTTTCACACATGTCCGTTCCACCGACGGACTCCGTTTTTCTTAGCTGGGATCGATCCGCCGATCCCCGCTGAGCAGGCGGATGACAGCTCCGTCTCCGCTCTGTGTGCGGAGACGGAGATGTCAGATCCCTGCTGACCTCTATGGGGGAATCAGATGAGAACAGACCGCCTGTCCGTTCTCATCTAATCTGATCTGCCAGACAGATGTAAAATATTGTTTCCATCCGTCTGGATTTGACGCACAGGATCGGATGTCAGTGGACATGTCTCCGCTGACATCTGCTGCCCCATAGAGATGCATTGGGCATCCGTTCAGATCCGCCTGAAAAACTGACAGGCGGATCTTAACGAACCGTATGTGTGAAAGGGGCCTTAACTTTTTTGTCTGAGTATAGATCTATGTTTGTCCCATAAATGTTTGAATCCATTTACTGTACTTACTACCTCTACTGAGAGTTTATTCCAATCATCAACTACCCTTTCAGTAAAATAATACTTTCTAAAATTAGTCTTGAACTTTACTTCAGTTGGTTTGAGGTCACGTTCCCTGTGTTCTTGATTTTGGTTTCATATTTTAAAAACTGCCCTTCTGATCCTTATTCACCCCCTCATTCACACTGGTACGACTTGTCAGGCGACTTGGTCAGCCTGACAAGTCATGCACCGTCGCTCCCATGGTGTAGTACAGGAGCCGTTCTAATAGTCGCTCCGACTTAGAAAAAGGGTCCTGTATTACTTCGGGGCGACCTGGAGGCAACTTGTATTGACTTTCATTATGTGAAGTCCGTGCAAGTCGCGCCAAAGTCGCACTGCATGCGACTTCACAGGTCGCCCCCTAAGTCGGAGCGACCTAATGTGAACGGGGACTTACTGTCTCTGGACTTGTTCTATCTTATCAATATCTTTTTGTAAGTGAGGTCTCCAGACCTGGATACAGTATTCTAAAGATCTATGTAGGGGAATCAGAACCTCCATTCTCCTGCTTGTGATGAACCCTAAAATTCTATTTGCTTTTCCCACTGCCTGGTCATGCAATCATCTGAAATAAGTACCCCAATTTTTTTCTTCTGTAGTGCTGGCTGACACTGTATCCCCAATGTTGTACTCTCTTAAGGGATTCTTTTTCTTTAGATGCATACCTCCCAACTTTTTGACATGGGAAAGAGGGACACCTTTTGGGAAAAGTATCTAGACATTGGACATACCACTGCCATGCCTCCTTAAAGGAGAATTAAACAAACAAAAGGTTTAGTTGAACCCACAAGTGTTTTTTTTTTTAACCACTACTATTCCTTTATATTGGCTTTTGAAATTTACAAATGCAGCAATTTAGAAATTGGATAGGCTTTGCATGGGAAACACTTTTTAAAAGATAAAAAGTGCATTTTCTATACAACTATATGGCTCAGACCAAAAAAAAGGTGTAAAGATGGACAGTTGGGAGTTTAAAAGCATGGACAGTTGGGAGTTATGTAGATGTATTATTTTACATTTAGAAACATTGAAATGCAGTTTCCACTGCTTTGAGCAATCTTGCAGCAAATCACGTTCCATGTTACAGGTACCTCCAGGGAAATCAACCCTATTACACACCTTTGTATCATCAGCAAAAAGACATACCTTGCCCAACAAACCTTTGCTTATATCACTCACATATAGATTAAATAGAACAGGACCTAGTACAGAGTATTGTGGTACACCACTAGTGTTAGCGTTATGCTATTTTTGACATATATGGCAACTCCACCTCCCCTCTGTCATTCATGTATAGTGGATACCCTGGTATTGTTATTTTCCAGTCATTTGAATCCTAGAACCAAGTCTCTATAATTGCAGGGAAGCCAATCGCAGCAGCAGCACCTGCCTTAAACCTACAAACAAACCGCCATCAATAATGTACAGTCTCTGTCTGCCCTATCAATTTACTGAACCATCATAATAATATTATAACAAAAGAAAAAAATCATCTGATATGTGCTTTCTATGTTACCTATAGGCAGCAAAATACCAAATTTTAACCACAGGTTACACATGCAAAACATACATGTAATGTAGGAATGCAAGCATCACCTCAGATCATGCATACAAGTGAACACACATACACACACTGATACTAGGGTATACTGAGATATTGTATGGCGATGTGACTACTGCCTACTCCTTTGCAATTTACCTCTTTTTGTGATATTTTGAAGCCAAACATGCCCAAGATACCTGTCTAATGGACTTCTGTGGACCAAAAAAGTATCATGTAAACATAAAGAAATTCAAATGCAGTTGTATCTCCATAAGTTTGTTTATTTTACGTGAAATGTAAAACTACATGGTTAATTGACCCCTTCCAGCCCAGCTCTGCCTTGATTTCCTTTTAATAGGGTTTGTATCCCGGGGGATGAGAAGCATCAGCTGATCATGTGACCTTTGTGATTGCCTGTCACAGTGGTAACAGGATCAGGAACTGGTCTTGCCAACTCCTGATGATTAACTGCCTTAAAAAGTTTGGTTGCTGTGCTGGGAGTATGCAGTATGCGCACTTTCAGCACAGAAAGCTCTGCCATCCATGGATGCATTGCATATATAATAACTGTTTGGGCATTAAAGCCCTCCCTTTCTGCCGCCGCACAGGTGCACTAGGTGGGTGGCAATAGGTTAAAATTCCCAAAAGCTGGAGACCTGCACATTATTATAAATTTGTCATGTAACATAGAGAGTCATATCATGTGTGATATGATAGGTGAAGTTCGCTCATAAGATGCAGTGGATTCTATTCTCCGTTAAATGTTTAAAATAGAGTGAGTGTACATTCAGTACTGTTTCTTTACAAAGAAAGATCAGTATCTTGGTTTTTTTGTGTTAAGAAACTTTAACATGTTTGCGTGCGTCTTCTTGTGGTGCCATTAATTGTTAATTGCATCCCAAACGTGGGAAGCACATTTTACCACATGCAAAATGCACAAAAAGTGCATAGTAAAAAAATGCACCACCTGGAACATGGCAAAATGCTCTATGAGCTACTTTGTCACGTGTAGGGCAACCCGTTGACATCACTGGGCTGCCCTATGCATGTTGCACCAAACACACAAAAATGCATGTTTCAAATGGTTAGATGTGAATGCATCCTTATTCTTTATTTCATCAGCTACTTTTTGGGTCACCTCACCATCATTTTTTAGCTCTTCTGGTTTGGCACCCCAAGCTTGAGTCCATGAACTGTGTTTTCCTTACCTGATGATCAAAAAGCTGTATTTAAGATGGAACAAATGGCTCTGTAATTTTAGGCTGTATCTATGCTACTTCTAAATGCCCACTTGGCCACAAGGCTATAGAGGAGATACTTTCATGGTTCTGTTTGCATGGCATTTTATTTTAAATTTGTGTTAGAAGTAATGAGTAGGGTTGGTGCTAATCTGTCTGGATTTTATGCATGGGGGTGTTCATGCTTGAAATTTGCAAAACCAGAACATAACAGCAAATACCACTAAAGTCTTTGAACCTAAATTCAAAGTGCAAACAGTGCATTATGGTTACAAACAATTCTGTCTGGTGAATTTCCACATTAATTTTCAAATGTTCTGGAACAGCCCTGAACCTTAACCTCATCAATAGCAATGACTGGCAAATGTCTTCTGGTTTAAAAAGTCAGTATTGTACTTTGTAGGTAAATGTATTAGAGTCCAGAATCTTCACAAAACTACAATATTTCTATTTTTGTGAATTATTGCAAAATTTTAGCTCAGGTGGTAACAAAAATGTGAACAGTGATTACATATGGGGATTAGGAGCACAGATTTGACAGTTTAAGGCATAGATAGACAATAGGCACTTCAGGCATGGGAAAAAAGTAACTGACAATAGTAAGCAGGGTATTTTGAATACGGGCGTAACTGTATCAGCAGTTATAAGAGCAAAAGTTGGAACAAATTCTTCATTAGTAATACGTAATTTCCACTTGCTTTTAAAAGTTACCACATTGCTTCAATTTTTCTTTTTAAAGCTGAACTGCAGGCAGATATATAAAATGATAGAAGGTTAATATAATCAGCCTGCTGCTGCTTTGTTCAGTCCCAAACTGGGGGCAAGGAGGTGACCAAACTGAGATGCGTAGCTTGAGTATTGAATAGCCAAGTCAAGTCATGATGGGCTGTGTAAAGTCTCGGAATTGGACATACATAAACATTATTTGCAGGGGAAACTAGTCCCATATGTGTATTGCAACTGTTTAGCTGTTTGCCTGGAGTTCAGCTTAAAATAGAGGGGATTTGGCTCATTTTGACAATCTTCACGGTAACCTTAATGGCTGTTCTTTGTGGTTGCACCACAAACACAATTTTAAAGAATGCATAGTTTCTTCTGTTTATTCATGATGAGGGCTCAGCTGTTTGCAGGTTTGCATAGATTTTTCCTTATATCCGTTCCTTATCAGGGCTAAGCTCCAAACAGCTGTTTGCAGGCTAGGTATAAGGCTCAATATTTCAGGTTGTATTAGTGATCTAAACTTGGATGCCAAGTCAGACACTAGGGCATCAAGAATTCATTTCTATTTCTATTCCCATGATCTTGTTGAAAGTAATAAGGCTCCTGTTTTGTATTTGTGATGGAGGTGATAACATGTACCGTATATGCATTTTGTTAGCAGAATTTAATCTTCTGATTCTGATTGTATTTTAGTGGAGAGCTTTTTGGCTTCTTTTTTTTGTTTTCCTCTACATAACTTAAAATGAAACCTCTCATCAACAAATCAAATATAAAACTCCTTTCTGTAATCCATAGCAGGTGCCATAATTTATCATTATTGCTTCTGTTTACCACCCAATTCACTGCTGGCGCCCCTGAAAGAAATCCTTTTCATCTACTGACTTTTCTAAAAGTATGTATTTCTATGCAGGTGTTTAGCCTACATGAATTTTATACAGTCAGTAAATACTTAGCTATGTTTATTAAACTATATATCTCAGAACTCTGTAATTATTTGTTAGTATTATTAGATTTATTAGACTAATTCTTATTATTTGATGATTCCCATTACCATAATTTGTTTTTGTTTTTTTAGTGCCATGACCATTTCTACATTGTATATATTATATGTGCAAGAAGAAGCCACTGAAAAAGAACCACTATTACAGTATGTATTATGTCTCTGTGTAGATGATTTTAAGAGTCTGTTTTTTGGTAGTTTGGAGGCACTTCTCAGTTTACAACTAATGTGGCTGGTGGGAGGACCAAGGCATAGGATTTTATATGCCAGATGCCCTGGCAAAGTCCCAGGCATAGATTTTCATGTGCCAGATGTCCTGGCCCAGATTGAAGACCTGCATTATAGATAAGAGATTATATACTCTCTTAAGTAGGTTTTATTGCTTCTCTTAAGTAGGTTTTATTGCTTGAAGGCATTGCATATTGTAGAAAATTACAGGAGCTGCAGATTGAAAAGGAAAGGTAATTTTTAATAACATTCAATTACAATATGTTTTGTGTCGCACTTGTATATGATATAGTATTCTTTTTTTAATTTGTTCCTGAAAAAATGAAGTTACCTTTGAACACTACTTTGAATAGAGGATACCACTCCCAGGTGTGCAGCATTTTGAGGCTGGTACCACTGTGCATGTACCGGGCTACTCCAATCCAGCAGAGTGCATGTTACCTCTTAGTGAAGCATCCCAAAGGGATACAGGAAATGCACTGTCTCCTTCTCTCTCCAACTTCTGTGCTTGCTCTCTTCTCCAGAGGCCCCTCTACACACTCTCTTCCGTGGTTCCAGGCTGGGTTCCTAGGCACTCTGTGCTGTGGGTTTGGTCCCAAATAGAGGGGGACCGGTCACTAGTGAAGGTACCATGCACTTAATCCCTCCATTACCAGAGGAACCATCACCCATGCCAGTCACCTGTCTCCATGCTGATTGGCTTCCTTAAGCAATGACAGAGCATTTTAGTCCTTAGGAACAACACATTAACTTCCACTGGACAGTACTCTATTGGCGCTTTTCCACTGCATGGAACCGAATGGTTCGGCTCGCTTTTGTGCTTTTCCACTGCTGGTACCGCATGGCACGGATTAGTACGGTACGGCAGCGCTTTTCCACTACATGGAACCGAATGGTACGGCTCGCTTAAACAGTACCACCTCAGTTGTGGTTCCAACAGGGCTGTACCGGTACCATATCCCACAATCCTTTGCATGCAGCCTTGACTGTTACTGATTGGTCAGAGAATCATTGTTATCCCACCCACTTTACTTTAGTGGAAAAGCAAACCGTACCGAACCGTACCGAACCGTTCCAACACTGTACCATGAGGTACCATGCAGTGGAAAACCAACAGAGCCAAGCAGGGCCGAGTGGAGCCGAGCCGGTACTTGCAGTGGATAAGTGCCATATGTGTCAGACCCATGTATTACATCTTCCTCTAGCTCCATCCCCTTGTTGTGTTGCAAGCCCTGTTCTTTAGATATGCCGTGCATGCACCCCTTTAAGAGACTGCAGACCAGGCAAGGCAAGTCAAACAAGATTCTTTACTGAGGTAGTTGCTGAATCCAGTACAGTTCTCACAAAGCAGTTTCTGCACAAATCCTGCACAGAGCTCTTCTAACATCCATAGAGTGTGCATACCTTATACAGAAGGCAAATCCAGAAAGCAATCCTTTTTTAGGCAATAGTCTATTAAGCCTATATTCTACAAGAGGTACCACAAGTCCCTTAGAGTCCATGATTGGCAGTGATCCACAAAGGCAGTAAGTACATGATTAACAGTTACAAATCCATACGGTCCCCAGGCATGAGACCCTCTCCAGGGACTCTGAAAAGACTACTAACACCCCAACTGCCACCACCACCAAAGGGAGTGATTCTTCCAGCAGAATATTCAGCTACAATTTGGCAGTATTTCCCCATGGATCAACCCAGGGGCTTTAAGGCTGCCTGTAGGGGGTGGTATCCGGCTGAAAATGGTGGGAAAGACATTAACCCTTATAGCCTGGCTACCTCAACACACACGTCAACTTAAGGACACAGGAAAACATACAAACATTGTAACATTTGTGCTTGTCTGGCTCAGCTAACAGGAGGAAATGAGCTCAGCCAGGGGAAACATGGGCATAACACAGAAAACAAGTTACACCCTTGTAGGCATCTGCCTACAGGTTTATATAAATAAATAAAAGCTGACCATTGTAAGCACCCCTTGGCTTGGTTTGTTCAAAAATAACAGATTTAATGGCCAGAACAACAGGTGCAAATAAATAACAAAAGACTAAAAAAGAAATCTAATGCAGACACCACATTTTAAAATTTATAAACTACAATACACACACACACACTATGTTTACATATATTAAAATACTCAGGATCTATCAAAATGGGAGACACAGAGGTCTACTGAATTGGAAAAGTAAGAAGATTCACTTAGCTTTCCAATTCAATCCAACAAACATGTTCATTTTTAGTGAAAGTTGTGTAACTCTTGTGTGAAACCATTTATAAATGTAGACTCTATGTAATGTGTTCATTTTTACTGTATATTTCTCTCATGTGCTGCCATCATTTTCCTTTTTCAACTACAGGAATAACTTTACAAGTGCTGCAAGCTCTTTGATACCACCAGTTTACACAACCATGATGGGTATGATCATATCTGAAAAGTAATCATGCAATATTTCATTTTTGTAGAAGTGATTTCATATTAATTTATTTTCTTTTCAATATAAAATGGAGGGGCTAGCCTGAAAAAGGTATCTGTGTTGACTATAGGAAGATGCTACTTTTGAAAAGATTCTTATACTGTCCTCTGTAAAATATCCCTAATTGCATTTTAAACTACACTCATCGGCCACTTTATTAAGTACACCTGTGGAATTGCTAGGTAACACAAATTGCTAATCAGCCAATAACATTTAGGCATCTAGATGTGGTGAAGATGACTTGTTGAAGTTCAAACAGAGCATCAGAATGGGAAAGAAAGTGGATTTAAGTTAGTTTGAACTAGTGATCGACCAATATCGTTTTTGTATTGCCGATACCGATATTTTGGTCATTGCATATCGGTATCGGCCGATATTTTCGGACATTTAAAATGTTTTTTTTTATTTTTTTTTACAGGTACACTTGTGGAGGGATCTGAGGGTCTAAGAGACCCCAAAACCCCTCCTCTACACTTAAAAGCATTCAAAACACCAAGTTTGACTGTTTTGCATGCTGTAATTTTTTTGAATTTTGCGCAGAGTACCCGGAAGTGATGTCATGACATCACTTCCGGGTTTTTACATGGAGACCCGATCAGAGCCGAATGCGGCTTTAATCGGTTCTTCGGCGGCTGTGCAGGTATGATGCCCAGGTCTCCTGGTGGGATAGGAGACCCGGGCGAGCCGCGAAAGGCGGCAGTAGGGGGGGGAGATGTCCCCTCCCGCTCTTTGTAATGACAGCCGAGCGGCTTCTCGGACGCCGGTACCGGGATGATGCCTCAAGCTGCAGGCATCACTCTGGTACAGCACTTTCCCGAAATATCGGCAAGATCGGTAACCTCAGGTGCCGATTCCGATATTTCGGGGAAAGTGCAGATCGGCCCTCAATATATCGGCTTTGCCAATAATCGATTGATCCCTAGTTTGAACATGTTATGGTTGTTGGTGCCAGATGGGCTGGTCTGAGTATTTCAGAAACTGCTGACTACTGGGATTTTCACTCACAACCATCTCTAGGGTTTACAGAGAATGGTTTGAAAAAGAGAAAATATCCAGTGATCTGCAGTTTTGTGGATGAAATAGCCTTGTTGATGTAAGAGGTCAGAGGAGAATAGGCTGACTAGTTTGAGATGATAGAAAGGCAACAGTAACTCGAATAACCACTCGTTACAACCAAGGTTTGCAGAATACCATCTCTGAATGCACAACACATAGAACCTTGAAGCAGATGGGCTACAGCAGTAGAAGATCATGCTGGGTGCCACTCCTGTCAGCTAACAGGAAACTGAGGCTACAATTCGTACAGGCTCACCAAAATTGGACAATAGAAGTGTAGCACTACTCCCATGGGAGCTGCTGTGTGTGGGTTCCCCTGGGTTACCATTAGTAGTAGTATACCATTCTGACGTGTTTCCAAGTGTTTTTACCTCAGGGCCAGTCCAGTCCAGTTTCTTTGTTTTTTTGTGTTTTTATTTGTTTCTTGGATAGGAGAAGGGATGAGTGGGATACTCCAATAACTGAACTATGCACAAAAAGGCAGGGACTGTACAAAAAATGCTGACTGACGCTGGATAACACTGTTTGAGCTAGTCATGGCCAGGCTGCTTACTGTATTTCACCTTTGACTATGAAAGAGTCCTATTAGTTTCCTAAGGCACCCTTTCCTGAGGTAGCTGATAGTAGACTGCACTGCTGAGCGAATTCAGGGCCCTTGCTGGCGCCCCCTTTAATCCCTAATCTTCAGGGCTTTACAACTTGGCACCCTCTTTACTGTAACACTCCGGGTTAGCTGGCTCCTTGATCCCCTTGACCTCTCTGGAGTGGTCCCCTCTCTTAGGCAGACCCCTGGGCAGATGCTTAAGTACTCATGATACTGTTTTTCCAGAAGAATCCTGCCCAGCAACTCCACTTGGTCAGAACACACTGGATCCTCTGCAGCACAGCTCAACCCCTGGTCCCTAGGCTGACTGCCTGGACCACCTTTCTCAGCAACAGGAGGAGAGACAGCCGTCACCCTCCTCCTGGGACCTGGCTTCCCGCCCAAAGACACCCTGTCACATGCTCCCCTCCTATTTATGTCCAATCCCAGGATGCATTGCAGGAATGCCCTCCCACTGGAACTGACATAAAACAGAGTGTGCCACTGGCTAGGCTTCCTCCACTGTCCAATAAGGTCCCTCATTGGCTGCAGTGGGGACACTCCCTCAGACCCAGTGAAACACATTTAGAAACATGTGACAGGCTAAACTAGTAGATCAGACCCTCCTGTTAAGCAGAACAGGGTCACAGATATGTTTTACCTAGCACCTACCTAGGAGGGTGGTACAGAAGATTGAAAACACATTGCCTGGTCTGATGAGCCTCAATTTCAGCTGCGACATTCAGATAGTAGGGTCAGAATTTAGCAGAAACAACATGGAAGCAAGGATCCCTCTTATCTTGTTTCAATGGTTCAGGGCAGTGGTGTAATGGTGTGGGAGATATTGTCTTTGTACACTTTGGACCCCTTAGTACCAATTGAGCATCATTTAAATGCCACAGCCTACCTGAGTATTGTTGCTGACCATGTCCATCCCTTTATGACTACAGTGTACCCATCTTCTGATGGCTACTTCCAGCAGGATAATGCACAAATGTCACAAAGCTCAAATAATCTCAAACTGGTTTCTTGAACATGACAATGAATTCACTGTACTCCAATGGCCTCCACAGTGACCAGATCTCAAACCAATAGAACACATTTGAAATGTGGTGGAACGGGTGATTCGCATCATGGATGTGCAGATGACAAATTTGCAGTAACTGCATGATGCTGTCATGTCAATATGGACCAAAATCCCTGAGGAATGTTTCCAACACCCAGTTGGATCTATGCCACAAAGAATTAAGGCAGTTCTGAAGGCAAAAGGTGTCCAGCCCAGTACTAGCAAGGAGTACCTAATAAAATGGCTGATGAGTGTATGTACTTACTATATATCTGCAGTTGTCAAAAGGTTAGTTAGACCCATACCTAGGTCAGGATTCACCAAGCCCTTCATTTTCTCCCAGTACCTTTTCAAGTAAACCTTCAAGGATAAAACTACAGTTGATTGTTACTTCAATTATTAGAATACAATTCTTACTGGGTAGTACATTATAATATTATACAGGATTTATATTGAGCCAACAATTTGTGCAGCACTTTACAAAACAAAGGGAGATGATACAGTACCAATATAATTCAAGGTCCCTGCTCATGAGAGCTTGCAATCCAAAGGGAAGGGCAAGTGATACAAAAGGTAATATCTGTGTGGGAATAAGTTGTTAAAGAAGGTAAAGGTCAGTTGTTAGCTAGAGGCAAGATAGAAATGAGTTCTCAGAAATCAGCAAAGAGGGTGGTTCAGTTGATATTATGAGAGGAGGTGGGATTGTGGGTTGCTTTATAAGAAGTTCATAATTTGAAATGTATTAACTAGGTGATCAGAAGCTGGTAGAGAATTGGAAGACAGGGGTGGCTAATTCTAAGTGGTTGATAAACTGGGTGACTCTGGCAGCAGCATTCTTGTTATAATGAAAGGGGGGGGTGTGAGGAGGGAGTTGCAGAATGAGAGAATAAGTTAGTGAATTAGTAGCTTTGTGTTGTCGTCGGTTAAGATGGGGTGTATTTTGGAAATGTTTTGTAGGTGAAGGTGGCACGATTTGTACATTGACTAGATGTGGGGCTGAAAGGAGAGGTCAGAGTCTAAGATTACATCTAGCACCCTTTTTGAGGGGAAGGACTAAAAGTTCTGTGAATATTATTTGTTCAGTTTTTGAAATATTACGTTTTAAGAGGCAGTTTGACATCCATACTAATATGTCAGTAAATTAGTGATACGCAAAGGAGACTGAGGGGTGTAAACTAAGGAGTAGAGAAAGGGTGACAGTGTCATTAGAGATTAGAAGCAATTCGTGGACAGACGAGATGAGAAGAGGTAGAGTTGTTGGTGACACTGATAGAGTGCTTGGATAGTTTGTGTTACCAGTGAGATTGAGAACTGATAATTATTTTTATTGTACAGCTTCAAGGGAAACATCTACGACAATGTCTATTCCTGTTGGTGCAACGGAAATAAGTTTTTGTGACCTCCTACCGTGTAACCAAGAGTACTGCTGTTCCATTCAACCACACAGACTGAGAGATATCAATTCTGTGGCAGCACGAACTGTAGAAAAAAGTAAGTCCACTTACACTATTTTTTCATTAGTTTCTTTAAGGAAGGGATACCAAATTTTGTATAGGATATCCCAAGAAGGGTGTCACATTAGTTCTATTACTTCATAACAATTCTAATGCCTTTTTTTTAACCAAAAAAAAAATAGATTGTCTACTATTTTAAGACACCAAGACTTGAGTCCAAGCTGGGTCTGAAATTTTGAGGATGTTTTACTATTCATCCAGAAAGTTTCATGGGTTCTAATGAGTCAGCGTTTATAGCCACACAGCAACCCAGTCAAGTCTTTAAATTATCCTAAAGTGAGAAAACCAGAGTGGTTTCCTTTGGAAAAATAATGCATTCAAGAATAGACTGGTGTCTAAACACCTGTCTTTCTAATTTATAAAATTGGTCCTCTGTGGCCATAATAGGACAATATATATGGGCAGATTTACTATACAAGCTGTTTCTCATTGTGACTGAAAGGAGGTGCAATAGAAAATGTTTCTAATGGGCTACCATACTTTTTGTAGATAAAAAGACAGCATAAGAGTGCACTTAATGGTATGTACTATGTGGAATAGCAGTCTATATAGTCCATGGTGATGAATAATTGCACTCCAGCATGCAACTCCAGGGGATCATGGAGGTTCAGCGCTGAGATACAGAGAAGAGAGTAAGGGTGCAAGTCTCGTGCATTAAAAGGTGATTTATAAGTAAAAAGCTTAAAAGCATGTACACTTAGGTAACTGTTTATCTGCTCATCAAAGACAAACAGGGAGTACAGCAGCAGCTGAAGCCCAATATATACCATGGCCAGTGGCAGGACTGCAAGATAGAATTGCGAGCTGGTGGTAACACCTGCAGTAAGACACCTGTTTAGGGTTGAAATCTATCTGCAACCTTAGTTGCCTTGCCTCCGCGAGAGAAAATTATTATTTCTGCAATCATTATTATGGTAACGCTTTTCAGAGCTCTACCCCTGCCCCTCTACCCCTTGGGACAGCAGGGGATCTCTATATATAGCCAGATGCTGATGGCCGTAGTGGACAGTGGGACACACATTCATTTTTTTTTTTTTTTTTACAGCAGGGCTTTCTAGTGGAGCACACTATACTTTTAATTGGGGAATTTGGTACAGATAATAAGCAGTCAAACTCATAAAAATCAGACTTGTTAAGTAAAGGTAGTAAAAAACACAGTATTGCTAGAAGAGGCCTCAGTGGGGAGACATATACTCCCAAACATGTTGGCACATTTTTAAAAATGGCATGCACACAAATAGATACCAAAATTTTAACTTTTTTATTGAAAATGTTAAAGTAATTGGAGGCTTTTGAATTGTATGATAAATTAATGGACATTTCGTCATTTTATTAAAATGATAAAATGTAAATAGTTGGCATAAAAACTGGTAAAATATAATACTAATGATAATAAGCACTAGTATTTTGTAAAATGAGGTCTAAAGAAATAACAAAAAGAAGTGGTAAATATATAAAATATATATAAATAACAGATACTATATAACTACATTTTGTCAAAAAATAAAACTTATTTCTAGCTGTTAGTTTAAACCTATGAGGGCTACAATGTTTAGTGTATAAATCCAATATGTTTATTGTGTAAATAAGTTACTGAATTGTGAAACTGATGGAAGGTGAGAAGGAATGGACTTCACAACAAAAACCTTAACATTTTCTGTGGATTAGTATAACATAAAGTTATATAGAACACCATGGCCTAAACTGCCATTTTTAATCTGCAGAGTTTGCCACACCTACTCCAGAACATGCTGTTCATCCAGCCAATGTAAATAAGGCCACAGGGACAGGTAAGGCCATAGATCACATGTTCACTAGAGTATTTAAAAAGATCTTTTAATGTTAAGGAGTAACTCCAATTTTGTTGAGAAAACAAAATTCCCCTCTGGTTGATTTATGTGCAAGGATTTTAACAAACTTTGTTGCAGATTCCTACCTTTTGTTATTCTGAAAATATAGCTGTTTGTCTGTGTCTCATGTGCAGGGTCAATCTGTATGGGAGTGGTTTTAAAACTTTAAGTCAGCTGCTGCTCCTGCAGAGCTCTAATGAGGAAAATTGGCAAGGTCTGCATCCCTTTAGATGTGATTTGCCTTTGAGGGTAACTTACCAAAAATGATTTTTTTTTTGCAGGGGTTCCAAAAATCTAATTTGTATCTTAATGCAGACTTATAGGAAAATGAGTGAGCCAATCACACAAACAGGAAATTACATTTTCTGGGGGTGTTCTGCACAACATCTGAGTACAGAACATCTCTAGGTAGCCATATTTCATAGCATTTTACAGCAAATTACAGTGCTGCAGATTGAAAAGGAAAGGCAAATTTAATAACACTCAATTACAACATGACTTGAGTCGCAATTTTAAACGCTATTTTATTTTTTGCTTATTTCTTATTGCTTATTTTTTATTACTAAAGTGGAGTTACCCTTTAAATTATTTTTTGTCATTCACATTAAAAATTTTCTTACCATGTCCAAACTGTTTAAGAAATGGCAAAAAAAAAATTCTTTCCTTGTAGGTACATTTGAAAATCTTTTTTTTTTAATACTGGAGCCTTCCAATAGATTATTATAGGTATAGGCGGTAATGAGGGTCCCAATTTGCGATCTTGATTTTGATCAGTTTTTTCTTTTTTTTTCTAACTAATGCTGCTCCCTGTTTGCCTTTGATAAACAGTAAGCTTTTTTCTAAAAAAACATTTGATGCACAAAAGTTTTGCCCCTACTGTCTTTTCTGTACCACACCTTTCACACTGTACTATATACTGTACATGCATGCTACACATACATATATACTGTGTATACTGTTCTAAAATAAAATGAAATGAGGGATAAAGCCAAATTAATAACCAATATTACCAAGTGCCACACATTATTTAAAAAAATAAAAAAAGCATACAAATGACAGTGCTGCATATACTGTAAATAACTGTAAGATAACATAACTCACTTTCTGTGATGCTCATCATGGCCCACAATTATGCCATACAGATGGTATAGCAGCTAAGTGGTTAACAGTTTTTTTCATGTGGTTCTGGGTTAGATTACCAGTAGGGACAGTAACTTCTGGGTGTTTGTATATTCCCCCTGTATTGGATTTCCAGATCTTGAACCTTAAAGAACGCTTACCTCAGTTTACTTTAGGGTCCTGTCTCCCAGAGGATGAAGTGCTTTGTAAGTCTAGCTACAAGGTGTGCCTGCCATCCCCCCATTGTCCTCCAAAAACACAGCTAGCAAGCAGATGGTAACTGTATAACCTGCACTTATCTCTGCACCTATCATTTTCTTACCAGGTCTATTCCTGTTTTTTTGGTACTTCTGATCTTTTGCACGTCTCATTGCTTATTTGGGAAATCTTAACAGTCAAGCACCCCGTCATGATATGGGGGGGGGGGGGGGGGGGTACCTCATGGAGCCAAATTTACAAAAAGTTACCTATATAAATAAAACCAATGCTTACTGTTTATATGCTGTTCAATGTATTCTAAGAATAGTACCTCGGGGGTGGTTTATTTGATACGCTGACCCCACCTTATTTGGTACTTTATCCAAAGTCACTTGGGAACTTAGTTTGCCACCTGGCAGCCTACCCATTCTATTCTATGCTAATGTCTCTCAGTAGCTGCTGACTGCTAAATCCATAAATTATTAAACATTTTTGATGGTATGTAATCTTGACAAACCTTTTTGAGTTGCTGCTTCCTTCAGTATAATGTGTTGTTATTTTGCATACATACTTAGGCCATTCCTTTGATCTGTACAACGTTTCTCACCTTGGAGTGATCCACTGTAGCCTACGCTTATACTGTTTGAGATGTGGATGATATGATTTAGTTCCCCCATTTCACCCGACACCACGCTTTCTTTAGTTTGTTCAAGGTTGTATGTTATAGCTGTTTTGGGTAAAAATTTCAGGCTTCTTTATGTTGGTGCAAATGAGCAAGCTTGGCAGGGTTTTGGTGTATTGATATTGTTTGCTTTGTCCTTCCCTTCTAGATACGTATTGTAATTCAGGCCATTGGGGTTTTTACTTTTATCCTTTTGGTTTCATTCACCCATTTTATTTCTTTTGTATATTCATTTTTCAATAAGCATATAAAGTTACAAAATTCAACGATCCTATATAAACATTACTTATAAACGTTACAATCTTAGTGACCCCTCCCCCTCCCTAAGATGAGAGAGAGAAAAAAAAAGAAAAAATGAATTACTAACCAAATCCCCTCCTATTTAATTCTCTATTATCCTCCTTCCATCCCAGAGACCCCTCTCTCTTGTGCTTTATATCTCCTTCCCTAACCCAGACCTCTGAGGTACAGGCACATTTTACTCCTAGGCTGTATCACCTATCAGCTTCAGACACCCAGCATCTTTATATAATCCTCCGTTTTTTTAAACTTTGTCCAGTCCCCCCATATGTCCAGATATTTCCCACAAGAGTCCTCAGCTACGTATATCATTTCTTCCATGGATCTCACCCAATCCACCATAAAAGCCCAGTCCCTCATAGACTCTTTACCCTGCAGCTGACAAGGAAGACAGGGAAAGCACAGGGGAGCAGCCGCCAGTTAGCTCTAGGAGGCTGCCTAGTCCTCCAATGGCTGGAGGCCTGTGGTCAGATTCATTACCCCGCAGCTTACAAGGAAGACAGGGAAAGTACAGGGGAGTAGCTGCCAGTAAGCACTGGGAGGCTGCTTAACCATCCCAGAGCTGGGGGCCTGTGGTCAGACTCATTACCCCGCAGCTGACAAGGAAGACAGGGAAAGTATGGGGGAGTAGCTGCCAGTAGGCACTGGGAGGCTGCTTAACCATCCCAGAGCCGGGGGCCTGTGGTCAGACTCATTACCCCGCAGCTGACAAGGAAGACAGGGAAAGTACGAGGGAGCAGCTGCCAGTAAGCTCTGGGAGGCTGCCTAGTCATCCAATGGCTGGAGGCCTGTGGTCAGTCTCATTACCCCACAGCTGACAAGGAAGACAGGGAAAGTAAAGGGGAGCAACTGCCAGTAAGCGCTGGGAGGCTGCCTAACCACCCCAGAGCTGGGGGCCTGTAGTCAGATTCATAACCCGCAGCTGAAAAAGAAGACAGGGAAAGTACAGGGGAGCAGCCACCAGTAAGCGCTGGGAAGCTGCCTAACCATCCCAGAGCTGGAGGCCTGTGGTCAGACTCATTACCCCGCAGCTGACAAGGAATACAGAGAAAGTACAGGGGAGCAGCCGCCAGTAAGTGCTGGGAGGCTGCCTAACCATCCCAGAGCTGGAGGCCTGTGGTCAGACTCATTGCCCCGCAGCTGACAAGGAAGACAGAGAAAGTACAGGGGAGCAGCCGCCAGTAAGTGCTGGGAGGCTGCCTAACCATCCCAGAGCTGGAGGCCTGTGGTCAGACTCATTACCCCGCAGCTGACAAGGAAGACAGGGAAAGTACAAGGGAGTAGCTGCCAGTAAGCACTGGGAGGCTGCTTAACCATCCCAGAGACGGGGGCCTGTGGTCAGACTCATTACCCCGCAGCTGACAAGGAAGACAGGGAAAGTACAGGGGAGCAACTGCCAGTAAGCGCTGGGAGGCTGCCTAGTCATCCAATGACTGGAGGCCTGTGGTCAGACTCATTAACCCACAGCTGACAAGGAAGACAGGGAAAGTACAGGGGAGCAACTGCCAGTAAGCGCTGGGAGGCTGCTTAACCACCCCAGAGCTGGGGGCCTGTAGTCAGATTCATAACCCGCAGCTGAAAAAGAAGACAGGGAAAGTACAGGGGAGCAGCCACCAGTAAGCGCTGGGAAGCTGCCTAACCATGCCAGAGCTGGAGGCCTGTGGTCAGACTCATTACCCCGCAACTGACAAGGTAGACAAAGAAAGTACAGGGGAGCAGCTGCGAGTAAGTGCTAGGAGGCTGCCTAACCATCCCAGAGCTGGAGGCCTGTGGTCAGACTCATTACCCCGCAGCTGACAAGGAAGACAAAGAAAGTACAGGGGAGCAGCTGCGAGTAAGTGCTAGGAGGCTGCCTAACCATCCCAGAGCTGGAGGCCTGTGGTCAGACTCATTACCCCGCAGCTGACAAAGAAGACAGGGAAAATACAAGGGAGCAGCTGTCAGTAAGCTCTGGGAGGCTGCCTAACTATCCCAGAGCCAGAGACCTGTGGTAGGACTCATTACCCCGCAGCTGACAAGGAAGACAGGGAAAGTACCGGGGAGCAGCCGCCAGTAAGCGCTGGGAGGCTGCCTAGTTGTCCAATGGCTGGAGGCCTGTGGTCACACTCATTACCCTGCAGCTGACAAGGAAGGTGTAGGCAGCTGGGAGGCTGCTATACATTAATGAACTCAATTCTGCTTTTGCTCTCTCCTAATTTTAGTTTACATGTATTTAATGACAGAATCAAACTGTGAATGAAATAATACAGATTTCAATAAATATGGTTTTTTTACAGGAAATACCAGTAAAGGTTTAGCAGAAAGGAAGATTGACAAACCTTTTTGAGTTGCTGCTTCCTTCAGTATAATGTGTTGTTATTTTGCATACATACTTAGGCCATTCCTTTGATCTGTACAACGTTTCTCACCTTGGAGTGATCCACTGTAGCCTACGCTTATACTGTTTGAGATGTGGATGATATGATTTAGTTCCCCCATTTCACCCGACACCACGCTTTCTTTAGTTTGTTCAAGGTTGTATGTTATAGCTGTTTTGTTATAAAAATTTCAGGCTTCTTTATGTTGGTGCAAATGAGCAAGCTTGGCAGGGTTTTGGTGTATTGATATTGTTTGCTTTGTCCTTCCCTTCTAGATACGTATTGTAATTCAGGCCATTGGGGTTTTTACTTTTATCTTTTTGGTTTCATTCACCCATTTTATTTCTTTTGTATATTCATTTTTCAATAAGCATATAAAGTTACAAAATTCAACGATCCTATATAAACATTACTTATAAACGTTACAATCTTAGTGACCCCTCCCCCTCCCTAAGATGAGAGAGAGAAAAAAAAAGAAAAATGAATTACTAACCAAATCCCCTCCTATTTAATTCTCTATTATCCTCCTTCCATCCCAGAGACCCCTGTCTCGTGTGCTTTATATCTCCTTCCCTAACCCAGACCTCTGAGGTACAGGCACATTTTACTCCTAGGCTGTATCACCTATCAGCTTCAGACACCCAGCATCTTTATATAATCCTCCGTTTTTTTAAACTTTGTCCAGTCCCCCCATATGTCCAGATATTTCCCACAAGAGTCCTCAGCTACGTATATAATTTCTTCCATGAATCTCACCCAATCCACCATAAAAGCCCAGTCCCTCATAGACTCTTTACCCTGCAGCTGACAAGGAAGACAGGGAAAGCACAGGGGAGCAGCCGCCAGTTAGCTCTAGGAGGCTGCCTAGTCCTCCAATGGCTGGAGGCCTGTGGTCAGATTCATTACCCCGCAGCTTACAAGGAAGACAGGGAAAGTACAGGGGAGTAGCTGCCAGTAAGCACTGGGAGGCTGCTTAACCATCCCAGAGCTGGGGGCCTGTGGTCAGACTCATTACCCTGCAGCTGACAAGGAAGACAGGGAAAGTATGGGGGAGTAGCTGCCAGTAAGCACTGGGAGGCTGCTTAACCATCCCAGAGCCGGGGGCCTGTGGTCAGACTCATTACCCCGCAGCTGACAAGGAAGACAGGGAAAGTACAAGGGAGCAGCTGCCAGTAAGCTCTGGGAGGCTGCCTAGTCATCCAATGGCTGGAGGCCTGTGGTCAGTCTCATTACCCCACAGCTGACAAGGAAGACAGGGAAAGTACAGGGGAGCAACTGCCAGTAAGCGCTGGGAGGCTGCCTAACCACCCCAGAGCTGGGGGCCTGTAGTCAGATTCATAACCCGCAGCTGAAAAAGAAGACAGGGAAAGTACAGGGGAGCAGCCACCAGTAAGCGCTGGGAAGCTGCCTAACCATCCCAGAGCTGGAGGCCTGTGGTCAGACTCATTACCCCGCAGCTGACAAGGAATACAGAGAAAGTACAGGGGAGCAGCCGCCAGTAAGTGCTGGGAGGCTGCCTAACCATCCCAGAGCTGGAGGCCTGTGGTCAGACTCATTGCCCCGCAGCTGACAAGGAAGACAGAGAAAGTACAGGGGAGCAGCCGCCAGTAAGTGCTGGGAGGCTGCCTAACCATCCCAGAGCTGGAGGCCTGTGGTCAGACTCATTACCCCGCAGCTGACAAGGAAGACAGGGAAAGTACAAGGGAGTAGCTGCCAGTAAGCACTGGGAGGCTGCTTAACCATCCCAGAGACGGGGGCCTGTGGTCAGACTCATTACCCCGCAGCTGACAAGGAAGACAGGGAAAGTACAGGGGAGCAACTGCCAGTAAGCGCTGGGAGGCTGCCTAGTCATCCAATGACTGGAGGCCTGTGGTCAGACTCATTACCCCACAGCTGACAAGGAAGACAGGGAAAGTACAGGGGAGCAACTGCCAGTAAGCGCTGGGAGGCTGCTTAACCACCCCAGAGCTGGGGGCCTGTAGTCAGATTCATAACCCGCAGCTGAAAAAGAAGACAGGGAAAGTACAGGGGAGCAGCCACCAGTAAGCGCTGGGAAGCTGCCTAACCATCCCAGAGCTGGAGGCCTGTGGTCAGACTCATTACCCCGCAGCTGACAAGGTAGACAAAGAAAGTACAGGGGAGCAGCTGCGAGTAAGTGCTAGGAGGCTGCCTAACCATCCCAGAGCTGGAGGCCTGTGGTCAGACTCATTACCCCGCAGCTGACAAGGAAGACAAAGAAAGTACAGGGGAGCAGCTGCGAGTAAGTGCTAGGAGGCTGCCTAACCATCCCAGAGCTGGAGGCCTGTGGTCAGACTCATTACCCCGCAGCTGACAAAGAAGACAGGGAAAATACAAGGGAGCAGCATTCAGTAAGCTCTGGGAGGCTGCCTAACTATCCCAGAGCCAGAGACCTGTGGTCAGACTCATTACCCCGCAGCTGACAAGGAAGACAGGGAAAGTACCGGGGAGCAGCCGCCAGTAAGCGCTGGGAGGCTGCCTAGTTGTCCAAGGGCTGGAGGCCTGTGGTCACACTCATTACCCTGCAGCTGACAAGGAAGGTGTAGGCAGCTGGGAGGCTGCTATACATTAATGAACTCAATTCTGCTTTTGCTCTCTCCTAATTTTAGTTTACATGTATTTAATGACAGAATCAAACTGTGAATGAAATAATACAGATTTTAATAAATATGGTTTTTTTTACAGGAAATACCAGTAAAGGTTTAGCAGAAAGGAAGATTGATAAACCCATTTTTTCAAGTGACTGTAAGTTATGTTTTTTTTTTTGTATATTGAAGAATAAAATCATACTGCTGTAATGAAAATAGGTAAAAAAATGGTTTACTTTTGACTAAGTACATTGCTAAGATAAACTGTCACTCTGCTCTGCTCTACATAGAATCTTTATTTTTAAGCAGAACTTCTAAGAGTACACTATGAGTCTTTACTGATCTCAGCTACTAAAGAAACATAGTAGTATAAACCTACTTTATCTTTAAAGTGATTGTAAAGTCTTATTTTCTTTTAAATAACAGACATGTTATACTTACCTCCTCTGTGGAATGGAATTGCACAGAGCAGCCCTGATCCTCCTCTTCTGGGGCCCCTTCTGGCACTCCAGAATCCTCCTCTTCTCTGTTCACCCCCCCTAGGAATCCACTTCCTATAGATGTGCAGGCTCGATCTCAAGCTGCACTGCCTGCGTCCTAAGACACACCTAGTACATCTCAGCCTGCCCCCCCCGCATCACAGGATTTGACTGTGGGGGGCATACTGCTACTGGAACATTTTTTACCATAATGCAGGAAATGCATTATTGTAAGAAATGTTTAGAAATGTTAAGAAATGCTTTAGAACCACATTAAAGCTAAATTCTAGAATAAGCAAATATTGTCTAACTACAAGGGGCAATTGTATTTTTACTTTTACTTACTTACTTTTATTTTTTATCTTCGAGAGCTTTTGTGTATTTCTTCTAGATCTGTGCAATAATCCAGTGTTTAATGTTGCCTCTGTGCAGTAGCTATCTGTATTAAGACCAGTCACTGCTACTCTATATTTTTGTGTAGGGTGGCTGGTTTTGTCTCTGCCCCCTCCTGTAGTTTTCTGGCAGGCAGCCTGTATTTAGTGGAGCTGCTGGGTCCCTTGCACAGCTTTGTTCTCTTCACAGGCTATGTACACACAGTGATGATGCCGCCATTACTTTTACAAGGTAATAACTGGGTTTAAAAGACGTTTCATTTGTGCACCCTAAGGCTGGTTTAACACAAGTGGTCTACATAAGGGGCATCTGCCTGTTCAGCAGGGGATCTCCAAGCTGAACAAGCAGATGACAGGTCCGTGTCCGCTCCGCTATGCAAATAGGACACGGACACAGCCCTGCTGTCCTCTATGGGGCTGTCAGGTGGAAACTGACTGCCTGTCCGTTTCCATCCGACTGTCATCCGATCTGCTGTTTTTGGCAGACAGGATCAGATGCTGGCGGGTGTCAGACACATGTCCGCTGACATCCCCTGCTCCATAGAGAGCTATGGATGGTCCGATCAGATCCCCCTGAAAAATTGACAGGCGGGCCTGATCAGACAACCCATGTGAAACTAGCCTAAGTGAATTGATATCTTTTAAAGGAATATATATATATTGAGGAATATATATATATATATATATATATATATATATATATTTTTTTTTTTTTTGTGCCTGGAGTTTAGCTTTAAAGTAGAATTCCAGCCTAAAACGAACTAGTCTTAAAAATGGTAAAGATAGGTAAATATACTCATAGGGGTTGGTTTGCTAAAACTGGAGAGTTCACAATCTGGTTCAGCTCTGCATAGAAACCAAGCAGCTTACAAGTTTTATTGTTAAAGCTCGACTGAACAAGCTGGCTTACCATGCAGAGCTGCACCAGTTTTTGCGCACCCAAGTTTTAGTAAATCAACCCGATTGTTTTTTCAACAGGTTAGGCAGTATAGATAGTGGGAGCGAAGGAACACTTTTAAGACTAGTTAGCATTAGGCTTGAATTCTACTTTAAGATGTTTATCTTGCTCCTCGATAGGCTTATAGTTTTATGTAAAAATTCTACTGAGACACTATTTTATTTGTTCTCACAAATACTGGTACTGTCCAGCAGAGGACACTCTTTCACAACATAATCCCATACTCACAAGGCTTTTATGAACTGAACTCTAGTTATTGAGTTCAGTTTGCAATTTATAGGGTCATCGTTATAAATGTTATCTACGACACCTAATATTTAGGGACCCTTCATGCATTTTTTTCCCCAGAACTTTAAAACTAATGGCTATAATCAAGACGCTATTATGTGCAATAACTATATATCAAATCCATACAGAAATAATAGCATCTCATTTTTGTGTCGCCTCCTGTATGGGGTTAGTCAGCTGTTAGAATGGTGCAACGCATCAGAGCATACATTATTTTCTGTATGCATCAGTTGGTGAGTTCATTACAAACCTATTACAATAGAAATGTACATGCTTCATAAAGTATGCATGTGAAAAAGTAAAAATTCTGAAATGTGCTAAAAGGACCAAAGATATTATATTTGAAAAAAAATAAGCGCTAAAATACTCATACACATGAATGCAGAATATCATCAGCATCTGGTTATGTGTAAAAGACCTAAAACCATTGCACAAAAATAGAATGTATGTATTAAACACACAACGTTTGTATTTGCTGCCATTCTTTTTTGAAGTTATAAAACATTATTATGTCATTATAAAAGCCAGTCCAGGGTCTGGTAAAAGGAAAAATAAAGTTATTAACATTAATGGAAATATTTAGGGGCTTGTTTACATCAGAACACAAATGCCTTGCATTTTTTAAGCACCCCATTTGAACTGACATGATGGGTAAAATGCGGTCAGAGCACTAAAATAGCAGGAAGCAGGACCTTTACCAAATTCACAGCAACTAAGCACATTGGTGTTTATCAGGGAACTTCAAACTACGGCTCTCCAGCTGTTACAGAACTACACGTCCCATGAGGGTATTGTAAAACTCTGACATTCACAGACATGACTAGGCATGATGGGAATTGTAGTTTTTGAACAACTGGAGGGCCATAGTTTGAAAACCTCTGGCGTATATAATTCTCATCTGAAGAAAAGATTTCTGAGATGTCCACAGAAACTCAATTACTGTATTGAAATGCACCAATGTGAACAAGCCTTAAAACGTCAGTTTACAGCCTAACCAATCAATCAACCCCTTAGTATCAGTCACTTCGGTTTCGGAAACTGAAGAGCCAGTCAACCCAAAAGTTTTACTTTAATTATAGGTGTAGTCTTGTGGGCTGTTTCAGCCCCTGAGTTTTTGTGTTTGATATATAGAAAGTGTTAGTTTGCTGAAATAGTAGTTGATGCTTGGAGAAGACTTCCAGCAGTAAGCTGTAAATGAAATCAAGCATAGAAGGGACAAACATGTCGTAAATTAATACAATTTGGTTAATAAAGAAAATAAAAATGTAAAAAAAATCAGAAGGGGAAGACTTGATTGATGGTGTGTCATCACTATTCTAAATGTCAAAATGGAACGCTCATTACCATAATCCCTGATTTTTCCTGTCCGTCTGAAAGTTTTGTGTGCTTCCATCTTTTCCACACTCCTCCTGTATTCTCCTTGGTATAAAATAATTTTAACATCCAATATTAAAAGATTGTAATGGCCGCCTTTGGTGTGCATGCTCTTACCAACTGAGCAACCTAAAGATACAAGCTGTCAGGTGGTTTACCACATTAGTATCTACCAAAAACTAAAATATGAGTTTTGGGTAGACCTACCCTTAATGAAGACTTTCTAGCACCAGTATTGTTATTATACCTTTTTTTATACCTTGTTGAAAACGGAAAGTTTTGGTTTAGGATTACCAAGATTTAGCAAAAACTGACAGAATTTGCTTAATCTGTCACTGACTTTGATGCTACAGTGGTCTCCCCACTGTATGTATAGCAATACCAATTTACCTACAACAAACAATATATGCTACAAAATATTGATGCCCTATTAAGACTACCTTAACCTTTTTACAGCTCATTTGCCTTTTTACATTTTATCTAATTAGGCTGATGTCACAATATAAACATCTTTTCGTGTACTTTTTAATTTTCCTTCTTTATTCTGATACCATCCACAGAAGTAAACATAAGTTAAACAATTTGTAATTTATTGTCTACCCCATTTAAGGTAGTAAATAGTCTGGAAAGGATTCATTTCCACAAAAGATGATGCAGATGTATATTTCACTATAAAGAATTAAAGGGTGAAGTCCAGTCGTTCTCTGTTTTATTTTTTTCATAATATCATTGATTACTACATTATTATCTCATATTTATAGATGACTTTGTTATATTAGGTAGGTTTTTTTTTCCTTTACTTAGAGCTGCTTTATTAGAACATTTAAGACCTCAGAAATGGCATACATAATTTTAAATGACAGGAAATTACTACACAAATTTTGGAAACAGAAAGATTATGACCTTGACCCCCATATTTAACGAAACACTAAAATTATATGTATTCAGTAAATTCCATTTCTTAACTGTTAATATATTTTTTACTAGGACTCATAACTACTTTAGATGCATACATTACTATTCTGTTCATTATATTATTATCCCTTTGCTATTTCAGGGATTGATACAACAATCAGCTCTATACAAATTGTAGAAAATCAGCAAGTAATTGATCATCACTACTGCAAAAAAAGCCAGCAGTGTGGGTAAGAGCAACATACAGTTATCACATCACACCAGTTAGAGGAAGTTTGCATATACTGTAACTATAATTTATTTTACTACATATTGTACACACCTCTCCTGTCATTTTACATACTCTTTCAATAGGCAGCGCCATTCCCATACTTTTATCTCACCTTTCATATAGTCCCTGACTATATTTCTGGGAGGCTGCAGCCAATCCACTTATCCAATATATATATCCATTAGCGCGGACTTCCACACTTTCATTATAATTTATTAATCGTTTGGTTTTAACAGGCTGTGTTCTGGAATGTCTGTATATTTTTTTTTTTTTACACTGTCTAATAAAGTGTTTGTTATCCCCCCCCCAAAAATGAAGATCCTGTTCCTTTAAAGCATGTTATGCAGCACAGTGCTTGTTCTGTGTAACTTGGCCCCCTGTATCACCTAAAATACCTGGCTGATCCTGCCAGTTTCTACCCTCCCCTCTGTAAACTGACCATGGTATATCATGGCTGCTGAGCCCTGACACCATGGTCAGTGTACGTTCCTCCGTCATCCGCAACTCTCTGTGCTCCTCTCCCACCTCCTTCCCTGCCTATCTGCTCCTGTTTTGGAGCCCGTCCCTTTCCACTCCTGCTGCTTTTAAAACTTTTCTTGTCCTATATAATCCTCTGTGTAGCCTGAATACAAGTGCTCCTGTCTCTGTGTTTTATAAAAAAAAATGCTGTATTTCAGAGATCTCACAGCAGCTCCCGGTGATCATGTGACCGGCAGCTCTCTCTCTCCTCTCCTCCTCTCACCCTGCCTGACATCAGCAAGGGAATCTCGGCCCCGCCCCCTGCCTCTGTTGGAGAGAGGAGAGAGTCGGTCAGTCACGTGATCGCCTGGAGCCGCTCTGAAATACGGTAAAGGTGGCATTTTTTTTTTTATAAAACACAGAGACAGGAGCACTTGTAATCAGGGAACAGAGAGGATTATATAAAGTTGTATAAGTGGGTTAACAACCACTTTAAGGTAGTGGTTAAAATTCTGTGTATTGCTGATGATGAGGATGTGTTTGTGATTAGGAAACATAAACAGACAATGGTAAATGCTCAGCCCTTTGTAACTAACAGGGAGTATGCACAATGGGGCGATCCACTGCCCAAGTATATGTAAAATCTTATCATGTAAACCAGCAAGATACACCTAAATAAATCCTGCTTCTTAACTTTGAATAAAAAACAGAACACTCACTTTGCATCCAAATGTCAAAGGTCCTCTGTACAGTTTTAACCTTGCTTTAATCTATGGGATTGCTTACATTACAGATTAGTTAAAAGTTTAACTGTACTCTAGCCCTATCATTCCTTAAAGTTGTAGTGACTGTAGCACTACCCCCGCAGGAGCCGCTGGTTGAAATAGGTCCTCTGTTCTTACCTTGACCTCTACAAAGACCTCTGTACCTCTGACACCTTAGGTATACCCGTCAACAGACACAAATTGACAAGATTTGGTAAATGCCTCAGGGTCACCCTGGAATGAGACTCGAGACCTTGGGGTATGATAAGTTATATTAGGAATAGGAGTAGTCAAAAATAACAGGAAATCCCAATGCAGTACACGTTTTAGCATATACAGTTTCAAATATCAATCAATGCAGTATGAGTGCCTCCTTAGGTTTTGATAAAGCTGCATAAACTGTCGCTTTCTAAACTGGAAATGAACAACATAAGGCGACGGTGAATTTGGTATCAATAGAACAATGACTAAGTCGCCTAGAATCACTTACAGTGAGGAGGCTAGGGCCTAGGCTACAATACAGTGACAGTAAAATAACTATAATCTCTTGACTAAACAGGGTAACAAAGCACTCTAATGCAGTCTTCAAAGTAAATCTTCAGCCAGCCACATTGGAGCTCTTGAAGAAGTTTAAGAAATAAAGAAAATGTTTTCTGTAATAAAGAAATGGTTGTAGAAGACCGAGTTCCCAAGGGCACTGAGTGGCAAAGTGTGAAGCAAAGGGTTAATTATCAGGAGTATATTATGAGATGTATCTCGGATGTTCAGGGTTAAAATTCTAAACAGCAGGATTGTTGCAGAACATCAAAAGATAGTTGGTGGTGCCTTTAAGGGGGATAGTGCGGTTTGTCTTACAATATATTTTAACACAGAGTCAGTCAGTGTGACACAAAGAATTAATATTCCACTCACCAACAGCACAATATTTGTAGCAGCAAGTCTCCTTCGGTGATGAACAGGGGCCCCCTTTATGATGAAACGATTCCAGTTGTACATCTGCAGTATTCAGACAGCAGTACCTCTGCGATACAGCAACAGCCTTTAGATAGACTCAGCAGCGTCACAGCAGAAATCAGAAGGTCTGGGTCTCCAGCACTAGGCCTCAGGATGATCGCTGGCTCCCGCACACGGTGAAATCGACGCAGACTTGTCTTGGCAGATGGCAGCGGCTTCAACTGTTCTCCAGGACGGACAGGCACTGTCTCTACTGTAAAGCAGTCTTCTCCTGTATCTTTCCCAGACAGGGCCTGCACTTCTTCACACACCAGTCTCCTTTCCCAGACTCCCCTCTGACTTCCTGGGTTTTCTAACTTATATACTATAACCCCTCCCATGCAAAATCAGGCTTGTTTTAGAAGTCCCTTTGGGTTGGTTTAACTTTGGAGTTCTTTCTGTCTGGAACCACAACTCCCAAAATGCAATCCTCTTAACTGATAATTAATCCAAGTTTATAAAGCTCCATCTTGTGGCAGAAAAAAGCAACTTCTTGCAATAAAGATTAACTATGATTAAACCTGCACATTTCAGTTACAATGAGCATTGGTACATGACATATGAAGACCAGAAGCACCCTAGCCACAGACCTTATGTAAGCATGCATGCACTCAATATAGCAAAAAAAAAAAAAAAGCACTGGATCAGAATGTTCAGTGTTAAAGACTATAACTTATTGTATATCAATGAAGATTTTTAGTGATGATATTTATTACTGTAAAATGTTCCAAAGTATTAAGGAGTCATTCAATTGTAAAACAGTTAATTATGTAACTTATTTTGATTGATTACTTATGTACTATTTTGTTTTGATTGATTACTTATATGTTTTTGTTTTAGGTCTGGAATTTACAGTTACTTCATTCCAGTGAGCAAGTATACTCCAACCAATATGCGCATTACTTTAGAAATTAAGTAAGTTAAATCACACAAAGCATTATGTAGTAAGCTGTCTTAGAAACAGACCTAAACTCGAAAATAGTCTTAAAGTGATTGTAAATGATCATCTTGTAAAACAACCTATTCATTTTAAAATAGAAATGAAAGGCTAAACGTGTATAGCTATAAAACTTTTTTAAATACCTTTTTTTCTCAGCTGCATAAGAGCTGGGGGGGGGGGGAGCAACAGCACATTGAACTTCCCAGTGAAAGGCTGTGCAAGGGGTGTGTGTCAGGACAACTCTGATCATTGGAGGAGAGCAGGCTGAGTTCCCAGCATAGCTAGAGAACTGATCATGGTGTGTTCTCCTCCTTAGTGTGGTCAGATTTTGATAGGAAAACAGAGGTACTGTCAGGAACACCATTAATTTCACACAAAGGAAACAATACAAAGAGAACAGAATACTTTTTCATACAACTACATGGTACACAGTGGCGGCTGGTGCTCAAAATTTTGTGGGGGGGGCGCAAAAAGAAAAATGTAATAGGTATTGCTTCGCGGCAAAAAACGCGGTAAAAAAATTGCATGACTTTGAGGTCATGGTACAGGCATGGCACAGGTTATGGCATAGGCATGGCACATGTGATGGTATAGGCATGGCACAGGTGATGGCACAGGTGATGGCATAGGCATGGCACAGGTGATGGCATAGGCATGGCACAGGTGATGGCATGGCACAGGTGATGGCACAGGTGATGGCATAGGCATGGCACAGGTGATGGCACAGGTGATGGCACAGGTGATGGCATAGACATGGCACATGTGATGGCATAGGCATGGCACAGGTGATGGCACAGGTGATGGCATAGGGATGGCACAGGTGATGGCATAGGCATGGCACAGATGATGGCATAGGCATGGCACAGGTGATGGCATAGGTGATGGCATAGGCATGGCACAGGTGATGGCATAGGCATGGCACAGGTGATGGCACAGGTGATGGCATAGGCATGGCACAGGTGATGGCACAGGTGATGGCATAGGCATGGCACAGGTGATGGCATAGACATGGCACAGGTGATGGCATAGGCATGGCACAGGTGATGGCATAGGGATGGCACAGGTGATGGCACAGGTGATGGCACAGGTGATGGCATAGGCATGGCACAGGTGATGGCATAAGGATGGCACAGGTGATGGCATAGGGATGGCACAGGTGATGGCATAGGCATGGCACAGGATATGGTACAGGCCGGCTTCAATCACTTACCTTCTGACGGCGGCGGGGTGGCGGGATTCCGGGAACCGACCAGAGCAGCGCCGTGGACGTCCTCCTCTTCAGTCTTCTGTCTTCAGTTCCGGTCCGGGCGGCGGGAAGGAGATGGGCGGTGACGGTGCGTGACTGACGCACGCACCGGCACCGCCCCCATTGCGAGTCAGCGATGTCCTGGATGATGATTGGTCCAGGCTGGAGACTGGACCCATCCCAGCCAGGATATCACGAAGGTGGGGTGGCTCAGCGCTATTTGCTGCACCCAGGTTACGCCCCCAGAAGGCAGCCAATCGGCGCCTCTTCTGGGTCGTAAACCCCACCCCCCCCCATATCCACCAGGCCGAGCGCATAGGCCTGCAAACCCAATTTTTTTTTTTTTTCAAAACTTTATTTTTTTTTAATTTTTTTTTTTTTTCTATTTTTTTTCTTTTTTTTTTATGCACGGGCCGCCACGGATGGTACAGCAGGCACATATCAGGAATATGAAATGTTGGGTTTACATACTCTTTAAGGTTCCCTAGTCCCCTTTGGGCTGCCATTACAAAATTGATCCCCGCCCTCCTAGATGATTCCCTTCATTCTGGAGCAGGGACCATTCAAAGTCATTAGTGACTGCTGCTTCATGTCCTCTTCTGTCTGCCACACTGAAGGACCGGCTATGTGTGGGATAAAAGTCCTGTAACTAAAATAGTCACAAAATCTGCATAATTTTTAGAAAGATTTCTACTTAAATTGATAAAAATTCACATTATGTTCATGTAAAGTTTTGAAATGAGCACTAGTTTGAAGTTTTCTACCTTTGCATAGTCACACTCTATCAGCTGAGTGGGTTTGAACCAGGAATAAAAAGGTCAGCTCCCATGATGCAATACACATTTTCAGTACTTTATAGGATGCTCTATTGATCAGCATTCTGTAGAGGAGAAGATTGCCACATACAGGTCATTTTTATGAGCATTAGATCACGGGCTGCAAATTAGCTTCTGCAAGCAGTAATGTGCCTTGTATTAGGAGAGAAGAAAACTCTACTTTAACTACTTCAGCTTTGGAAGATTTTACTCACTTTATGACCAGTCTATTTGTTTTCTATTTAGCACTGTGCTACTTTAACTAGTAATTGCATGGTCATTCAAGACTGTACCCAAATGAAATTTTTCTCTAGCGCTCATCGACAGACGTAGTCCTCGGTGATACACCACCTTCGGGTTATGTTACCTCCGCAGGAGCAGGACTAGACAGGAAATTAAAAAGCTCTGGCCACACCCTAGGGGCAGTCCCAGAGGGTATATCCTCTCTCTCTCTGCCTCAGCAAATCAGTTATTTTCTGTCTAGTTAGGAGTAAGGACCTAGATACCTTGCTGGGATCTTAGGTCCTGGCAAGATTTTTTTCTTGAAGGATTTTTTAGACAGCTTTTTTTCTCCAGTGTTCCTGTGAGATCTTCAAGCAAGAAAGCTGAACTGGGCGACGGGCTGGATGTTGAGATCCGGTGGTCACCCCAGTTCAGCCTACGAGCGCGTGCAGGCCATAGCTCCGCGCTGGGTCGGCCGCGACAAAGTCCCATTAAAGGACTGTCCACGCGAGTTAAACGTCTCGCCGAAACGCCAAAGACCATGAGTCACGGCGTCCGTATCGGTCGACAGCCCTCCCGCCCCGGTGGAGAGGGGTACTGTCAGGAGTTGGTGCCCGCCTGGTTCCGGTATGGTGAGTAGTATGTTCCCCCTTTTTCCCTGACGGGTTTTGTGGTGAACGCGGGCCCCTCTCTGTATGGTAAGAAAGAGTCCTTTCTATCCTATAACATGTCACAAATCCTCCTACTTTGAGTGTGATTTATGTGTGCAAAAGCCAGGAGGCTTGGCTTGGGAGCTAACAATCTATTGTATACATGTTTTAAAAATGTAATCTGTGGCATTCTGGGAATCTTATGGATTAAGTATAAGCTACCTACCAGTCAGAAGCCACGGACATGTAGACTGCCTTCCAAATCAGATCTCCAGCTAATAGCAGGCCTCCCGAACGGCCACGCGGTCCGCCAGGGCCGGTACCGCCAACCACGCCATATCCCCATGCAGAGAGAGTGTTGTGTGCCCTGCAGCACACCGCTATTCAGTTTAGGCCGCCGCCATTTTTTTTGCTGGATCGCACGAGCCGCCATTTTGGCGTAGCCTCGTGTCTCCAGCATGGGGGCGGCCATGTTTGAGGTGATCCTACACCTCGTGGAGCTTGGGGGAGGCGCCGGAAGGCGTGCAGAGGGGCGGAGCCGCCTCCTTTCTTCCTGGGCAGCCAGCCAAGAGACTTCCTGTTTGTCAAGACAGCGCTGTAAGCTGTTGCAGTTTAACTCTGAGCATCAAGTGGTGAGCCTGGGGGTCTATCTCTCTCTCTCTCGATCGATAGGGATCCCTAAGCAGGTAACACTAAGGGGCTTTTTGTGGCGCTGGGGGTCAGAAAAAAAAAAAAAAAAAAAAAAGTTTTTTTCTTTACTTTTGAATTATATTATCCAGGAAGTAACTGGAGCTATTATGGACCCTGCCACACATATTCCCCCACCTGTTTCCCTCGAGGGGGCCTCGGGACCCGCCGGTGCACAGAGTATAGAGTCATTTACAGCAAATTTTGGAGTCTATGGTGGCTCGGGTGGAGGCGGCCTGTCAGGGACGGGGGTCTAGGAAGCGACCCCCGCCTACCCCTATACCATCTGACACCTCTGACTCAGATTCAGAGATGGTCACGGCAGTTGCAGGTTCCTCTGCAAGGGCTGTTATCCCAGGTAAAGCCCCCTCAGACAGTGAGGAGGACGCTTCTTCTCTTGCTATAATTCAGGAAGAAGCATTGGTGGACGCACTAGTTGTGGCAGTGCAAGAAACCTTAAAACTTGAGGCTTTACCGGCAGAGGCAACTGAAACAGAGAGGCCTTTTGGGACGAATAAGCCCATCAAGACGGCGAAGGCTTTTCCTGTACCTAAATGTTTTGGTAATCAGATTAAAGGAGAATGGGAGCATTCTAAACGTACCTTTACTATTTCCAAGCGTATTGCTAGACGCTATCCGTTTGAGGAATCCATCATTAAGAAATGGACGGTACCACCAGTCGTGGATCCGCCTATTTCCAGGCTGAATAAAGCCACGGTTATTCCAGTAGAGGACACTTCGTCCTTTAAGGATCCGGTGGATCGAAAGATAGAAGCAGAGTCCCGCACTATCTTTTCTCTGATAGGGTCAGCATTTAGACCAGTAATCGTTATTGGTCTAGTTTCCCAGACACTTACGGAATGGGCGAAAATGGTACGCCAAGATCTTAGGGGAAAAGATATTCCCCAGGAGACATCTGATTTGATGGAACAGATCATACAAGGGCTACGGTTTATCTGTGACGCAGCCTTGGACACTACTCCCCTATTAGGGCATGCATCTAAGTTAGCAGTGATCCTCAGACGTGTGCTGTGGTTAAAATGCTGGTCAGCTGACCTAGGTTCCAAAAAGACCTTGACCAATCTCCCCTTTCAGGGGAATCGTCTATTTGGAGCCAACCTAGATGAAATCATTAAGGATGCCACTGGGGGCAAGAGCACTTTTTTGCCACAGGCTGCAAAAGCTAAGGGACCTCGCAACAAGCGAGGACCTTTCTTTACCGCCCATAAAGGGCGCTCGGCTGGTACTAGCGGGAAGGAGTACACAGCCTGAAGGTGCGCCCCCACCCGTTTTCAGGGTGGGGGGACGTTTTCACCGGTATTCAGGACATTAGATCGAGCATCAACCACTACTACCGGTGCGATTCTTCCCTTCCAACATTTAAGTACCACAGGAAGCGGTAGTTACCGTTCCCTGAAAAGATCTTTTCCTTTACCTTTTCCTAAGATTAGTCCCGATACCTCACAGGAATCGGATCTGGTTGACCAGATAGGCCAAGTAGCCTCTAGTCGGGTGACTTCGGTCCCTGAGGTTCAACCAGAAAAGATCACCCTTCCTGATAGCAATCAGGTATCTGATAAATGTGTGGGAACAGAAAACGACCAGACTTTCTCGGATGGTCGGGGCCAGATACCTCTAGGGACGCCTGGTTCAGATCCAATCAGCGCCAGTGGTCCTAGAAATTCTAGGCTGGCCTCCTCAAGCCGGCCTGGCCGACTTGGACATGTTAGTCGCAGACGTTCCGTGGGAACTTCGTCTCAGGGAGTGTCTGTGGTCTCAAGGACCAATTTACCTTCGTGCTTTACAGTCGCTGGTTTTAATGGCCTGGCCATTGAGACCCAAGTACTGAAGGACAGAGGTTTGTCTACTTCAGTCATTCCTACCCTTATTAGCAAGGAAAGCGACTTCCAGCAAAGTCTATTATCACACATGGAAGACTTATATTGCGTGGTGCGAATCTTTAGGATTTCCTCCACGTACCTATTCGGTGACTCGAATATTGGCCTTTTTGCAACAAGGGGTTGAGCAGAAGCTAGCCTTGAGCACCATCAAGGGTCAAGTTTCAGCATTAGCAATCTTCTTTCAGAAGCCTTTAGCTACCAAATCCTTGGTGCGGAATTTCATCCAGGGGGTGCGGCACCTGGCTCCTCCAGTCCGCGCGCCCTTACCGCCCTGGGATCTTAATTTGGTTTTGTCGGTTCTACAGAAACCTCCCTTTGAAAACATCAGGGAGATTCCCTTGCTTACTCTATCCCAGAAGGTGGCCTTCTTGGTGGCTATTACTTCTGCTCGCAGGGTGTCAGAACTGGCTGCATTATCATGCCAGTCACCATACCTAGTGTTTCATAGGGATAAGGTAGTACTTCATCCTAAGCCATCTTTTCTTCCCAAGGTGGTTTCAGATTTTCATCTGAATGAAGATATTGTACTACCTTCCTTGTGTCCTCAGCCCAAGCATCATCGGGAACATGCGTTGCATTCCTTAGATGTGGTTCGGGCAATCAGGGTATACCTGAAAGCTACGGAATCATTCCGTAAGACGGATTCACTCTTTGTGATCACGGATGGCCCCAGAAAGGGTTTGCCTGCATCTGCCGCGACCATTGCCAAATGGATTAGACTAACGGTGGTACAGGCTTATTCTATTAAGGGTCAGAGTCCTCCGTTCCCTGTTAGGGCGCACTCCACTCGAGCGCTCAGTACTTCCTGGGCCTTTCGCCATCAGGCGTCAGTGGTCCAGGTATGTAAGGCGGCCACCTGGTCGTCGGTACATACCTTTACAAAATTCTATAAAATTGATGTGACGGCATCGGCGGATGCCTCATTTGGCCGCAAGGTTTTGCAGGCCGCAATTTGAGGAGACCGGTGGTCTACCTCGAGGGTTTTTTTCTGTTTGAAAAAAAAAAATAAAAAAAAAATTGTTTTCTCTTTTTTTTGTTGAGTCTCATCATTAAGGATGAGCATTGTAAACTTCTAGTTGGCACCGGTTGGGCCTTCTAGATTGGGATTGATTTCCATTTTCCCACCCCTCAGTCGTGATACTGCTCTGGGACGTCCCGAAGGTGGTGTATCACCGAGGACTACGTCTGTCGATGAGCGCTAGAGAAAAATGGATTTTTGTAAAATCTTACCGTAAAATCCTTTTCTCTTAGCTCATCGACAGACGTAGTCCCCGCCCCTCTGTTTTGGAGTTGGGTTGGGTTAAATTCTCTAAGCACTGCTTTTTCACATAACTGATTTGCTGAGGCAGAGAGAGAGAGGATATACCCTCTGGGACTGCCCCTAGGGTGTGGCCAGAGCTTTTTAATTTCCTGTCTAGTCCTGCTCCTGCGGAGGTAACATAACCCGAAGGTGGTGTATCACCGAGGACTACGTCTGTCGATGAGCTAAGAGAAAAGGATTTTACGGTAAGATTTTACAAAAATCCATTTATATCATTTTTTTCACACAAATAGAGCTTTCTTTTAGTGGTACTTGATCATCACTGGGTTTTTTATTTTTTTTGGAATATAAACGAAAAAAGACAAAAAATATTGAAAAAAAAACAATAATAAAAATAAACAATAATAAAAAAAACTATTTTTTACTTTCTGCTATAAAACATATCCAATACAAATTTTTTTTAAAAAAATCTAATTTCTTCATAAATTTTGGCCAAAATGTATTCTGCTACATGTCTTTGGTAAAAACAAAAAAAAATCCCAATAAGTGTATATTGATTAGTTTGTGTGAAAGTTATCAAACGATGGTGTATATATATGTACTGTATATATATATATATATATATATATATATATATATATATATATATATACTGTATATTTATTTAATTTTTTTTTTTACTACTAATGGCGGTGATCAGCGACTTATAATGGGACTACGATAGTGCGGAGAGCCATTTGACACTAACTGACGCTAGGGGGAACTGACTAACTGCCACCGACATTACCGGCGACACGAATACAGTGATCAGTGCTAATAATATACACTGTCACTGTAGTAATGATGCTGACTGGGAAGGGGTTACCATCTAGGGCATTTGAGGGGTTAAATATATGCAGAACACAAAAGCACAATGGGGGAGATCACTGTACTAACATCGGCTGTCAGTTTTTTTTTTTTGTTCAACCTGCTGGTTTGAACGAAAAAAAAATTGAATGGTATACTAGGCTTAAGGATAGCATCATTTAAACAATATATTCAACAATAAAAAGTATTTTTGGTAGCTAGTTTGACATCACTTACATTTTGTTCACAAAAAATCCTCTAACAACTTTCTTCGAATTGGTTTACTATAGTTCCTTATAATTTATAAATTGTTGGCATCAGAAGCGTAACTAGAGCATTCAGGGCCCCGTTGCAAAAATCCATGAAGGGCCCTCTCTGACCCCCAGGGCGACCCAGCCCCATGCATCACCCCTGTACACCTGGATAGGAGGGGTGGCATATAGAGGAACTCCTGTTGCGGAGAGGGGATTGGATCATCTGTATGCCACTCCGCTGCTCCTCCTATCCAGGTGTACAGGGGTGAGGCATGGACCCCCTGGAGCATGGGGTTGGAATGAGTCGCAGCGGTGCTGGTAATGATGAGGGGATGGAATGGAATCAGTGGCAGCGGTGGTGGGGGAGATGCGATCAGTGGCAGCTGTGGTGGGATGGGATGAGTGGCAGCAGTGATGGGATGGGGATGAGTGTCAGCTGTGGTGGGATGGGATGAGTGTCAGCGGTGGTGGAATGGGATGAATGGCAGCAGTGATGGGATGGGATGGGATGAGTGGCAGCAGTGATAGGATGGGATGAGTGGCAGCAGTGATAGGATGGGATGAGTGGCAGCAGTGATGGGATGAGTGGCAGCAGTGGTGGGATGGGATGAGTGGCAGCAGTGGTGGGGTGGAATGGGATGAGTGGCAGCAGTGGTGGGATGGGATGAGTGGCAGCAGTGATGGGATGGGATGAGTGTCAGTGGTGGTGGGATGGGCTGGGATGAGTGGCAGCAATGGTGGGATGGGATGAGTGCCAGCAGTGGTGGGATGGGATGAGTGGCAGCAGTGATAGGATGGGATGAGTGGCAGCAGTGATGGGATGGGATGAGTGGCAGCAGGGATGGGATGAGTGGCAGCAGTGGTGGGATGGGATCAGTGGCAGCGGTGCTGGGGGGGATGGGTTGAGTGGCAGAAATGGTGGGATAGGATGAGTGGCAGCAGTGGTGGGATGGGATGAGTGGCAGCAGTGGTGGGATGGGATGAGTGGCAGCAGTGATGGGATTGGATGAGTGTCCGCGGTGATAAGATGGGATGAGTGTCAGCGGTGGTGGGATGGGCTGGGATGAGTGTCAGCAGTGGTGGGATGGGCTGGGATGAGTTGCGGCAGTGGTGGGATGGGATGAGTGGCAGAAGTGGTGGGATGGGATGGGTGGCAGCTGTGGTGGTGGTGGTGGGATGGGATGAGTAGCAGTGGTGGTGGTGGTGAAGGGGGTGGGATGAGTGGCAGTTGTGGTGATAAAGGGAGATGAGAGCAGTGGCAGTAGTGGTGGTGAAGGGGGTGGGATCAGTGGCAGTGGTGGTGGTGGGGGGGTGATCAGAGGCAGCTGTGGTGGTGGTGAGGGAGGTGGCGAGTGGCAGCGGTGGTGAGGGGGAAAGGATGAGTGGCAGCTGATGCAGTGGTGGTGGTGGTGAAGGGGGTCGGATGAATGGCAGCGGTGGTGAAGAAAAGAGGTGGGATCAGTGGCAGCAGGGGTGGTGAAGAGAGTGGGATCATTGGCAGTGGTAGTGAAGGGGGTGGGATTAGTGGCAGTGGTGGTGGTGAAGAGGTGGCCAGTTGCAGCAGTGGTGGTGTTAGGATGGGATCAGTGGCAGCTGTGGTTGGATGGGATGAGTAGCAGTGGTGGGGGAAAAAAGAGGTGGTATCAGTGGCAGCAGTGGTGGTGAAGAGGATGTGATCAGTGGCAGTGGTGGTGGTGAGGGGGGTGGGATTAGTGGCAGAGGTGGTGGCGAAGAGAGTCGGATCAGTGGCAGCGGTGGTGGTAGTGGTGGGATTGGTGGTAGCAGTGATGGTGAGGGGGTTGGCACCAGTGGCAGCGGTGGTGGTGAGGGGGTGGCAGCAGTAGCAGTGAGGGGGGATGGGATTAGTGGCAGCAGTGGTGGTGAGGTGGTGCAGCAGTGGCAGTGGGGGGTGGGGTGGGATTAATGGCAGCAGTTGTGGTGGTGAAGGGGGGATTAGTGGCAGCGGTGGTGGTGAAGGTGGTGGGATTAGTGGCAGTGGTGGGGGTGGTGAGGGGGGTTTGAAATAGTAGCAGAGGGGGGTGATTAGTGACAGGGGTGGGGATGGTGAGGTGGGGTGGGATTAGTAACAGCGGTGGTGGTGAGGGGGGTGATTAGTGGCAGCGGTGGTGGTGTAGGTGATGGGATTAGTGACAGTGGTGAGGGGGGTGGGATTAGTAGCGGTGGTGGTGATGGAGTGATTAAAGGCAGCAGTGGTGGTGGTGAAGGGGGTGGGATTAGTGGCAGTGGTGGGTGGTGGTGGTGAAGAGGGTGGGATTAGTGGCAGTGGTGGTGGTAAGGGGGGTGGCAGCAGTGGCAGTAAGGGGGGGGGTGGGATTAGTGGCAGCAGTGGTGGTGCAGAGGGTGGCACCAGTGGCAGTGAAGGTGGGATTAGTGGCAGCGGTGGTGGTGGTGAGGGGGGTGATTAGTGGCGAGCGGTGGTGGTGAAGGTGGTGGGATCGATGACAGTGGTGGGGTAGTGAGGGGGGTGGGATTAGTAGCAGCGGTGGTGGTGAGGGGGTTG
Organism: Pelophylax lessonae; assembly: GCF_965119305.1. Taxonomy (NCBI): domain Eukaryota; kingdom Metazoa; phylum Chordata; class Amphibia; order Anura; family Ranidae; genus Pelophylax; species Pelophylax lessonae. Next base: position 263,485,196 of record NC_138771.1, on the reverse strand, counting down.
ATTAGTGGCAGCGGTGGTGGTGATGAAGGAGATGGGATTAGTGGCAGTGGTGGGTGGTGGTGAAGGGGGGTGGGATTAGTGGCAGTGGTGATGGTGAGGGGGTGGCAGCAGTGGCAGTGAGGGGGGGTGGGATTAGTGGCAGTGGTGGTGGTGAGGGGGGTGGCACCAGTGGCAGTGGGGGAGGACAGATTAGTGGCAGTGGTGGTGGTGAGGGGGGTGGCACCAGTGGCAGTGATGAGGAATTGGATTAGTGGCAGCGGTGGTGGTGAGGGGATGGCAACAGTGGCAGTGAGGGGGGTGAGATTACTGGCAGCGGTGGTGGTGAGGGGGGGTGGTGGCACCAGTGGCAGTGATGGAGGGGTGGGATTGGTGCCAGTGGTGGTACCACCCACCACCACCACAGATCTCATCTCTATCCCCCATCACCTCGTATTAGATCTGTTGGGGGGGGGGAGTGTGATCAGTAAGAGGCAGAGGAGGTAGAGGATGGAGGTCTTTCACTAACTTGGTCAAGTTGATTTCCCCCCAGTGTTCATGTGCCTCCAGGGATGTGGCACCGGGTCTCCTTGCAGAGGGGAGGGCTCCTCCCCCTTTCACTCTATTGGTGTCAGCTGACTCTGTTAGTGTCCATCTCCACCTCCGTACATAGATCGGCTTCATTCTCTCTTTGGAGAGGATAGTCGGGCGGTCCAGGCTCTAGCAATATGGTGCTGCTTAGCTCAGCCTCCCCTTAGCGGCTGGCCGCACGAAACCCCCCCCCCACATGGTGGAATGGACCCCTAAACAGCAGCACAGCCAGAACGTGAAGCCCCCTCACGGTGGGAGAACGGGGGCAGGTGAGCCCCCCCTTCAGTGGCAGAACTCCAGGGCCCAGTCGCAGGTGCGACTGCTGCGCCCCTGGTAGATCCGCCACTGGGTGGCATTAGTAAGCCCCCCAAGTACCCTAGTATCCTAAAAAAAAAAAAAAATCCTTAAAAGCTGTACTGCAGGATGTACAGAATAAATAAAATAGAACTACAGACATAACTTTTTTTTGCTTTTCATTTTGGATAGCGTAAGGGAAGGTTAAAACCCATTAAGGTTTATTTTTGCCATCTTTGTCGCATTGGGTAGATTTCCCTCAACTTCCTATCCCATAGCCAAAACAGGAAGTGTGAGGGAATCCCTGCCAATTAACCACTTAAGCCCCGGAAGATTTTACCCCCTTCCTGACCAGGGGGTATTTTGCGATTCGGCACTGCATGACTTTAACGGACAATTGCGCGGTCGTGCGACGCTGTACCTAAACAAAATTGACGTCCTTTTTTTCCCACAAACAGAGCTTTCTTTTGGTGGTATTTGATCACCTGTGCGATTTTTTGATCATGCGCTATAAACAAAAAAAGAGCGTCAATTTTGCAAAAATAACAATATTTTTCAAATTTTTTTTATAAAATTCCCCCCCCAAAAAATGTAAAAATCAAAACTTTTTAACATTTTCGCCCAATTTGTTTTATGCTACATACGTTTGGTAAAAAAAAATTGCAAAAAGAGTATTTTGATTGGTTTGCGCAAAAGTTATCGCGTTTACTAACAAAGGGAAAGATTTTTGTCATTTTTGTTGGTTTTTTTTTTAACGCGTAATGTCGGCGATCTGCGATTTTTTTGCGGTACTGCGACATTGCGGCGGACAGATCGGACCCTTGAATGACATTTTTGACATTTTTGGGGTTACCAGTGACATTTCTACAGTAATCAGTGCTATACATATGCACTGTTACTGTAAAATTACACTGGCAGTGAAGGGGTTAACTTTATTTGAGAGGGAGGGGCTGTGTGTGTCCCTAGGGGCGTGATTCTAACTGTGATTGGCTGTGGCTTGAGCTGTAGGAACAATGATCAACGGTCCTACATAGTAGAACCGTATGATCATTGTTTCTACACAGGGGAGAATGACAGGCGGCTTGTTTACACTAGCCACCTGCCTTTCTCCCTCTGCAGCGACGATCGCAGAGTGACCAGTGGACATCGGGTCCACCGGTCACGCGCGCGGGGGGTCCGTGACCACGCGGGAGCGCGCCTCCGGCGGCGCGCGCTCGCTCCCCAGAGCCTCACAGGCTAGCGACATAGACCTATGTCGCTCTGCTTGTGAGGGGCTGACTGCCGCAGTAAATCTACTGACGGCAGTCGGCAAGTGGTTAAGGGAATCTCTTGGGGAACCCCAGGTCATCAGAACTAGTGTCTCCATTGGAAGATATCCCCTCTGTTACTTTTCTGGGGACAACCCAAAATTTGGGGATTTTCTTTTACTTTTACTCTCAATGGTAATGGTAAACAGGACAAATAGAGAGGGTGAGTCTCCCTAATGGGGGCACAGACAGCAATAAAAACTGACAGGTGTTCTAATCCTATCACCTCTCTCTCCAAAAATTAAAAAAAAAAGTTTTCCTTTAGGTTTACTTTAAAATGTGTTCCTACTCATTTTCATGGGACAATTGATATGTTAACATTTAGAATAGCAAAACTGATATGGAGCAAAATGATAAACATGTTCTCATCTCAGTCCACCCATGAAATAACACTTTAGAATAGAGATCCTGCTTAGCTTTCAAGGTCATCCTGCAAATAAAACAAGCCAAGATACCTTCATTTTTTACTACTTGTTGATATAAGTAAATAGTATTTTAGTCTCTGAAAGCCATAGCAACAGCATAGAACTGAAGCGTAATAATTTCTACCTAAATGGGGTCATGTCTTTCAAATATTTTTTTTCAAACAAGTTATAAAAGCAAAATCACTCAATAGAAAAGAGAATATTAAAAAAAAAGATAAAAAAAAGATGGTGATCTGTAAACCTTGAGCTTCACATAGCAGCAAAAGGAAGATGGTGATCTGTAAACCTTGAGCTTCACATAGCAGCAAAAGGAAGTTGCCCGTTAATTGGGAAACACTAGCTTTACTATGTATTTATTAAAATGTTCCATTATTTGCAAATTTTTTAAATTTTTTTTACAAACCTGCTTTCTTTGACTTATCTTTTAAAAGCCTTATTTTTGATTTCACTCAAACTGAGAATAATGTTTTTCAGTAATTGTAGCAATCAGAATTGTATGCATTTAGGTTAACAAACTGCAGCCTTTGCAGTCTATAGGGATTCTATTAGACATGTGCCCCTTACATGAGCATGCAGCTTGGCAGACAAGGCAAGGGGGGGAGGCAAGCGAGCGCCCCCCCCCCCCTCCTGAACCTTACCAGGCCACATGCCCTCAACATGGGGGGTTGTTGATGAGGAAAAGGGTCTCTTCCCAACAACCCTGGCCCAGTGGTTGTGGAGGTTCCGGGGGTGACTTATTAGAATCTGGAATCCCCCTTTAACAAGGGACCCTCAGATCCCGGCCCCCCCATGTGAATGAGTATGGGGCACATTGTACCTCATACTCATTCACCAAAAAAAAGTGTAAAAAGTAAATAAAAACACAACAGTTTTTGACAAGTCCTTAATTAAATAAACAAAAAATAAATGTCCCCCGAAGTACATCCAATGTCACGATTCCCACCACTTCCTCTAACCCCCAAAAAAAAGACTCTGACAGTTCTAAAATAACTAAGGGGCAGGGCCATCCGATGACATCAGCAGGTGACCCTGCCCCCTTGTGACGCCATCACCTGGGGGAATGCTGGGTCGACAATGTCACAAGGGGGAGGGGTCAGCCTAATGACTTCATCGGATGGCCCCAGCCCCTTACCTATTTTAGAACTGACAGACAGCAGGGTCCTTCGACAGGTGCAGAATGTTTTTTTTGGGTCGGCAGTAGCGGCAGGCATCATGATTTACATTGGATCCACCTCGAGGAATATTTTTTTTTTCTTTTTAAATAAAGGACTTGTCAAAACTGCTGTGTTTTTAGTTACTTTTTACACTTTTTTTGGTGAATTAGTAGAGTCATTGTTAAAGGGGCCTTCCAGATTCTGATAAGTCACCCTCTGCACCCCCACAACCACTGGGCCAGGGTTGTGGGGAAGAGACCTGAAGGCCCTGGTATGGATTTGGGGGGACCCCACACTGTGTTTTTTCTGCATTTTTCATTGCCGGGATTCTTTTGCTTACATTCATCTGTCAGCGGTGAAGCCTGCTGACAGCGCATAAGTCATCGGTTGTTAAAGACGTGGCGGCTTCCTGGGCCGCTCCTTAACAATCAGCTATTCTTTACACATAATTCAAATTGGTCAATCATTTTTCGACTAATCCAAACTTGAATCGTTCCGAAAATGTGGAATTTGTTGAAAATAATAAAATAAATGAAACTAAACGAAAAAAAAAACGAAACAAATTCCAAAACGAATCAACTAAACAAACTTGTTAGCATACCAAATCTATCCGAAACAAAACTAGACTAATTTTTCCTTTCTGCACATGTCTAGATGTGATTACATTATTTTATTGGGGTTGTTAAAGGGCCATCAACAAGTTAGTGTATAAACAGGCCTTTGCAATTTGACTTGGCCACACATTTTTTAACCATGTTTTGAAGTATGTGGAACATATCCTGATCTTGTCAAACTGGCCCCTGCTTCCTTAGCAGAAAAAAAAAAATAAAGTAATGCTATGTGTTCCTGCAAACTAAATGCAGTTGTGCTGTTTTGACTTGTTCTGTCAGACTGAGTGATCTCCTGCCTGACAAATAAATAATAGTTTTCAGCAGAAGCATCAAAAAGAGGAGGTGGGTACTCGGGTAGGAATGCTACTGAACACCAATGCTGAGTGTACGGTAATTATACTGTGGCAATTTGCAGGGGTTATATTGGTGGTGATTATTTCTTGCTCTTACACTTCTGGGGGTTATAATTGCTGACCCTGAAACTTGCTTGGGGTTATTGCTGGTAATTATCATTGCTGACTCTGACACTTGCGGCGGGTCAACATTACTGGTCCTCCTGACACATGTTGGAGATGATACCTAGGGTTAATCAATACTGGACTAAAACTTGCTGGGAGTTTTTTTCTCTGGGTTATTGCTTTCCTTGACACTTACTGGGGATTTCTTTTTTTGAGTTTTTCTTTGCCAGCCCTGACCCTTGTTGGGGGTTATTGCTGGCTCTGAGACATGCTGGGGGTTATCATTGTTGGCACAGACACCAATGCTGTAGGTTAATATCACTATTCCAGACACCAACAGTGGTGCTTATTTTCTTCAGTGTACAAGCTACGCTTGAGTCTGTTCCAAGCGCCGTTAAGACCTGCGGCAGGATTATCAATGTGAACAGCTTTGATATTTTTGATACTTTAAGGACCTAGCCACCTGATAAGCAGATCTAGTTCTTCAGAAATTGGGATCAATAAGAAAAGAGTTGGCTGCACACTCATGCCAGTCCAACAGGTCAGGGGCATAACTACAGGGGTTGCAGTTGCAACCGGGCCCCATGCTCCAGGGGGTCCTGTGCAGCTCCCCTGTACACCTGGATAGGAGGGGCGGGGGCAGCATGTAGAGAAATCACTGTCCTCCTTTTTCTTCCTGTAGCTGCAGGAGGAAAATGGAGGAGATTGGTTCCTCTGTATGTTGCCCCCACCACTCCTATCCAGTTCACTTGTGTTCTGCTGTCTTTAGGCCCCTGTGTGCTCCCCTGGTCCCCCCCTACTGTGCTGCCCCCCCCCCCCATTACTGTGCTCCCTACCCTCTCCTGCCGGCTGCTGCAGGGGATGTGTCACAATAGAGAACCAGGAAGGGGACAGTAAATATGTAATTTACCAGCCAGCTCCTTCCTTTTCTGAATGGACAGAGTCATAGTCAGTGACATTGTAAATAAACAAAATAAAATGATAAAAAATAATACAATTAAAATACTAAAAAAATAAAAACGACTGACACCAGTGGGTGAACTTCCAGGATCGCAAAGGTCACACTTGTAACCGGGCCCTGGCATTCCACCACTGTGGGGAGACCCCAACATGGCAGGAAGGTGGCTCACTGCAGAACTTGTGAAAGGGTCCCGCTGCGGGACCGTAATAAAGGGCCCCGAAATGAGAGTAAAGGGCCCCAGGATCAGTGGGGAGAGTCCCAGGCTTGAAGGGAAGGGCCCCGGCCAGGGGTCCAGGGGGCCCTTCATGGTTTCCTGCACCGGGGCCCTGAAGGTTCTAGTTACGCCTCTGCAACAGGTTTAATAAATGTGTACATGACTGCCACCAGGACAAGGACCGAGACAAGCAGGGAACAGACAAGGACTCACTGCTCAAGGTGGTGTAATTGCCTGATGACTCACACAGGTGCATGCCCCGGCTCGCCTCCGTGAAAACTTGATAAAAGAAAAGGAATTGGCAGCACTCCAGGTTGAGTCAAAATCCAGATTTATTGACTGGACATCCAAATATGACAATCGTGACAAGGTATCACGATTGTCATATTTGGATGTCCAGTCAATAAATCTGGATTTTGACTCAACCTGGAGTGCTGCCAATTCCTTTTCTTTTATCGAGACAAGCAGGGAGGTGATGCATTTCACACTGACATTGTGCTTCTACCAAACCTCAGGTTTTGTCCTTGTCCTGGTGGCAATCCTGTACATGCTTAATAAACCTGTTGGACTGGCATTGGGGTGCAGTCAATTATTTTCCTCAGTCCAGCCAGCCATCCGGATCACCATACTTACCTGGATTAGCGGCTTGCTTCTTTTGTTCCTGTCTTCAGAAATGGTGACATCTAGTTTACTGATTGTGGCTTTGAAGGTGTGTTTCCAGCCTTCAGGGTTTTTAGTTCTGTGAGACCTGTCTTGAATAAGTTCTTTGCAATGCATGTATTTATCAATTTGTGACACATATCTGAGTTTTCAGGTTTTGGATGCACAGCGTCATGCGGAACAAAGTTACATTGGCTGGTGTGCTCACATTGAGTGACTTTGGGAGATACGGTGGTGCAAAGGAGTTCATACTTGACGTTGGCTTAGAGTTGATTGCTGTGTTGGGTTGCAGCTGTGGTGCAGTGTACTTGACAGTAGGTATTTTACTAGCCCTATGGTAAAGTGGTGTTTGCATATCAGTGTCCGCTGTTTGCAGAGGTGTGAAAACCTGGTGTACTAGGGGATGAGGAGGCAGATTGTTTTGAGAGGAGCTAGGTGCAGTGTAATTACCTTGGTTAAGGGATACAGCTTCTGTGACTGGAAGAAATATGATGCATAAAATGCAAGTGCTGCTGTTATGACCTTCACTTTCACTAATAGCTTGCGCTAAAACCATTAACCCTTTCACTGCCAGGCCCTGTGCTTCACTTTTAACCACTCCCGGTCCCGAAGGTTTTACCCCCTTAATGACCAGGCCATTTTTTGCGATACGGCACTGTTACTTTAACTGACAATTGCGCGGTCATGCAACGTTATAACCACACAAAATGTATGTCTTTTTTTCACACAAATAGAGCTTTCTTTGGTGGTATTTGATCACCTCTGCGGTTTTTCTTTTTTGCGCTATTAAACAAAAAAAGAGCGACAATTTTGAAAAAAATTTTTTTTACTTTCTGCCATAAAACACAGCAAATAAAAAAATTTAAAAAATCGATTTTTTTTCTTCAATTTAGGCCAATATGTATTCTGCTACATATTTTTTGTAAACAAAAATCCCAATACGTGTATATTGATTGACTTGCACAAAAGTTATAGCATCTACAAACGATGCCAGACTTTTATGGAATTTTTATTTATTTTTTTATTTATTTAATTAATTTTTTACTAGTAATGGCAGCGATCAGAGATTTTTAGCAGGACTGTGACACTGTCAAAACAGATATCTAAGGGACACTTTTTGGGGACCAGTGACACTAATACAGGGATCAGAAGGGATTAACATCACCTAGGGGGTGCTTGCTAACTTTGAGGGGTTGCACTGATTGGTGGAAGATAGACATCCTGGTTCCTGCTTATCAGAAACACAAGACCTCCATCTTGTCGTCTTGCAGAACGGCAATCTGCATTGTTCTGCCTCTCCCAGGGATGATTGCGGGTGGCTGGCGGATATCAAGTCCGACGGACCCGCTGATTGACATCCCCACTAGCCAATCACAGCACGATCGCAGCTCCGACGGTGCCATCATGCCATCTAGTGGTTATTAAATGAATTGATGTACAGGTATGTGATTTGTGCAATAGAGCCACACTGCCGCACTAGATACACAGCGGCCCGTTGGCAA